>NC_086321.1:193130007-193730007 GCF_036172605.1 Pelobates fuscus | reverse complement strand
CAGTGCATGCATCACAGTTCAAATCCCTTTCCTTTACTCGTGTGCTTACTCCAAAGTCACCTCCCTCAACCCCGTAGTGTCTCCGCCCAGAGAACGACTTTCATAAGTCTCACTACCAGCGGCCACGGAAAACAACTGACACCGGTCCGAATTCCGTCAGCCTCCCTCTACACAGCAGTCCACAAGAATGTGGCCACCTCTATCCTCACTCCCGTAGTGCCCCTATAAAACCCACTTATAAGTCTCACTACCACGTGATGCGGAAAACAAGCAATGCCTACTTGAATCCCCCCAGGAAACAGAGTCCCCTGCCACAAGACTAAGTCTCCTACCACAAATAAACAGAAAATTGGAATTCCACCAGCCCCAGCGCTCGGGGTTGTGGTTACCAAAAGAAAATTGGAATTCCCTCAGCCTCCACACTTGAAGCTGCGGGTTACCACGTGCACAAGGAAGCTAGCTAGGCTCTCAAAGTGACACAAGAAGGATCACAGGAAATTATGAGTCTACACAAAATCCACAGTTCCAACAATCCCCTTTTTCCTTACAGCCACAGCCACGAGGCTCCTAAAAGAGGTAAACAGGCAAAGAAGACCCCCAGGAACGCATCCACAGGTCAACCCCCCTTTTTCCCTACAACCACAGCACCGTGGTTCCTAAAAGGAGTAAAACAGGCAACAGAAGACCCCCAGGAACGCATCCACAGGTCCACCCCCCTTTATCCCAAAAGGGGTAAAATACAAACAGATAGACAGACAAACTGAAGACCCAGGCAAATCCCCTCAGGTCCACCCCCCTTTATCCCAAAAAGGGGAAAACAAGCAAAACAGAGAACCCCAGGCAAATCCCCTGCAGGTCCACCCCCCTTTATCTCAAAATGGGGAAACAGGCAAACAATTCAAACACACCCAGGCAACAGATAGACTAAAATGCAGGTAAACAAGTGAGTAACGAGACACCGGGCAAGATATTACCTGTCTTTGATGTCCTCCCGGGAAGCAGTCACAGACACGTGGACGGGTCAATCAAAGGGGCCGGAACATACCGGTGGCTCTGCAGAAGTCTCTACCGTGTACCTGGAGGTGATCAATCTCCTTTCCTTCCCCCTGGATTCCTCCGTCCACCCTTGTCTTCCTTAGGACGGCTCACCGGCCGGACATAGCCCGATGCCCCACGTTGGGCGCCAAGTTGTTATGGTACTTTTTAAAAGTAAACCAAAATGTTTAAATGTCTATCTGTTCCTGTCCAAATTAATAAAATTGAATTGCGTATATACGCTGAAGTAATTAAGTCTGACACACAAGGTTCAGGTTAAAATAACTTCGAGAAAGTTTATTGGCAAGTGAGTAAAAAGCGGGCGCGCAGGCCCTTTTAAGAGGCATTTTGCGTCATCATTGATTATTAGAATATCAGCAAATAAACATCATCAATTGGATTAATTGTTAAGTGTCGGGGTTAGTGTCTTACTTATTGGTTCAAAAATTAAGAGGTTAGTCCCGTGCCCACCCACCAGAGGTGGGATTGTTCTGGACACGGGTGGGGATAAGGGGGTCTTGAGCGTCATTTTACACGGTCAGTGATATCAGGCCTCATGTCCAGGTGCAAGGTCTCTTATGAATAGAACATTTCATTACTACTGTGTTCTCATGGCCTTCAAACTATACTATCTTACAAGTTTAAGGAGTAGTCAGCAACTCCTGTGTTAATCATGTCTTTGCAGGAAATACAGTCTTTGTCTATTATACTAATTGGGTTGGGAAATTCAGTCACGTAAGGTGGTTTTAAAATGAACAAGTTAAGTCATGAGGACAAAATGGAGGACTGAAGAAGTCAGGTTAGGAGGACAAAATGGAGGATTGTCACAGTATAAAGTTAAAATGGAGTTAGTACAATAATTCAATACAAGTACAATAAAGATTTTTAATAATCCCACATCACTGGGAGACATGGGGACACTGGCTGGGAGACATGGGGACACATGAAGACACAGTGTCCCTAGTATCTCCGTGTCCCAATGTGTCTCCCAATGTCACTGAATGAGAAATCCCAGGAACATGCTGCAGTGATAGGCTGAAAGGGCTCACGGCCAATTACTGATGACCGTGACTGATTGGGGCTAGGCTGCAGGGAACCTTCATTCAGTGTTCCCAAAAATAGTTCAACACTGAACAGAGGAAGCAGTGCCAAGTTAATGTTAACTAAAAGATGCAACTGAAATAAAATAATAAGAAAAAAGAAAAGACAAAACCTTTGCATTTTGTAAATTATGGGAATGTCTACTTTGTTGTTATTTGGACTGCTGCCCAGTCCTATGGAACTATCTTCTGTGCTTAAAAATATTTAAAGGAACATTTCCAGAAACATCCACAACAGAGGTACTAGGAGTGCCCTTGCACCCCCCAGTGTAAGTAGTTAAACTGTGGTGGAATCTCGGTAAAAATAAATTTAGTAGGCCGAGATTACCACGTGGCATGTGTACGTGCATATGCTGACGTATCGATCAGTTGGTTGCACGAGGCAAGATACGATCAGTAGTGTACGGAGCATGTGCAAGAATACAGGATATAGTATTCCCCCTCCTCCATTGTGCTGGACAAGCCATGCGGTCAAACAGGAAGTTAATTCTTATTTGTGTTGATTGGTTAAGAGAATGTGCGGGTGGAGCTTAATATGGGAGGAGTTATATGCCTATATAAGGAGCCTGCACTATTGTCCGGGGCTCAGAACTTGCTGTATTTTGGTGACATTAGTCCCTCTGAGTCCCGATCGGTGATCCAATAAAGAATCTCTTCCTTCCTGAAGAAACCTGTGTCCATCTCTCTGTGCTTGGCTTCCGTCAGTTTCTCCGGTATCATTTGGTGCATTGGCCGGGAAGCTCATCGTTCAACGGTAGCTGAGAGGCAGAGGCGTGAGACGGTCTATCTTTGCCCACGTTCTCTACGGCTGCACCCCTGAACTTCTGCGTGGACCTCCCTTCGTCTCGGCGCCACTGGGCCGTTGTCCAGGAGATCATCGGCCTCTACGTGAGAAGTGCTGGGGTGTCCCCGTCGATGAGTGTGAACTCAGGTTCAGGAACGAGGAGGTAAGACAACTGCTGTTTTAGACGGCAGGACCCACTAGGGGTATACCGATTGTGCGGTAGGCCCAAAGGGGTTTTGAATCTGTGTATCTGCCCCCTCTGTCGGAGGGAAGGAGCGAAGGCGCACCGCTCGATCGAACGCTCTTTAGTCAGACCGTTTGATTTGGTTAGTCAGGCGGGGTTCTGGTGTAAATAGCCCTAGCCGGACACCGGTGTCTTGTCTAGACTAGCGTTCTAGGGTGTATATTACGTTCGCTAGGTCGGAGGGACCGGGAGACTAAGCGGCGCCTGTGTAAATTCGGTTCGCTAGTTCTCATCCTATCTGGGCTAAGTGGGAAGGCGTGTAAATTTGGAACCCACTAGACTTTTGATAGTGCGACTAAGAGGCGCCTGTGTAAATTCGGTTCTCTAGCTCGCTATATATGTGGTGATTGGGCAGTGTGGCTAACCAAAACGGGTGTATATAGTTTTAGGTAGTCCATCAAGGTACTGGCCAATAGTTTAGTTGGGAATTGTAAATGTGTTAACGATTGTTTTAGTAAAGTGTATATCTTGTTAGATAGCGCGAGCTCAGCCGTCTAGCGAGAGTGTTAATAGTGTGTTGCTGTATTATAGTGCACGGTACCATAACCCTGTATATTTACTGACATTGTATATAAGTACTAATCATTGTCGTCTAATGCATGTTTAACACCATAACCACTAATAATTGTATTGTGACCTTAACTTGTGCTTTGACCTATGCTAACCGTACTGTAACCGCTATTTGTAAAAGACGATGTTACTGGGGTGTGTTATAGACGGGTAATTCGTATATAGAGAATTATAGCGTGGGTGACTGTATAGTTACGCCAAAGGGCATAATATTGATTATATAGTGACTGGTGTAACAGCTGTGTGTGTACGGGAATTCCCTGAGTGTTTATTGTTATTGTGTACGTTTCACTTGGTAACCGTACCACGTGGTGCTGTTGCCAGAGGAAACGGGTGTGACTGTTGAATAGTACGCGTGTATAGTATTCATTGTCGACGACGTTCCATTGTTAAGTATGGGTGCGTCGCAGTCAACGATTCCGGATCCCTTAGGTTGTATGGTGAAGAATTTTAAAAAGGGATTCAAAACTTGTGATTTTGGGGTTAAGATGTCTCCTGTGCGTTTAGTTACTTTGTGTACTAGGGAGTGGCCTACTTTGGTTGCGGCATGGCCGCCACGTGGCAGTTTGGATCTAACTCTGGTACAGCGCTTACACGTGGCTGTATCAGGTAGGCCTGAAC
This sequence comes from Pelobates fuscus, assembly GCF_036172605.1. Lineage (NCBI taxonomy): Eukaryota > Metazoa > Chordata > Amphibia > Anura > Pelobatidae > Pelobates > Pelobates fuscus. The sequence continues at coordinate 193,725,653 of NC_086321.1, read as the reverse complement.
TTTACGGCCAGTTTCCTTATATTGACTGTTGGAGACAGGCCGTAAATGACTCGCCAAAATGGCTCCAGACATGCCACGAGGAGCAGTGTCGCCTCATGGTAGCTAGGACTTGTTCGTCCACTAGGACTGGTGTTAGGCCCATTTTGGACACGCCCCCTGAGTCCGAGATTCCTTTGCCGCCCCCTTACTTTCCGTTAAGAAGAAGTGACGCAAACGCAGGAAGCCCTGCACCCCTCCCCTCATTACCCTCATCCACTTCCGCTTCCTCCTCCAGTACAGGATCCACCCCCCTCGTACTAAATCTCCCCTTCCGGAACCAGAACCCACCCCCATTAAAAACGAATATCCTGATTTGGCGCCACTTCAGACTTCCGGTCAAGCTTCATCTAGCTCGGCTCGAAGTGTTTTATTTACGACTTTTTCCCAAAACCAACCTCCCACATCCCCATACCCTATCTCTCCCCGACCGGAACCCATGACTGACGCCTCTCTACGTAGCCCCATCCAAACCCGACAGTTGACTGGTGCCCAACAATTAAAGCACTATCAGATGCCTCTTCGCCTAAATCCCGGATCAGCTTATATCGATGCCGCAGGTCAAATGGCACACGCTGACCCAGTCTTCGTATATGTCCCATTTACCACTACCGACCTTTTAAATTGGAAAACCCATAATTCCTCGTATACTGAGAAACCACAAGCCATGACTGATCTGTTCACCTCAATAGTACAGACGCATAATCCGACATGGGCTGATTGCCAGCAGTTATTAATGACTTTATTTAACAATGAGGAAAGGACAAGAATAAATCAAGCAGCCATTAAAGCATTAGAAGATAGAGCCCGTGCTTTGAACCAAGCTAATCCAGCAGCATGGGCCGCAACACATTATCCCAACACCGATCCCGATTGGAACGTAAATGGTGCTGATATGGTTCAACTCAGAGCCTATAGAGACGCTATAATTGCTGGCATGAAAGCAGGAGGAAAGAAAGCCATTAACATGTCGAAGACAGTTGAGGTGATCCAGAAAAGCGATGAAGCGCCCAGTGTCTTTTATGACCGATTATTGGAGGCATACCGCTTGTATACCCCCTTTAATCCGGAAGACGCAGACAATTCCCGAATGGTTAACTCCGCCTTTGTCAGCCAAGCATACGGAGATATTAAGCGCAAGCTACAAAAGTTAGAAGGGTTTGCAGGTATGTCCATCACCCAACTAATGGAGGTAGCAAATAAGGTCTATATGAACAGGGATACAGAAAGTAAGAAAGAGGAAGAGCGCAAGATGCGTAAAAAGGCTGATATGCTAGCGGTAGCGATCGCAGGCGTAGATAAACGGGGCCCAGACAGAGGCAATAATAGATGGAATAGGGAGCCTTTGAGTAGGGATCAGTGCGCGTATTGCAGGGAAGAAGGGCATTGGAGGAACGAATGTCCGCAAAGAGAGCAGTACGAGAGAGACCAACCCAGGGCAGGCTACGGAAACTTTAGAGGCAGAGCGAGAGGTAGAGGAGGCCCCGGAGGGAGTAATGGTTATAGAGGGAGTAATGGGAACAGAGGAAGTGTTAGGGAAGACAGGTATATTCCAGCAGCGCAAAGGTCCCGCGATAGAGAAGGTAGGGACTTCGTAGGATTGGCTGACACGGTCATGGAGGACTATTGATACCGACCGGGCTCCATCCCCCTTGGTCGAGCGGAGCCTATGGTCGATGTATCAATAGGGGGAAAAAGGAGTGCGTTCATGATCGACACTGGTGCTGAACATTCAGTGGTGACTAATCTAGTTGCTCCTCCATCTGGAAGGACTATTACTGTGATAGGAGCAACTGGAAGAAGTGCTGAAAAACCGGTTCTTAAAAGTCGACTCTGTACATTGGGAGGCCACGTAGTAAAACACCAATTCCTTTATATGCCTGAATGTCCAGTCCAATTGCTGGGACGTGATATGCTGTCAAAATTACAAGCGCAGATTACGTTCCTACCAAATGGAACAACATCCTTAAAGTTTAATGGACCTTCAGGTATTATGACTTTATCCGTACCAAAGGAAGAAGAGTGGCGACTTTATACAGTGTTGACTAGCCAAAACCCTAGGAGTGATGAGACATTATTTAACATACCAGGAGTTTGGGCAGAGAACAACCCACCAGGACTGGCCCGCAATATTCCACCTATAAAAATTGAACTGAAACTTGGGGTTTATCCAGTAAGCCTAAGACAATACCACATCCCACAGAAGGCTAAGAAGAACATCCAATCCTATCTGGATAAGTTCATACGTTATGGTATCCTAAAATTCTGTACTTCCCCCTGGAACACCCCATTGCTGCCTGTTCAAAAGCCCGGTACAGATGAGTATCGACCTGTGCAGGACTTGAGAGCAGTCAATGATGCGGTTGTTAGTATACATCCAGTTGTACCCAATCCATATAACCTGCTTGCTTTAATTCCGGGCGGGGCTACTTACTTCACAGTCTTAGATCTCAAAGATGCCTTCTTTTGCCTCCGAATTGCCGCAGAAAGTCAATGTATTTTCGCTTTCCAATGGGAGAACGCTGTAACGGGCTCAAAACTCCAAATGACTTGGACAAGACTGCCCCAAAGGTTTAAAAATTCACCTACCCTATTTGGCTCAGCCCTAAGTCAAGATCTACTGGATTTCGAGTCCATCCCAGGAGAGTGTGTCTTGTTACAATATGTAGATGACTTGTTGATAGCAGCAGTTACAAAAGAAATCTGTCAGCAAGCAACGCACGATCTACTGCACATTCTCTGGAAGGCAGGATACAAGGTGTCCAGAAAGAAGGCTCAGTTGTGTTTGCCAACTGTCAAGTATCTGGGATTCCATATCTCTGAAGGTCAAAGAATTATGGGGCCAGAGAGAAAAGAGGCTGTCTGCCAAATACCAATACCCAAGAATAGAAGACAAGTGCGAGAATTCTTGGGGGCAGCAGGCTTCTGTAGGATATGGATTTCCAGCTATGCGATACTAGCAAAACCTCTGTACGCAGCTATCAAAGGTACAGAGCACGATCCCTTCCTATGGACCCAAGAACAGCAAACGGCATTTGAAGATGTGAAGAGGGCTTTGATGAGTGCCCCAGCATTAGGTCTACCTGATCACACACGACCATTCTACTTATATGTACACGAGCAAAGAAGAATGGCTGTGGGAGTATTGACACAGTACTTGGGATCATGGCAAAGACCTGTTGCCTACATGTCTAAGCAATTGGATGCAGTGGCCAGCGGACTTCCACCTTGTCTAAGAGCCGTAGCTGCAGCCGCCCTGCTAGTAGCTGAAGCCGATAAACTCACTCTGGGTCAAGAACTTTATGTACGAGTCCCACATGCAGTACAGACGTTGTTGGATTACAAAGGAAATCATTGGTTTAGTAACAGCCGTATGACCAAGTATCAAGCAATGTTGTGTGAAAACCCCAGAGTGCATTTAGAGACTGTAAACACCTTAAATCCAGCTACCCTTTTGCCACAACCTACTGAAAGTCAACATGATTGTTTGGAAGTAATGGATGAAGTATTCTCAAGTAGACCAGATCTTCGTGATTTTCCCATCCAGAACCCCGATGTTCAATATTACACCGACGGCAGTAGTTATGTGAAAGAAGGGATCCGCTATGCAGGATATGCAGTAACAACAATAGACAAGGTGATAGAAGCTCGGCCACTGGCGAAAGGAACATCAGCACAAAAGGCAGAGTTAATAGCACTAACACGAGCGTTACAATTGGCTGAAGGTTTAAGAGTAAATATCTATACGGACTCTAAGTATGCGTTTTTAACCATTCATGCCCACGGAGCTTTGTATAAAGAAAGAGGACTACTGAATTCAGAAGGCAAAGAAATCAAATACGCAGCCGAAATCCTACAACTATTGGAAGCAGTGTGGGAGCCGAAAGAAGTCGGTATCATACATTGTCGAGCGCATCTGAGAGGAGATGGTGATGTAACCAAAGGAAATCGGATGGCAGATAGTGCAGCTAAGCGTGCTGCTGAATCAGGAAGACAGGAGTATGTGGGGCATATAGCTGCTCTTATACCAACTCCACTGTCCCAATGGACTCCAGTTTATACAGCTCAAGAAGAGGAGTGGTTAAAGACTGAACCGGGAAAGTATTTGGAGAACAAGTGGTATCAGCTAGAAGATGGAAGAATAGTCATACCAGCATCACTAGCGGTAGAAATTGTCCAAAATTATCACAACGGGACACATTCTGGGAGAGACAGTACTGAAGAATCTCTCAGGAAACATTTCTACATACCAAGATTGTCCAACTTGACTCAGGCCATTGTACGCAGATGTGTAACGTGTGCTAAGAATAATGCAAGACAAGGACCAGTAAAGCCACCAGGAGTCCAGTTTATGGGGGGACTCCCCATGTCCGATCTACAAATAGACTTTACAGTGATGCCTAAATCGGGTGGACATCGTTACCTGCTGGTAATTGTGTGCACCTATTCAGGCTGGGTAGAAGCATGTCCTACTCGTACAGAGAAAGCAGGAGAAGTTGTGAGATTCCTGCTACGAGAAATAATACCCCGATATGGACTACCCTGTTCTATAGGATCGGACAATGGTCCAGCTTTTGTTCACCAGTGCCTACAACAACTGACTCATATGCTTGGTATAAAGTGGAGGCTTCATACTGCATATAGACCCCAGAGTTCTGGTAAGGTAGAGAGAATGAATAGAACTATTAAGAACCAGTTGGCTAAAATGTGTCAGGAAACCCAACTTAAGTGGAACGTTCTCTTACCTATAGCTCTATTGCGAATCCGCAGTACCCCTACCAGAAGGATGGGCCTCTCTCCTTTTGAAATTATGTATGGGCGACCACCTCCCGTACTTGGTAACTTAAGGGGGGATTTGAGTCAGTTGGGAGAAGGAATTACCCGGCAGCAGGTTGTAGAGTTGGGTAAGACTATGGAGGAGGTACAGAAATGGGTACAAGATAGATTACCTGTGAATATTTATCCCCCTGTTCATAGTTATCATCCAGGAGACCAAGTGTGGATTAAAGAGTGGAATAATGTACCGTTAGGGCCCAAGTGGAGAGGTCCTTATGTTGTTCTTTTGTCTACCCCTACAGCGATAAAAGTAGCAGAAGTGACTCCGTGGATACATCACTCCAGGGTTAAACCAGCAGCAGTCGATTCTTGGCAAGTTACAGCAGATCCAGAGAATCCCTGCAAGATCCGGTTGAAACGCACTACTCAGTCGGAGTAACGAGGAATTATTGTGGATTACAAATTTTATTGTTACAGGTGTGAGTGAGAAGGCCATAATAAAGCCTGTCCTCTTACCAACACATAGTGTATAAGCCAGGAAAGTCTCGAAGGGACACCTGTGAAGACGAGCAGAACTCCATTCCCTGCAGCCCTCACATCCTGGAAGCTGAGGTTCCATCGCACGGACGAAGACTGAGGATGACGGCGAAAGATGTGCTTTTGATTGTGTTTATTTACATGTGTTTTTATATTCAGGAAGGTAGAGGTACCGACACTCCTAGCTGTGAGGTATGCATTAAGACTACGAGAACAGGTAACCATATTTCCCAAACCCTAATTTGGCATTCACAATACGAGTGTAAAGGAGATGTATCGAGATGTAGATACTTAAATATAGACTATAGTGTGTGCCATTTAGGAGTAGGAGAACCTAAGTGCTTCAGTCCGGAGTATCAACCTCGTACAATTTGGTTGACTCTCAGGAATGGAGATCCTCAGGGGACCCTAATTAATAAGACGGTGTTAGAATCCGTACATTCTTCGGGTGTTCTGCTATTTGATGCGTGTAAAGCAATATCGAGTGGTAGAAAACCGTGGAATGTATGTGGGGATCTTAGATGGGAGAGGACGTATGGGTCTAATGATAAATATATTTGTCCCAGTAGTAAAAATAAATATGTGAGTCCTAGATGCCCAAATAAAGACTATAACTTTTGCCCATATTGGTCTTGTGTGGGGTGGGCGACTTGGGGACAGACAGTAGATAAAGACATGATAGTGACTAAGTTGCCGACTAGCCCTTATTGTAAGTCTATGGAATGCAACCCAGTCCATATACTTATTAATAACCCCGACAAGTTCCTAGATAAGTATGGAAATTTATTTGGGTTTCAGATATACGGGACGGGTTTAGATCCTGGGACATTATTGTTTATAGGAATAGAGACTGATACGGTATCCTCCCAGACTCATCAAGTATACCATTCCTTTTATGAAGAGATGAGTATAGATAATAAGATCCCCCATAACGCTAAAAACCTGTTCATTGACTTAGCTGAAAGTATTGCCGGTAGTCTTAATGTTACCAACTGCTATGTGTGTGGAGGTACTAACATGGGAGACCAATGGCCTTGGGAAGCAAAGGAGGTAATGTCCGGTTCTGAGGCAGTTGACCAACTAATATCTACACAAGCCGATTATCATATGAGTGTTAGAGGTAAATCTGAGTGGAGATTAAAGACCTCCATCATAGGTTATGTTTGCATAGCAAGGAAAGGAATAATGTATAATACTTCTGTAGGAGAATTAACTTGTCTAGGGCAAAAAGCTTATGATGATGATACAAAGAATACAACTTGGTGGTCGGCTTCAAATGTCTCAGAACCATCAAACCCGTTTGCTAGATACGCCAATTTAAAGGACGTGTGGTTTGATCTATCCATCACATCTACCTGGAGAGCCCCAGCAAATTTGTACTGGATCTGTGGTAAGAAAGCCTATTCGGAGTTGCCACAGGACTGGGAAGGGGCATGTGTGTTGGGTATGCTCAAACCATCCTTCTTCTTGTTACCAATTGAAACAGGTGAGACTTTAGGTGTTAAAGTGTATGATGTGAATCATAGGAAGAAAAGGGGACCCATAGAGATAGGCACCTGGGAAGATAATGAATGGCCTCCCCAGCGTATCATAGATTATTATGGGCCAGCCACGTGGGCTGAGGATGGTACCTTTGGTTACAGAACCCCTATTTATATGCTCAACCGCATTATAAGATTACAGGCGGTGGTTGAGATTATCACTAACGAAACATCACAAGCGCTCAATCTTCTAGCGAAGCATAACACCAGGATGAGGACAGCAGTCTACCAAAATAGGTTAGCCTTGGATTACCTTTTGGCAGTAGAGGGAGGTGTATGTGGGAAGTTTAACCTAAGCAATTGCTGTCTTCAAATAGACGACGAAGGGCAAGCAATAGCTGAGCTTACTAGCCATATGGTTAAACTAGCGCATGTGCCTACTCAGGTATGGAAAGGGTACAATCCAAGTAGTTGGTTTGGTAGCTGGTATGAGTGGTTTGGAGGGCTTAAGGCAGTGGTAGGTGGAGTCCTACTGATTTTACTGTTGTGTCTACTCCTACCGTGTCTTATACCCTTAGTAGTCAGGTCTGTGCAAAGCCTGATAGGAAGTATAGCAGAGAGGAAGGCTGCTGCACAGATAATGGCGATATATAAATATAAGGCTCTAGATCAGGGAGAACCAATGCAAGAAGATGAATGTTGAAGATTCACATCATAAGATAAGTCTGGTCTGGTTCAAGGTAACTTGCGGTGTAAGCAAACTAAGGTTATGTGATGCCTCAAGTAATTGTAAAATATCAAGAGGCATCAAAGGGGGGAATGTGGTGGAATCTCGGTAAAAATAAATTTAGTAGGCCGAGATTACCACGTGGCATGTGTACGTGCATATGCTGACGTATCGATCAGTTGGTTGCACGAGGCAAGATACGATCAGTAGTGTACGGAGCATGTGCAAGAATACAGGATATAGTATTCCCCCTCCTCCATTGTGCTGGACAAGCCATGCGGTCAAACAGGAAGTTAATTCTTATTTGTGTTGATTGGTTAAGAGAATGTGCGGGTGGAGCTTAATATGGGAGGAGTTATATGCCTATATAAGGAGCCTGCACTATTGTCCGGGGCTCAGAACTTGCTGTATTTTGGTGACATTAGTCCCTCTGAGTCCCGATCGGTGATCCAATAAAGAATCTCTTCCTTCCTGAAGAAACCTGTGTCCATCTCTCTGTGCTTGGCTTCCGTCAGTTTCTCCGGTATCAAAACTGTTTGCAAATAGTTTGACTTTTTACCTGGGGTCCTCCACATAATAGTTACATCGTCTAGGGAGAACTGTCATCTCCCGCACCATCAGAAAACTTAAATCTTGTAGAAGAGGTGACCTGCACCTGGGGAGGCCAGGCTGTAGTGGTTGTAGTATTTAGGGTGCTCCTTGGATGGAGTGATAGACACCACTTACAATTAGGATTATTCACTAAAGAATTGACAGGAATTTATACATTCTAACTTAATTTCAAATTTAAGGCCCAAACTGCCTAACTGTGAATATTAAGACAGTTATGCTTCCAGTTTGGCTAAGTTTGCCTTATAATTGAAAATAATTCAATGTTTTATTATGTTCCCCAGCTCAGTTCACTGACCAGCACTGCCATGGTCTATGTGTACACTGGGTAGTGACCTGATATTTGATATTGGGGGCACTTTACAAAAGGGGAACTTGGCTAAGGAGAATGCAAAGCATTTTATTTTTGTAAAACCTTTTAGAAATTGCAAACACATGCATTATGTTAACCAAGCCCCAGTGTCTCTTCCCGTGAAAACCCCCTGTCAAAGAAACGTCCTAACATCAATGGCAGCAGATCGCCATCACTGTGCTGCCAGCAGGGGACTCAAAGAGAACTCACACCTACAGCGTTGCGCATGCGCTTGAAATCTTAACCCGGAAGTAGACAGCGATTGGCTGGTGGCTCCACGGCGTTTGGTGATTACAGGACCTTCCGCCAGTCTGTGGGCGGGGCTAGCAGGTACAGTAAGGACTAGTGAAGGGCTTTCAAAGCCACTTACCTGAGTATTAACAGTAAGAGCATCTGGTAGCAGTACTGGGAGGATGATTAATTCAGGGTCAGCAGCCACTCCAGCTGCTGGGGATCCCCACTCCTAGGATGCTCAGAGAACCTGCAGGAAGGGGCTGAGCATCATGCACTCTGCAATAGTCAGAGTACCAGAGATTGTCCTAACCATCCCTCAGTGTAAATGACCTGGGCAAAGGACAGCTGATATTTATATATAGTATAATAAATTAATTACTACAGGTATGCATCCTTTATTTTGGTTTTGGGGGTTACTGTTTTGTTTTAGATTTTTTTTTAAAATTAGGGTTAGACTACACTATTTGTTATTTTGCATATTTAGGTGTAGGTAAGTAGTCTTATGTTTTAGCAATTTATTTGTAAAGTGTCATAGAAAATATATTGAACTGACATTTGAAACTGCATAAAATCCTCTAGATTGTAAGCTTATTTGAGCAGGGTCCACATCATGCTATTGTTCCCTTAACATTTTGTAATTGTCTCATTTATTGTAAAATGTCCCCCCTTTATAAAAGCTGCGGAATAAGCAGGCACTATAGCACTACTGTTAGAGCGCTGTCTCTTTTTTTACACCTGAATGCCACAAGCATTAGCAGCAATATTTGTGAGGACATGTTTGCACTGTGATTTGTATTATAGCCACAGTGATAGTAAAAGAGTTATAAAGGGGGTGTTAGTTAACTAAATCTGAAATTTAGGTCAGTAAGCTGCATTCCCACTAATATTTTAAACTGCATTGTCAATATTTTTAGAACTAACAGTTGTATATATTTATTGGTTTATTTTGTTGTTTTTATGTTTGTATCACAATGTTCCCAAATTCTCTGCATTAGCCCTGTGACGTGAAGATACAGTATTTTACAGGGATAATATGAACACCAGGCTTACATATGAATGGCAATTTTCAAAAGTGCAGAGAATTTTGGTTTCAGTGGTAATCAAGAATTTCTGAGATATGTTCTGTGTTTAAGTGTTCAAAAAGCCTATAGAAACCGGAAAAAGAGAAATGCATGGTTTATGCATTATGCTTATAATACACTTCACATGGTTGGTGGCTTTCATGCTGAAATATCCCTGTAAAACCTCCTTCAGTAGCAATACTATTTCACACTTGTAGTTTGTAGCTTGAAAAGTAATAGTAAACTAACTTGCTTTTTTTTTGTATTTTTTTTTCTTCTTTGCAATCTCCTCAAAGTGTTTTAAATTATTTTCTAATTATTTACTGTTTAAATTACCCACATGATGTTTCCACATTGCTTTAAATACCTGTATTCGTTCATATTTTAGAACAATGAGTGAAGTTGAGCTGAGCACACGTGTGTACGTGAAGATGAGACTCCATGCTGCACGGTACCCACACTGCACTGTTAGTGGGGTACTTGTGGGATGCAGAGCAAATGGCTGCCTCATGCTATGTGACTGTGTGCCCATCTGTCATCTCTCCCCTCCACTGGCACTGAGTTTGGAGGTAGCTCTAACACAGGTACCAAAAGTCAGACAATCTAACAAATACTTTTTTATTATTTACATTTTTTCACGTACTCCTTTACTTTTTTTTTCTTCACATCCCTCTCTTTTTTGCGCCAATCTATGTATAAGTCATAAGAGTGTAGTGTTAACAGCCAAAATAATCTGTCCTCTGATCTATGAGATGTTTGGTCTGCTAAATTATTATCTGTCCTGCTTAAGGGCACAGTTGATGTAATGTATCCACAAATACACCGGTGCTTCTCCTTGCAAAAATATACAAAGTAGGGGGCGGAGCCTGACCACGGAGGCGAACGGACGCACATGCCTGGAGCTCCGTGCTCACAATAGTAAAAACGACTGAAACCCGGTGTAAATCCGACAGAAACTCGCCCACAAATACCCACCAGGTCAGCCTGAACACCATGGGGCGAAAGACCAAACGATTTCCAGCGGACAAACCCGCACCGGGACTTACCATTGGGGACATGTGGAGACAGGCGCATGGCGCCAACGGGCCCAAAATGGCCGCACTATCCGGCAGTTGCTCGGACTTCTCGGACGAGTTGTCCGGCGATGCTGAAGAGGACTATCCACTCGTCCCAGCACCGGCTCCCTCACAAAAGCCGAGATGCACCAAATCAGGGTCGGATACCTCACCTGTGACCATATCGGTCCTAAAAGAATTGCTGGCAGACCTGCAAAGAAATCTCTCGGCAGACATCACAGCAGGCCGCATTGGAGCCCTAGAGGGAGCATCCCAAACGAATACCCAACACATCACCCAGCTTCATCAAGCCGTACAAACCCTGCAGCAACAGAATCTGCTACATGAACGCCGTTTTGCGGCCCTAGAGGACTCACGGCGAAGAAACAATCTTAAACTTAGAGGGGTCTCAGAAAGCATCCCCGACACGGACCTACCACATTTCCTGCGACGCATGCTGGCGGCTATACTGCCACAGAGGCAGGGAAAAACTATCACACTGGAAAGATTCTTTCGAATCCCTAAACCCAACAAAGCACCCACCACAGCCCCCAGGGACTTGATCATTACCTTCCACAACGGCAAGGACAAAGCAACGGTCCTCACGGCGTTACGAGACAAATCACCCCTTAATATTGAAAACATGGCGATCTCATTCTATGCCGACTTGTCAAGCAGCACGCTAGCCTGGAGACGAACGCTGCGACCACTCACCTCCTTACTCCAACAACATGGAACCCGCTACCGCTGGCACCAATCTCGCATCCTAAAGGTCCAACGAGACAATGAAACGTACCTCATCCAGGACCTTCAGAGCGCGACAACTCTATTACAAGATATGGGCCTGTCCAGGGACTCATTGATGCACCAAGGGCCCACCGCTGCAACCTCTCCGCCCCATACCTGGGATCCAGCAAGAACCGCCACCTTTATCCCACAGGGACGAACACCTGAATCCTACGCAGCGGTCACTACTTGAACAGAGACTCAAGTGACCCACAGGACTATTTAACAATTACAAGATTTCATAGTTAGCACTTATGGTCTCACTAATATCTGTTCTCTCCTTGTTCGTGTAGACTATATTACATTTGCTGATACATCACTCCACTTTTCCATTCTTCAGACGTCCTATCTAATTAGGTCTGGCATACATAACTGTCGTCTCACCCCCCCCCCCCCCCCCTCCTCATCACTGAGCACACAGGCACACACATGAGCACCCCCGCACAGCATCTCGCCTGGCACGACCCCACACTCACCCACTAACAACCTTGTTATAATGGCTGAGCCGGCTCATACCCTCACCGGACCGTGACTTCAACCCAGCCTCCCGAATCATAGGGCTACACATAGCCACACAGGGCTAATAACAAGTAGCCTCCAGCGATATTATTTCCCTAAACGTTGTGTCAGAATTTTTGCTAGCAAGTGCCCGATTTTAGGCAATCCGCATGTACGCTCACCAGCCACTAGCTTCTAAAGTGAAGGACTTGCCCAGGTTGATTGCTACCCTACGGTCCAATTGCACTAGGCTACTCACAGCACTAACGAGGTAAAGCTTGTCTGAGTAGCGATTATTAACTAATGTCGTAGCAGATTTGTCCAAACAATTGTTTGTATTAACCTTTGGATTCTGTAGCGACGCCGCCTCAGGGTATGGGACAGCCCTAATAATGTTACTGGTTCCATGTTTTCCTTTTTTAAAAATGTTTATCTCCTACAGTTTTCCGCAAACGCTTTTAAGACACCACAACTACAATAGTAGAAATTGAACTAGATTTATCAAACGAGTGTTGTTTTATAGCCATGCCAGATGTTTAAGTTCATTATACCATAACCGCACACATCAGAGTGTCTCACCAATGCCACCTCAAATATACACTTATACTCATCGCACCTGCATGTACCACTTGTGCCCTGGCTATTATACGAATGTGTGCAGTTACCTTTTGTACTTTAACTTTAAAAAATTGTGCAGACACAGCAAAATGAAACAAAGTAAGCACTCTTAGGATGTAATTTCTGATGTAATCTGTTCCATTGTGAATTTTGCATGTTCCTGCACTCGTTATTGTGACGAGGCAGAATGTTATGTTCACTCTCGCACAACAAAAATAAAGAATTAAAAAAAATATACAAAGTAAAGAAAAGAGCACTCTCAAGGATTTTTTCAAAGTGTATTAACGTAACGCTTAGAGGATTTCTAAGTACTTACATGTAAAATCCAACACTTAGTGCATTTTGTAGAATAATGAGGTGAACAATTTTAGGGTCACTCCAAGCACCATAGCCACTGTAGCTCATTGAAGTAGTTATGTTGGTATAAGTCTATGGACTGTATCATCTATTTTTGCTAAATAGTTTTGGAATGGTTTGAGAAAAAAAATTGTGCCTCTCTTCAATATCCAAAACCTACCCCCTTCAGCAGCTGCATTGGTAATGCAGAAGCTACTGTAAGATGGCAATAATATGGCAAGAGTGTTGGAAAGTTGGACAGCGTTATGCAGACGTCCACGTGCACCATAAGCTCTACAGTTAGCTGTAGTGATTGTGGTGTTTAAAGTGTCTCCTTAAGTAGAAATGCTGCAGTTGTTTGTAGCAAATGCAAATCATTGAAAAGTGTTTCCATGTGAGCTTTGTTGGGACTCATGAGGGGCTGTATTAGGATTCCTGGAATCATTTAGAAATGGCAACTGTAACTATATTTTTACACTTACTTTCTGTTTTATTCCTATCACTACCAAACTCTTTAATTTACTGTCTCAATTTTTCTGTCAACATTACCTATTTTTTTCACTACTGTGTTCATTTGTTTAACAGATTGATTCATGGAGCAATCTGCAAGGGATGTTTATTGCTGGTTACTACCAAGCAAATTCTGGACTTAAAGACATCAGGTATAAATCTCTCTTATCATAAATTGCTCTTTGTGTCCTCCTTTATATTGGGTCGAATTACACTTTATGTCCCAAGAGGCAGTTCATTGGTGATTGCAAATAAATAATTAGGGCTGGTTAATGGCTCCTTCTACGAAGAAAAGTCATGACCATAATTTTAATCAAAGGCTAACAAAAATAAATAAATATAGCAGAAGTGTAATACATAGAATAAATGGGTGTGGGGGAAGTAAGAGAGAGAAAAATGGGAAGAGGGAGTGGATGTTCGTGGTACGTGTCATGAAGAGTTAAAGGCAATATGTTATGACCAATTTAACTTATGCAGGTAGTAAAATACTAAGTATCTAAAAAAAAAAATGCTACAACTATATAGCTAATTAAATAGTGCTGGGTTTAGAGTGGGGATAAGAAAAGAACATGAAAATGTTAAAACAAAACAATCTGAGAAACCCATGCAAACCCATAAGAGTAATGCAATAAAGATGCCTCAAGTAGTTGTCCAGTTAGGTGAAAATTTAGCGCCCGCAGGAGCAAAAGGTGCAACGACACCAACCTCCGAGGTCGTCCGACTTCAGATTTGCCTTTAGTAGTAGCAGTAGATGGCAATGATAGTTCCAGCTCTTAGAGGAATGCAAGTGCTTACGGTGCATAAACTATCTTCAGCACGACACCATTTTGCTCTGCTATTAAAGATTTAGGATTCACCCACCCAATCTGTCCCAGATTTGCATAGTGACATGATATAGTAAGCTCCTACAGCGTAAGGTGGCCTGGGATATATAGAAAGTTAGTTCTTTGCCCTCGGAAGTATAGTAGGGTGAACTCCAAGCTATCATCAAGATGGCAGACTTGTCTCTCATATGGCACAACTAGACTATTACATTATAGGGACCTTTCCTTTGCACTCCAGGTGAGTTTCAAACTCAGAAAAGGCCGTCAATTTGCACAACAGCATGGTGATGAATAAATGACTGATATAAGGTATAGGCTCTGACATGCTTATGGTGTCACGAATGCCTCTAATTTGAAAATTATTTGAATATGATTGAATATGATATCATTCTAGTCTGCAGTGTGTCACAGGTTTGCTGAAGCGAAACAGAGTCCCTTTCCATGCTAGTAATGTGGCCTCTGAGTATGTTCAGCTTATCAGTCATCGTTCCAGTGTCACTTGCTAGAAGTTGTTTCATCTCACTGTAATATCTCCCTTCATGGAGGCGATTGCGTCTTCCTTGTCCAGAAGGAGAGAAGTCATCCAATGTATCGAGTACATGCTACTCAAAAGATGAGAATTCCTTGGGGCACACGGCCGCCATGTTAGCAGCAAGCCTGCTCAGGCAGTGGGACAGATATTCCCTGATTTCTTGGGATACCTCAGACGGGGATGGGGGCAACTTCCCCACTGGAGCAACTGTCAGGCTCTCCAGCCATCATTTAATTTGAAGCTCCCACCATGGGCATGGAGGGCATCTGTGCCAGGTTTCCCCTATACTTTACTAGCTACTGGGCAGCAATAGCTGGGAGCCGCATAAGGTTGTGCAAGTGTTTAAGTCTATATCAGCTTTTCTGTCTACCCATTGTGGGACAGACTACTGTAAATGTGTGGCGATAACATGAGAAGTGGAGACCAATAAGCCTCCCTGTATTTTTTGCATATGAAAATAAGCCAAGAGATTCTAAGTCTTTTAAATGCCCAAATAAAAACCAAAAACTCTTTACAGAGTATTTTCTTAGATAGTAGAATAAGATTAATGCAGCAGAAGAAGTAGAGACATTTTGATTGTGTATATATGACCAAAAATGAAATTAGCTACCACAATCAGGTGTGATTATTCCTAGAGAACATATGTATTCATAGCACCATTTAAAAAGCTAAAAAAAAAAAACACATCAACATCTAATCCCAAAAGGGTGAGATTTAGATCTTCACTTTTATCATACTTTATTTGAAAAGTGGAGATTGAAACTGTTTGTATTTTTAAGGAAGCGTAAGTTCAGAACTCAGTCTGGTTGTGTTTTCTTTGTTTTTCTTGTGTTTGTTTTTGCAAAGCAGGATATATAACTATAAGAACTAATATAGCACATTTTAAATCCAAGGAAAATTTTTATTTTTATTTTGGAATAAAGAGCTGGGTGGTTGAACTTGTTCTTTCACTATGTTATTTGTATATAATTTTATTGAAAAGTCTGTATCTATAATAATCATTAAAACTGTAACAAGTATTAATACAGTAAAGTATATCAATTGGAGATACAAAATTGACTTGTAATCCTCTCCAATTACAAATTTTGGCTTTGTTTCACTTTGTCATCTAAATAGAGAATATGGACTATGTAATGCTCAATTTGTTTTAAGAAAAAAAAAAATAGTTTTCTTTGTTTTTATTTTTTCTTTCTCAGCCCCACTTACACAGCTCTTCGATCTGCTTCACTGATGACCGGGTATCAGGAAGATGCTGTGTTACTAATGGTAAGTCCAATTGTCTCTTGCTTTCTAAGTATTGTTTTTTTTTTAGTTCATTTGCACCCTTTTTCTAGTTGTTGTGTTGGATCTTTTCTGTTTGTCGTTGTAGATGAATAATGAGCATCTCTCTCTCAATGCTGGTGTTCCTCCGCTCACAGTTTTACATCAGAACAGCAGTAAGGAGTGGGTACCCAAGGAAAAAACTTTGTAAGTAACCTCTTTCTAAATTCCCATCAGAACAAACCCTAAACCTGTGTTCAGTAAAGCACCAAATCACTTCTGCGATAGCCATAGGGTTGGTACTAACATTGGCGAAATAGCTCAATGGTTATTATTCCAACAATGGTCTCTGTTTAATAGGCTTTCCAAAGGAGTCAATACTGTTGGGAAATCTTCAAAATGGCTTATCTACAGAAGTCACCATTAAAATCTATGGAAATTTTCTAGATAAATCATTTGGAAAAATGTTCTAACCGTATTGCATCATTTGGAAAGCTATTAAGTCAAGGCCTAAATTTATTCTGGGTTGCAAGTTAAACTCTTGGCAAGGGTAAGCTTTTACGGTTGTTAAAGTAATTAGTGTGAATGATTATAACAACATTTTATACCTCAGGACATATTTAAAAAATAGAAGAGGGATTTTGTCTGGTTAACTACATTAATATTATCTGGGCTATATTACTGGTAAATTCCTTTAACCAGTGATGTCTGGTGCCATATCTAAACCCAACCCCTCCCCCCCTCACCCCCCCCCCCCCCCACCCTCTTCTTCTCCTTCCAACAATATACGAGGTCTCTTACTCATCCCCACGCGACCCATTTCTGGAACTCAGTGGTGGCGGCTCGGACTGCCCCAGGGGGGCCGGACCGGGGGTACCTGACTGTGAGGATGCGTGAGCTATAGGAGAACTTTGTAGTAGATACCAGAGAGGCGCTCCAGTGCCATCACCCCCCAAAAACATTAAATAAAAAACAAAAAACTGACTACAGGGACGACTAGGACGCTGAACGAACTGAACAACGACTCCACAGTATGACTCAATAGACCGACGAGGGGAAGGGAACATAACATACGCCCTGCGACACTCCAAGGCACCCCATCAGGTGTCTGACTGGCGGACTTACGAAGTGGACAGACTCACCTAAACCACTCCTGTAACATGGGTAGCCACTGGAGGTTCTCCCCCAGGGGACCCTAGACTAGGACGAGGACTTGAGGGTTACACCCCTAGTGGTGGACTGTATGTGCTAGACAATCACACCCTCAATTGCTACACAAAGCACTTAGCTCATCGATAAATACTCACATGTCCTCGACACTGCTCCCACTCAGGATTACGCAGGGGCCCTCAATCATGTATGTCGCAACTCGTTATGACTACAAATATGAACACTACCTTCTCTCCCGGCTATTAGACTTAAAACCGGGCCACCTGAAGGTGCCACGGAATAGGGGCCCTAAGTTATCCCATTATTTAGCTTTCATTGAGAGGTTTTTGATGTTACTGGAATGGCATTAGCTTTTAACGATGCATCTAACTATATTTGTTCGCTTGTCACTTTGCTAGTGTTGCCTACGCTTTATTGGCTAATGAACAACCATATGACGCTTGTTGCATATCAGATGATCAGAAGATAAAAATGCTTACTTTTGATGTTAATTTTCGAACTGACCTGCCGTATATACACTGTTGTGGTGTATGACTGTTTGTTTCTGTACTCACCTGTTCGACATAATAAAGAATTTACAAAAAAAAAAAAAATTCCTTTAACCAGTGCTTACATTTGTCATGTGCTACTAGAAGTAACTTAAGATACTCTCCACTGCTAGTGTAGATAGCCCATGGCATATTCACCAGGACTAAATTTTAACTCACAAATGGCTAGTAAGTGAAAAAAGAGGTCCTAGATTTGAACACTGTTATTATAGATACGGCAGTTTGCAAATAGTAATTTTAAAATAAATTAATGAATTATATATATAAAAAAAATTCAGTACCGAAATCCCAGTAATAAACTACCATTGCTATACTGGAAATGTGATTCAATAAGAGACCTGCGAGTCCTCAGATGCTTGGGGCATGTGTGCCCACATAATACCGTGATTTTCTATGACTATTGCTCTCTCTCCTCTTAGTTATATCAGGGACCTGCGAGCACCGCACTGTATTTTCTGTATTTCTTGAGAATATGAAAATTACCGTTGATAAAACAAAAATTATATTCACAAAAAAAAAAAATTCAGTATTAAAAATGTTAATAAAATGAGTGTAGGTTATGCTACACTGAATAATAAATATATATATATGTATGTATGTATGTATATATATATAGCAAGGGCTTGCACTCCTGGTGTAATTCTGTGGTGCCCGATGCTGGTCTGGCAAGATCATGTAGATGTAGTAGAAATGACCGCACTCCAAGGTCTTTGTAGAAATTTTCTAATAAAATGTAGGTTTTATTTAATCCATGTAAAAAGTCAACGTTTCAGCTCCCACATGGAGCTTTCATCAGGACAAAGCATAACCAAAAAAATATTCAGTATTAAAAATGTTACATGAATTCTCTCTCTCTCTACCTATCTATATATCTATGTATATAGATAGATATAGATAACAAGATTAGATAGGGCCCTGGAATGAGGGCCTTATTTAACCTCGTACTGCAGAAAGCCCCAGATTTATTTTTTTCCCAAGCAAGTGGGTTAATCTCAGAAGAGCAGACATTAGGGTAGGACCTGCCAAAGATGGGGTGCATTGCTGTTGTGGCAGGCTTATGAGTGTATGATCATATACTGTAATTAAACCCCCATTATTTTTGCCTAGATTAGGTGTTTACTAACAGTATATTAGAGATCGACTGATATTGATTTTTTTTTAAAGCCGATACCGATAATCGGTGAACTTTCAGGCTGATAGCTTACTGATATTCTGTACATTTACCATTTTTAAAAAATAAAATCTTTCTACACAAATCTACTGTTAACTGAACATGTTTATTTATTTATTTTGCATTTTTTGTTTGTTTGTTTTTTATTAAGGTAAATGCACAAAATATACATGCCAGTCAGAATTTTTTATGTTTTCAAGAATATATATGTGTGTGTGTGTGTGTGTGTAGCGAGACGGACGCTCAATCGATGGGCTCTGCATCCAAACTGCTAAAACTAACAGTTCACGACGAATAAAAAGGTTGTGATCTTCCCTAACCGTCCCACAAGGGCCATGGGAAGGAAAACTAGGAAGCAGAAGGTGGACAAACCAAATCCAGGAGTAAATATTGGTGATCTGTTCTGCCAAGCGCAAAGTGCACATGGAGCCAAAATGGGCACCAACCTAGGGGAATATACAGACTCCTCAGGCAATCTTCTAGGTCCCTAAACTCTGCAGAGCCTGACCCTCACTTCTCCCCCCACCCCCCGATACCTGGACCAACTTAGATCCCCTGCCTGGATCACCAATATATTGGAGGTGCATAGCGGCTACACCATCACTTGGTCGCTCTCTGGACTCTAGTATCTAGCCCAACTCAGGTAATTTTCAACCCAGAAGGTTAACCCCCCACCGTACCACAGCATTAGATGCCTCCCTCCCAGTCCTTCAGACCATTTAGCTCATTACCAACAAGCTAGTAGTACGCTTACTGCTTCTGCACCCCCCCCCCCCCCATGCCTAGGGGTTACATAGGCTAGGAATGAGCATACACCAAATAGATTAGAACCCACAGCACAGACATAGCACATTCGACAATTGGTTTCGGTCTCTCAGTTATGATTTTTCTCAAAACTATTATATTTCTGTTCTGTTTAACCTGTGTTAAAAACCCTTTCATGTAAATCGCGCTTTAATTGTGCAAGAATGAGCCATATATGAGCGCAGTCAATATGCTGAGTTATCACTTAAATATAAAATCCCACAGACCAATCCCACAGGGGGGGGCAGCAACACTTACTTGCTTTTCCAGCAGCTCCCCTGTCTAACTCTCGCGGCCTGCGTGCCGCGCGGAGCGTTGCCATGGTAACCCATGGCAACGCTCTGAAGGCCGTGGGACTCGCGAGAGTTAAACAGAGCAGCTGAAGGGAGCTGCTGGGAAGGTTAGTAAGAGTGTGCTGGGCCCTCCAGGACCCTGGTCTGCAATATCGATATCTTTATTGGCCGATACCGATATTGCTGAAATTACAAGATATCGACAGCTATCGGGCAGACCGATGATCGGTCGATCCCTACACTATATGATCATACATTGCATAAGTCGCCACAATGTCAATGTACCTCATCTTTGGCTGGTCCTACTCTAACACAGAAGGTCTGCTATTCTGTGATTAACAGAGTTACTTGGGGGGGAAAAATTACATCTGGGGCTCTCTGCAGTACAAGGTTAAATAGGGCCCTCATTCCAGGGCCCTATTTAACCTTGATATATATATATATATACATACATACATACATACATACATACATACATACATACGGTGATCTATATAAAGTATTCAGTGCAGCATAACCATATTTCTAGAAAAAAATGGTTCTATTTGGCAGAGTGCACTTATATTGCAGAGTTCGGGGTTTTGATCCATGTCTATTGAAACAAGTGCCCCCCTATAGATAGATAGAGTTTTCAGAAACTATGTTTATTTATTTCAGGGTAATGTGGGGTCACTGGGAAGAAACCCAGCGAATCACAAGGCAGCTACTCAAAGCTAAGGCATATCGACATTTGGTGGATTTTGACGCACACCTTGATGACATCAGAGCTGACTGGACTAATCAGGACCTAAATGTGGAAATTGCACGCCTGGCTGTAGCAGCCAATGGCAGTGCTTAATTTGCAGGACTTCTTGGACCTTTTATTTTGGCGTCTTTGCTTGTGGATTTATTAACATATATGCAAATTAAGTGTATATTGAATATGGTTACCGAAGGCAATCCATATTTCAATCTCTTATGGGGTTAGAGTTTGCACAGATGAAGCATCACTGGAATGTCAGCATAACATGTAAAGAATGCATTTTGATGCTGCTTGTATTAAAACATCTGATTTTATTATTGAGATATTTATAATGTACTGTTTATTCACTACCTGACTTTATACTCTAATAATGTACTGCTTATAGTATCTGTATGCCTGGAAACTCACAACTGTATCCCCAAATGGGACAAATGTAAACTTATTAAAACCCATTAAACCAGTTTGTGCAGCGATCTCAGTATAAAGCCATATATGAAGAAATATTCTACAGAATTTCTAAAGAATTTATTGGAATGTCAAAAGTAATTTTGTGTTACTGAAAGTTTTAACAGAGTACTGATGACAAACTGCCTAGGATTGTTAAAAGTAGATGATGGTTTATTTAATACTTCGATAAACCATCATCCGTGCTTCTCTTGTAGTGTATACATTAACCCCTTAAGGACCAAACTTCTGGAATAAAAGGGAATCATGACTTAAGGGGTTAAATAGAATGTAGGGCTACATAATATTTAAATCCAAATTATTCATGTGTTTTGCCTTTTACTGCTAACTTATTTATTTATTTTCAGCCTACATACAATATCGAAGTACAGCAAAAATTAGCTGCATACATTTTCAAATATTTTGTAAACAATTTTATTAAAGGAGATAAACATTGAAAGATAATGTTATTTACATGCCTGAAATCAAGCGCAAAAATAAAGAAGTGTGCACCAAAAGTGATAACTCAATACAGCGTTTTGAGCTGAAGTATAGTATAATTCCCCTTAATAATATGTTTGGTGACATATGAATATCACTCAAGAACAATGTGTCGAAAAAGTTGATAGGAATTCCAATTAACAAAGACAAAAAAAAGGTATGTAGATAGTGGAACCAAATTTTAAAATGCCAAGCTTAAAGGGACACTATAGGCACCCAGATCACTTCAGCCAATTAAAGTGGTGTGGTTGCACTGTCCCTTTTACGCCAGTTTTCCAGAGAAACTGCAATGTTACATTGCAGCACTGTATGCTTCCAGTGGCTGTCTACCAGACAGCCACTAGAGGGCTTCCTGGATGGAAACAGACCTTTGGTCTGGTATCTGATGCTGGATGTCCTCATTGAAGTCATACCGAGCATTATTTAAGTTCAACTTCCTACTTTTTCATAACAGAATGCTTTGACTCGTGCAAGTTCAAGATATTGATTTAGCTTTCACAACAATTTAAAACCTTTTCCAAATATACCCCTATATAAACTGCTCAAACACTTTGCCTATTAAAACTAATTAACATTCTACACACACTTTTGGGATTCAACATTTTATTACAGTATAGACAGCAGATATTCATTTCATGAAACAGTAACTGTAAAAATCAAATAAAATATATTCCAGATGGGGGTAAAATATGTTCAGTAGATGAGTCGTTTGGCATCTCCCCGAGGTCTCTTTATCTTGGCATAATTCTTGGTAATTATATCATACAGGGTAGCCTAAAACAGAGAAAAATGGATAATCTTACAGAAATGCATCTCCTTTCTCATGCTAGTATTATGTATGTTCTGATTAGTTCATTGATTGAACAAAAGGGGGACATGAACTCTACATTCACCTTTCCAGCTCTGCCTTACAGAAGGAGCAATCAATAAGTGCCCTACAAAAATATGCGAGTCTAGCAACCCTAACTACATTAATACAGCATACAGAAAACCGTAGCAGACATAAGGACACACATTATACTTGGTCTGTATTAGTGGGAGACAATTTTACATATTTTAAAAACAGACAGTTAGCTACAGTGGTATTGAGTGGGCAGAAGTTTGAGCAATGAGCACTGTACACTTTGACACCAAATGCCTCGTAGTCGCTTTCAATCTCAATACCCCTGACTCACAATTCATCATCAATCTCAAGAATATTGCTTTTAGAGACATTTGAGGAAAACAGGAAATATTAGAAAAACAAAGCAAGTACAGCAGTACCAATTTTGGCTATTATGTGCAGGCAGCTGGGTTAAAAGAACCAATATAGGATGTGTTCTGGGTGAAATGGACCTGTAGACAAGTCATGCAATGTAAAACATTACTGTTTTGTAGGTACTGTTAATGTTTACATTGCAGAGCTAAACTATTTTTTTATCTGTGCTTCTTTAACCCCTTTGTGACCAGACCACTTTTCTATTTTCTTACCGTTTGGGACCAGGGCTGTTTTTACATTTCTGCGCTGTTTGTGTTTAGCACCCATGCTAAATAGTTTCAAAATTGTATCCTGAGTTTAGAAATGCCCAATGTTAACATGTTCTTAGCTTTTTTTGGAAAGTTATAAGGGTATGAGTACAAGTAGCTATTTCCAAACCATTTCTTGTTCAAAATTAGTGCAAGATACATTGTAACACTGATATCTGTCAGGAATCCCTGAATAACCCTTGACGTACGTGTGTGTGTTATATATTAAATTTGTGGTATTTTGACTCTTTTCATGCAACCATTTTACCACCAATCTATGCCAACTTTAAAAAAAAAAAATAATTGGTGATTTTGTTTGACACACATAGCAATTTAACAATACATCGTTTTTTTGTCGGATGTACCTCATACATCCGCGGTTAAGAGGTTAAGATAAGTTGATTGGAGAAGTGTGGCAGTTTGCCGAGCATATGCTCGTCATCCATATTGCTTCTCTATGAGAAGCCTTGGATTGGAAGACGTCAACATGCTTACAGACAAAGAAGGTAGCGGCTGCACAACAGTGTCTCACTGCTAGAAACAAGGTGAGTACCAAATATTACTTCTACATTTTAAAAATACAAAAGATGCGTTTTCCATATCTGAAGTGCCAACGGTTGCCTACCCCTAACTAGACTATAGCTAGGCTAGCCATCCTGGAGTTATTGGAGAACTCCACAGCAATAAGGCATTGCATCAGCAATAGCTGGAGAGCACCTTATGGATGGCTCTCTCTTCCGGCAGTACTCACATAGAAGTTCCTTATCTCCAAAGCTGTAATGCGTAGCTCAGAATACTGGGCTTCATCCAACTGGTGAACAAGAGCACGGTAATCTCCCTGGGAAAGAGGGGGAAGCACTTTAGTCAAGGTTCATATCAAATTTAGGAATTTAGATGGTGTTATGAAGTAAAAAATATATCTCTTACCACATGAGGAGTTTTTGCTGCCTTGGCCACTGCATCACCTCGATCAGAAAGATACCTATATAAAAAAAAAAATATATGATTAATATAATTGAAATATCTGCACTGCCATAACATTCAGAATTAGTGAGGCCTGCATACACATATTAAATTAGTAAGCTTGATGAACTGCTAGCTTGACAAAGGGTCTTAACAATTTTCATCACCACCATTTACCTTAATCTCGATCACTAATGCTTTTACCTATTAATCAACCAGTCTTCACAAGCGTCGCTAAACATAACTTATTTCACTAATGCTTTACCCAAATCCTAATTTCTGACTGTTAATCTTTTTTTTGTTAATCTTTTTCTATTGTGGTGTAAGCAGTATTTCACAGGTTATGCAATAACATTACAATACTTTTAATCTTAACCATAAAATAGCGTTTACATATTTTATGACTCCCATTAACATCAGTCAGGTTGAAATGGCTACACTGAAACAGGACAGTTGTAGAAACCTATAAAAAATGAATCTCTGTTCCCTTAGAACAGGGTTGTCCAAACTTTTCTCAAAGAGGGCCAGATTTGATGAAGTGAACATGCGTGAAGGCGACCATTTGCCTGACATTCTTTGAACCATTAAAATGAAATGCAAATGAACTATTTTATGCAAAATTTATTGCAAGCGGCATACTTTTGATTTCATCTCTTTATTCTGTCTCTTCATTTTGTCCCTTTTCGCTTTTATTCTGTCCCTTCATTCTGTCACTCCTCGCTTTTATTCTGTCCCTTCATTCTGTCACTCCTCGCTTTTATTCTGTCCCTTCATTCTGTCACTCCTCGCTTTTATTCTGTCCCTTCATTCTGTCACTCCTCGCTTTTATTCTGTCCCTTCATTCTGTCACTCCTCGCTTTTATTCTGTCCCTTCATTCTGTCACTCCTCGCTTTTATTCTGTCCCTTCATTCTGTCACTCCTCGCTTTTATTCTGTCCCTTCATTCTGTCACTCCTCGCTTTTATTCTGTCCCTTCATTCTGTCACTCCTCGCTTTTATTCTGTCCCTTCATTCTGTCACTCCTCGCTTTTATTCTGTCCCTTCATTCTGTCACTCCTCGCTTTTATTCTGTCCCTCCTCGCTTTTATTCTGTCCCTCCTCGCTTTTATTCTGTCCCTCCTCTCTTTTATTCTGTCCCTCCTCTCTTTTATTCTGTCCCTCCTCTCTTTTATTCTGTCCCTCCTCTCTTTTATTCTGTCCCTCCTCTCTTTTATTCTGTCCCTCCTCTCTTTTATTCTGTCCCTCCTCTCTTTTATTCTGTCCCTCCTCTCTTTTATTCTGTCCCTCCTCTCTTTTATTCTGTCCCTCCTCTCTTTTATTCTGTCCCTCCTCTTTTATTCTGTCCCTCCTCTTTTATTCTGTCCCTCCTCTTTTATTCTGTCCCTCCTCTCTTTTATTCTGTCCCTCCTCTTTTATTCTGTCCCTCCTCTTTTATTCTGTCCCTCCTCTTTTATTCTGTCCCTCCTCTTTTATTCTGTCCCTCCTCTTTTATTCTGTCCCTCCTCTTTTATTCTGTCCCTCCTCTTTTATTCTGTCCCTCCTCTTTTATTCTGTCCCTTCATTCTGCCCCTCCTCGCTTTTATTCTCCCCCTCCTCGCTTTTATTCTGCCCCTCCTCGCTTTTATTCTGCCCCTCCTCGCTTTTATTCTGCCCCTCCTCGCTTTTATTCTGCCCCTCCTCGCTTTTATTCTGCCCCTCCTTGCTTTTATTCTGCCCCTCCTCGCTTTTATTCTGCCCCTTCATTCGCTGCCCCTTCATTCGCTGCCCCTTCATTCGCTGCCCCTTCATTCGCTGCCCCTTCATTCGCTGCCCCTTCATTCGCTGCCCCTTCATTCGCTGCCTCCAGAGAGAAGGAACCAAATCTCGCTACGTCAATGTCCAAGTGATCGCGAGAATTCAGACTGAGGACGAGCAGTGACTGCACGTCCGTCTGTGTTCTCGCGATCTCTTGGCCCCCAGTGAATCTCCGCGTGCCGCTCAGGACCGCAACGTTCAAAGATCCAGGGATCCTGAGCAGCGCTCGGGGATTCATGTGGGCCACAACAGATAGGATTAGCCAAATAACCTGTGTGGCTGTATTAAACCGGAACGCGGGCCGGACTTTGGACATGACTGCCTTATTACATAGTTACATAGCTGAAAAGAGACTTGCGTCCATCAAGTTCAGCCTTCCTCACATATGTTTTTTTGATGTTGATCCAAAAGAAGGCAAAAAAAAAAAAAAAAAACAGTTTGAAGCACAATTTTGCAACAAGCTAGGAAAATAATTCCTTCTTGACCCCAGAATGGCAGTCAGATTTATCCTTGGATCAAGTAGTTATTACCCTACATTGAAAGATTATATCCTTGAATATTCTGTCTTTGCAAGTATGCATCTAGTAGCTGTTTGAACATCTGTATGGACTCTGATAAAACCACTTCTTCAGGCAGAGAATTCCACATCCTGATTGTTCTTGCAGTAAAAAAAAAAAAAACCTTTCCTTTGCCTTGGTCGAAATCGTCTTTCTTCCAGTCTAAACACATGGCCTCGTGTCCTATGTAAAAGAAAGAAAGAGCCAGACGAGGCTGCTGCCTTAGAGATTAGACTTACTTTGCTATCTGAGTTTGGGAAGCATCTAACTTGGTTCTCAGGCTTGTCATCAGTTCAAACACCTTTTCCTGGAAATAAAAATGAATCAGACAAAATAATATAAAACAGCACTTTGAATATCGTCTTTAAAATAGCTCCAGTCTCCAACAACAGCTATCATGAACACATGAACAATATCATCGTAAAAGGAGTAACGAGGGGGCGGGGCCTAACCGCTGAAGCGAGAAGACGCTGACCTGTGCAGCTCCTGCTTCACACAGAGATTTAAATCGGTTTTCACCCATTAAAAAGCGACCCAATCGGCTCAAATAGGCCACCAGGCAACAGGTGACATGGAGAGGCACAGGATGGTGCCACACAAGCAACCTTTACAGGGCAACTTACCTGCTCCTCCTGCGCGGCCTACTCGCATGATCGGCGCGAGGGAGGCGGCCGCTCCCCCGCTGACATCCACGGCGGACAGACCGAAACAAGGCCCACGTTCCCCCCCTTTGGACCGGTGGGGGTCATCCCGGTCCGGCCTCGGGAGTCCCGGGCGCAACCTGGCGAAATCGCTTTGGCAATCGCGGGACCTGAACCAAGCAGTAGTACCGCACACAAAATGGCGGCGACAGTGTGCTTAACCAGCACTCGAAGCGAGCAGATAGAGGCAGAGGACCGGCTGAACAAAGCCTTTCAAACCTTCTGGGACAAGCTGGAAGCTCTTCTATTCCCAACAACCCCAGAGAAAGGGCCTGACACCTTGCCGCGCACTCCCACAAGCTTACCCAAACAGAAGACTACGCATAAAACTTTACCACTGGGCTGCACTGAAAAATGGCGGGAACTCACCAAGAGGCAGGGGACTAAAGATACGTCTGGCGGCAAAAGGAGCAAGCAGGCAGACCCCTGGAACCCGAAAGCACCAATGCCGAGGCGCACTAGCCCACTCACCCATCACTCTGGAACTCCCAGGCACCGGCTGAAGGTACGAGTGGCTGCAGCGAGATCCCCCCATAACCGACCACAAGGGAAAGCGATACTGCGACCGAGCAGACGGCAACTGAGGGGGCGCCCCACGCGCCATGCACCGCTCTGATCCAGCCCGTGCCTGTCAGACAGCAACAGCCACGGCGGGACCACTCTGGGTCTCAAACCCTCATTAAGGTATCAGGGGGAAACATGGGGGAACAGAGAGGCCCACCCTGCCAAGCCCTTACAAGCTGGGAAAGTCAGCAGCACCCCCCTGGGGCACGGGACTATGCTTCTTACATCCGGGACGGCATAGGTTAAGCAGGGCCAGAGGAACTTAACGGCCATACCCTAACCTGTTCGGGAGATTTGGGGAATGGCAAACCAGCTACACACTAGAGACGCTATCCTGCCTCTTATATTCCGATGTATATCGCTTTTTCTTTTGTTATGTCTTTTTTTTTTTTTTTTTTTTTTAAGGAAGCAGATTTGTGTTTAATTTTATTCATGCTACCAAAAGGGGTGCTAGCGTGTACTCAACGCCCCTCACCCAACGTTACCCAGCCTATACATACTCGCACTGAGAGATAAGACACCACATATATAGATCACATATAATTAGGCTGTATCCCCTCCTTATACCTATCTGCCCACCGCGGACCAAAACCGCTTATCACTACTGAGCACTTGTCTCCGTCCTCCCTGACTACTTAACTCGTTGACTCTCACCTGTTAACGCAACTGTTAATGACTTAGTTATCTTTTTATTTATTTTTTATTATTATTATTATTTTTTTTAATTTTTTTTAAGCGCTAGGTACGCATACACCCACCGTTCCCTCTGCTAACTACATATCTAGTTAAACCAATCACTGGGCTCCTAAGGCCTATATATCACGCTACAACCAAGATACACACGCATCACCTGAAGAGCAACTAGTTCTGTTCTATACATGTTTAGCCTAGCAAGTTATATTACAAACACGATGTCTAATCGTATGATGTTTTACAATAACTATAAAAATGTGCCTGCATAACGTATGCCATGACTTGTACTACCTATGTTTACCGATTTTACTGGATGTCGCTGTTGTGGCGCATACCGGCTACCTGTTTAATCTGTGCACACCCAAAATAAAGAATTTAAAAAAAAAAAAGGAGTAACGAGCTGTTACAGATTGTTTATACAATCATGCACTGCATATTACAGAACAAGCTGTATTGTGTATTTCCAGATTGGCTGGTGAACGTCATCTGTTCATAAATATGAATTTACAGAACATATTTCGGAACAATACATACACCCCATTAGTCCAGATTTATAAATGAAAATAAAAGCCACTTTTGCATATACTAACTGGTACCTATCCCAACAGGTTAGGGGAATGTAACCAATGGTTATATGCTGTGCCATATATTTATCCAAACTCTATTACTCTTCTCAAATCATATCAGATTATTCCATAAGATCCATAGCTTTTTGTATCATGCTTATAGGCATAAGGGGCAAGACACAATACTTTCACATTTATAGACCAACTTGACAATATGTATAACTGTGTTGAACCTACATTTATTATCTTGTGCGTAATATACTCACATTCCTTCAAGGAAAAACAGCTGACAATTAAATAATATGAAACAAATATCAGTGATCGGTGATCGTTACCTGAACAGCAACACCGAAGTTATTCCCATCTTCAATCTGAGGAATCTGAAGCTGCAGCCAAAGGGAGACCTAACAGAGACAGAAAGCACAAATACATTAGTACTATAAGTCATTCTGTGCTCATCATTTAATATTCCTATGAACCTCTATCTCAGTGAGCCGATCAATATTATTCTTCCTCTCGTATTACTCCATTATGTTCTACTCCTCTCTGTCCCAAACGTGTTGCTCTCTTACCACATTCAGGTTTTCTTTTGCATCTTTGATTTCACTTCTGATTTTCTTCTGCAGGCTAGCAATTTTCTCGTTGCAGGCAATGGGACCACAGGGGGGACCTGCACACAAAACAAATTAGAAAAATACTTTTCCTGTCCAGAAAAACAGTCAGCTCCTGCAATGTTTTCTCCCGGACTGCTTACAATTAAACTTTAGATTACTATCCTGTAACCCCCCCCATTTTGAAACTAAAAGTGTGAAAATCAATTAAATGCATCCTTATTCCAGCTCCGACAGTCTCCACATTGTAGCTCTCTAATTCTCCTCCTAGGAAGTCATCATTACTGAATGAGATGTTTCTCATACAGAAGCATTGGCACAAAACATTCAGCAATGCTTCTCATAGAGAAGCATAGAAACCAATATTTAAGTACATTTCAAAGCGAATTAAAACGCTCCTAGATGTCTGCTTGACAGTGGGGAGGTGTCACTAAGGGGAAATTTTGGTAGTTTTTTTAGAAACTGTGGTAGATCTTTACTGCTGGGCAAAGCATAGCAGTCGTCTTTTAGGCTGCCAACAAGGATCATTTAAATGTCAGGTGTACAAATCCAGGAGTGTTGACAGTTTTTCTTTCAGGGAAAAAAAAAAAAATCTCAATAAATAATTTTTCCTGAAAAGTCTGCTCCACCATCAACTATCTTGCACATGATGTAATGACATTGTATATATGAATATTCTTTTTTGTGTAGCATTAAAGCTGCTATGTCAGTTCGTAGTATTTCATAAATATAAAATCGAAATAAACACCCATATATTGACTGTGTTGGAACTGAATTTAAATAAATTGGCAACACAATCAAAATATATCATGAGATAATGCAGTTACTACGTTGTGTTAGGGCAATACCAGGCTTGACAAACAGTGTAGCTACCACCACCAACCTTTGTCATTTTGCTGGCAATGGCTGTTGCAAATAAGTATCTTCTCAAGAGAGAGATGGTACTATGCAAATAGAAGAAAATGGGAAAATGCTTTACCTTTGTCCTCTTCGTCCTCTTTCTTTTTCCCGTCTTTTTCGCCTTTTTCTTTTTTCTACAGAATAAATAAAAGCAACATATTGGTACATGGGTTAGAAGGGGATAATCATTGATCCGCAGGTTCTTTACTGATGTGAAAGAAAGAAGTCTTTCCTTATGTCTAAAACAATAAATGAATAACATAGAAAATGTTTATCATAATATTTACCATTTAAGTATTATATTTAATTGTTCCCTTGAAATTATTATAAGTTTCTGTATTTCATCCTGAAACATATATTACTAGTAATTAAGGAATAATAATTCTAAAAATGTAGCTATGTTGGTCAGAGTTATACCAACACATCAGCCCCCACGGTCAGAGTGTGCACAAATGGGGTCTACACTGACACATTCCCGATCAGAAATGGAACCAGGCAGGGTTGCCCCCTTTCACCGATGCTCTTCATCCTGGCCCTCGAACCATTATTACAGGCAGTTAGGGACAACCCAGATATTACGGGGGTAGTGGCAGGGGCAGACCATCACAAAGTTGCAGCATATGCTGATGATATGCTCTTCTTTATCACCAATCCAGAAATTTCTCTCCCAAACATCATGGCAGAGTTTAAGAGATACGGCCAAATCACAAACCTAAAGATCAACTACGCCAAATCCTCTATCCTCAACATTAGCACCCTCCAAGGGAGGGCGGATCAGATCAGACAAAGCTTCCCCTTTCAATGGCAGGACACCGCTATTAAATACCTGGGAGTGAGGCTTACGGCCAACCTGACCAAACTATCCCACACTTTGTCCCAATGTTAGGGGTTATACGGAAGAACACCCCACTTTTCATGGCTCGGTAGGGTGGCCATCACCAAAATGAACATCCTCCCACGGGTACTCTATTTGTTTCAGACATTACCAATTCCACTCCCCACCGCCTTTTTCACGTCAATCCCAACCCTCCTAATTAAGTTAATCTGGAAGGGCACTAAACCCAGACTCAAATACTCATAACTTACACTCCCCAAAACAGCAGGGGGTCTGGCCGTCCCAGATCTTCAAACCAAAGGCCAGCGAAGCACATCACGCAGGCAGACCACTCTCCACCCTCCTGTGGCTTGATCCTGCTGTAGGCAGGCGACTGGTCTCCCAACAACCATTTATTATAGCCACTATGTCTACATGGTACTCACAAGCGAGGAAACTACGTCTGTCCTCCTTCCCGTCCCGACTATTGCCCTTGGTGTACAACCCTAGCTTTGAGCCGGGGATAAGACCAAATCCGAGACATTACTGCCACTTGGAAAATTCTGCCCCTGCATACACTCACAGGCACACCCACCCACACCTTCATGACTGACTTTAGATACACTCAAATTAAGAACTGTGTCACCGCGATACCACAACGCCCTGATGTCTATAGAGACCCCACACCATTTGAACAACTATGTCAGGAACCGGACCCCATGCCCCATAGAGTCTCCTGCTTATATTCGATGATACAACAGCGGCAGGGACTCCCCCCACCCCCTTTCATGTCCAAATGGGAAACGGCCATCGGGGAAACACTCACTGAGAACCAATGGCATAAGATATGCAATCTGGTGCACCATTGCGCAATAGCCAGTAAAACCTATGAAACAGCCTATATGGTTCTCACTCAATGGTACTTGACACCGGAACGCCTGCAGAGAATGCACATGGATACCGATGGCCTTTGCTGGAGGTGCAGGGGGAGGTGGGATCCTTCTTGCACATTTGGTGGGAATTCCCGATCATAGTACCGTTCTGGGAAAAAATAGCCTCCATAGTGGCCCGTTCACAGATAACATGCCACTCTTCCGGCCAGCCCACTATCTTCTACACCACACAACATCCCTTACGTCCCACTACAAACACTCCCTGACCATTCGCATCCTTAATGTTGCAAAGCATATAATACCCTTGTACTGGAAAAAGGACACAGCCCCACCGCTGACCCTTTGGTATACCAAAATGGAAGAGCTGTGGGTTATGGAGGAGCTGTGGTATGCAGCCCAAGACTGAGCACAGACACACAAGGACATATGGGCACCCTGGCTGGTGTATGTGGTCACAGAGGAGTTCCGGACCAGTCATCTGGGGAGGGGGGCGGTTGGGGGGCCCGGGGAGCAGCACCAAGGCGCACCCTCCTGCCTTACACGTGAGGCATACGCCCAACCAGGAGCTGAGCGGCTGGGGTCACACCGTTTTACCCTACAGGATGCAATCGTGTGCAATACCTGATATTGAAACGCGGTTACACGCACTGGCAATATATATGTATTGGGACCCCTGTGTCCCTTCTTGAAATTTTACAGGTCCTACGAGCCCTCAGCTTTGTTTCCCTAACTGACAATAAAAACAAACACCCTTAAGTGAATGGGAAGTTAAAAACAACCTTAGAAAATGTGACTGAGACCCGCAAGTTTAGTTGGTTATAATGTAATTATGTGCATTGTACGACAGTTAAATATCATACCAACACATCAGTGGAACGTATGCACAGAATCCAATGGAGTGAGTTCTCCAAATGTATTACTTTGCCCTAGAGATGCTGTAGTTTACCTTCATTAAAGGGATTCTATAGGGTTAGGAATTCAGATCTGTATACTTAACACTATACTGCACTTTGCTACCTCCCCCTCATGCCCCCCACCCCACCGGCACATAAAGGGTTTAAAAAACAAAACAAAACAAAAAACGAGTAAACCTACCACATGCCCATTAGGCCCTCTTCATAGGAAATCATTGCCTTAATACTTAACTATGGGGTTTTACGGACACTGGATGACACTGACGTCATTTAACAGAGCCAAACTCTGTTAGAATCCAGGAAGCGCCTCTAGTGGCTGTCTGATAGGCAGTCGCTAGAGGCAGTCTTAGACCTGCAAAGTAATCATTGCAGTTTCTCAAAAACTACAATGTTCTACATTGCAGGATTAAAGTGGCCAGGGACACTGCACCCAGACCACTTCAATGAGGTGAATGGTCCGAGTGACTTTAAATATGGTACATAGAGAGCTGTGCATTTAACTGAACTTAGTAAAAATGTAACGTTATCAAGAAGCTATACTAAGCTGAAAACGTGCATTTCCTATGAAGTCAGTGGGGTACCCTGCTCACTTCTAGTAAGGTATTGAAACTAGCACTGCGTTGTATATTTGCAGAGTTGCAGCACAGAACTTTGAACTCATTTGCTAAAAGCAGCCAATGTTATGTAGTTAATCACTGTGTGGTTATTCACGTTAGTGAACAACTTAGTGTGCATTCACAACAAGTCTCATTTTAGTGAATAACCCTCACAGTGTTTTTGCTATGGGACATTCAGTCAGATCTTTTCTATGTGCAGGGATGTCTACGTGTGGTGCACTCTCTGTAAGGCGTACACTAGGTGTATAGTCACCTCTCTCTCCTTCTGCTTCTCTTTTTCTGGATCTGGTATTGGGATGTCCAGTTCAGCCCGCAGTGTTGTCAGATCAGAAACATTCAGTTCTGGAGACTAAAGAAGAAAAAAAATATATATATATAACTTCAGAAAAAAAGAAGATTTTTTTTTTCTACAAAATGTAGCCTCTCTCATGGGTTTTATTTATTAAACAGTGAAGAAAGATTAGTTGAATATGCAAAATTAAAAAAATGAAAGAGACAGCTATGATTGTCTTTCACAGAACAGCCCCACGTTAGGAATATATTTTTGATGAATGCTCTCCTATCGGAATTGGTATATTGGGAGCTTCCCAAGAATTTTTATCTTAATCTTCAGCTGTTCTGATACAGTTGGCATGGCTGCTAACTCTGTTGTCTGATTAACGTGCGTATTCCCATAATGCCACTGGAAGATTGCCTACTTGGATGCGCACTCTAAGTCCAGTGAGGTCACATTGTCAATATTTTCCATGCTGTGTAGCTGCTCGGTTAAGGAGAGCTATCGCTGTTTCACAACTGCAAGTTCAGTTGTTAATTTCAGTCTAGTGGTTCAAAATTTACCATTGCGGTTTTATTTTTAGAGCTATGGTATTGACAGGGTAATTAACTAAACATCAGATTTTGTTAAATGGACAAAATATAGTGAAAATTCTAAATTTCGCCTTATTCCAGTGAGAATTCGGCTAATCCGACCGAATCAGATCAATCAGCCAGATGTATTCAGTATCTGGATTAAAATTTGTGCTTTTTTTTTTTTTTAAGAAAAATTCTTTATATATATTGTGCATGTGATAACAGACAGGCCTGTGTTGCCACCACAGCGGTCACAGGCTGAGTATAATCATACAGATACAGTGTCATATATGGCAAATAGTATGTCTGCACAGTTTTATAATAATAATAAACTAATATCGATCCGATAAGGCATGCGTGGCATAACATTACGTGCGGATATTAAAGAAATACAAAAATTTAGGTGATGCAAGTCTATCTGATGCAGCTATCAATTCGTTTTATATAGTAGTGTACTGTAGCCATCAGCTGCATCAACGCGACATATGTCAGAGAAACTTTAGGTTTAAAAAAAAAAAAAAAAGGACTAAACATTATTGATTCAACTCAAAGCCGAGGTTTACTCGGTGTGGCTTAGGGTACTCTGTAAGATATAAAGCAGGTATGCATTATGCACTGTGATCAGCTATGACGGCACATTTAGTAAGCTGTAGGTTTAGCAGAGGTCGCTTTATGCTCTAGTAAGAGAGTGGGTAGAGCGATTAAACTAATTCCCATTGTGGGTGCAACATCCTCTGACGTGTTATATTTGTTTTGTAAAGACAGTTTGTTCGTACCAGAAAACATGTACCACAACATGAATACAGTGAACTTATAATGGGTGGATTAAATCATATGGCAGAGTTAACAGGTTAGAACTTTATATTAAACGCTAGTGCCACTTTATTTCTATAGACTCTTAGTGAGTGCGGCTGGGATTAATGATATACAATTTGTAGTATCAACACCAATAAGCATGTTCAGTGTGCATGCGCTAGGGCAGCATATTGTGGTATTTGGCAGTGCCACTGAGGCTTCGCTTTCATCTAGGTGCCCCTGGGTTGTATTTGTCGAGCGCGGTAAGTTGAGTTAGCCAGGCTCAAAATGTAATTGGGTAAATGATGATCAGCAGGACGCAGCATTAAGTTTTAGATGTCTGGTTAGAAGACCAAGAAAGGAAGTGGCTAGCGTCTTTTCTAGCGTCTGCACTTTGCTTAGGGACCAAATATGCAGGGACATAGTTAAGAGGAAACATTTTCATTGTCATTTATGCCCCCCCCCCACCCCAAACATGCAGTATAACTAAGCGTTAACAGTTCGATCTAAGTAAAAGGCTTCCCAATGCTAGGCTGTTGCGATTTGGCGTGTGGGGGCAAAGGGGTGAGTGGATGTAATATTAGTTGCATTGATTGTAGTAACTGATTCAGAGACATGGCGATAGTAGATCGCGACGTCTCTGATGAGGTACCCAGCAAATGGTGGAAGAATAAACATTACCACAAATGTCACAACAACATTGCCACAGATACCTAGCAGACTATACACATTTATACAAAAATACAAGATAGTGAGTAGGCGCTTCCAAATATGCAACAGAGATAGATGTAAAACAGGGTTTGATACAGCAGTGTTTCCCAGACACTAAATCAGAATGAAAATAAGTAAAAGGTGTGTATCAGAGACCACATAGGGAGGGAAGATCCCAAAAACAGGTGTAGTAGTAAACAATAATAATAACCATAAGATACGACCTGAGCACAAGCGAGTGGCAGAGTCTTATCTATAAAATAAAAATAAAAAACATAACATAGTGTATACTGTATACTGAAAATATGTAAATAATATGAGGATGGACTACCACTCACATTTACCAGAGCCGTACCAGGCTCTGTATAGCAGGCTCAAAGGTGCCAATACAGGCTAACGAAACTCCAAGGCAGAAATATGAAGAATTCCGTGGTAAAAAAGAATTTATTTGATGAATAAAAATATAAAATATCAAACTCCCGGTTACAAGGGGGTGGAACCCAAGCAGCAAATGGTATAAAATAAAGGTATCCACTTACCCCAAACAAAGTAAACCGTAGGAGTAAATATAAAGAACAAATAAAATACAATCATAATTGCTGTTATTCTATCATTTGATTGCATTTTATTTGTTCTTTATATTTACTCCTACGGTTTACTTTGTTTGGGGTAAGTGGATACCTTTATTTTATACCATTTGCTGCTTGGGTTCCACCCCCTTGTAACCGGGAGTTTGATATTTTATATTTTTATTCATCAAATAAATTCTTTTTTACCACGGAATTCTTCATATTTCTGCCTTGGAGTTTCGTTAGCCTGTATTGGCACCTTTGAGCCTGCTATACAGAGCCTGGTACGGCTCTGGTAAATGTGAGTGGTAGTCCATCCTCATATTATTTACATATTTTCAGTATACAGTATACACTATGTTATGTTTTTTATTCTTATTTTATAGATAAGACTCTGCCACTCGCTTGTGCTCAGGTCGTATCTTATGGTTATTATTATTGTTTACTACTACACCTGTTTTTGGGATCTTCCCTCCCTATGTGGTCTCTGATACACACCTTTTACTTATTTTTATACACATTTATGTTATTTTTGCATTAATGTACTGTGAACATGTACTCTCGAGTGTCAATGCAGTTCCAACTTGTGTTCAATGGTTTTAATACCACATATTGGGTGGCCTGGACTGTCCTCTGCTGTCCGCCTATGGGGGGTCCTGGGTGCCGCTTGAGGGTGCTCCGGTGTGGCGGGGATCCGCTGTACTTCTTGGGTGCAGTGTTATTGCAGGCAGTCCCAGCGTGTTGAGGAGCCTCCGTGGGTCACCACCAGTGTTCCAGACGCTCCCCATCTATATCGGATGCCGTGATCTCTCAGGGCCCTGGTGGTCGGTTGGAATCTGCGTCTTTCTGCCAGAACCGTAAAAGGTAAGTCGTCAAATAGTTTTATTTGGTGATTCTCAACTGTCACAAAGGCCTGGTTTCTGGAGCGAGACAGGAGGGCTGCCTTGATGGAGATGTCCCGTGTAATCACAATGGCGTCTCGTGGAGCATCCGCAGGGGCAGTGGGGACCTTTCGGACCCGAAACACCGATATTAAAGGCTGCGCTCCCTTTTCTG
Organism: Pelobates fuscus; assembly: GCF_036172605.1. Classification (NCBI taxonomy): domain Eukaryota; kingdom Metazoa; phylum Chordata; class Amphibia; order Anura; family Pelobatidae; genus Pelobates; species Pelobates fuscus. The sequence goes on along the minus strand of NC_086321.1, from coordinate 193,687,675 downwards.
CCCGTACCCCTAGTGTTCCAGCCTTAGTGGCAAAGTCTATCAGGGCATCTTGGTTCACAAACTCCAATACTCCTCGGAGTCTGATATTTCTTCTACGGTGCCTGGCCTCCAAGGAGGCGACCGTTTGAGAGTCTCTCGATCTGTAGAGACATGGTAGTCACTTGTGTTTGGGTCTCAGCTAGTCGGCCATCTCGTTCTCCCTCTCGTGATTCAACCTCCTCCAAGCGGTGAGTCAGGGTGCCGATCTCTGTTTGTATCCCTGCAAGGTCCGCTTTCCACACCGTTCGCAGGTCCAGAAGCAGACGTTTAATGTCCCCTTTGGTGGATGGGGATGTGTCAGTGTCTGAGTCCGCCTTCTGGTGTATGCTGCCGTTTGTCTGCAGGGCCACCGAGTCTTCCTCCCCCTCTGAGTCGTCTGAGGTACTTGAGCCTTGTGATCTGCTGGGGGCCATCTTGGTCTGTGCCTGAGGCCGCGGCCCGTCGAAGGACCTGCGGATATCTGTCTGATGGAGGTCCTCTGTGTAGGCTAATTTGCGGTGCTTGCGTCCCATCTTTATGTTGGAGGTATGGGTTGCGAATTAGCACTATTTCTGCTCTCATTTGTAGCTTTTTGGCTGTTTTCTCAGTCTATGCAGCAGGAGCTCTACACAGACACGTCTGGTCGTTTACTCTGCTGGCCACGCCCCCCAAAATTTGTTCTTTTTGCATCCAAGCCCTCTATACAAAGTATACAATGAACAACATTCACAAAGCACCAGTTTAACCCCTTAAGCACCAAACTTCTGGAATAAAAGGGAATCATGACATGTCACACATGTCATGTGTCCTTAAGGGGTTAAATGAACTTAAATATACATCATAATGTACGGTTTACATTAACTTTAGTAGTGCTTTGTTTAGTCTTTTAATTCAAGCAGAGGTAGGGGAAACACAGTTTAAAGGGCTATCCAAGCACCATAACCATTATAGCGATTGTGCAGCTTATTATAGTGGTTGTCAAGTGTGACAAAAAACAGGATTTCCAACACTACATTTTCATACATCCTGCCTGGTACATCCTATGGGGATGCATCCTAATTATCCTAACCAGGCATACAAAATATCTATAGAACAAAGAAGCGGAAGCAGGGGAAAGAGATACCCCCCAAAATATGATTCTCAAGCCACTGAATCCGTACACCAGTGGGACATTCCATAAATGTCCTAGGGCATGGTTCGTCAACCTGGTCCCTACCGCCCACTAGTGGGCGTTTCAGGATTCCAGGTGGGCGGTAGGGATTTCCAGGCTGATCGGGCGGGCGGGCGGGTGCGAGCCGGCAGTACCCGTGCGACTGGGTACCACCGTGACCATTTGGGGCTCCGGCCCGCCCGGTAAACCGCCGTGGCCGCCTTCCAAAGTGTCCATCGGGTGGCCCATGCTGTCAGGGTCACCCGATGGATGCGGATTGTAAGGGGGGCCGGTCAGCACTGGGCGCTTTAACAGCGCGACCGGGCCCCCTGTGATGACATCAGAGCTGGGAGGAAGTGATTTCCCGGTCACTCCTCCCAGCTAAAACTGAGAGCCACGTGGGAGGAACACCAGGGAGTCAGAGTGGGAACTCTGACTCCCATCCACCTGAGCCACCACTGGACCCCAGGGAAAGTCACCCTCCTGCACCTTAAAGGTAGGAAACAGGAGGGTGACTTAAATGTAATGTGTGTGTTTGTTTGTGTGTGTGTGTGTGTGTGTCTGTCTGTGTCTTTGTATGTATGTCTTGTGTGTATATATGTGTGTGTGTGTCTGTATGTGTCTTTGTATGTATGTCTTGTGTGTGTGTATGTGTCTGTCTGTGTATATATGTGTGTGTGTGTGTCTGTATGTATGTGTGTCTTGTCTTTGTATGTATCATTGTATGTGTGTCTTGTGTCTGCATGTGTGTGTGTCTATGTATGTCTGCATGTGTGTGTGCATGTCTGTGTGTGTCTGTTTGTATGTATGTGTCTTGTGTGTATGTGTGCCTGTCTGTGTCTTTGTGTGTGTATGTATGTGTGTCTTGTGTGTCTGTATGTGTGCCTGTCTGTGTCTGTATGTATGTCTTGTGTGTGTCGTATGTGTGTCTGTATGTGTCTTGTGTGTGTATGTGTCTGTCTGTATGTATGTGTGTCTTGTCTTTGTATGTATGTGTCATTGTATGTGTGTATGCATGTGTGTGTGTCTATGTATGTCTTGTGTGTGTGTCTATGTATGTCTTGTGTGTGTGTGCATGTCTGTTTGTATGTGTGCCTGTCTGTTTGTATGTATATGTCTTGTGTGTGTGTGTGTGTGTATGTGTGCCTGTCTGTGTCTTTGTATGTGTGGCTGTCTGTGTCTTTGCGTGTGTGTCCTGTGTGTGTGTCCTGTGTGTGTGTCCTGTGTGTGTGTCCTGTGTGTGTGTCCTGTGTGTGTTTCTGTATGTTATAGTGGACTATAGTAAGTGGGCTACCTAGCTCAGCCTTCCTACTGGGCATTGCTATAAGGACGGTTAAAAATTAGAAAAAAGGTGAAAAAAAGGTGGGGAGGGGAATTGAGGAGGGAGAGGAGATGAGCTGACGCACAAATGAGAAATCATATTATGCGCAAACAGAGAAGTCGTCTGAATATCACTGAAAGAGACCTTTGTTTGTTCCTTACGAAAATCAAACCAGATATCAAATATTTAGTCTCGCAGCATCAACCTCAAGGATCTCATTAATCACTAGTAAAGGTAATTTCAATTTACTTTATTGTTTTCTCATTAAACGTTATAAAGTTAAAAGCCTTATAAACCTGCATTAAGTAGAAATAAAAAGATAAATGTACCGTATATACTCGAGTATAAGCCGAGTTTTTCAGCCCATTTTTTGGGCTGAAAAACCCCAACTCGGCTTATACTCGAGTCAAGGTCTGTATTATGGCAATTTGCATTGCCATAATACAGACTGGGGGGAGAGGGGGGCTGGCAGAGCTGTAACTTACCTGTCCTGCAGCTCCTGTCAGCTCTCTCCTCCTCTGCGCCGTCCGGTCAGCACCTCGGTCAGCTCCCAGTGTAAATCTCGCGAGAGCCGCGGCTCTCGCGAGATTTACACTGGGAGCTGACAGAAGAGCAGAACGGACGGCGCAGAGGAGGAGAGAGCTGACAGGAGCTGCAGGACAGGTAAGTTACAGCTCTGCCAGCCCCCCTCCCCCCCCCCCCACTGAACTGCCACTGGACCACCAGGGAAGGAGAGCCCCCCTCCCTGCCATATATCAAGCAGGGAGGGGGGACGAAAAAAAATATATATAAATAAAATAAGAAATAATAATAAAAAAATAATAATAATAAAAAAAAAAATTAATAATAAAAAAAAGGGGTATAAGGACCACTATGGGAGGGGGGGGGGGGGGGTATAAGGACCACTATGGGAGGGAGGGGGGTATAAGGACCGCTATGGGAGGGAGGGGGGTATAAGGACCGCTATGGGAGGGAGGAGGGTATAAGGACCACTATGGGAGGGAGGGGGGGGATAAGGACCACTATGGGAGGGAGGGGGGGATAAGGAACACTATGGGAGGGAGGGGGGTGATAAGGACCACTATGAGAGGGAGGGGGTGGGATAAGGACCACTATGGGAGGGGAGGGGGAAGTAAGGATCACTAGGGGAGGGGAGGGTAAGGACCACTAGGGGAGGGGTGAGTCAGGACCACTGGGGGGGGGAGTGAAGGAACACGGGGGTGGGGAGGTAAGGACCACTGAGGGAGGAGGAGGGGAAGTCAGGACATATGGGGGGGGGAGGGGGCGGCAAAAATCCTTGCACCGGCCCTGCACACACTGCATTCACACACTGCATTCATACACACACACACTGCATTCATGCACACACACATTGCACTCATACACACACACACTGCACTCATACACACACTGCACTCATACACACACTGCACTCATACACACACTGCACTCATACACACACGCTGCACTCATACACACACGCTGCACTCATACACACACACATACGCACACACTGCATTCATTATACACACACTGTAAATAAATATTCAATTAATATATTTTTTTTAGGATCTAATTTTATTTAGAAATTTACCAGTAGCTGCTGCATTTCCCACCCTAGTCTTATACTCGAGTCAATAAGTTTTCCTAGTTTTTTGGGATAAAATTAGGGGCCTCGGCTTATATTCGGGTCGGCTTATACTCGAGTATATACGGGTACGTACATTTATTTTTTTTTAAAAACACCCTCCTTTCTAAAAAATATTCTGCATTTGCGCGAAAACTGGTGGGCGGTAAGGACATTTTTTCAACCAAAAAGATGCATTAGTGGGCGGTAGGTAGAAAAAGGTTGACTACCACTGTCCTAGGGCCTAACCCTATTTATAACAATATGAAAAAAGACAAATTGCACATCTCACATAAAATGTAGAGAATAGCTATCTGGAAAGACAACAGTATCAATAATAATAACCAAACATGACCTGAAGAATAAATAATGTAACCTAAATATGATCAAAAGAAAAAGAGATAATGTGATATAAAAACAAGCCTTGTAAGGCCTACATTTTATGAGCGATGTGCAATTTTTCTTTTTTCATACTAAATATCTAAGCAGGATTCATTAGAATCAAAACTCTGTTGACCTTTTTTTTTAGCAGCACTAAATTAACAGGGAAGCCTGTGTCAGCGTGGGTTAGTGGCAATTCTACAGGACTTTAATTGTTGTCCTGATGGGAAGGCAAAGGCAGGCCCCTGCTTAACTACTACAGAGAGAAAAATGTATGTACCTGGTCAGTGTATGCATTTAGGGAATTAGGTAGTTAATAATAAAAAAATAAAAAATAGTTCCCCTTCTCTTGCAGTACATGCTCATACTTCCACTTACACTCAGGAACTGGTCCAACTCAGAAATCTTATTTGGGAACCCAGATGACACCAGCTTATTGGCCTGTGGGTAAAAGAAGAAATATGACACATTAATGTGCAGTGAATCTACTTTTATTTTAAAATATATGTTCATTGAGGGTGGTTTTCCATTTTTCAAGCAATGTTCATACAATCAGTATAAGTAATGCATCCTCTCGTGGTTTTCCTCTTATCTCTCCCAACGCTCATTCAGTGTCTCCTTTTCTAATGATACCTCCTCCCCTTGCCCTGTCTCAGTTGGAGTTCCCCAAGGCTCCGTCCTTGGTCCCCTTCTATTTTCTCTTTATACTGCCTCTCTTGGCAAACTTATTACCTCTTTTGGATTTCACTACCACCTGTACGCTGATGACACCCAGCTATATCTCTCCTCCCCGGACCTCTCCCCTGCCGTCCTGCAACGTGTCACTGCTTGCCTTTCTTCCATCTCTGACTGGATGTCCTCCCGCTTTCTGAAACTCAATCTCTCAAAAACTGAGCTCCTTGTCTTTCCTCCTCCTAATACTGATCCTCCTCTTTCGCTCTCCCTCCAAGTTTGTGGTACCAACATCAGTCCATCCTTGCAAGCGCGCTGTCTTGGCGTCATACTTGACTCTGGTCTCACCTTTGAGCCTCACATCCAGCATGTTGCCAAATCCTGTAGATTCCATCTTAAAAACATAGCCCGCATCCGCCCCTTTCTTGCACCAGATACTACCAAGGAGCTTGTCCATGCTCTAGTAATTTCCCGCATGGATTATTGTAACCCTCTCCTGATTGGTCTCCCCAATAGCCGTACTGCACCCTTACAGTCCGTAATGAATGCTGCTGCTAGATTGATTTTCCTCTCTAGTCGTTTCTCTCACACCTCACCCCTCTGCCAGTCCTTACATTGGCTTCCTGTATGCTATAGGAGTCAATTCAAGGTACTAACTCACACCTATAAAGCACTGAACAACTCTAGCCCCTCTTATATCTCCTCACAGATCCATAGGTATGTCCCTTCTCGGTCTCTCCGTTCTGCCCGTGACCACCTCCTGTCCGTTGTCCGCACTCGTACGGCCAACTCGCGCTTGCAGGACTTCTCGCGGGCGGCTCCCTTCCTATGGAATAGCCTGCCTACCGCCATCAGACTCTCCCCTAGTCTTGCATCTTTTAAGAAGTGCCTTAAAACCCATCTCTTTAGGAAAGCTTATGGCCTCCAAGACTAACCCTTACCTCACATACCTGTCTCTTGCCCTCTCCAAAAGGGCAGCCCACCTTATTTGATTGTAAATTCCTGTCCTAATGTGTTTTACACCCCACCTCCTATAGAATGTAAGCTCGTTTGAGCAGGGTCCTCTTCAACCTATTGTTCCTGTAAGTTTATTTGTAACTGTCCTATTTATAGTTAAATCCCCCTCTCATAATATTGTAAAGCGCTACGGAATCTGTTGGCGCTATATAAATGGCAATAATAAATAAATAAATAAATAGCAGGTTAAAATATTAACAGGGACAATTTTAGCTTAGATGTACAATGCAAAAGGGATCATGGGTTTATGTCAGTGTTAATCAGCTTAAACTAAACCCTCACAGATGAAATACTTTATGAGAAGTTGTGAACAATCAACCGTTTGACAAAAGAAACAAGATTGCCCCGAGAAGAACAGTGTAGCGAAAGTAACCTCGCCACTTGTACTTGGAGGGGCCTGCTTGCCAGGCTCCTGCCCACAGACTATGGGACCTGCAAGGAAACCTGTAAAAGACTACCAAACTTGACCAACTGTTAGCACTGATTTCACTAGAACTGTTTTGGGCATAGGACCATGTGCACGGTCGGTCAAAATTATGACTTCCAGGAAATTCCTGAACCCCTGAACCGATCTGGGTGATTTTTTAATATGTTGTTCACCCAGATCGGGGCTACCAGGGGAGGTAACTTTTATGGGGGTTTATGTGTTTTTAAGGTACTTTTTGGAGTTTCATAAAATGTTATGGTTTTTCTGTGCTTGGAGATAATTGGGTTAGATTAGTACCGTTCCTGATTCAATGATCTCCCAAGCACAGAGAAGGGATTCTATTGTTTGTGTATGGGAGTGTCTCACTGTATGACTTTTTATTGGTTTATTCACTTTGTATCCCTGTGCCCAACAAGGTCCATCTGGGTGTCACCCTTGTTGGGAAACTTGCATAAAAAGCCAATGTGCCTCCATTAAAATTCTGTTCCTGCTTACCCTCAACATAGAGTCTCTGTATCTATCCTGGGGATTGCTAGATCACTATACTCCCCAGGAATTATAATCACTAGCTCTTATAAGAGCTGTTCCTGCTATGCTCTCTGGGAGTAGCAGAGGTCTGCCCACTGGAAGCTGGATCCTGGTCTTGGGTCCAGGGTGGGTGAAGGACGCCGAGACCCTGGCGCAGCTGCATCACTGGAAGTGGGGTCTGCGGTGCTTATGGTGTCTGGTGGAGTGTTGGAATTCCTTGGTGATCACTAGGAGCATTGATTGGTGAAGGCAGTCGGTCGGAGTGCCAGGCGGTCCGTCACGAACAGGTAGGGAGTAACAATATGGACATAAGAGGGAAAACTTAAAGGAGTCAGGGAATGAGCAAAAAATAATATTGGTAGAATGAATAGGAAAAAGGTTGTTCGAGGATCTTAGGTCTTCCCAAAGTGTATGGTATTATCGTAAAGATGTATAAAGCAAATTTTGAGAAGAAAGATGCAGATCCTCTTCAGTTCCTTGCAGAACAGATACAGATCACAGTAAATATCCTAGGGGCTAGTTTGAAAGCTTGTTATGGTCATGAGAGCTTGTCGCTTTTAGCGGAATTATATTGGGTCACAAAGTGGTGTAGTTTTAAAATAAGGAATTGATAACATTAAATGTTCTATTCTAGAAGGAGGTGTTCCCAATGCACTGCTACCACATAAAGTAGTTTGTACCACATTAGTTACAGACTCTAAATCCCTCTCCATTAGGTGTGGGAAATAGTAACATCAAGAGCATAGGGTTGTGTATGGTGTGCCTGGGGTAGACAGGCTATCTTGGTTCTGTCTAGTAAGCCATAGTACAGGGGTAGGCAGACTTTGGCACTCCAAATTTTGTGGACTACAACTCCACTTATGCTTTGCCAGCAATATGGGAGATGTAGTCCACAAGATCTGGAGTGCTGAAGGTTGCCTACCCAATCAACCTAATCCTTCTCTGATCCATCCCATATGTACTATATAGGACTTGCTTGCATTAGTGTGGTTTATTAACAATATGATAATATCACAACAAATGCTTGATAGACTATAATATAGTACGTTGGATATGATAATGTGATTTACAGTGGAATGAATGTCATGAGTACTGAAATTACTCTCTGCAATCAATCATGCTGCCCATTTTTATGCCATCAGCCCCTCTTCCACTAACCACTGCTGCTGCATGTAGAGGCTATTTTTTAAATAGAATCAGTTGCACTTCTGAAGCCAGTTGAAACAGCCATTTCATTTTTAGAGACTGATAAAGTCACTGGCTCTGGGCACAACAAAATAAAATACAATGTCTTCTTTGCATTTAATATGGCCTTATTACACCCACTACAAAGGCCACGTGCAGTGGCGGAACTAACGTACAGAGAGCTCTGGTGCAAGAAAATTTTGTAGCCCACCCTCTATGGCAAGGGTCATCAAAAGGTGAATCCCCGCCTGTCTTACAACTCCCACAATGCTTTGTCAGCATAGGATCTACCATTTTCCCATCCTTGCAGGGTTGTATTTAAAGGACCACTCTAGAGCCAGGAAAGCATACTCGTTTTCCTGGCACTAGAGTGCCCTGAGGGTGCCCCCACCCTCAGGGACCCCCTCCCGCCCGGCTCTGGAAAGGGGAAAAGGGTTAAAACTTACCTTTTTCCAGCGCTGGGCGGGGAGCTCTCCTCCTCCTCTCCGCCTCCGTTCCTCCCCGTCGGCTGAATGCGCACGCGCGGCAAGAGCTGCGCGCGCATTCAGCCGGTCACATAGGAAAGCATTCATAATGCTTTCCTATGGACGCTTGCGTGCTCTCACTGTGATTTTCACAGTGAGAATCACGCAAGCGCCTCTAGCGGCTGTCAGTGAGACAGCCACTAGAGGAAATAGGGGAAGGCTTAACTAATTGATAAACATAGCAGTTTCTCTGAAACTGCTATGTTTATAAAAAAATTAGTTAACCCTAGCTGGACCTGGCACCCAGACCACTTCATTAAGCTGAAGTGGTCTGGGTGCCTAGAGTGGTCCTTTAACACTGAGCCGTGTTTGTGTTTTTGGATGCAAGCATATTTTTGTATGAAGTGTGTGTGTGTAAATGTAGGGGTGTGTTTGTGAGTATTGTTAGCATTTAAATGAGGTTGTGTGTTTTAAAGGGACACTATAGTCACCTGAACAACTTTAGCTTAATGAAGCAGTTTTGGTGTATAGAACATGCCCCTGCAGCCTCACTGCTCAATCCTCTGCCATTTAGGAGTTAAATCCCTTTGTTTATGAACCCTCTTCACACCTCCCTGCATGTGACTTGCACAGCCTTCCATAAACACTTCCTGTAAAGAGAGCCCTATTTAGGCTTTCTTTATTGCAAGTTCTGTTTAATTAAGATTTTCTTATCCCCTGCTATGTTAATGGTTTGCTAGACCCTGCAAGAGCCTCCCGTATGTGATTAAAGTTTAATTTAGAGATTGAGATACAAATATTTAAGGTAAATTACATCTGTTTGAAAGTGAAACCAGTTTTTTTTTCATGCATGCTCTGTCAATCATAGCCAGGGGAGGTGTGGCTAGGGCTGCATAAACAGAAACAAAGTGATTTAACTCCTAAATGACAGTGAATTGAGCAGTGAAATTGCATGGGAATGATCTATACACTAAAACTGCTTTATTTAGCTAAAGTAATTTAGGTGACTATAGTGTTCCTTTAATATACTGTTGCTATTTGAAAGCAGTGGTGTGCTTGTGTGTAGTTATTGCCTTTGAATGAAGGGTGTGTTTGTATGTAGTGTTGATGCTTAAATGCACAGGTGTTTGTGTGTAGTGTTGGTTGAGATGCATGCACACACACACTATGTCACCAAAATAACTTTAGCTTAAAGCAACAAAAACATGTATTTTTGACCCTATAGTGTTAAAATCGCTATTTAGGTCCCCCCCCCCCCCCCACCCCCCACCTAAAAATACTTAAATATTACCTTATTTCCAGCATTGGCTTCACCCCCGATCTGCCTCCTTGGCTGACGTCATCAGAAGTGATGATATTGGCCAATCACAATGCTTTCCCCATAGGAAAGCATTGGATTGGCTGAGATTATCAATTCTGATGATCTCAACCAAGAAGGTGGGGTGGGGGCAGAACCAAATGCCACCCTGGCAAATCAACACTGGCAAATCAGCACTGTAGTTGTTCTGGTGACAATAGTGTCCCTTTAATGAAGCAGTTTTGATGTATAGATCCTGCTCTGGCAGTCTCACTGCTCAATTCTCTGCCATTTAGTCATTTATGCAACCCTAGTCACACCTCCCTGCATGCAATGTGCACAGACTTCTTAGACACTTCTTGTAAAGTGAGATCTAATGTTTACCCTTCCTGTAATGCAAATTATCCTTAATTTAGAATTTCTTATCTCCTGCACTAATAGCTTGCTAGATCTCCCAGGAGCCTCCTGTGTGTGATTCAAGTTCAATATACAGAGCTGGAAATAAAAAAACTTAGTTAAAGTAAGCGAACATGTAATTAAAAATGAAACTATTTTTTAATGCATGCTGTGCAAGTCACAACCAGGGGAGGTGTGGCTAGGGCTGCATAAACAGCAACAAAAGTGATTTAACTCCTAAAAGAATTAAGCAGTGAGACTTCAGAGGCATGATTTATGCACCAAAACTAAGTCATTGAGCTAAAGTTGATTTGGCGACTATAGCGTCCCTTTAATTTATTGAAGCGTTATTAAAATCAAATCAACTTATTCATCTAGTAGCATTTCATTTAGATTCAATTAATGATCAAGACTTGGTAGGTAGATGTCCTTATAACCCCATATTTTGAAGGTTATTTATTTTATTGAAATTGGAAGGACAAACTAACGGATTTTAAATAATAGGTGGAGCATTATCCAATGAGTTATCACATCAGCATTCTCATTGAAACATATAGGAACATGTGACGGCAGATAAGAACCATTCGGCCCATCTAGTCTGCCCATCTAAATACTTTCATTAGTCCCTGGCCTTATCTTATAGTTAGTTTAGCCTTGTGCCTATCCCACGCATGCTTAAACTCCTTCAGTGTTCCTGTGTTAACCTCTACCACTTCAGCTGGAAGGCTATTCCATGCATCCACTACCCTCTCAGTAAAGTAATACTTCCTGATATTATTTTTAAACCTTTGCCCCTCTAATTTAAGACTATGTCCCCTTCTTGTGGTAGTTTTTCTTCTTTTAAACAAAGTCTCCTCCTTTACTGTGTTGATTTTCTTTATGTATTTAAATGTTTCTATCATATCCCCCGTCTCATCTTTCCTCCAACACTAGTATGTACGGATGTGTGCTCTCATTTTTATATGAGCCTTTGTTTGTATAAAGAGATGTACATACAATCGATTTACAAGAAGGGATTAATTCCCTTAGACAAGTACTCACCTCCAAGCAGAACTGTTTCTGAAATCCATCCACCTGAAAGAAAGAGAGAAATGGTTTATAATAATATGTTAATATTATAGTACTGTTGAATCATGTTGTGAATATCTGTTACAGTGGCATTTATCATGATGGTTAAAATAAAATAGTCACATTTAGCAACACCCTCTCTCTCTCCAGCAGTGGTCATGTTACATGCTGTTTTAAAGCAGCTCTGTCACGTCCCAGTATTTTATAAGGATATAATCTTTACGAAATGCTTATTGAGTTGGAATTTTAGTGCATTCCCAATGCAATTCCAAGCTACCATAAGGCAAATTATGCCGAGGTTGACCAAAGGTGGAGTTGTGCCATCAAAAGTGATGGCTATGGAATTCAAGCATGGTCTCACTCATCCAAGATGTCATCTATGAAGGCTCCTGGGATTTCCTAGATGCTCCATAGACCATCATCTACAGCGCTGGTGCGGCTCCTGGCAAATGAAGCGCCAGGAGCCAAAGACCTCCAAGAAGATGGTGGTGGCCGCGAGAGACAGCTTCAGGTCGGTAAACGAACCTTCCACTGCACCACGCAGCCACTGGACGCTAACCGGAGATGTAATTCCAAAAACGACAGAGCCACATGAAAGAAGGATGCTTATAGATATACATTACAGAGCTGTAATGGAAATAAAAATGTACCCAATATATAGGTGCTGCCTAAATTGGTGATATCACTTTGTGACATCATTAAAGACCACCCTATCAACCAAAACCAGTCAATGTTTTAGGCCACTACTCCAGATTAATTCTTCTTGACCTCTCTTCCACTTGTTATGGTTCTCCTCCTATCTCTCTCAATGGTTAAGTGTCTCCTTTTCCAATTTAACTCCCTCCCCTCATCCTGCCTCAGTTGGAGTCAACCAAGGATTTGTTCTGGGTCCCCTTTTGTTCTCTCTTTATACTGCATCTCTCTGCAAACTCATTAACTCCTTTGGATTCCGCTACCACCTGTACGCCAATGACACCCAGATATATCTCTCCTCCCCCGATTTTTCCCCTGCTGTCCTACAACGTGTCAAAGCTTGCCTTTCTTCAATCTCTACATGGATGTCCTCCCACTTTCTAAAACCCAATCTCTCTTAAACTGAGCTTTTTTAACTTTACTCCTCATAATGCTGATCCTTCTCTGCAAGTTGATGGTACTTGCATCAGTCCATCCTTGCACGCTTGTTGTCTTGGTGTTTTCTTTGATCCTGGCCTCACCTTTGCGCCTCATATCTAGTATATTGTAAAAACCTGTTGATTTCACCTAAGAAACATCGCCTGCATCCGCCCATTCCTCACGCAAGATGCTGCCAAGGAGCTTGTTCATGCTCTGGTAATCTCCCGCATGAACTACTATAATTCTCGCATCTACCTATTGCTCCTGTAACATTTTGTAGAGGTCTCATTTATTGTTAATTTTCCCCCTTTCATAATACTGTAAAGATCTGCGGAATACGTTGGTGCTATATAAATACCGATAATAATAATTTAAACCATTTACTATTACACGAAGAAACAACTGAATTATACTTGTTGGTAGTAGTGTCCCTTTAAAAAAATAGTAGATTCGGTCTGAACACTGTACAATACAGGCTGCACATGATCCTCTCTTTCATATTTCATTTTTGATATGGTTTACAAAATCCCGATATTCTGACTGCTGGGCTGTCTGAACCGCATTACATTCTAGTTTACTTTCAGGGTCATATTTCCCACCTACGTGTTTTCCAGCCATGCGAAATACAAAACGACTTTCATTTCTAGTTTTACAAAACAAAGCAATAAATACAGTACACATGTATCCATTTCTGGACGGTTCATCTCTACAACATTATACAAAAAGATACAGTAATGAGTTCCTCAAAATAATTAGATAACTTTTAGGAAATGCAAATTAATTTTAAAAAAAATTAATTGCTGGATGACAAAATGTCTAAAGCCATTTCTTCCTACATTTTGCAAGTCACTTACCACAATCCACAATTTAGTGAATAAACCCCCAAAATACTTGTTGTTTGAAGCCTTCAACACAATGGGTGACTTGGAAAGTAAAATATATTTTAACAATAGGTCCAATTATAACTATTTGCATGGTGGTTTCATGGCGAGACATTTGGACAGGTTTCTTTTAAATATATGTCCTAATTTGGAAACAAATTTCAGTGATATTTCACTATATCAAAACGTAAACTCCAATAATGCAAAATTAAAATGGTAGGCCTCACCCTTAGTCATGCATTACGATATGGCAACTTCGTTACAGCCAGCATATAAGAGGAACAATTTTGCATTATAGAAGGGATTATTGATTCAACTGTGAATTGTGGTGAGTTGACAAATTTGTTAAATTTTAAGCAGAGCAGCCAAATTAGGAAACCCAATGCAATTATATATTTTTTTTTTAACTTAGCAAAATAGTTTGTTTTTTGTTTTTTAGTTCATGTTCATCACAATTCACTGTTTAGCAAAACAACAATTAAGGATACAACATCACAGTATAAAACTAATAATTTAATCACATTTTATAGTTGAGCACCCAACGTTTACAGCAGGTTATTGAGTGTCAGCAGCAAGCATTTATCTACCTGCACACAATGTGTATACTCACAGGTACTCACACAAATACACACATATACAATATAAGATCAATTTCTCACCTTGTCCTTGGCAGCCTGTGAAATCTCTAAAGAAGCCATAACTGAGAAAATGAACAAAATAAATCTATTAGCTGTCTGTCTGTTGTCCCTCTAGTTTTGGGCCACAAAACCTTCAAGTGAAAGTGAAAGTATATTGAAGGGGACTTCCAGAGCTGCTGGGAGGAGATAGAGATGGAGGGAGGAGTTCAGGCAGAAAGAGTGCAAGAAGGTAACAGTCTGAAAATGAGAGGGGGCAGGCAGAAAGAATGAGAGCTTTAGGAGTTAGCTATATAAGTGTATGTGTACTGAGACCTGAAATACTATAGGTTTTATCATGTTATTAGAGTGTCTCCAAACATATACCATCCAAACCTCATTAAATATGCAAAGCAGTATGTATATAAAGATTACAAGCATGGGTATTGATTAATAACTCCCAGCTCTCCTGGATTCAACGGGACAGTCCTGAATACTCACAGGCTCCAGCTGTACTGATCTAATCTAGGTTGTAAAGAAACTCAAGTCTGGTGTTTAACAGTTTAAAACACATCTTTTTTTGATCAAAAATAAGGACATTTTTTAAATTAAATTGAAGCAAGTTTTGGGATGTCCCACTTTTGGTGACAGAGAAAAGTTCCCAGTAAGAGCAGATTTAGCACATCATTAGACATGTTTGTATTATGATAAATAAATTCAGGGAGAGCTTCAAAAGCATCATGCATCCTTTATATGGAGGGTGCCTTCCACCATGGTAGCATTGATATACACCCTATTGTCCAAACCCACCATGGTCCTACTTTCATGGGAGCTGGGGGAGGATTGAGACACAGGTGGGAGCTGTAGAGGATTGAGACACCTAGGGGAGGATTTAGATACCTGGGGAACTGTGCCGGTATTGAGACACATGGGGGAGCAGGGGAAGGATTGAGACACATGGGGGAGCAGGGGAAGGATTGAGACACATGGGGAGCTGGGGCAGGATTGAGACACATGGGGAGCTGGGGGGAGGATTGAGACACATGGGGAGCTGGGGGAGGATTGAGACACATGGGGAGCTGGGGGAGGATTGAGACACATGGGGAGCTGGGGAAGGAATGAGACACATGGGGAGCTGGGGAAGGAATGAGACACATGGGGAACTGGGGAAGGAATGAGACACATTGTGGTGGAATCTCGGTAAAAATAAATTTAGTAGGCCGAGATTACCACGTGGCATGTGTACGTGCATATGCTGACGTATCGATCAGTTGGTTGCACGAGGCAAGATACGATCAGAAGTGTACGGAGCATGTGCAAGAATACAGGATGTAGTATTCCCCTCCTCCATTGTGCTGGACAGGCCATGCGGTCAAGCAGGAAGTTAATTCTTATTTGTGTTGATTGGTCAAGAGAATGTGCGGGTGGAGCTTAATATGGGAGGAGTTATGTGCCTATATAAGGAGCCTGCACTATTGTCCGGGGCTCAGAACTTGCTGTATTTTGGTGACATTAGTCCCTCTGAGTCCCGATCGGTGATCCAATAAAGAATCTCTTCCTTCCTGAAGAAACCTGTGTCCATCTCTCTGTGCTTCGCTTCCGTCAGTTTCTCCGGTATCATTTGGTGCATTGGCCGGGAAGCTCATCGTTCAACGGTAGCTGAGAGGCAGAGGCGTGAGACGGTCTATCTTTGCCCACGTTCTCTACGGCTGCACCCCTGAACTTCTGCGTGGACCTCCCTTCGTCTCGGCGCCACTGGTCTGTTGTCCAGGAGATCATCGGCCTCTACGTAAGAAGTGCTGGGGTGTCCCCGTCGATGAGTGTGAACTCAGGTTCAGGAACGAGGAGGTAAGACAACTGCTGTTTTAGACGGCAGACCCACTAGGGGTATACCGATTGTGCGGTAGGCCCATAAGGGGTTATTTGTGTATGGAATCTGCCCCCTCTGTCGGAGGGAAGGAGCGAAGGCGCACCGCTCAATCGAACGCTCTTTAGTCAGACCGTTTGATTTGGTTAGTCAGGCGGGGTCCTGTTTAAATAGCCCTAGCCGGACACCGGTGTCTTGTCTAGACTAGCGTTCTAGGGTGTATATTACGTTCGCTAGGTCGGAGGGACCGGGAGACTAAGCGGCGCCTGTGTAAATTCGGTTCGCTAGCTCTCAACCTATCTTGGCTAAGTGGGAAGGCGTGTAAATTTGGAACCCACTAGACTTTTGATAGTAATCGACTAAGAGGCGCCTGTGTAAATTCGGTCCTCTAGCTCGCTATATGTGGTGCTTGGGCAGTGTGGCTAACCAAAACGGGTGTATATAGTTTTAGGTAGTCCATTCAAGGTACTGGCCAATAGTTTAGTTGGGAATTGTAAATGTGATAAAGATTGTTTAGTAAAGTGTATATCTTGTTAGATAGCGCGAGCTCAGCCGTCTAGCGAGAGTGTTAATAGTGTGTTGCTGTATTATAGTGCACGGTACCATAACCCTGTATATTTACTGACACTGTATATAAGTACTAATCATTGTCGTCTATTGCATGTTTAACACCATAACCACTAATAATTGTATTGTGACCTTAACTTGTGCTTTGACCTATGCTAACCGTACTGTAACCGCTATTTGTAAAAGACGATGTTACTGGGGTGTGTTATAGACGGGTAATTCGTATATAGAGAATTATAGCGTGGGTGACTGTATAGTTTCGCCAAAGGGCATAATATTGATTATATAGTGACTGGTGTAACAGCTGTGTGTGTACGGGAATTCCCTGAGTGTTTATTGTGTTATTGTATACGTTTCACTTGGTAACCGTACCACGTGGTGCTGTTGCCAGAGGAAACGGGTGTGACTGTTGAATAGTACGCGTGTATAGTATTCGTTGTCGACGACGTTCCATTGTTAAGTATGGGTGCGTCGCAGTCAACGATTCCGGATCCCTTAGGTTGTATGGTGAAGAATTTTAAAAAGGGATTTAAAACCTGTGATTTTGGGGTTAAAATGTCTCCTGTACGTTTGGTCACTTTGTGTACTAGGGAGTGGCCTACTTTGGTTGCGGCATGGCCGCCACGTGGCAGTTTGGATCCAACTCTGGTACAGCGCTTACACGTGGCTGTATCAGGTAGGCCTGAACTTTACGGCCAGTTTCCTTATATTGATTGTTGGAGACAGGTCGTAAATGACTCGCCAAAATGGATCCAGACGTGCCACGAGGAGCAATGTCGCCTCATGGTGGCTAGAACTTGTTTGTCCACTAGGACTGGTGTTAGGCCCATTTTGGACACGCCCCCTGAGTCCGAGATCCCTTTGCCGCCCCCTTACTTTCCTTTAAGAGGAAGTGACGCAAATGCAGGAAGTCCTGCAACCCTCCCCTCATTGCCCTCATCCACTTCCGCTTCCTCCTCCAGTACAGGATCCACCCCCTCTCGTACTAAATCTCCCCTTCCGGAATCAGAGCCAACCCCCATTAGGTCTGAATATCCTGATTTGGCGCCACTTCAGACTTCCGGTCAAGCTTCTTCTAGCTCGACCCGAAGTGTTTTATTTACTACCTTTTCCCAAAACCAAGCTCCCACATCCTCATACCCTATCTCTCCCCGACCGGAACCCATAACTGACGCCCCTCTACGTAGCCCCATACAAACCCGACAACTGACCGGTACCCAACAATTAAAGCACTATCAGATGCCTCTTCGTCTGAATCCCGGGTCAGCCTATATCGATGCCGCAGGTCAAATGGCACATGCTGACCCAGTCTTTGTATATGTCCCATTCACAACAACCGATCTCTTAAACTGGAAGACCCACAATTCCTCGTATACTGAGAAACCACAAGCTATGACTGATCTGTTCACCTCAATAGTACAGACACATAATCCGACATGGGCTGATTGCCAGCAGTTATTAATGACTTTGTTTAACAATGAGGAAAGGACAAGAATAAATCAAGCGGCCATTAAAGCGCTAGAGGATAAAGCCCGTACTTTGAACCAAGCCAATCCATCAGCATGGGCCGCAACACATTATCCCAACACCGATCCCGATTGGAATGTAAATGGTGCTGATATGGTTCAACTCAGAGCCTATAGAGACGCTATAATTGCTGGCATGAAAGCCGGAGGAAAGAAAGCTATTAACATGTCGAAGACAGTTGAGGTGATTCAGAAAAGTGATGAAGCGCCCAGTGTCTTTTATGACCGATTATTGGAGGCATACCGCTTGTATACCCCCTTTAATCCGGAAGACGCAGATAATTCCCGAATGGTGAACTCCGCCTTTGTCAGCCAAGCTTACGGAGATATTAAGCGCAAGCTACAAAAGTTAGAAGGGTTTGCAGGAATGTCCATCACCCAACTAATGGAGGTAGCGAATAAGGTATATATGAATAGGGAAACAGAAAGTAAGAAAGAGGAAGAGCGCAAGATGCGTAAAAAGGCTGATATGTTAGCTGTAGCAATCGCAGGCGTAGATAGACGGGGCCCAGATAGAGGCGATAGTAGATGGAGTAGGGAGCCTTTGAGTAGGAATCAGTGCGCGTATTGCAAGGAAGAAGGGCATTGGAGGAACGAATGTCCACAAAGAGAGCAGTACGAGAGAGACCAACCCAGGGCAGGTTACGGAAACTTTAGAGGCAGAGCAGGAGGTAAAGGAGGCCCCGGAGGGAGTAATGGTAATAGAGGGAGCAATGGGAACAGAGGAAGTATTAGGGAAGATAGGTATTTCCCAGCAGCGCAAAGGTCCCGCGATAGAGAAGGCAGGGACTTTGTAGGATTGGCTGACACGGTCATGGAGGACTATTGATACCGACCGGGCTCCATCCCCCTTGGTCGAGCGGAGCCTATGGTCGATGTATCAATAGGGGGAAAAAGGAGTGCGTTCATGATCGACACTGGTGCTGAACATTCGGTGGTGACTAATCTAGTTGCTCCTCCATCTGGAAGGACTATTACTGTGATAGGAGCAACTGGAAGAAGTGCTGAAAAACCGGTTCTTAAAAGTCGACTCTGTACATTGGGAGGCCACGTAGTAAAACATCAATTCCTTTATATGCCTGAATGTCCAGTCCAATTGCTGGGACGTGATATGCTATCTAAATTACAAGCGCAGATTACGTTCCTACCAAATGGAACAACATCCTTAAAGTTTAATGGACCTTCAGGTATTATGACTTTATCCGTACCAAAGGAAGAAGAGTGGCGACTTTATACAGCGTTGACTATCCAAAACCCTAGGAGTGATGAATCCTTATTCAACATACCAGGAGTTTGGGCAGAGAACAACCCACCAGGACTGGCCCGCAATATTCCACCTATTAAAATTGAACTAAAACTTGGGGTTTATCCAGTGAGCCTAAGACAATACCACATCCCGCAGAAGGCTAAGAAGAACATACAATCTTATCTGGATAAGTTCATACGGTATGGTATCCTAAAATTCTGTACTTCCCCCTGGAACACCCCATTGCTGCCTGTTTGTCAGGATCGGGACAGGGATCCAACACGCAGAGTACAAACAGTAGAAAGGTACGTATACCGGGCCTTAGAATGGCCGGACTAACGTACAGAGAATAACAGAGAATGGTCAGAGACAAGCCGAGGTCGAGGGAACGAGAAGACAGGTAAGCGAGAGACAAGCCGGGTCAGAGGGATAACAGAGATAAGCAGAATAGTACAACAAGCCGGGTCAGAACCAAAGAGAATACTAGAATACAAGAGCACTGAGTGACTAGACAAGCTAGAACCACGACAGGGCAATGAGCTGACGAGAGAAGCAAGCTTAAATACCCTGAGTCCAGAGAGTAGACACGCCTCCGCTGGGTGCTGATTGGATAAAGCCAATAGAGTGACAGGTCGCTCGGGATAGCGTCAAGACGTCACGTATCGAGCGTCATGTTAGAAAAGGAAGCGGATCCCTTGCGGCCAGCGTTAGAATGACTGGATGGAGCGCGAGGAACGGGAGATATGGCGTGTCTAGACGGATAAACAACTAAGTCTCTACCCTTCTCAAGGGTAGAGACCTCAGGTACCCTGACAGTACCCCCCCTCTCAGATACGCCCACCGGGCGGAAGGAACCGGGACGAGATGGGAAGCGGGAGTGAAACGCCCTGCGGAGACGAGGAGCATGAACGTCCTCCTGAGGTACCCAACTCCTCTCCTCAGGACCATATCCCTTCCAGTTGACCAGATACTGTAATCTTCCCCGGGAGAATCGGGAATTGATAATGGAGTTGACCTCGTACTCCTCCTGACCGTCCACCTGAACCGAACGAGGAGAGGAAACCGTAGAGGAGAATCTGTTGCAAATCAGTGGTTTCAGCAAAGACACATGAAAGGAGTTGGGAATACGTAAGGCCGATGGCAGAGCTAGGCGATACGCAACCGGGTTGATACGAGACAAAACCCTGTAAGGGCCTATGTACCGAGGCGCAAATTTCATAGAGGGAACTTTTAAACGAATGTTCTTAGTACTCAGCCATACTCTATCCCCAGGGACAAAAACTGGAGCCGCCCTTCTGTGTTTATCAGCGTGTTTTTTGAACAACATAGAATTATGCAGGAGAATTTGACGAGTCTGATCCCACAACTTCTTCAGATTGGCGACATGATCATCAACCGACGGTACTCCTTGGGAAGAAGAGACCGAAGGAAAAATGGAAGGATGAAAGCCATAGTTCATGAAGAAGGGGCTGGAACGAGTAGAATCACAAACGAGATTATTGTGTGCGAACTCTGCCCAAGGAATCAAACCGACCCAATCATCCTGGTGTTCGGAAACAAAGCAGCGCAGATATTGTTCAATCTTTTGATTAGTACGCTCAGCGGCTCCGTTAGACTGAGGGTGATATGCAGAGGAAAAGTTCAATTTGATACCTAATTGAGAACAGAAGGATCTCCAGAATCGTGAGACAAATTGAGAGCCTCTATCAGAAACGATTTCAGAAGGTATCCCATGTAAGCGAAAAACTTCTCTCGCAAAAATCTCTGCCAATTCAGGAGACGTGGGGAGTTTAGGCAACGGCACAAAATGAGCCATCTTAGTGAATCTATCCACCACCGTGAGAATAACAGTCAGTCTCTTGGAAGCAGGTAAATCCACAATAAAGTCCATGGCCAAACAGGACCATGGTTTCACAGGAATGTCCAAGGGGAGCAACAAACCACAAGGAGATGCGTGAGGCTGTTTAGTCCTGGTACAAGTCTCGCAAGCTCCGACGAACTCCTTAATATCCTTACGTAAGGAAGGCCACCAGAAATCCTTGGAGATCAGGGAATAAGTCTTGCGAATGCCAGGATGACCAGCCACCTTGCTTTCGTGGAAACACTGTAAGAGCTCCAGTTGGAGTTCAGGGGGGACAAATTTTCTTCCCTCAGGAGTCTGTCCAGGTGCCAGATGCTGTAAGTTCAAGATCTGGGCAAGCAACGGGGAATGGATTTTGAGACTCGTGTTAGCAATAATATTGCATTTAGGTACAATAGAGGACAGAACCGGTTCAGATGAAGCAGAAGGTTCATATTGGCGAGATAGGGCATCGGCTTTAGAATTCTTCGAACCAGGCCTATAAGTGAGAACGTAATTGAAATGGGTGAGGAATAACGACCAACGAGCTTGCCTGGAAGACAATCGCTTGGCCTCTCCAATATAGGACAAGTTCTTGTGATCCGTTAAAATAGTAACAGGATGTAATGTCCCTTCCAATAAATGTCTCCATTCTTTTAAAGCCTTGATAACAGCTAGTAGTTCTCTGTCACCAATGTCATATCTGCTCTCAGCACCAGACAATTTTTTAGAAAAAAATCCACATGGATGTAATGGTTTATCCACACCTAGCCTTTGGGATAGGATAGCACCTATGCCAGTCTCCGAGGCGTCTACCTCAAGTAGGAAAGGAAGAGTGGTATTAGGGTGAACTAAAATTGGGGCGGAAGCAAAAAGCTCCTTGAGAGTTTTGAAAGCAAGGAGAGCTTCCGTAGACCAATTCTTAGTATCAGCCCCCTGTTTGGTCATATTGGTGATGGGCGCAATAATAGAAGAATATCCCTTAATAAAGCGCCTATAATAATTGGAGAACCCAATAAATCTCTGAACGGCCTTGAGACCCTTGGGTAGAGGCCAATCTAGAATGGACTGGAGTTTATCCGGGTCCATCTTAAATCCCTCCCCAGAGATCACATAACCGAGGAAATTTACTTGGGATTGATCGAAACTACATTTCTCCAATTTGCAGTACAGACCATGTTGAAGAAGTTTGTGCAAAACCCTTCTGACTTGTTCGTGGTGAGTCTCAATCTCTCTAGAATGTATGAGTATATCGTCCAGGTATACAATAACACACTCATGCTGAAATTCCCTAAGAACCTCATTTATCAGATCCTGGAATACAGCCGGTGCATTACATAACCCAAAAGGCATTACTGTATATTCATAGTGACCGTAACGAGTATTGAACGCCGTCATCCACTCGTGTCCCTGCTGGACTCTCACCAAGTTGTATGCCCCTCTGAGATCTAACTTGGTGAAAATGTTAGAACCCTTTAAACGATCAAAGAGTTCGGTAATCAAAGGAATGGGATAAGCATTCCTAATGGTTATCTTGTTCAAACCTCGATAATCAATACAAGGCCTAAGTGAACCATCCTTCTTTTTAACAAAAAAAAATCCAGCCCCGGCAGGGGAGGAGGATCTCCTGATGAATCCCTTGTCTAAATTCTCGTGAATATACTCCTCTAGAACTGAATTCTCTTTAGTAGATAACGGGTATACATGACCCCTGGGAGGCATGGTACCAGGGAGTAGGTTAATCTTGCAATCAAAGGATCTGTGTGGAGGTAAGGTATCGGCTCTCTTTTTATCAAATACTGCCTTTAAATCCAGGTACTGAGGAGGTATTTGTGTCTCTGTAGGATTAGAGGAGTTAGCCGACGTGTTCGCCAGGCAAAGAGGCGAGACCTTCCGCAAACATTTCTCTTGACAATTCTGACCCCATGAAACTATCTCCCCTAACTCCCAATTAATGATAGGGTTAGGTCTCTTTAACCAGGAGTACCCCAGGACTATGGGAATAGAAGGAGAGGAAATGATCAACAGGGATAGGTCTTCCTCATGCAAGATACCAACAGTTAAATTAACAGGTATGGTCTCACGGAAAATAACAGGCTCAAGTAAAGGTCTACCATCTATGGCCTCAACGGCCAGGGGTGTCTCCCTTAACTGGGATGGGATAGTATGCTTGTTAACAAAAACTTGATCGATAAAGCTCTCAGCGGCTCCAGAATCGATCAAAGCCATGGTTTTTACTACTCCCCTCTCCCAAGTCAAAGAAACGGGTAACAGAAGCCTGTGATCTTTATAATTGTGGACAGAGGACAAAATAGATACACCCAAGGCCTGTCCTCTAGAGAAACTTAGGTGCGAGCGTTTCCCGAACGATTGGGACAATTTAGGCGTAAATGACCTCTGACTCCACAGTACATACATAAACCCTCCCTTCTCCTGTACTGTCTCTCCTCCTCTGTGAGGTGAGTATTACCTATCTGCATAGGCTCAGGGAAACGTGAGGTTTCGATCTCAGAATTTCGAAATGCAGGAGCTAGTTTAAAGGAGGGTCTACGAGTCCTATCTCGAGTGTTCTGCCTCTCTCTTAAGCGTTCATCAATGCGAGAGATAAAAGAAATTAAATCCTCCAAATTCTCAGGGAGCTCTCTAGTAGCGACCTCGTCAAGGATTACATCTGATAACCCATTTAAAAATACATCTATATAAGCCTGTTCGTTCCACTTAACTTCTGCCGCCAAGGATCTGAACTCTAGTGCATAATCCACAAGTGTTCGATTTTCCTGTCTAAGGCGCAACAGTAATCTAGCTGCATTGACCTTCCTACCAGGGGGGTCAAAAGTTCTTTTAAAAGCAGCTACAAAGGCATTATAGTTATAGACTAACGGGTTATCATTCTCCCATAAAGGATTAGCCCATCTCAGAGCCTTCTCAATGAGTAACGTAACAATAAATCCAACCTTCGCTCTATCTGTAGGATAGGAGCGGGGTTGTAATTCGAAATGGATGCTGATCTGGTTCAAAAAGCCACGACACTTCTCAGGAGAACCGCCATAACGTACTGGTGGAGTAATACGAGAAGAAGCACCTACAGTAGCTACTTCTAGACCTGAACTTACAGGAGAGATCGAAGGAGTACGTGTCTCCTCTGGTGGGTTACTAGCACGAGACAATAGCGCCTGTAGTGCTAGGGCCATCTGATCCATCCTGTGTTCCATGGCATCAAACCTGGGGTCGGAAGAACCAAGCTGACTGTTTGTACCTGCAGGATCCATTGGCCCTGTCGTAATGTCAGGATCGGGACAGGGATCCAACACGCAGAGTACAAACAGTAGAAAGGTACGTATACCGGGCCTTAGAATGGCCGGACTAACGTACAGAGAATAACAGAGAATGGTCAGAGACAAGCCGAGGTCGAGGGAACGAGAAGACAGGTAAGCGAGAGACAAGCCGGGTCAGAGGGATAACAGAGATAAGCAGAATAGTACAACAAGCCGGGTCAGAACCAAAGAGAATACTAGAATACAAGAGCACTGAGTGACTAGACAAGTTAGAACCACGACAGGGCAATGAGCTGACGAGAGAAGCAAGCTTAAATACCCTGAGTCCGGAGAGTAGACACGCCTCCGCTGGGTGCTGATTGGATAAAGCCAATAGAGTGACAGGTCGCTCGGGATAGCGTCAAGACGTCACGTATCGAGCGTCATGTTAGAAAAGGAAGCGGATCCCTTGCGGCCAGCGTTAGAATGACTGGATGGAGCGCGAGGAACGGGAGATATGGCGTGTCTAGACGGATAAACAACTAAGTCTCTACCCTTCTCAAGGGTAGAGACCTCAGGTACCCTGACACTGTTCAAAAGCCCGGTACAGATGAGTATCGACCTGTGCAGGACTTGAGAGCAGTCAATGATGCAGTTGTTAGTATACATCCAGTCGTGCCCAATCCATATAACCTGCTTGCTTTAATTCCGGGCGGGGCTACTTACTTTACAGTCTTAGACCTCAAAGATGCCTTCTTTTGCCTCCGAATTGCCGCAGAAAGTCAATGTATCTTCGCTTTCCAATGGGAAAACGCTGTAACGGGCTCAAAACGCCAAATGACCTGGACAAGACTGCCCCAAGGGTTTAAAAATTCACCTACCCTATTTGGTTCAGCTCTAAGTCAAGATCTACTGGATTTCGAGTCCGTCCCAGGAGAGTGTGTATTGTTACAATATGTAGATGACTTGTTGATAGCAGCAGTTACAAAAGAAATATGTCAGCAAGCAACGCACGATCTACTACATATTCTCTGGAAGGCAGGATACAAGGTGTCTAGAAAGAAGGCTCAGTTGTGTTTGCCAACTGTCAAATATCTGGGATTCCATATCTCTGAAGGTCAAAGAATTATGGGGCCAGAGAGAAAAGAAGCTGTGTGCCAAATACCGATACCCAAGAATAGAAGACAAGTGCGAGAATTCTTGGGGGCAGCAGGCTTCTGTAGGATATGGATTCCCAGCTACGCGATACTGGCAAAACCTCTGTATGCAGCTATCAAAGGTACAGAGCACGACCCCTTCTTATGGACTCAAGAACAGCAAACGGCATTTGAAGATGTGAAGAAGGCTTTGATGAGTGCCCCAGCATTAGGTCTACCTGATCACACACGACCATTCTACCTGTATGTACATGAGCAAAGAAGAATGGCTGTGGGAGTATTGACACAGTACTTGGGATCATGGCAAAGACCTGTTGCCTACATGTCTAAGCAACTGGATGCAGTGGCCAGCGGACTTCCACCTTGTCTAAGAGCCGTAGCTGCAGCCGCCCTGCTAGTAGCTGAAGCCGATAAACTCACTCTGGGTCAAGAACTTTATGTACGAGTCCCACATGCAGTACAGACGTTGTTGGATTACAAAGGAAATCATTGGTTTAGTAATAGCCGTATGACCAAGTATCAAGCAATGTTGTGTGAAAACCCAAGAGTGCATTTAGAGACTGTAAACACCTTAAATCCAGCTACCCTTTTGCCACAACCTACTGAAAGTCAACATGATTGTTTGGAAGTAATGGATGAAGTATTTTCAAGTAGACCAGATCTTCGTGATTTTCCCATCCAGAACCCCGATGTTCAATATTACACCGACGGCAGTAGTTATGTGAAAGAAGGGATCCGCTATGCAGGATATGCAGTAACAACAATAGACAAGGTGATAGAAGCTCGGCCACTAGCGAAAGGAACATCAGCACAAAAGGCAGAATTGATAGCACTGACACGAGCGTTACAATTGGCTGAAGGTTTAAGAGTGAACATCTACACGGACTACAAGTATGCGTTTTTAACCACTCATGCCCACGGAGCTTTGTATAAAGAAAGAGGACTATTGAATTCAGAAGGCAAAGAAATCAAATATGCAGCTGAAATCCTACAACTATTGGAAGCAGTGTGGGAGCCGAAAGAAGTCGGTATCATACATTGTCGAGCGCATCTGAGAGGAGATGGTGATGTGACCAAGGGAAATCGGATGGCAGACAGTACAGCTAAGCGTGCCGCTGAATCAGGAAGACAGGAGTATGTAGGGCATATAGCTGCTCTAATACCAACTCCACTGTCTCAATGGACTCCAGTTTATACAGCTCAAGAAGAGGAGTGGTTAAAGACTGAACCTGGAAAGTATTTGGAGAACAAGTGGTATCAGCTAGAAGATGGAAGAATAGTTATACCAGCATCACTAGCGGTAGAAATTGTCCAAAACTATCACAACGGGACACATTCTGGGAGAGATAGCACAGAAGAATCTCTCAGAAAACATTTCTACATACCAAGATTGTCCAACTTGACTCAGGCCATTGTACGAAGATGTGTAACGTGTGCTAAAAATAATGCAAGACAAGGACCAGTAAAGCCACCAGGAGTCCAGTTTATGGGGGGACTCCCCATGTCCGATTTACAAATTGACTTTACAGTGATGCCTAAGTCGGGTGGACATCGTTACCTGCTGGTAATTGTGTGCACCTATTCAGGCTGGGTAGAAGCATGTCCTACTCGTACTGAGAAAGCAGGAGAAGTTGTGAGATTCCTGTTACGAGAAATAATACCCCGATATGGACTACCCTGCTCTATAGGATCGGACAATGGTCCAGCTTTTGTTCACCAGTGCCTACAGCAACTGACTCATATGCTTGGTATAAAGTGGAGGCTTCATACGGCATATAGACCCCAGAGTTCTGGTAAGGTAGAGAGAATGAATAGAACTATTAAGAATCAGTTGGCTAAAATGTGTCAGGAAACCCAACTTAAGTGGAACGTTCTCTTACCCATAGCTCTATTGCGAATCCGCAGTACCCCTACCAGAAGGATGGGCCTCTCTCCTTTTGAAATCATGTATGGGCGACCACCTCCCGTACTTGGTAACTTAAGGGGGGACTTGAGTCAGTTGGGAGAAGGAATTACCCGGCAGCAGGTTGTAGAGTTGGGTAAGACTATGGAGGAGGTACAGAAATGGGTACAAGATAGATTACCTGTGAATATTTATCCCCCTGTTCATAGTTATCATCCAGGAGACCAAGTGTGGATTAAAGAGTGGAATAATGTACCGTTAGGGCCCAAGTGGAGAGGTCCTTATGTTGTTCTTTTGTCTACCCCTACAGCGATAAAAGTAGCCGAAGTGACTCCGTGGATACATCACTCCAGGGTTAAACCAGCAGCAGTCGATTCTTGGCAAGTTACAGCAGATCCAGAGAATCCCTGCAAGATCCGGTTAAAACGCACTACTCAGTCGGAGTAACGAGGAACCTTGTGGATTATAAATTTTATTGTTACAGGGATTTGGTGAAGTGAGTGTTTAGACGGCCATAATAAAGCCTGTCCGCTCACCAACATATAGTGTATAAGCCAGGGAAAGTCTCGAAGGGACTCCTGTGAAGACGAGCAGAACTCCATTCCCTGCAGCCCTTACATCCTGGAAGCTGAGGTGCCTTCGCACGGACGAAGACTGAGGATGACGGCGAAAGATGTGTTTTTGATAGTGTTTATTTATGTGTGTTTTTATATTCAGGAAGGTAGAGGTACCGACACTCCTAGCTGTGAGGTATGCATTAAGACTACGAGAACAGGTAACCATATTTCCCAAACCCTAATTTGGCATTCACAATACGAGTGTAAAGGAGATGTATCAAGATGTAGATACCTTAATATAGAATATAGTGTGTGCCATTTAGGAGTAGGAGAACCTAAGTGCTTCAGTCCGGAGTATCAACCTCGTACAATTTGGTTGACTCTCAGGAATGGAGATCCTCAGGGGACCCTAATTAATAAGACGGTGTTAGAATCCGTACATTCTTCGAGTGTTCTGCTATTTGATGCGTGTAAGGCGATATCAAGTGGTAGAAAGCCGTGGAATGTATGTGGGGATCTTAGATGGGAGAGGACGTATGGGTCTAACGATAAATATATTTGTCCCAGTAGTAAAAATAAATATGTGAGTCCTAGATGCCCAAATAGAGAATATAACTTTTGCCCATATTGGTCTTGTGTGGGGTGGGCAACTTGGGGACAGACAGTAGACAAGGACATGATAGTGACTAAGTTGCCTACTAGCCCATATTGTAAGTCTATGGAATGCAATCCAGTCCATATACTTATAAATAATCCCGACAAGTTCTTAGACAAGTATGGTAATTTATTTGGGTTTCAAATATACGGGACGGGTTTAGATCCTGGGACAGTATTGTTTATAGGGATAGAGACTGATACGGTATCCTCCCAGACTCATCAAGTATACCATTCCTTTTATGAAGAGATGAGCATAGATAATAAGATCCCCCATAATGCTAAAAACCTGTTCATCGATTTAGCTGAAAGTATTGCCGGTAGTCTTAATGTTACCAACCGCTATGTGTGTGGAGGTACTAACATGGGAGACCAATGGCCTTGGGAAGCAAAGGAGGTAATGTCCGGTTCTGAAGCAGTTGACCAATTAATATCTACACAAGCCGATTATCATATGAGTGTTAGAGGTAAATCTGAGTGGAGATTAAAGACCTCCATCATAGGTTATGTTTGCATAGCAAGGAAAGGAATAATGTATAATACTTCTGTAGGAGAATTAACTTGTCTAGGGCAAAAAGCTTATGATGATGATACAAAGAATACAACTTGGTGGTCGGCTTCAAATGTCTCAGAATCATCTAACCCGTTTGCTAGATACGCCAATTTAAAGGATGTGTGGTTTGATCTATCCATCACATCTACCTGGAGAGCCCCAGCAAATTTGTACTGGATCTGTGGTAAGAAAGCCTATTCGGAGTTGCCACAGGACTGGGAAGGGGCATGTGTGTTGGGTATGCTCAAACCATCCTTCTTCTTGTTACCTATTGAAACAGGTGAGACTTTAGGTGTTAAAGTGTATGATGTGAATCATAGGAAGAAAAGGGGACCCATAGAGATAGGCGCCTGGGAAGATAATGAATGGCCTCCCCAGTGTATTATAGATTACTATGGGCCAGCCACGTGGGCAGAAGATGGTACCTTTGGTTATAGAACCCCTATTTATATGCTCAACCGTATTATAAGATTACAGGCGGTGGTTGAGATTATCACTAACGAGACATCACAAGCGCTCAATCTTCTAGCGAAGCATAATACCAGGATGAGGACAGCAGTCTACCAAAATAGATTAGCCTTGGATTACCTTTTGGCAGTAGAGGGAGGTGTATGTGGGAAGTTTAACCTGAGCAATTTCTGTCTTCAAATAGATGACGAAGGGCAAGCAATAGCTGAGCTTACTAGCCATATGGTTAAACTAGCGCATGTGCCTACTCAGGTATGGAAAGGGTATAATCCAAGTAGTTGGTTTGGTAGCTGGTATGAGTGGTTTGGAGGGCTTAAGGCAGTGGTAGGTGGAGTCCTACTGATTTTAATGTTGTGTCTACTCCTACCGTGTCTTATACCCTTAGTAGTTAGGTCTGTGCAAAGCCTGATAGAAAATATAGCAGAGAGGAAGGCTGCTGCACAGATAATGGCAATTTATAAATATAAGGCTCTAGATCAGGGAGAACCAATGCAGGAAGATGAATGTTGAAGATTCACATCATAAGTTAAGTCTGGTCTGGTTCAAGGTAACTTGCGGTGTATGCAAACTAAGGTTAAGTGATGCCTCAAGTAATTGTAAAATATCAAGAGGCATCAAAGGGGGGAATGTGGTGGAATCTCGGTAAAAATAAATTTAGTAGGCCGAGATTACCACGTGGCATGTGTACGTGCATATGCTGACGTATCGATCAGTTGGTTGCACGAGGCAAGATACGATCAGTAGTGTACGGAGCATGTGCAAGAATACAGGATGTAGTATTCCCCTCCTCCATTGTGCTGGACAGGCCATGCGGTCAAGCAGGAAGTTAATTCTTATTTGTGTTGATTGGTCAAGAGAATGTGCGGGTGGAGCTTAATATGGGAGGAGTTATGTGCCTATATAAGGAGCCTGCACTATTGTCCGGGGCTCAGAACTTGCTGTATTTTGGTGACATTAGTCCCTCTGAGTCCCGATCGGTGATCCAATAAAGAATCTCTTCCTTCCTGAAGAAACCTGTGTCCATCTCTCTGTGCTTCGCTTCCGTCAGTTTCTCCGGTATCAACATGGGGAGCTGGGGGAGGATTGAGACACATGGGGAGCTGGGGAAGGAATGAGACACATGGGGAGCTGGGGAAGGAATGAGACACATGGGGAACTGGGGAAGGATTGAGACACATGGGGAGCTGGGGGAGTATTGAGACACATGGGGAGCTGGGGAAGGAATGAGACACATGGGGAGCTGGGGGAGGATTAAGACACATGGGGAGCTGGGGAAGGATTGAGACACATGGGGAGCTGGGGAAGGAATGAGACACATGGGGAGCTGGGGGAGGATTGAGACACATGGGGAGCTGGGGGAGGATTGAGACACATGGGGAGCTGGGGGAGGATTGAGACACATGGGGAGCTGGGGAAGGAATGAGACACATGGGGAGCTGGGGAAGGAATGAGACACATGGGGAACTGGGGAAGGAATGAGACACATGGGGAGCTGGGGGAGGATTGAGACACATGGGGAGCTGGGGGAGGATTGAGACACATGGGGAGCTGGGGAAGGAATGAGACACATGGGGAGCTGGGGGAGGATTGAGACACATGGGGAGCTGGGGAAGGATTGAGACACATGGGGAGCTGGGGAAGGAATGAGACACATGGGGAGCTGGGGGAGGATTGAGACACATGGGGAGCTGGGGGAGGATTGAGACACACGGGGAGCTGAGGGAGGATTGAGACACATGGGGAGCTGGGGGAGGATTGAGACACATGGGGAGCTGGGGGAGGATTGAGACACATGGGGAGCTGGGGAGGATTGAGACACATGGGGAGCTGGGGAAGGAATGAGACACATGGGGAGCTGGGGGAGGATTGAGACACATGGGGAGCTGGGGAAGGATTGAGACACATGGGGAGCTGGGGAAGGAATGAGACACATGGGGAGCTGGGGAAGGATTGAGACACATGGGGAGCTGGGGAAGGAATGAGACACATGGGGAGCTGGGGGAGGATTGAGACACATGTGGAGCTGGGGGAGGATTGAGACACATGTGGAGCTGGGGGAGGATTGAGACACATGGGGAGCTGGGGGAGGATTGAGACACATGGGGAGCTGGGGAAGGATTGAGACACATGGGGAGCTGGGGGAGGATTGAGACACATGGGGAGCTGGGGGAGGATTGAGACACATGGGGAGCTGGGGGACGATTGAGACACATGGGGAGCTGGGGGACGATTGAGACACATGGGGAGCTGGGGGAGGATTGAAACACATGGGGAGCTGGGGGAGGATTGAGACACATGGGGAGTTGGGGGAGGATTGAGACACATGGGGAGCTGGGGGAGGATTGAGACACATGGGGAGCTGGGGGAGGATTGAAACACAGGGGAGAGCTGGTGGAGGATTGAGACACATGGGGAGCTGGGGGAGGATTGAAACACAGGGGAGAGCTGGTGGAGTATTGAGACACATGTGGGAGGATTTAGACATAGGGGAGAGCTGGTAGAGGATTGAGACACATGGGGGAGCTGGGAAGGATTTAGATACATGGGGATTTGGGGGACTATTGAGAAACGGGGAAGCTGGGGTAGGATTGAGACACATGGGGAGAGGTGGTGGAGGATTGAGACACATGGGGAAGCTGGGGAAGATTTAGATACATGGGGAGCTGGGGGAGTATTGAGACATATGGAGAGCTGGGGGAGGATTAAGATACTAGGGGGAGGAGGGGGGTGTAAGAAACACAAAGGGAAAAATGGGGAGATAACATACTAAAGGGGGTGAGAAATTCAAGAGGTGGATTAAGTGACACACAGGTGAAGATGCATTTTTTGGGGTCATAAATATACTCACTGATACATCCATGCATTTACATACATTTGTCATATACTCACCTTACATTGAGACTGATCTGTAGACACGTGTATTCAGACTTACAGTTAGATCCAAAAATATTTTGGATGAAAACACAATTTTCATAATTTTTGGTTGTTGTTTCTGTGTTTTGTCTTCGGCAAGTGAAATGCATGCTCGATCGGGTTGAGATCAGGTGATTGACTTGGCCATTGCAGAATATTCCACTTCTTTGCATAAAAAAACTCCTGGGTTGCTTTCACAGTATGTTTTGGGTCATTGTCTATCCGTAAAGTGAAGCGTCATCCTGTCAACTTTGCTGAATCTGAGCAGACAATATATCCCTATACATTTCAGAATTCAGCCATCTGCTTCTGTCACAGTGACCCAGTGCCATTGGAAGCCATGCATATGCATGCTATCACACTGCCTCCACCATGTTTTACAGATGATGTGGTATATAAGCTTTTCATCAGGGTCCATTCCAAGCCGTATCCATCCTTTTTTTTTCCTCCCATCATTCTGGTACAGATTTAATCTGTCTAAACCATGGGTTGTCAACCTGGTCCCTACCGCCCACTAGTGGGCGTTTTAGGATTCCAGGTGGGCGGTCGGGATTTCCAGGTTTTGACGCCCGGCGGGTGCCAGCCGGCGGTACCCGTGCGACTGGGTACCGCCGTGACCATTTGCGGCCCCGGCCCGCGCGGCAAACCGCCGGGGCCGCATATGGAGGTGTCCATCGGGTGGCCCATGCTGTCAGGGCCACCCGATGGATGTGGATTGTGAGGGGGCCCGGTCAGCGCTGGGCGCTTTAACAGCGCGACCGGGCCCCCTGTGATGACATCACAGAGCTGGGAGGAAGTGATTCCCCGGTCACTCCTCCCAGCTAAAACTGAGAGCCGCGTGGGAGGAACACCAGGGAGTCAGAGTGGGAACTCTGACTCCCATCCACCTGAGCCACCACTGGACCCCAGGGAAAGTCACCCTCCTGCACCTTAAAGGTAGGAAACAGGAGGGTGACTTAAATATAATGTGTGTGTTTGTTTGTGTGTGTGTGTCTTTGTAGGTATGTCTTGTGTGTGTGTGTGTGTGTGTGTGTGTGTGTCTGTATGTGTCTTTGTATGTATGTCTTGTGTGTGTGTATGTGTCTGTCTGTATATATGTGTGTCTGTATGTATGTGTGTCTTGTCTTTGTATGTATGTGTCATTGTATGTGTGTCTTGTGTGTCTGCATGTGTGTGTGCATGTCTGTGTGTGTCTGTTTGTATGTGTGCCTGTCTGTTTGTATGTATGTGTCTTGTGTGTATGTGTGCCTGTCTGTGTCTTTGTGTGTGTATGTATGTGTGTCTGTTTGTGTGTATGTGTGCCTGTCTGTGTGTGTGTCTTGTATGTCTGTGTGTATGTCTGTTTCTGTTTTAAATTAAGAAATTCCAATGAATTTCCATTTGAAATAATCACAAACGCATGCCTCGTCTAGAAGTTTTCACAACCTAAAAATGTGAATTATTCCAGCCATATTGTCAACGTCATTCTGATATAAACCTATTGGATATGTCTGCTTTGCTAGAAATTACATCTTAGAACATTTATTTGTCATAGATAACCTCTGTGCCTCCATCTGCAGTAAAAGCCCGCCTGCACTTTGGGACAGACAATAACCAGAAGCCTTAAAAGCCATACAAAAACACAGTCATTGAAAATAAAAATGACCAGAGGAGTGCTATCTTTCGATGACGCAATACACAGCCTATCAAAAGTGAAATAATAAAAATAAGTCACCCTCCTGCACCTTAAATGTAGGAAACAGGAGGGTGACTTAAATATAATGTGTGTATGTCTGTATATATGTGTGTCTTGTGTGTCTGCATGTGTGGGTGTCTATGTATGTCTTGTGTGTGTGCATGTCTGTGTGTGCATGTATGTGTATGTGTCTTGTGTGTGTGTCTGTATGTGTGTCTTGTGTGTGTGTGTGTATGTGTATGTGTGTGTCTGTATGTGTCTTTGTATGTGTGTCTGTATGTGTGTCTTGTGTGTCGTGTGTGTATGTATGTGTCGTGTGTGTATGTATGTGTCGTGTGTGTCTGTGTGTGTGTGCGTGTATGTGTGTCTGTATGTGTCTTTGTGTGTGTGTATGTATGTGTGTCTTGTGTGTGTGTGTGTCTGTATGTGTGCCTGTATGTGTGTGTGTCTGTATGTGTGTCATATGTGTGTGTCTGTATGTGTTCCTGTCTGTCATAGTGGGCTACCTAGCTCAGCCTTCCTACTGGGCATTGCTACAAGGAAGGTTAAAAAATAGAAAAAAGGGAAAAAAAGGTGGGGAGGAGAATTGAGGAGGGAGAGGAGATGAGCTGACGCACAAATGAGAAATCATATTATGCGCAAACAGAGAAGTCGTCTGAATATCACTGAAAGAGACCTTCGTTTGTTCCTTACGAAAATCGAACCAGATATCAAATATTTAGTCTCGCAGCATCAACCTCAAGGATCTCATTAATCACTAGTAAAGGTCATTTCAATTTACTTTATTGTTTTCTCATTAAACTTTATAAAGTTAAAACTTTATAAACCTGCATTAAGTAGAAATAAAAAGATAAATGTACGTACATTTTTTTTTTTAAACACCCTCCTTTCTAAAAAATATTCTGCATTTGCGCGAAAACTGGTGGGCGGTAAGGACATTTTTTCAACCAAAAAGATGCATTAGTGGGCGGTAGGTAAAAAAAGGTTGACTACCACTGGTCTAAACAATGCTGTTACAGACCTGGGCTGGCTTTTTAGATGTTTTTTTTTGGGGGGGGGGGCAAAGTCTAATCTATTCTTGAGGCTTAGCTTGTTTGATATAGATGTAATCTAATTGATTCAACCCATTATTGCCAAAATGTACAGACTTTCAGCTCTTTGCAATGAACAAATCAAACAATAGCAATTGAAATAGTTCAACTCAACAAACGCTGCAAGTGGTTTCCCCAAATTCAACAGAAAATGCAATTTATAATGACTTCTCCAGTGTCAAAATCATTCAACTCCCTGAATAGAATCCCCCACAACAGCATAATTATGCAAAACAGGTGTTGTCTTAAGCACACCTGATGCAACTAATCAAGGTGCACTAGGTGTGCTTGAGCTGGAACACTTGAAATACCTGAACTGGCTAGAGATTTGTTGAGTGCCACGTTTGACTGCATGTTAGAAATAAGTCAAAAGAATTGTCCACAAAGTTAAGAGAAGATATCATCACCCTTCATAACCAAGGAACAGGATACAAAAATATAACAAAGGCACTGCATGTTGCAAGAGACACAGTTGGAAACATAGTCCACAATGGGTGCAACCAAATTTATGAGAATGCATGTTGTGAAAAACCCTTGAGTCACTGCAGAAAACCTGCAGCGAGACATGGTGGCAACTGGCACTGTAGTTTCAGTGAGCACAGTGAGGTACGTAATAAATGCAGAAGATTCCCATGCCAGAACTCAAAGACGTACATCACTACCAATACAAAAGCATAAGAAAAGTTGGCTCCAATATGCTCAAAATCATATAAATAAGTCACAGAAGTCTGATGATTCTGTTTTGCGGAGCGATGAAACAAAACAAACAAACCAGTATGTCTGGAAGAAGAAGAATGAAACATCATAAACAAAATATGAATACCGCACTCAATCAATGACATTAAATGATAGTTAAACCTATGTTCAATTTCATAGTATTTATTGAAAAGCTTTTAAGAATAATTCATAAAGGTAATGGTATTTCATCAAAGTAGCACATAATTCATCCTATATACACCAACTATATACATATATCTAGACACAGTATCCTCCTATGTCCAATGAATAGTTCAAAGTCTGTACATCTGTATACATTAATTGGTGATCTTAAGCGCAAAAATAAGGCAAAAGTCGTGTGGGAAAATGAAAAAATAAAACGGTGAAACAATAAGAGAAAACTCTAGGAAAATCGAAACAAAGTGTAAAAAATGAAAAAAGTTGAAGAAATGAGAAAAATGAAAAAATGAAAAAAAGAAAAAAAGTGAAAAAAAGTGAAAAAAAGAAAGAAAAAAAAAAAAAATGAATGAAAAATGAAAAAATTAAAAAATGAAAGAAATGGAAAAAATGCAAAATACTAAAGTCCTGATAAGTAGCAGTCCAGTATATAGTGCACTATATGTTACCCACTATCTGTGGGTTGATCTCACCAATGTCGTCTATTTCTTTATGCTGTATCCTGTAGGAAGATTCTGTAGTCTGTGAAAGATGGTCTGAATGGAAGGGATGGAACGAATTCCTGATGGTAGAAAAAGTGATCGCCACCCTGTATCAG
This sequence comes from Pelobates fuscus, assembly GCF_036172605.1. NCBI lineage: Eukaryota > Metazoa > Chordata > Amphibia > Anura > Pelobatidae > Pelobates > Pelobates fuscus. The sequence continues at coordinate 193,650,753 of NC_086321.1, read as the reverse complement.
CTGGTAGCTGGTCAATCCTGTTGTAGTGAATGAAGTCAATCGTAAGGCTCTGCTGTAAGTGGATTGAAGTCAATCGTAGGGCTTTCCTGTGAATGGGCGATGGTCTGAATGGAAGGGATGGAACGAATTCCTGATGGTAGAAAAAGTGATCGCCACCCTGTATCAGCTGGTAGCTGGTCAATCCTGTTGTAGTGAATGAAGTCAATCGTAAGGCTCTGCTGTAAGTGGATTGAAGTCAATCGTAGGGCTTTCCTGTGAATGGGCTGCGCGCTCGGGACATATGAGTCCCTTCGATGGCCCCCACTCTGCCTACAGTTAAGCATGGTGATGGCTCAGTGATACTGTGGGGCTGCTTTGCATCCTCTGGCACTGGAAACCTGCAGCGTGTGGAAGGCAAGATGGATTCATTGAAGTATCAGGAAATCCTTGGAGAAAACGTCATAGCATCTATGAAGAAGCTGAAGCTTGGGCGTCACTGGACCTCCCAACAAGAGAATGATCCAAAGAATATCTCAAATTATGCATCTTGTTTGCACACAGATCAGAAAAGTTAAAAGGTGCTCTACTAAGTACTAAAGGTGCTTGCCGCAAAGGGGTTGAATACTTTTGAAACTGGAGAAGTCTTTCTAAGTTGCATATTCAGTTGGATTTAGGGAAACTACATGAAACATTCGTTGTTTTTAGATATTTCAATTGCTTTTGTTTGAATTGCTCTTTGCAAACTGCTGAAAGTCTATATATTTTGATAATAAACCTGCTTTTTAATCAATCATTTGGATTTATGTATATGCTTGATATTTGCTATCCCAGTAAAGGGGCATCAGATTTTCCCATCTGATTGCTATCTTCCCTAGATTTGTTGTGGGTTCCCATGCCCTTGACACTATTGAATAAAACAGTAAAAATCATCTATAACTTGTGGTAACTTTTTTCATGTGATGCTCTGTTTTACTTTAAATGTATATTAAAGAAACACTCCAAGCACTATATACAGTACCATGGCTGTAGTTGAGTTAGTAAATGACACCACAATCCAGCTCAGTCCAGGCACAATATACATTGCAAATAAAGATTAGAAATAGAAACATTTTTCAGGTTCTCCTTTCTCCATGCTTTCTATGCTGGTTGTCAGGTTGCAAAGGACAACGTTTATAATGGCAAATAGGAAAACAATATGGAAGCTCTCGGTTGCAGGATAAACATGTGGAGGTGTGGATTTCTCAATTTACTTTTAATTTTCACATTTCACAAACATATATATTAAATATAGGGGATAAGTAAACATCATATTAACAATTCTGTGATATGACAAATCCCATTTAAATCATACTATGTAACGTTAGTGCACATAGGATTCTTCAAGGATTGACAAGCACCAGAAACCAGGCTGGAACCAGTAATGGTGTGCCTGGATCTCTTCATTGTAATCATGTCCATTGTTATATGTTTTCTTATTGATTGTATTATGTTATGAATATAATTCTTGCGTTAGCAGCTAGAAGAGTAGCTCTGTCACACCCACCTTCCCCCCAAAAAAGTACTGGAGTTCACTAAGAGGTGGGACTAATTTTTCTTACTTATTTTACCACCACTTGACAAAATGTCATGAAAAGCAGAGCTCTGTCATCAAGTTTTTTCAATTACCCCAGCCATCACTAGTGTTTCCACTGATTGTCTTGGTGATCTGAAGACAACATCTATGGTGGCTCCCTTGTTCTCGTGGGATTCTCCAGAAACACGAGTGTTGTATGCTCGCGCATGTGCTACAGTACAGCACTGACATGGACTCCTGACAGATAAAGTACCAGGAGCTAAAGACGGTCCCCAGATGCAAATGGCAGCAGCCATGAAGGAAAACTTCATGTAAGTATTTCTCGCCTTCACTGCACCCCTGGGCCACCGCAAACTCCAGTGACGATGTCATCATTGGTGGTCTTTGCAAAATATGTAACAATCCCAGATGGTGATACAGCTGCTTTAATTTTTGGACTGAGAGAATATATATATATTAGGATAAAGCAGTTAATGCTTAATGTGTTATTTATGTATATAATTAAATATATCTATGTATTGGGGGGCGTGGCCTGGCACCGCTACAGCCTAGACGCCATTACTGATAGCTCCGCTACGAATCGCCTAAAAACGCCGAAAACGGCGAAAATAACTTCAAGCCGCCGACCACAAACACTTACAGCGGGAAGGGGAACCCCTGCTGCATCGACTCATGCCATTCCGGTTCGGATCCGCCTCAGCACCACCCCGCAAGACCCGGCAGAAGCTCCGGTCTGAAAGCCTGAAGGCCGCAACTTACCACGCCGAGCTCCTCGCGGACTGGAGTGAGTATTTACACCCCTACCAAAACGACCCTGACACACCAACCATGGGTCGAAAAACGCAGAAACAGACAGGGGCACCCATTCCAGAGGCGAGAGACATAGGGACGCTCCTCAAATGCTCCAGGCCCAAAACAGCAGAACCCTCACCACCCCCAGCCGTCCCAGACGCCATAGAGCCTCAGGAGACTGAAGGGGGGAACGGGAACGGCAGCAAGTACCCAGACACAGCGACAGCCATCGCAATAGAGTCCCCAAGCCCAGCACACGCCACTAAAAAGGACATTGCAGACCTTTATGATAGAATCAAGCTGCTATTTGACACTGACATCGCCCTAGTCAAAACTGAAGTGCAAGCGGTCACTGACCGTGTACAAGCCACGGAGGAAGACGTGATCGATATCAAGCAGGGCCTGGCAGCCTTAGGGGACACTGTGCAACAAATGAGAACTCTGCACTCCTCTCTGACGCACAGAGTGGACACCCTGGATGACAGGAGTAGGCGCAAGCACATAAAAATCCGCGGAGTCTCCGATGCGGTGACCGCGGAGGAACTGCCGCACTTCCTTAGGCGGCTGATGGCCTCATCCCTACCCGCCAAACAAGCTAAACAAATCCTGCTGGACGGAGCTTACAGGGTCAATAGACCACAACGCGCCCCAACGAGCCTGCCCAGGGATATTATCCTCAAATGCCAAACCGTTACAGACAAACAAAAGCTCATGAAGGCGTTCCAAGAAAGGGCCCCCATGGACTTTGAATCACACCAGCTGACATTCTACTAGGATGTCACCAGGGCAACACTTCACTGGAGAAAGACCATGCAACCTATCACAACTAAGTTGCGAGAAGCTGGCGTGGCCTACCGCTGGTCTGCGTCCCGAACCCTAACGGTCCTCAAGGACGGAAAGGTGCACACAGCGTCTTCCCCAACGGATGCCCCCACCTTTTTCACAGCCCTGGACCTGATGAGAGGCGCTGGAACTCCACCGAGACCGTCAACACATCACCAATGGGACATACCCAATTTGACTCCCTTTGTTCCAGCTGGGAATCGCAACCCATCTCAGGATCAAGACTCAGTGACTTAATCGCAGCTCAAATGGCACTACTTTAGTGCACCTCCCCTATGTTGGCGGCAAAGAAAGAATCATCTACCACCGAGCCACACTATAGTGGCACCATGCAAAGCGGACAGTAGCAATTTAATATTCCATGTTCTTCTCTCTTTTCTAATGCATCTAGTTTTGGTTTAATTTCATGTTTTTAATTTCGTGTTTTGAGTTTCATGGCGCATACTGCCAGCTATTCCACTAATGCTGACACACAAACAGACGAACCCGTTAATTATTTTCACAAACTCCCCCCCCCCCCGTCTCCCCATAGGTTAGGGGAACACAGGAACGACAGGGGCCTCTGCCACTGCTCCTCACCAACTACCTACCTAAGAGGCACACGCCTACATACACACTGCACCACTGACTTACCCACCCTTAAACCCCTCATGGGTGGCCAGACGATACGACCCACGAAGGCAGCCGACCCCTGATAAAGCACCACCAGGAACCCACTCATCATACCCCGACCGCCACGGAAGCCCTTTACACATACACCATATGACAAGACGTTATAATATACCTCGGCCTGAAATCAATAGCCTAACCGGGTTACTTCTTGTTAGGTATTAACGTCGACGCTCCAACACTAAAATGTCACTCACCAGTTTATTCCACTACTCTCTGACATCATGCTTTACGTTGATCTATACTGTTTGAATAACGTTCCTGTTAATATTGAATGACCTATAAAAAGAAAAATGAGGCACTTACTACCTGGAAATGTAATTAATGATAATATCTCTGTACTAATCCATAAATGTGGAACACCCCTACATTTCCCTTTTCTTCATTTTGTACCCTTTATATATGCCTTAACAAAATAAAGAATTAAAAAATATATATATATATCTATGTATTAACTGCTTTATCCTAATCATTTGTTCATACCATTTGGCCTCTTCTGTCAGTCTCCCTCCATGGAACATGCATAGAATGAAACTCTGCCACCCCTTAAGGACACATGACATGTGTGACATGTCATGATTCCCTTTTATTCCAGAAGTTTGGTCCTTAAGGGGTTAAAGGGACACTATAGTCACCAGAACAACTACAGCTTATTGAATTTGTTCTGGTGAGTAGAATCATTACCTTCAGGCTTTTTGCTGTAAACGCTGTCTTTTCAGAGAAAATGCAGTGTTTACATTACAGCCTAGCGATAACTTCACTGGCCACTCCTCAGATGGCTGTTAGAGATCCTTCCTGGGTCATGGCTGCCTAAAATGCATCCAAACATTCAGTGTCTCCACCCCCTGCATGCAGACACTAAACTTTCCTCATAGAGATTCATTAATTCAATTCATCTCTATGAGGAGATGCTGATTGGCCAGGGCTGTGTTTGAATCATGCTGGCTCTGCCCCTGATCTGCCTCTTTATCAGTCTCAGCCAAACCGATGGGGAAGCACTGTGATTGGATCAGGCTACCACTTCTGATGAGGTCAGCAGACTGCTACTTTTCTATCTCAATACCTGATATCTGACCTCTACTATAAGTCTGTTGAGGCTGCCCTGTTTGCACAAAACTACACACTTACAGTTATTACATTTTATCCTTGTCAATTAACATGCCTTCACGTTTACCTCTCTTTATTTTCTTTACCATGTAAGACAAAAGGCAGGACACTTAACACACCAACAGGGCTATTCGCCAAGTGAAAATTGTTGGGGATTTCAAAGTGAATTTAAAATTAAAGGCCAAGATAACCAAACTGGAAGTATAGGTGATATGGGGAATTGTGTTTGGCTATTTGACCTTAAATTTTAAATTCACTTTAAATTCAAAGTAGTTTTCCAACAATTTTAATTTGGTGATTAACAAATATTTTTTTATAAGTATGTATGAGCGTCTCATTATCTCTCATGGACTCGAATGCCACTGGTATGCTGATGACACCCAAATCTACATTTTGCTTTCAGAAAGCTCAACCATAGTGACTTCACATAAACAGAAATTATCAATCTGCACGATGGACATAACTGAGAATAAAACATGCTCAGGTTTAACAATAGAGCTCAGAACTCTACCCCAAGACAATGCAGTATGTGGTCAATCCACCACTCAAAAATGGGGCCCAAATGACCTTGGCTCAGATAACTTTGGTATTAGTGGTACAAAAACTTAAAACCATGGGTTCCTTTGTGACAGCAGTCATCAATTGTCAAAACTGCATACTACCTTGAGACAGCAACATCACTAGTCCTCTAGTCATCAGTATGAGCTAACAAGCTTGACTACTTGGTACTAGGTCCACTCCCTGAAATTAACTAACCAATATCCTACCACATCACACAGGGAGGTAGGGAAACGTCTCCCATTACCCACTACTTACTACTTACTACCCACTAGTGTACAATTCCTCTTATCCAGCTTGCCTTGCTTAGTCCGAACATCTGTGTCCATCTCTCATCCTATAATACATATGTATCTTCTACAAGTAATTAAAGGGACACTATAGTCACCAAAACAACTTTAGCTGTTTTAGTGTATAGATCATGCCTCTGAGGTTTCACTTCTCAATTCCCTGCCATTTAGGAATTAAATCACTTTTGTTTCTGTTTATGCAGTTCTAGCCACACCTCCCTGTCTGTGACTCACACAGCCTGTATGAAGGCACCATGGTTTCATTTTCAATCAGATGTTGCTTGCATTAAAGGTTTTTATCTCCTGCTCTGTATAATGAACTTTAAATCATACACAGAAGACTCCTGCAGGGTCTACCAAGCCATTAACAGAGCAGGAAATTATAAATTCTAAATTAAACATATTTGAAATAAAGGAAGTATAAACATTAGATGACTCTTTACAGGAAGTGTTTAGGAAGGCTGTGTAAGTCACCTGCAAGGAGGTGTGACTAGGGTTCATAAACAAAGTTATTTACCTCCTCAATGGCAGAGAATTGAGCATTGAGACTGCAGGGGCATGATCTATACACCAAAAGTGCTTTATTAAGCTAAAGTTGTTTTGTGACTATAGTGTTTCTTTTATTGTGAAAGTCCGTGTTGAGGGCATTGTTCATGCATAAAGTTGATGATGATGATCGGACATGAAATACAATCATCTGCCCAGTTTCTGACAGAAGGCTCTTATCATTTATTTACCAATGCAGGTTTTCCTGAAGCGATATATTCCAATATATGGTTGTACTCAGGGCCGGACTGGCCCACCGGGATACCGGGAAATTCTCCGGTGGGCCGGTGCTCCTGGGGCCAGCAGTGCAGCACATTACTCTTTTTTTCCTCCTCTGACATCTCTGTTTGGGGCTGGAGCCTGGGGCAGAAAGTTTGCTGGATGGCTGCCAGAGGCCGGTAAGAAAAAAAGGTGACAGCTGGTTTACAGCAGAGCGGAGTGAGAGCACTGCATGTCTCTCTCACTCTCTCACAAAATCGGCTTCCCTCCAGCTCTGCATGGACAGTCTGCAGATCCAGCCCCCGCACTAGAGCTCCGCCCCCAGCCTCTCCCTGGTGACCTTTCACACAGGAAGTGGAAGAGCTACATGGAAAATGCTCACACTGCACTCAAAGTCCAGGTACAGTGAAGGTACAGGTACTTATATATCCACTAAGCAGCACAGGATTGATAATGTGTGTCAGTGAGTGTGTATAGAGCTTGTAGTGATCCAGTGTGTGTCAGTGAGTTTGTAGTGTGTGTGTATGTATGTATAGAGCTTGTAGTGAGCTTCTGTGTGTGAATTAATCCCTATGGAAAACACTGGCAGGTGTATTCATTAAACTGAAAATTGACAGGAATTTACCACAGACTTTAAATTTAAAGGGACACTTGTGAGTTTCAGACAATCCACTGTTTAAATCAGGGCTGCCTAAAATGTAAATCCCCAGATGTTGTAGAACTACAACGTCTGGGGAGCTACCTATTGGGCAGCCCTGGTTTAAATAATAAAACTTTGTGGAGTATATACACTAAGCAACAGTTTATAGTAAACCGTAAACTGAAATTCTAAATTGATAAAAACAATTCAAATACCACAACTACTACAGCATGCTACCATGCAGATGGAGGACAGCAATGATTCTCTCAGCTTATGACTCCAGTCCTAATGAAATATGGCCTAGTGAAATATGGCTTCTCCTGCTGTAGAATACCAGATGTAACAGTTGCGGGATGGGCGCCCAGTAAAACCTAGATAAATGTCAATCCATGCTAAAAAAGTTTGACACCTTAGTGATGAATGGCAACAGGGCTCTCCTGGCACCATAACCACTACAGAGGCGTGTAGTGGTTAAAAATCATTTGTTTATGATATTAGATGATGTAGACAAATTATCCAATTTAGCAATAGTCCCAGCGGGCTGTAGTGGTTAGGATGCTTGGAGTGTTCCTTTAAGACACTAATAGATGTAGAAAAACCTAAAAAGTTAATAATTATTTTCTAATCACCTGTTGGACGTATGTTACCTTTGATATAAATATTAAGGGGCTTATTAAATAAAAAAGTGACTTGTGCTGATGAATTGTCTTTCAATATTTAGGACAAATATCCAAGTTGTAAAAAAAAATTATATTTTTTAGTAGAATTTGAATCTTTTCCCCAACTTTGCTAATGTGGTCTTAAAGGTGCTTCTCAAATCACCAATAAACACCTTAGTGAATAGTCCCTTTTTAATATTAGAATAAAAGGTTCAGATGTAGTTCAAGATTTTCTGGGATAGTTATCGTCCTTAAATTTATTGTCACATTTTTTTTTTCCTAGAGAACAACATGTGAAAAATAATGTCAAAGAGTTTGTAGTGAGCATGTCTACTGTGCTTGAGTGTGTGTCAGTCAGCTTATAGTGACATTGTGTATGTCAGTGAGCATGTCTGTAGTGAGGTTGTGTGTCAGAGAGCTTGTAGTGAGCTTATGTGTGTGTGTGTGTGTGTCAGTGAGCTTGTAGTGAGCATGTGTGTGTCAGTGAGTCTGTAGTGAGTTTGTGTGTGAGCATGTGTGTGCTTTAGTGAGCTTGTAGTGAGCATGTCTGTAGTGAGCTTGTGTGTGCCAGTGAGTTTGTAGTGAGCATGTCTGTAGTGAGCTTGTGTTTCAGTAAGTTTATAGTTAGCTTATGTGTGTGTCAGTGAGCTTGTAGTGAGCATGTCTGTACAGTGCTTGAGTGTGTGTCACTGAGCTTATAGTGAGCTTGTTTGTGTCAGTGAGCTTGTCTGTATTATGCTTTTGTGTGTTTAGAGAGCTTGTCTATAGTGAGCTTGTGTGTGTCAGTGAGCATGTAGTGAGTTTGTAGTGAGCCAGTGTGTCAGTGAGCTTGTGTGTGTCAGTGAGTTTTTAGTGAGCTTATGTGTGTGAGCCTGTGTGTGTCAGTGAGCATGTCTGTAGTGAGCTTATGTGTGTGAGCCTGTGTGTCAGTGAGCTTGTAGTGAGCTTATGTGTGTGTGAGCCTCTGTGTGTGTAAGTGAGCTTGTAGTAAGCATGTCTGTAGTGAGCTTGTGTGTTTCCGTGTGTTTGTAGTGAGCTTATGTGTGTGTCAGTGTGTTTGTAGTGAGCTTGTATGTGTGTCATTGAGCTTGTCTTTAGTGAGCTTGTGTGTATCAGTGATCTTGACTTGAGTTAGCTTGTGTGTGTCAGCGAGCTTGTCTGTAGTGAGCTTGTGTATGAGTAAGAGAACCTGCGTGTGTTGTTGAGCTTGTCTGTTGTGAGATTGTGTGTGTCAGCCTGGAGGGTGGGTATTACAGCACTGTAATGCCCATGGATCATATGGAGTGAGGGGCTGCGGGTAAGAAACAATATAACAGCCCCCAAAGCACATTGAGATAAAAAACACAAACACTCTGTGGCCAGATGAATTATAAGGCTGGAATAATTTTTTTCCAGGGCTGCTTTCTGTTCCCAGTCCGGCCCTGGTTGTACTTTATGTGCGCATCATGAGACAAAAAAATAAAATAAACACCCTATACACAGCAGCCCAGGATATTTCACATGTATATCCAATATGAAACATTTCTTGTTGGGAATTAACGAGGAAATTTCAAAGGTTGGGCCAAAATAGCCAAGATGGAAAAATAGCTAAGCTAGAGAGTTACTGGCTGTTTCTCAACAATTCTGGTGTAGAAAATTACCATGACTGTGTTCCCACAGGATCTTGTGCAAACTACGGTATGCTCATAAACACACACTCAAAAACACAAGTCACTCATTTTGTGTCGATTCCACATTAAGTCAGACTCCCTTGGATCCTTCCTAAACACAGTCAGTCTATTCATAACAAACAGTGGGTTGTGACATCCAGTTAGACAGCACTCTGAAATGTATGGTCCAGTGCTGTCCTTACAGTAAAGTCCTCCTCTTAACCCCTATACTTCCCAAAAACATTACACTACATATTAAATCCTACATTAACCTTTACCTTAACATAGTATACAATCACTAAACCAAGGACCAGAAACAACACATGGACTATTCAGTTTTGCCAAAAAGTCATGCTGATGAGACACAAAAGGCTGAAACTGTCCATGGTTGGTTTCTGGTCAGTGATGAATCAGTACCCATGATTTCCTTGTATTTAAAACAGTGCTCCTTTGCCAAAGATAACTGCAGAACTGCAGGATCAAGTCTAGAACATGATACCTGGCTGCACTCAATGTATACCAAGCTGGTAATTCTAAAAGAGAATTGTGAAAACACAATGTTCTCACAATTAATGTATGCAATGTAGACTTTTCATTAGGTCCTACCAGAGATATGTACATGGTGCACAACAGTAATATATGAATTTGTATCATATTGTGGGGAGTTTTTAGTATTTGGTCTCACATCTTTGGTACCTAAATGTATAAACAGAAATACATACAATTTTGTCACACACACACACGCACACACACACACACTCAAAATACAGTATCAAGATCTAATGTAGCATTACAATTGATACATTGTGACTAATTTGTTAATAGTATGAAATGCTTTATATTTTGGAATTTATTTGTGGAACATCCCATTTAATATATTCATTTTTAGGCAGATTATGCATTTTCCATTTTCCCCATGACTTTGTACAACAGATAATCTTCCAGTTTTTGTATTTGTAATTGCATCTCTTGTTATACTACAGCTGGAGGGTCACTGACCGCAAAACTCTAAGCTAGAATGTTAATTGCTGGTAGTCAGTTGCCTTCATGACTACAAACATCAGCATCCCATACATGGGTGTCATTTACACTATCACTTTTAGGCACACAGATCATTTGCAACAATTGTTTTGTTTTCCTTTAGTTTAAATTAAAAGACCAATCAATTATTAATTGTAACATAATCCAGCTGAATTGTATTATAGTTTAGTTACTGCTATGGCCATGATTTGATACTCCTGGATAAGCTTTTCAAATGATTTCAAATTCTTGAAAACAATTCTGAAATTATTTAACCCCTTAAGGACAGACGACGGATATATTCCGTCATGATTCCCTTTTATTCCAGAAGTTGTGTCATTAAGGGGTTAATATTATGAAAAATGTTTGATTTTTAGAAATATTTAAATGTAGATAAATTTTTATATATGATATAATTCTAACATTTTAATATTTTGGAAAAAAAGTTTATCCAAAAATATAAAATCTTTGAAAAGCTTATCCAAGAGCTTAAATTAAGGCCTATCTTTGGTAAACTGTAAATTCAAATAAATGTATGTGCCAATACATCTTTTTTTTTCATAATTCTCCCTTTTACATAGTCATAGGTTTAGGCATCACAGTTTTTACTGAGCATGAAGAATATAAGAACACAAACAATACAGAAAAATTATTAGCTTCATTTTCAAAATGCTAGTCCCCTTCACAAAAATAAACAAGGGCTGCTACAGTTATGTTGGCCGAACACCTTATGAGTCTCTAAAAGTCAGGTGATATCGTATCAATTGCAGATTCCTGTAAAATTTTGAGTGGGGTATATTTTTTGCAAAATTGACATGACAAAAAAGTTAATATGTTTGGTGACATTTCTTCTCATTCCATCTTGTTTCGAGGGCCAATCGCCTTTCTGGGAAACATTCCATATCCAGGTGGTCCAGGTGAGTAGTATGTGCGGTACCAGCCGCGATATGTCATGTACCAACAAAAGGTACCAGTTGCTGCTCCCACCACATTCTGAGTGTAGCTCGATGCATAAAGTGCAGTGCAGATTAGAAGTAGATTGTACAGCCCCAGTAGGCTGGCATTCAATAGGAAGACCAGACGCAAAGCAGTATCAGCTGGGTAACCTCTCCTCAGGTAACGTACAAAAACAGCTAACTCCTCAGCCATAGAGAGACTGCATAAAGTGAGCGAGAAGGTTTGGGGAGATATACGATAACCCTCCCATTGGTATCCTTCCAAAAGACAGCTATACCTATCTTCCAGACGATGATGGAGTAGTGTACCTGGTGGCAATGGTTGCTGACAGGAGCCTGTTAAGTCCTCCAGAAGTTGAAAGAGGTAAGGAACCCCTTGACAAAGAGCTGTACCAAATCCGATCCTTGTGAGGTGCAGAAGGGAGAGGAATGGACGACCAGTGGGCACCAAGGAAACCAACAACACGAATCCAGACAGAAGAAGAAAGGTCCATCCACAGGAGCATTGTACGAACTTCCTGTAGAAGGGTAGGGGGAGTTAGAGTGCGTGCGCCTGGGGGGGAGAAGGGAAAGTGGTGAAAGTAAAGACAACTAGGTGTAGCAGAAAGGTTAAAGCATCTAAGGAATGTGAATGTGTTAAAGTGCAAGCTCGTAAGACACAAAATAAATTTGCATGCAAGATTGAGCCATTCTATAGGGTTTTTTGTTTGTATGTAGTGAGAGCACTCTGTATGTATTTGATATTTTAGCACTCAGTAAACCATACCCTGCAAAACCACACATGTGGTTAAAGAAAAGTAAGTGATTTAGCCATTGCATCACTCTACAGAAACAGTGTATGAGCCAGCAATTGCGTGTTTGGTGGGACAGTGAGAATGAAACTATAGTGTAACAATAATGATTATGAAATGGACTACGAGTTAAAATATAAAACTGAAAAAAACAACAAACATATTTACAGTGTAAGACCCTCACAGAATTAAACTAAAGATTTATCAAAGCAAAACCAGATTACCAGATCTGGGGAACTTGCTAAATAAGCACCAATCACCATGGAAACCAACAGAATGTTTCAACATGCATTACTTTGCATCCAGAATAGCACCTGCTTTACCTTGATAAACCTGTACTTTCAGCTCCTAATGAGAGAAAAGGAGGACACCATTTTAGAGATTCAGGAAAACAATGTTTTCCAAACCCTAGGTGATTATTTGGGAATTGTGGAGAAGCAATAAGGGAATTGCAATATATACGCCACCAACAACAATAAAAACATGCTGGGAAAAAAAAGCTGAATTTTTCCAATTTCTTTTCCAATTTTGCAGACATTTTTTATTTTTTGTATTGTAAATTAGCAGAATAAAAAGTTCACAATAAGAAATCAAGTATACATAAGAAAACATTCCCACTTGAGGCAACACTTTCATTTAGCTTATGTTTTCAGAAGGTACCGTACCTCCTTTCACACATCAATGGCCAATTTACACACAGTTACCCTAATGCGGAACTTGGAAGTATATATCCAAAGACAACGTATCTCACTTTGGAGCAAGGACCGAGGAAATTCTAGGTCTAATTTCTTAAAAGCCATATCTCCTTATGGTGCAATGCGATATCAAGTAGTTTCCACTTAAGTAGGATTTTCACACCTCATTCCCTTTCATACTCTGCTATAAACAACTATCTTCAACTCAGCTTTATTCACACAATGAAATTCTAAACCTCTGAACAAGAAATTACATGTAATAATTTTATTCATGATAAAAACACGTCCCCTACCTATTTCTGTATATACATTTCGTAGGCCTTTATTTACAAACCCAGTCTTACAAGCAAAAACCCAGACTCTTCATTTCTTTTCTCTCTGCAACCTTCAGCTACTGCCAGAACCTAAAAGATTGTCCAGCTCATTCATATATTCTACCTTTGTCAACATATTACTATTTTTACTGTAGCAATGTTATCATTTATACCTGCTGTTTACCACTGTCACTATGTACATACATTTCCTTGTTATTTTCAGTGAATGTATTCCCCTATAGTTCATATAGTATATATAGTATACATATAGTTGTTAGGTTTTTGGGTGATAGAATTTGATGGGAAAACTTTTAATTGTATAGAAACAAATGTTTGGTTTGCTCACCTCCTGTATCTCTCCATCTATTGCTCCTCCTAGCTTTAAAGAGGCACTGTCATGGCCAAATCACGTTATTTTTTTAACCCCCCCCTCCCGACTCCACTACATCTAATTGACCCCCTAGTCACCCCCAAATGCCCCTAAGCCCCCCATATTACCTATTTTTTTATCTTTATTTTGTGCCCGGACCTAGGTCCTGGGCGCCGCCATCTTTGTGTGGGTAGATGAAGTCCCTGTGGGACACGTCATCTGCCCACACTAGATAGCGCTGTAAAATTCCTGCACATGCCCAGTTAAACACTTGGGCATGCAAACGGGAATTTCATCTATTCATTCATTCGTCAGAAAGACGAAGGAATAAATAGAACTGTCATACGAACAAACACTGAATATCGGTGTTCATTTGTTCGTTCAATTTATTACAAGGAGGGAGCTACCGGCTCGCAGCTCCCTCCTTGTAATATGTAAAGATAGAAGCGGCAGGTAGCAGTTCTCCCCGCCACTTCCTAAGCCCCCCATGTCCTCCCTCACTCTATGGACAAAGACAGTCAAACACAGTCAGATGCACAGAGTTATACACATATAATGCATGCGCATTAGGTCACCCCGGCTGGTGGGCGGGATCAGTCTCGCCCAACAGCCGACGTAATGCAGAGGTGGAGGAGCGGTAGCGGAGGAAGAGGTTTTTACCCCTTCTGCAACCGGGGATTGGGGGGTGGGAGGGAGAGGGGACCTGCAGTGCCAGAAAAACGGATTGTTTTCCTGGCACTGGAGATTCCCTTAAAGGCCACCAAATAAGGGAGCCATCTACTAAACACATACACATTTATAAACTCACACATAATAACACAATAGATGTATGTCTGTGTGTGTGTACATCTGTGGTTGTGTGTGTATATATATATATATATGTATATATATATACACACACACACACACACACACAATCAGAGACATACACCAACATGACCACAGACACACATTTAATAAGAGGTCCACCCAACCTTCCTACCTTGCTCTGGGAGGGCTGGAGTTTAGGACTGGTGGTCAGTTGCTGCTGGGATCTCTGTGCTCTTTTTACACAAGTCCCTTGCGTGCACTGCAATGACACCGATGCAGGGATGATTTCATATCCCAGCTGCCGGCTCACTGCAGGACAAAGACAGTCAAACACAGTCAGATGCACAGAGTTATACACATATATTGTCAAATACAGTCACATGCACACAGTCAAACACACAGTTACAGTCAGACAGTCACACATACACACAGTTACAGGCAGTAGCACCCACAATTACAGGCAGACTTAACACACAGGCAGCATCACGCAGTTACAGGCAGACAGTCACACACACTCAGTGACATGCAGACGGTCAAACACAATCACAGTTAGACAGTCACGCGCACACACACACACACACACATAGAGTCAAAGACAGTCACACACATTTACAGGTAGACAGTCACACACGCAGTCACAGGCAGACTGTCACACACTGGCACAGGACAAACAGTCACACAAGCAGGCACAGGCAAGCAGTCATACACTTAGTCATAGGCAGACAGTCACACACACAGTCCCAAGCAGTCGCAGGCAGACAGTCACACACACAGTCACAGCCAGACATTCACACACAGTCACAGACAGACAGTCATACACGCAGTCACAGGCAGACAGTCAAACACACTGTCACAGTCATAGGCAGACAGTAACACACACAGTAACAGGCAAACAGTCACACACGCAGGCACAGGCAGACAGTCACACACACAGTCACAGACAGACAGTCACACACACACAGTCACACGCAGACAGTCACACACACAGTCACAGACAGACAGTCACACACACACAGTCACACACAGACAGTCACACACAGTTACAGGCAGACAGTCACAGACACAGTCACAGGCAGACACTCACACATACAGTCACAGGCAGAAAGTTACACATACAGTCACAGGAAGACAGTCACACACACACATACAGTTACAGGCAGACACTCACACACACACACAATCACAATCACAGTTACACACACACACACACACAGCACACACTCTCTCACTTACTGGAGGAGTGGAGTCACTAAAGTCCCCTCTGTGTGCAGCATAGCTGCAGCAGATGGAGGCAGCCTTTAGCCCCACCCCTGATATTTCTCCGCCCCCGTTGTCAATTTGGCTTTGCCCTCAACTCTACAAGAAGTTCTCCTGCTCCCGGCCCCTGCGTGTGTGAGCTGTGTGAGCACCAGGGGCCAACCTCCATCTCCGCCCACAGAGCCATCCCGAGTCCATCCACAGTTTTTTGGGTGTATTCTGAATGTAGTGTGTGTTAGTGGATGCAGAATGTGTGTAGTGGATGCAGAGTGTGTGTGTGTAATGCAGTCTGTATAGTGGATGCAGATTGTAAGTTTGTGTAATGTATGTAGTATATATTAGATGTGTTTGTGTAGTGGATGTAGTGTGTGTATATTGAATGCAGAGTGTGTGTTTGTGTAGTGGATGCAGGGCCGCTATCAAGGGGTGACAACCATGTGATAGGGCCTACCGGGTCGCTGACAGGGCCTACCGGGTGACCCAAGCATTTAGTGCCACGCAATAGGCCCTATATCTTCAGGGGCCCGGTCAGCGCTGTGGCCATGTAATAGCGCAACCGGGCCCCTTTAAAAATTGCAGCCGCAACGCAAGAAGTGCTAAGAGGAAGTAAGGGCCGGTCACTTCCTATCAGCTCACTCCACGCGGGAGAGAGGAGGCAGGGTGGACACCGCGAGGAGGGGAGAGGCAGCCGACTCCCATCAGCCCCAGCCACCCTCCTGCAACAAAAAGGTAAGAAGCAGGAGGGTGGCTGAAAAATTAGATGTGTGTTGTGTGTCAGTATGTATGTATGTATTTATGTCAGTCTGTCTGTCAGTATGTATGTCTGTCAGTATGTATGTCTGTCACACTGACTTCACTTACCAGCAAATCCCCATCTCTAACTCTTGTGAGACTGGCCCTGCATGCCGTGGTAACCATGGCAACACTCTGATGGCCGCAGGGCTCACGAGCGTTAGAGACACGGCAGCTGCTGGGAAGGGCAACAAACAGGTAGCTGGGGGCCCTGCCGCAGGCACACATATATATATATATTGAAAACCACTATATATGTGCACATAGGGAAACCACCAGGCCCATGACAGCCATCATGGTTGTCTTGCCCTGATGGCGGCCCTGGTTCTGTTTGCTGCATTTGTAATATATATTTTACAGTAATTGGAAGAATATGACTGGCTGAAATATTTCAATCATCTCTTTGTCTCTGTGTATGTAATTATGCTTTTCTAGCAAACGACTTTTTTACCCATACTTATACCCTTTGTGTCACTATACCCCACTTCCACTAGCCTGTAAGCTCACAGAGCAGGGCCCTTAACCCCTCTGTTCCTGTGCGTCCAACTTATCTGCTTACAATTACGTGTCTGTTAGTCCAACCACTGTACAGCGCTAAAGAATTTGCTGGCGCTTTACAAATAATAAAATAATTATAGTAGCTGTAAAATTTGGATTTTATAACTTACCAGAGGCTAAGCAATCACATTTTATTATAAAAGATAAATAACTGGACGTTTGCTAGTTTTTGCAAACTGCATTCCATCACCTTTAGAATGACTGTGGATTGCAATATATGAAAGTAGTAGTATAGCTTACAACTAACAACACCTGTAATATATAAAACTAGTTTGGAAGAATACACCTTTAGGTCAGCTTTTCCTGGTGGGAATTGTAATTCACACAAATTCAAATACAAACTACTGTCTATCTGTAGACGTCACCAGGGCTGGCACTGCATTAACTTGAAATATTCACTCCTGGATGTTTTTAGCTTCATGTACTGGTGGAGACATAAAAAAATAAAAAATAAACTCTCTCGACTGACCCACTGGATTTACTACTTAAAGATCAGATGTTTCAGTGTAGATGTGGCCTTCTTTCACTTATATTACAAGCTTTAATATAGGTCCCCAGTTTTTTATTTCCAAACTCTGAGCACCTTGATTATAACATTTTTTTCACTGAATTGTGTATAATGGAGTCTCCTGGTACTGTACCTCCATTTAGTATTAAACTATATTCTGGCAGATTAACACTGAATGAGGGACTCTGGCCACTCACAGCCCCTCGTGGAGATGTAGCTAAAGTAGAGATTACACATTTGCTATTAGGCATACCAATTCATACCAGCAATGAGTGCTGTGATAGGCTAATAGCAGTCAGCTGACATTCTTAATTAATAAAAGCTGCCTAGTGTTACTCAGGCTACTGTTTTCTGAGTAACACTGTATGAATGTGTGTGTATAGAAGCGTGTCGTCTAAATGTGTATAACAGTGTGTGCATACTGTTGTCTGAGCATGTGTCAGTGTCTGTATACTGTGAGTGTGTCTACTATGTCTGTGTATGTTATTGTGTGTATATAGTATATAACAATGCATGCACATACCATTTATAACAGAGATTAATATTCTGGTTCTATTTCTTTCACCATTCTCCCATCTCACTGCTAAATACAAACACACATACAGACTGCTGTATACACACACACACACACACACACACAGACTGCTGAATACACATACAGACTGCTAAATACATACAGAGACTCCTGGATACACACACAGACTACTGAATATATTCAGAGACTGCTGAATACATACACACACACACACACACACTGTGCAGCACCCAGGAAACACCTCTAGCAGCCATCTGAGGAGTGGCCAGTGGAGGTATCCCTAGACCAGGGATAGGCAACCTTCGGCTTTCCAGATGTTGTGGACTACATCCCCCATAATGCTCTTACACACATAATGCTGGCAAAGCATCATGGGAGGTGTAGTCCAAAACATCTGCAGAGCCGAAGGTTGCCTATGCCTGCCCTAGACTGTTGTGTAAACCCAGCATTTTCTCTGAAAAGACAGTGTTTACTTCAAAAAGCCTGAAGGTAATGATTCTACTCACCAGAACAAATACTACAGCTGTCGTTGATCTGGTGACTATTGAATCCCTTTAAATTTTAAATTCAGTTGAATTCTTACTATATAAGGAACCCTCTAAATAATATTGACAAACAGGACAAACTAAAAATTGGGAGGGTAAAGACAAATAATAGGAGAGTCATAAGAGTACAAAGGAGAATGAGGAGACACACAAATACTCTGATAAGCCACAACATTAAAACAACTGACAGATTAAGTGAATAACATTTATTATATTGTTATAATGGCACCTGTCAAAGGGTGGGGAATATTAGGCAGCAAATGAACAGTCAGTTCTTGATTTCAATGGTCACACCATCTCCAAAAGCGCCCTGATAGATGTCAAAACACACAGTGCATCACAGTTTGCTACGTATGGACTGCATAGCCGCAGACCGGTTAGAGAGCCCATGATGACACCTGCCCACAGCCAAAAGCATCTTTAATGGGGACGTGAGTCAAAACTTGACCATTGAGCACTGGAAAAAGGTTGCCTGGTTTGATGAATCACCTTTTCTTTTTGATCAGGTGGATGGCCAGGTGTGTGCATTGTTTACCTTGGGAAGAGATGGCAGCAAATTGCACTATAGGAAGGCGGCCAGCGCAGGCAGCGTTATGCTCTGAACAATGTTCTGCTGGGAAACCTTGGGTCCTGGCATTCATGTGGAATGTTACTTTTACACGTACCACCTAGAGATTATTGCAGACTACGTACACCCCTTCATGGCAATGGTGTTCCTTAAAGGGAAACTCCACTGCCAGGAAAACAATCTGTTTTCCTGGCACTAGAGGGTCCCTCTCCCTCCCACCCCCCAATCCCCGGTTACTGAAGGGGTGAAAACCCCTTCAGTCACTTACCTCAGGCAGCGACATGTCCCACGTCGCTGCCTGCTCCTCCCCCGCCGCCCCACCTTCTTCCTCCGTCGGCCGATGGGCGAGACTGATCCCGCCCACCGGCCGAGGAGTCCCAATGCGCATACGCGGCAATGCCGTGCATGCGCATTGGCGCACCCCATAGGAAAGCATTGAAAATGAATTTCAATGCTTCCCTATGGGGAATAGAGCAACGCTGGAGGTCCTCACACAGCGTGAGGACGTCCAGCGACGCTCTAGCACAGATAATCTGTGCTAGGGACCAGGAAGTTCCCTCTAGTGGCTGTCTAGTAGACAGCCACTAGGGGAGGACTTAACCCTGCAAGGTAATTATTGCAGTTTATAAAAAACTGCAATAATTACACTTGCAGGGTTAAGGGTAGTGGGAGTTGGCACCCAGACCACTCCAATGAGCAGAAGTGGTCTGGGTGCCTGGAGTGTCCCTTTAATGGCAGTGGTCTCTTTCAGCTGGATAATGCAACCTGCCACACCACCAAAATTGTTCAGGAATGGTTTGAGGACGTACATGACAATGAGTTCAAGGTGTTGCCTTGGCCTCCAAATTCCCATTATCTCAATATTATTGAGCATCTGTGGGATGTGCTGGAACAAATCTGATCCATGGATACCCTACCTCACAACTTGCAGGACTTAGAGGATCTGCTGCTAATGTCTAAGTGCCAGACCCAGAGACCACAGGACATGTTCAGAAGTCTTGAGGAGACCATGCCTCGATGCATCAGAGCAGTTTTGGCAGCACAAGTGCGACCTACACAATATTAGGTATGGGTTTTAATGTTGTGGCTGATCAGTGTAAACATAATAAAGAGATATATATATTTACAAGGTTAAAATTTTAAATTTGCAGAGCACTAATGGGAGCTTAGCAAAAGACGATTTTATTGTGATTTAAGATTATAGATTAAATCATATTATTGTCTGCATTTACCTCTTTTGTTGAGTCCAAGTTGATTACTGTGAAATATTCCTTTAAAAATATCTCTCTGCATAGCTTGGCACACTGCCTCTAGTTACATTGCCTCTAAATATACAGGCTTCATTCCCAACACACACGGCAAATTGCTGACATGGCAGTTTGCAGCAGTTTTTTGGCATATGAGAAAAAGAAGAAAACATGCTATACATATAGTGATATTAGCACACACTGTGTTAACAGACTTAGGATAAGCATTTAAAGGGACACTCTAAGCATCAAAACAACATTATCTTAAGGAAGTGGTTTTAGTGTATCACTGCTTAATTCTCTACCATTTAGGGGGTAAATCACTGTTTATGCAGCCCTAGTCACACATCCTGTCTGTGACTTACACAGCCTCTCTACACACATTCTATAAAGAGAGTTCTAATTTTTAGACTTCCTTTATTGCACAGTCTGTTTAATTTGTATTTTTTTGGTGCAAAAGATTTTACAGGCAGGCCCGTGTAGCCACGACAGCAGACACAGGCAGGTTCATGCATACATGTCCGTGACATTTTACATGTGCACATTTTTTGTTGATAGTGACTATAACAGGCTAGTAAACATTGCTTATATGGTATAATATGCTGAAGTATTCAGGCATAGTAATAGTTAAACGTAAGATTGATAACTCGCTTTGTCTATTTGGTATAATTCTAACAGGCTAATACAAGTCGAGTGCTCATTAAAGGTTAAACAGGCTTATTGGTTAATTGTAAAATTACAGGCTTTGTCACATTAGTTGTCGTGTTAAAAATTCTACACTAGAGATGCCTATATAAGATGACATGTCTTTCTGAGTATAGATACAGAAATGAGTTAAGTGACTGGAAGCAAGCCTACATAGATGCAAAACGGTCTATCAAAGGATTAACAGTAGACTGTGCAATATCATAGACACGCATCAAGTAAATAAAGTGTGTGTCAGGCTGAAGTCGTAACAGAAAGGTTAATGAAAATCGTTAATAACATATAAGCTGTTTCTAGATGAAATGCTTGATAGGGAGCGTTGTGAAGTGAAAGTCAGGGCTTAGACATAGTAGCACTTTATAGTTTAAGTTGATAACAGAGTTCTTGTAAACTTTGCTTATCTGCAGGGGAGAGAATCCTCGGCAGTCCAGGGTTAGGCATGACATCTGCGTGGGTAGAAGTGACAGGCGTCCCGGTGAAGTGTAACAGTGATTAGAAAGAGGCAGCAGGTCAGCAATGGTTCATCGACTGAGAGTTTGTGTCGGAGCACAGAGAACTGTCCCTAGTGTGCAGGTGAGGTTCTTTTGGTCTCAGTCCTTAGAGTGTCTTATGGTTAACCGACGCCCGTTCTGTGGATCCGGGTCTCTTCTGAGGCCCGTATGGATTGTTCGCCGCTCCAGCTGTTCATACCTTCCTGAGCGTGTGCTTGGGAGGTGGTGAGGTCCGCCTGAAGGACGGAGATTTTGAGTGTCGGCGGGCGGTAAGCGAGTCGGGTGAGTTGTGCGGTCTCCCATTGATGTGTGTGAGAGCGAGTATTGGTGCCCGGAGGGTATAGCAGAGCTTTCCACCATCTGGGTCTGCAGTATCGCCTCCGTCGGGAGGTCGCTCTGGAGGCTTTGGGCGGGAGCCAGCATAATTGGCGCCGTGATGTAGGGCGGATCCATGCCGCTGCTTGTTTCATCGCTATTTGAAAGGCCAGGCCTTTGGCTTTGAGTTCTGACCAGAGGCTTGTGCTGAGTCGGTCGAAGAACTCTAAAGTATGCTTGGGGATTTTGATGTGAAGTCGCTCAGCCGTGGGCCGCATCTGTGCCACCATCTTGGTCGGGCCATGGCACTTGTACTTGGTTACAGGCTTCGTCGCTTGATTGGGGGTAATCGTCCCCAGCGAGGGATAACCCCCGCCTGTCCAGAGGGGGGGAGGGTAGCAGGGCAGTGTGTGTTTCCCGTTTGCGTGCGGGTCCCATGCCAGGAGATCGGCCGCCTCTCCCAGGCTTCAGGCTCCGCTCAGGTTTAGGCCGCATGGCCGGTTCAGCCTCTCGTGATGTGGTTCGGCGCAGGACAGGCATCGTTCTGTTCCCTGCGAGGTTCTGTGTCATGTTCCAAGCACCATATGCTGCTGGCTTCTGTAGTTTGGTCAATATTAGTATTTTTGCAGCTGCTGGTGCTGGAGCTATCAGAGAGCACGTCTAGCCATTTTGGAAGTCAGGCTCCGCCCCCAGTCTGTTTAGTTTACCATATCTTATTTCTGTCTCTGTTAATAGCCTGCTAGAACCTGCACATTGTACTGTAAGATCTGATTTAAAAAAAATAAACAATTTTTCCTGGAGGCATTATGAGTCACAACCAAGGAAGGTGTGGCTAAGGCTCCATACACAGAAACAAAATCGATTTAACTCCTAAATAGCAGAGCAATCAGCAGTTTCTTAATCCTTCTGTGTTTCTTCAGTCAGACTGCAGTGGCATGCTCTGTACACCAAAACTGCTCCATTAAGCTAAAGTTGTTTTGGTATTTAGAGTGTCCCTTTAATGAGAATTATAAAGTAAGTAGTCAGTGGATGAAAGGAATACCGGATAGTAGTACATAGAGTGAGTGGGTACACTAGGTGATGGTGTGTACTGATTGCAATTTACAGAATAAATGTGTACACTGGGATAGCATTATACAAATTACATGGGTACACTGGGTGATGGTCTATAACAGGGGTTCCCAACCCAGTCCTCAAGTACCCCCCACCAGTCCAGGATTTAGGGATTACCCTGTTGTCTAAAGTGTTTTTTTTCTTTTCTAAAAACACCTTAGACACAACTGGGTTGGGAACCATTGGTCTATAATAGCAGTATACAGAGTGAGTGGGTACACTGGGTGATGGTCTATAATGATAGCAGTATACAGAGTGACTGGGCACACTAGGTGATGGTTCATAATGATAGGCATACATAGAGTAATTGGGTACACAAGGTGATGTTCTATAGTGATAGCTGTATACAAAGTGACTGGGTACACTGGGTGATGGCCTGTACTTATAGCAGTATACAGAGTGAGTGGGTACACTGGGTGATGGTCTATAATGATAACAGTACACAGAGTGAATGGGTACACTGGGTGATGGTTCATAATGATAGCAGGATACAGAGTGAGTGGGTACACTGGGTGATGGTTCATAATGATAGCAGGATACAGAGTGAGTGGGTACACTGGGTGATGGTATATAATGATAGCAATATACAGAGTGAATGGGTACACTGGGTAATGGTATTTAATGATAGCAGTATACAGATTGAGTAGGCACACAGGGCGATGGTCAATAATGAGAGCATTATACAGAGTCAGTGGGCACTTTGGGTAGTGGCCTGTGCTGATAGCAGCATACGGAATGAATGGGTGCACTGATAATGGTCTATAATGATAGTAAGATACTTGGCAAGTAGTTATATTGGGTGATGTCCTATAATAGTTAACAGTAAACATACAGAATGAGTGAGTGCTGGGTGATGGAGCTATAGTTATAGCAATACACAGTAATTGTATACACTGGGTGATGGCCTATGTTAAAAGCATTATACAGTTAGTAAGCACATTGGGTGATGGCCTTTAGTGATAGCCGTATTCACAATGCGTTTGATTTATAAAGCAATTAAACAGCTGGGGATGAGCATAAGAGACTGTGATTTCAGAGCTGGGGATATGGTAACTGTGTGATACATTGTGTGAGGATACAAAACTGTGAGTAGTTCACATAATATAATGTATTGAGTATATTTAATATACTGCAACACAAATATACAGAACCCTGTATTTGCAATGTGTGTAGAGTCACCCAATGGTAGAAAAGATGCAAGTTGAGAACATTATTATGTTGTCAGCAGGAATTAGAATACCTTCAGGGTGGTACACTTAGTGGTTAATTAATAGGTAATACACTAAGTGGTTAATTGAAAGGGATCCACAATGCGTAGTGGAATACAAATCAGGAGAACTGTGTGTATACTATGAATGACCAACAATGCTCTCTACTTGAACACAAAACTTTCAATGGAAAAAAATTGTGAAATTGGCTGGATATAGAGACTGGTATAATCCTCTCAGTATACATTTTGTGGATTTCACACAGTTTATAATCAGCAGATCGGTTCTGCAAATTTACTGGGACGTTTATGACATATAAGTTGAACAGGCATAGTATGCCAAATTACACTAAGAGGATGAGGAGCTATGGGGCATTAGAAAAAACAGGAAGCCAGACACAGAGTTCCTTTGTACAGCAGTCCAACTAAGGGTATTCTTGGAAGGATGACAATGTGTGAATAAGCACAAGAAGAGGTTAGTTACACTGATATCTGTAGAACAGAGATGGATAAGAAGGATATACACAAGGGCTAAGATGGTGGCTAAACATGGAGCAAGAACATGCTGGGCAGGATTTGGACACAATAACAAAGAATACAGTTTTTAACCTATTAGTTTTATATGCCGTAGAGTTATTTATTTAAAGGTACGTAGTGCACCTATTACGATACCCACACTAAAAATTGTGCAGGCATAGGGTAAGATTCAAACATATAATGGTCCATTGCAAATGCAACAGAAAGCTCCAGTAAGATGCCGGAAGCTGTAACTTTCTTATTTCAGTATACAATTAACGGAAAACAGATAAATGCTCCTGTAAAAAGCATTTCCAGTTATTCAATAAACACAACAGAATAACAGGCATTATAACTTCCATTCAGCATTTCAACACGTATTATCAGTTCAATAATATGGCATTACTTTGAGGCATAGCTACCCTTACTTGGTAGTAACTGATTCTGGCTATGGCTGCCCATATAGTTATTGCTCCATTTCACACCTACCTTTCCCTGCGTAGAGGATATACTCACACATTGAAGAAGTTGTTGTTGTTGGAGAAGATGCTTCGAGGGTTACTGAGTCCCTGTAAGATGGGTGTCAGACTGACAAGTGCTGCCAACCAAAGATGATACCCTCGCCTTACACACACACTTCCCACCAGGCGGGCACATAGGTCAGAGCACACACCTACGAGCGCGCACACATAGCCACTGACGACAGCCATCTCAAGAAAGTGTTAAGAACAGAGAAAGTGGGGAAGCACAAAGATACAAATTATAGGGAAGAAAGGGGGAACAGAATATGTGGAGAGAGGTGGAGGTAAAGTTGAGCCTTAGGAAATTTGCCGGGGATAGGAGGGCTGGGACAGGAAGGAGTAACATACAAGCCGAGAGAAAAAGTGCAGGCAGGGAAGTCAGGGAGTAGGAGACTAGAACTTAGAGACTGAAATAGATCTGTGAGTGACAAAAGTAAACAGATTGGCAGATATGGAGGGATGAGGCAGGACAGAGCCTGGATCTGTGGAGAGATATAGAATGACAAGAGACATAGCACATAAGGGAACCACACACACTTCTCCTAAACAGCTGTCATGCTGCCCTTCAACCCCTAGGAAGGACAGCTCAAATCCCTTCCCCCTATCAGCTGCTGAGTCCCTCACATATGACACAGGGATTCAGTGATTTTTATAATGCAGTAATTTAACTTGAGAAACACCTCACACAAAAACCACACAGGATCATATTACACAAATCATATGTTACACTTCATCAGGACACAAGCATTTTAATACTATCTATGATCAGTGCCTTGAAATACAGGAGGCATGTACAGCAGTTATTCTCTGGCTGATGCACTACATGCTGGAAAATGAGGTATTACAACCAGGTTAACCAGTCTACAGAAGTGTCTGAACTTGTGCACTCAATGGATTAATTAATTTGGAGCCACATGTCTACTTTCATAAGTGGTTCTAGGCAGGAAATAGTTGCTTTTAGAGATACTTTCCCAAAAAGGGGATATTGATTGTCAATGCAAACATGACGTAACTACAGGTTGAAATATAAGACAGTAGATCCAGACTCTATTGTTTAGGCTTAAAGGTTGGCCTTTATTGAGAATCAAAATCACATCAAATCAGATCATGATGTAAAGGGAGGGGGCACAAAAAGGGAGAGACACTTTTAGTATTTTGATATGTATAGCCTATGCCAGAATAAAGGTATGTGCAATATATTAACAATATCTCTGGTGGAACTTCATAGTTTTAGATTAATACAAATAATCTTATCATATATGTAACACACAGTGCACATATGTGCACAAAAAAAAGCCAATGCTTTAAAGGTATAGAACAATTTTATTACATAAAAGGAATCCAGAAGCGCAAAACTCATAACAAGCCAGTAGCATTGATAATTACATTTTGTGTTACCTGTGTGAACAAGTAGGCCTTTTGTGGTCTGTCACTTCACTATCAGATAGTTTGATATTTGAATGATTTCTTACTATGAACCCCTACCACCATGGCATTAGTTCCTAAAACTCTCCCATTTTGTCAGAACAAAAGGATGTCGATTTTTACAATCCTGCAGTCACTTTAAACTTCTGTCACTCAGTCATAAAGGCTTATGAACCATACATCCCCCTACCAAATGAAAAGATAAACTAGCATACATACACAGCTCCTCTTCCATTACATGAATCTTATGTTGCATCTGATTGAAAATACTCATACTCTGTCTGCCCTCACCCTACACATATTTATAGTAGTAAGATTTCCAGGCTACCATGAAGAAGAGCTGCTAGCTGGACTGCCCTCAGAATCTAATGGGGGCGTACGCAGGTCTTCTGGGTAAAATTCAGTTTGGCGGTGTTCCCACACACGAAGACTGCCATCCCACTGAAATGACAAAACAGAAGGTACAAGGGGAAAAAGAACGAGAGGAAAAAAAAAATAGTTATTACGTGCTTTCATCTTCATGTTTCTTGTCCCCATTTGTAGAAACCCATTCAGAACTCTTCCCCAACTCATTCAACTTGTACTCTAATAAGAAACAAAAAATGAATCCTTCTTAAATTCAGACAATTTTATCACCCAGCTTTTTCCCCTTGAATCAATTTGCCTCTCAACCATTCTTTCACCTCCCCTATCTCACACTATCTCCCTTTTCATTTCTAACAAAACAACCCCTCGATTATCCCATTTCCTTCTCGTGTCACTTACAGAGCTGCTAACAAGCCGGTTGTCACAAGGATGCCAGCTGACATCTCGCACACATGCTTTGTGATTTGCCAATTTCGTCACTATATGGCCAGTTAATAAGTCGTAAACTGAAGAAATTGAGAAAAAGACAGCATCAGTAAAAAAAAAAAGGGAAGTGCAGAAAACAAGCAAAATAATATTTCCCATTTCAAATTAGAAAAGGCTTTTGTGTGCACTCATAAGCACATACACATAACAGATAACTGGATTATAAATACGAGTGTGTGTGTGTCCTTTAAATATATATTTTTTTCTCTTTAAAAAAACTTGAACTTTTATAAACTTTCATTCATAATTAAAAATCCATATAGTCAGCTATTCACTCCTGACAGACCAATGTGACTAACTCGCAGACGATTTACTTTACAATCTTCAGCTGTAATATGTAGTGTAACAAAACCTGGTTTGACAGAAAGATACAAACAATAATTGTAGGTTTTGATAGCCCTCAACTGAAGCTTAACATCTTATGGTATGCGACTTATAAAATATAAGGTACAGATCTGAAACATAGGGACAGATAAGTCAGTGTGATCGGTATAGATAAAGCAGAAGGAAAATAAAAAAGAAAACTGTAGAGGAAACAAAGAAAACAACAGAATGTGTTGTCTACATGGATATCATAGAACAATACGGGATGCGGCTAGCTGAATAAATTGTAAGCTTCTTAAATAGAATGACTTTTCAGGGAGAGTTTGAAGGTTGAATGGGATGGAGATTTCATCACATATAGCATGGTGGTGAGTTGAGTTATATGACGCAGCTTCTCCAAAAGGAAAGGAAAAAAAAAATCAAGGCTGAAGTGATAAAACAGGGTAAACAGTTTTATCATATCTGTTAAATGAAAGCAGGAAAAACTAACTTCTCATGGTGTTCATCTTACCCTCTATTTAAATGGGAATATCTTGAGCAGAGCAAACAAAAAAAAAAAAAAAGAGTAAGAAAAAGGTGAGGGTGCTGGTATACAAAAGTAGAGTTAAGTTTCAGTTGTAATAGCTCAGCATGCTTCAACACCTATTTATTTACCTACGACACGACCTGTGGAGCAACCACTGTACACATACTGCTGACCAGTACTATATTCTGGTGAAAAGCGACATCGAATCAGTGTATGGAGGACGCCATGGCCACGATATGTCATTAGAGATGTGTCACCTGGGAGTCTTTTTTTCCTGAGAGCTAAGAGAAATTGGTAAAAAAAATAAAATTGGATAGTAATCACGAAAAAAGAAAGGGAAAAATGGGATAAAAAAAAGAATATAAACCAATGATCATATAAAATGATTTTGCTTTATAGCTTTTCTGTCTGATTACTGAGTAAATGAGCATTCCACAGTGCTAATTATTTAAAAAAAAAAAATAAGTAAAATCACGGTTTAGCAGATATATCCCACAATGAATACAAGCATGCATTTTTTATGCATGTATTCATTGGGGGAATATCTTAAAAGAGCTTGCAAATACTGCAGTTCTTATGAGGCTTCTCATTAAAGGGACACTATAGGCACCCAAACCACTTCATCTCATTGAAGTGGTCTGGGTACACTGTTCCTTTAATGTTAGCCCTGAAGCTGCAGATTCAGATAAACTGCCATGTTTACATTGGGGTTAAGCCTGCCTCTAGTGGTTGTCTATCACACAGCCATAGAGGCGGTTCCTGGCCTTTCACACATTGTATGAGGACGTCCAGCGTCTGCTAAATCCTCACATGAAAGCATTGATTCAATGCTTTCCTATGGGGAAGGCCTAATGCGTTCACTGCACATGCTCATTAGAATCCCCTCATCGTATGACGTTGGAGGAGTGCAACCCAGTGCCAAGGTAAGTGTAAAAGGGGTATTTAACCCTTTATTCACTTGGGAGGGAGGGAGGGTTGCAGAGAGACACTATAGTGTTAGGAATACAGTTTTGTATTCTTAACACTGCAGTGCTCCTTTAGGAGCCTTCTGAAGCTATCCCTTTGTGTGAACTGAGCTCCGTGAGTGGGAAGGCAGAAAGAAGCCACTTGAGCACGCCTGCCACTTCCATTATCTCAAGGGCACCAACGGAAGCAGTATGCAAACCTCCCTAGCTGTTTGATACACACGGGGCGTTTCAATATTTAATTATAAAAGTGCAGATTTATCATAGAAATCGTCACTTTTATAAAGTGCCTTTTAAATTGAATACTCCTCAACCATAAAGCACTTTAACAAGCTGAAGTGCTTAATGGATGTTGAGTTGTCCTTTAACTACTATGATCTTGTTGAGGATATTAGCTTACCTCTTTTGGGTACCTGCTGCCAGCGATAATCCCAGTTTTGCTGGGTCACTACTCTACGGGAGGCCTCCAGGCCCTCTGGTCCTGAAAAGCGCCTGATATCCCATAATTTAATACTCTGATCTTTGGAATTGGATAGTAGATACCGGGCATCACCCTGTGGATAGAAGAATCAGCATTTCAGTGAAAGGGCTAAACAAGATAATTGCCTTTGCTTGACTTATGCGAGAATCAAAAACATACACATATAGAAATGAGCGCTGCTCATAGCTCTTCTCAGTCTGGGGCCACTAACTGTGGCTCCAGCTGACAGAGGGGAATCCCAGTTACTGAAATTTAAACCCTTTAAACCCTGCTGGAACCTTTACTGCATGATGGTCTATATGCGGTCACTGGGCATTAAAGACTTGCACAGCATGACGGTATAGAGCATCATGTGATCCTTAAGTGGTTCACATGTTTTTATTTTCAATGACTTTTACATTTATGCTTTATAAAGCTGGGTTATGAAGGCAAAATTATTTTTAGTTCTTTCAGGATTGATGCAGGGAGCAAAATGGGTTTTGGAGCAGATGCAATTAAGAGAATTGGGAGACTGCAGACTGTTTTAAAGGGACACTATCAGCACCCAGACCACTTAATCTAAATGATCATGACAACACGATGCCACCTAAATAGGTGTCAGGACACTATAGTGTTAAGAATATAGGTTTTGTATTAAAATTTTCCTTTAAGCTGTATGTGCATGACAATATGATGTAATAATTTTCTCCTTATTTCATTCCTTGTTATTTAAGTACCATTTAACAAATGTTTGGGTTAAGGGGCATTCTTTTGTCAAGTGGGCAATAACCTAGTGCAGGATCAAGAATATATGGATTGAACGTAAGCCTCAATCAAGATGATGTGGCGATATATTGGAAACGTGTGGATGTTTGAGAATTTCCCAAAACTCAGAAATTATCCTGGTTTGCTCTATGAGATGGGCAGTTACAGCGGTTTTAATTTTACACATTATTATTATTTTACTATTTATATAGCGCCAACAAATTCCGTAGCGCTGTACAATGGGTGGACTAACAGACACATAATGTAGATCAGACCACTGGACGTACAGGAACAGAGGGGGTTGAGGGCCCTGCTCGATTAGCTTACATGCTAGAGGGAGTGGGGTATAGTGACACAAAGGGTTAAAGTAGGGGAATTAAATAGTTTGTTAAGAGAAGGGTTTATTGAGTGCTTGGTAGGTCATTTTTGACAGTTGCAGGAAAGAAGTCATGGGGTGGGGGATGAGAAACCTGCTGACAGTTTAATTGATATGCTTTAATAAAAAAGTGAGTTTTCAAAGATTTTTTCAAGGAGTGGAGGCTGGGTGAAAGTCTGATTGAGGAGGGAAGGGAGTTCCACAGAATAGGTGCAGCCCTGGAGAAGTCTTGAAGACGAGCATCAGAGGAGGGGATCCGGGCAGAGGGTAGGTGTAGGTCTTGGGCTGAGCGCAGGGGTCTCGACGGGACATACTTGTGTATGAGGGAGGATAGGTATGTTGGAGC
Organism: Pelobates fuscus; assembly: GCF_036172605.1. Lineage (NCBI taxonomy): Eukaryota > Metazoa > Chordata > Amphibia > Anura > Pelobatidae > Pelobates > Pelobates fuscus. Next base: position 193,619,356 of record NC_086321.1, on the reverse strand, counting down.
AGCATTATGTAAGGATTTGTAAGCAAGCGCCAGAATTTTGAATTGGGCCCTATATCTAACTGGAAGCCAATGCAGGGACTGACAGAGCATGGAGGCGTGGGAGGTGCAACCGGACAGGAAAATAAACCTTGCTGCCGCATTCATTATAGATTGCAGCGGCTGGGAACATGTAAGACCGGTGAGAAGGGGATTGCAATAGTCAAGGCGAGAGAGAACAACAGCATGAACCAGTACCTTAGCCGCGTCCGGCGTTAGATATGGGCGGATGCGTGCTATGTTCTTGAGTTGGAAGCGACAGGATTTGGCTATCGATTGGACATGAGGAGTAAAAGAGAGGTCAGAATCAAAAAGAACCCCTAGGCAGCGGGCCTGCGAGGTGGAGGTGATAGTAGCACCGTTGACTTGGCTGGAGACAGACACAGGAGTAGCAGCACTTGAGGGAGGAAAAACGGTTTTGGACAGGTTGAGTTTAAGGAAGTGAGCAGCCATCCAGTTGGAAATAGCAGAGAGGCAGTCAAAAACACGAGTCAAGGGGGGCGGAGCCTAACCGCCAAGCTGGAAACACACACGGAATACCAGCTCCTGCCAAAAGCAACTTAATCAGGGCTAAAAAACCCGCAACTCGGAGTGAAAACCGGCAGGAAGGCAAGAGAGACAACGGGGAAAGCCGGGAGAATCGACCGACACCAAACATGCGACACTTACTGCCCGGGAACCCGCAACAGCAAATGGGGCCTATCCGGGACCGAGCCAGAGAGAGACGGCCGCTCTCCACGACGGCAAAGCCTCGAGTGGATCCTACAGCACGCTCATCGCCTACCTCCCCTCCCCCCATGGACTGGCGGGGGTTATCCCGGTCCTCATTGCATGCTCGGGGCAGCCAACTTGAAGCGAAAGACAAGCATGATCCCAAACACCAGACATACAACCCGCCACATGGCGCTCCAAAGATGGCGTCCGATAGAGCACGGAACAAGCTGGGCATACTGCCGACAAATGAACCACAACCAGATCTCTCGCAGCGACTGGAGGCGATTTTTAACCGCTTCTGGGAGGCACTGAGGGAGAGGCAACTAGCAGCCAGAAGCGACCGGCCTGTCACACAGACAGCAACTAACCGGAACCGCAGGCGGCGAGAGGTGAGGGGGAAACCCTCAGGCGCAAACCTACAATGGCGGTCTACCCACACTCCCCCTGGCCCACCAGAGCCGCAGACCTCAAGGCTGAAAGCCCGAAAGCCTCAAACAGCAAAAGGGATCTCACCAGCAGTGCCACCACAAGGCTTACCACGCCAGGGGACGACTCCCAGGCCGAAAGGCCCTGGCAGGCGGCACCGGAGAAAGCGACATATCATGCCTACTACCCGCCAACATGGAGCACAGGAGGGTATCCCACACATGCGACAGACGCAACAGTGGCAGGACCACGCCGGAATACGCCATACAACCAAGGTACAAAGGGGAACCCCTCCGGCGAAAGCCCTTACCCTGCGACCCTCAGTGCCCAGGGGTAGTACGCAGCGATCATCCTGGCCACGGGGTTCAGTATACCGACGGGCGGGCATAGGTTAACAATGCCGCAACCCCAAGGACTCACAAGCCGTCCACCTCACCCAATTTACACGCAAAATGGACGCTATCCTGACTCCTCTCTTCCTCAATGTTATGTGTATTGCAACAGTCCATTCTCGCCAACAGAAATGTATAGACATCTCTTCTACAACCTACTGTATATTTTATTGTATGTTCTTTCTCTCATCTCTATCCTAAATAACACTCAAACGCACATGTAGAGAGACGGATCACTGCACCACAAGAAAAAAATGTATGTACATGTACACACCACGAGCGTCACATATACACATGCAGGACGACATGCCCCTAGGTTCACACACGCTTACCACACTTGCACTATACATTGCAGTGCGCATAGGCCATGATCCCAATTTAGCCTGCTGCCTGCCCGGCAACTTACATGTTCAACTCCTACGTCTGTTCCTTCCCCTTCTTGCCTTATGTGCATAATCTGTGATGCCCAGACTAGCTTAACCACTGTTAAATTAATTAACATGCAACACAACTCTTACAATCTGAAAGTTTAAGCTACCAATACTTGCCTTGTAAAGTAACAGAATGTTCTAACTAGCTTGATGTCTCTTGATTTCAAACAAAAAAAATGTGCTGATAATGATTGCCATTATTATTGATAACCTTGTTTTATTCCTTCAGCCTGTATTTGCTGTTGTGGCAATATAAGCTTGTTTTGTCATTCTAAGCACAATAAAAATAAAGAATTAAAAAAAAAAAAAAAACACGAGTCAAGGTGGGCGAAAAGAGATCAGGGGAGGACAGGTAGAGTTGCGTGTCATCTGCATTTAAATTATATTGGAAGCCAAAGGAGCTGATGAGTTTACCAAGGGAGGCAGTATAGATAGAGAACAGTAGGGGGCCGAGGACAGAACCTTGGGGGACGCCGACAGAGAGGGGTTGGGGAGAAGAGGCAGAGCCAGAGAAAGAAACACTGAAAGAGCGCTGGGAGAGGTAGGAGGAGCACCAGGAGAGAGCAATATCCCGTAGACCAAAGTTACGGAGAATGTGAAGAAGTTGTTGATGATCAACGGTGTCAAAGGCGGCAGAAAGATCAAGGAGGATTAGGATAGAGTATTGGCCGCGAGATTTAGCAGCAATTAAATCGTTGGATACTTTGGTCACAGCAGTTTCGACAGAGTGACCAGCGCGGACTCCAGACTGAAGGGGGTCAAGCAGAGAGTTGGATTCGAGAAAGTCTGTCAATCTGGCGTACACAACTCTCTCGAGGATTGGGATCAAGGTTGGGCTTTTTCAGAATTGGGGTTACGGTTGCATGTTTGAAGGGTGAGAGAAATGTGCCAGAGGAAAGGGAGAGATTGTTAGTGAGAGGAAGAGCAAGGGAGGGAGACAAAGTGCGGATGAGATGCGAGGGAATAGGATCGAGGGAGCAAGTGGTGGGGCGAGAGGACAGGAGCAGAGCAGAAACCTCTTGTGCTGTACATAAGAAGTAATGATGTGGGTTTGGTTAAAACTGTTAATATATTGCGTTGTTTAAAAAAAAGTTTTAATGTCAACTGTCCAACAGCTTTTTTAGTTTGTTTGCAGATGGTCCTGTGCTTGAGTTCATTAGACTCAAATGATTTAAGAGCGCAAGGAAGAGTGTGGAAGAAGCTAAACGTTGCAAAGACAATTTTTGCCACTGTGTGGTTCTACGTGCAGGCACTTAGAAATAGATGGAAAGGATTTAGGCCTGTTTAGGAAGGATCAAATTCATTTATAAAATGTTGGCAATTATTTTTTTAACTTGTATTTTCAAAATATGATTGAGAAGGTGCTTGGGGGAAGAAGGGGGCTTCACTAGGGAAGATTTCTTGTCCCCCAATCGAGATAGTGACGCAAAAGGCCATCCTCAGGGTCAAGTTCTGAGGAAGAATATGGTGGCAAATGTTTGAAAAAGGCAATCAGGTCATCTAGGACTGGCTGTCAGTTTGGTGAAGTTTAATAAAGTTAATTTAGGTAAAGGGTTAAAGTTATATATCTAAAATGTTTTAGACCTATGGTTCTATGCCACTTAAGCTTTAACTAAACACCACAGCCTAGCACATTTATGGTGGCTTTTATTGTGTGGTCTAGTTAAACTAATAAGACTATTGCCTATCATACATATTTAAAAAATTTGCAATATAATTAAAAATGCAACCTGTTTAACTCATATAAGCACACGATCATTAAACAAAGACAAATCACATAACAAGTTGAAATCTATAATAAACAACATTTTTAAAGTTAGCGCAATGCAGTTTCTACAAATGCATCTGTCTTAAAGGGACTCTATAGGCATCAAAACAACTTTAGCTCAATAACGCAGGTTTGTTGTATAGATCATGAACCGCCAGCCTAACTGCTCAATTCTCTGCCATTTAGGAGTTAAATCCCTGCATGTGACTTGCACAGCTTTCTGAAACACTTCCTGAAAAATAACCTAGTTATATTAGGTCCTGTATTGCATAGTCTGTTAAATCTACAATTATCTCCTGCTGTGTTAATAGCCTTCTAGACAATGCCAGAGCCTCTTGTGTGTGATTAAAGGTCAATTTAAGGAACAGGAGATAACAATGTCTAATGCAAGTTAACATCTGATTGAAAATAAAACATTTTTTGCAGGCTGTGTCATAAACAGCCAGGGAGGGTGTGGATAGGGCTACATAAACAGAAACAAAAGTGATTTTACTCCTAAATGGCAGAGAACTGAGCAGAGAAACTACAGTCATGATTTACATCTAATATTGTGTAGGTCCCCCTTATGCTGCAAAAACAGCTGTGATGCATCAAGACATGGACTCCACACGACCTCTAACCATGTCCTGTGGTATCTAGCACCAAGACATTAGCAGCAAATATTTTAAGTCCTGCAAATTGCGATGTGGGGCTTCCATAGTTCGAATCCATTGTTCTAGCACATCCCACAGATGCTTAATCGGACTAGATCGGAGATCTAGGAAATTTGGAAGCTAATGCAACAACTTGAAGTCTTTGTCATGTTCCTCACACCATTTCTTTTTTTTTTTTTTTTTTATTCTTTATTTTTGCAGTGCGTATATTGGTTACAGGCATACATATGGTACCCCAACGGCATTCCATATGCAGGTTTCAAGACATTAGTTACAGTGGGGGGTAGATAGACAATGCACTTTTTTTGTTTTGTACATATCACGTTATTATAGCAAGCTATTAGGTGTCGTTTAGTGGCATAACATGTGAGGTCAGACTTACGAGTAGGTTATATATTCTAATAAAACATTAGAGTATTATGCATTTGGTGCTCCAGCTGTTTGAACCGCTAGTACAATCAGTTAATGCTGTAGGAGCATAAAGACAAGCTTGGCTAAGAATTACAATTTGCTGTACTGGAGTTAGCATGACATAAAGTTAGACGTTTGCTGTCTATAGTCATATGAGTGTTTGGTCTCTGATGAGTCGTTTGGTCTGGTGAGTTACGCTCTATCTTGGTCTACCCCAGGCGCCCCCACAGAGCATGTGGAGTTTTGTGTGGTTAGTCGCTGTCAGGTCTGGGGTCTATGTAGTTAACACTGATGGAGGTATTTGTCAGGGCTTATGTGCGGCATCTTTGTCTGGATTGGCTTGTTTATACCAGAAGTTGTCAGGTTGTGATGTCAGGTAAGTCAGAGTGTGTGTGAGTCAGTGGATACCGTTTCAGTGTTTGCAGGTACACAACGCATTTATGAGGTATACTAGTGGTATGACAGGATTTGTGTGTATAGTAGTTTGCTAACAGTAGCTGTCATGTGTGGTACAAAAGATGTTATTAGGCATTAAGCAGGTAAGACAAAGGGTGTTAGTATGGCATAACATAACATATCTTATAATGAGAAGAAAACATAGAAAAAAAAAAAAAAAATGAAAAAGCATGAAACTGTGAAATTGCCACGTGTGAGAGTCCGTTACAGCCTATGCCTGATCAGTGTTGATCCCATATCCAGGGAGAGTGTTCATGGGTTTGGGAGCGTGGGGTTGGTCTATTCCTGACCAGCGTGTGGTAGAGCCGCAATGAGGCTGGTGAGTGGGTCTGCGTTGGCGCCATGCCCAGTGAGTGTGGGTGTTGGGCGGCTGCGCGGGCGCTGGTTTGCTTGCAGGCAGGTGAGTAGGTGATCGCTTTTCAAAGGTGAGAGGCTGTAGTGGGGCTTGTAGGCTTAAGTAGGGTGTTGTGCCAGGTACCTCTTTCCAAATGCAGCAGTGAGTCTGCGTTATGAGGCTAGTTCAGTGAAGTCTCATACTTCTTGCTCCCCATTCATTCTCCGCCGAGCTTTGGTTGTATGTACCTGGGTCTGCACGTTGTTGTCAGCCGGCCAAGCCCTGGGGTAGGTTGTCATGATGGTCGGTTAGTGTTAAGTGGTCTCTCCTGCGTTCGGCTTGTTCGTGCTTGCTGGTCGCGCACATGGTTGACGTGCGGCGGCCATCTTGAGGGGCCCTTCCCTGTAAGCCCTCTGTGGTTGAACGGTTGTTTGGGCCCAGGCTAGCGTATCTGTCGCAGCCCATGGAGACCGGGATAACCCCCCCAGTCCAGAGGGGGGGGGGAGACGAGACGCCGTCCGGAGACCCGGGAGAGCGGCCGTCCCTGCCCGGCTCAAGCTCCAGCGAGCTTCGGGCCTCGTCGGGTTACTTTGGATGCCAGTCCAGGGTGTGAGAGGTATCTCCGTGTGCCCCATCGGTTGGAGGTCCCGGTGGGCACCAGTATGGACCTGTGGTTGCCTTTGGCTCCTAGTTGGCTCCGATTCTTCAGGCCCTGAAGCGGGAGCTCAGACAGAGCACGTCTGATCCCGCCGGCGGTCAGGCCCCGCCCCCCCACACCATTTCGGCACAATTTTTGCAGTGTAGCAGGGTGCCTTATCCTGCTGAAAGAGGCCACTGCCATCAGGGAACACCACTGCCATGAAGGCGTGTACGTGGTCTGCAACAATCTCTAGGTAGGTTGTATATGGTAACATCCACATAAATGCTAGGACCCAATCTTTCCCAGCAGAACATTGCCCAGAACACAAGACTGCCTCCTATGGCCTGCCTTTTTCTCACAATGCATCCTGCTGCTATCTCTTCCTCAGGTAAACAGTGTACATACATCCAGCCATCGATTTGATCTAAATGAAAATGTGATTCATCAGCCCAGGCAGCCTTCTTCCATTGCTCCATGGTCCAGTTATGACGCTCACGAACTGGCTTTCAGAGGTGGACAGGTATTATTGAATGCTAGCCTTGGCTCCCCTTGGGCCCTCACGCTGGTTCCTAGTTTGTCCTTCCTGCACTACTTTTCGTATGTACTAACCACTTCATACCAGATGCACCCCACAAGACTTGCCGTTTTGGAGATGCTCTGACCCAGCTGTCTAGCCATCACTTTTTGGCACTTGTGAAACTCACTTAGATCTTTTCACTTTACCATTTTTCCTCCTTCCAACGCATGAAATTCAAGAACTAAATGTTCACTTGCTGTCTAATATAGTACACCCCTGGACAGGTGCCATTGTAATGATGTCATAAATGTTATTTACTTCCACTGTCAGTACTTTTAATATTGTGGCTGATCAGTGTCTACACCAAAACTGCTTCATTAACTTAATGTTGTTTTGCTGCCTTTAGTATCCCTTCAATGGTATGTGTTAACTTATAATTACCGGAACACCAACTACATAAAAATGTATTTTAGTTCTAAAAATACCAAAGAAACAAGTTAGGCAGAAGGCAACGCACAATGCTTAGGCAGAGTACTCTGACCGAGAAAGAGGTATAAAACAGGCATGATTATATAGGAGAGCACATGAAATGTTAACAAAAGAACAGGTAGACAACCTGCAGGATGCTAGTTGCTATTGTCTACAGGCCAGTGGTACTCAACTAACAGTTACATTCCATACCTGTTAGCATTCCACTGAATACTTAAGCCAGTGCTGATACACAGAAACGTAGAGAGGCTTAATGAAGCATAATATGAAATAGTTTTTATCTCACCTTACTGTGTATAAAGGTGATGCCATCTTGATGTCCAGATAACACCCCCACTGGCCTTGGATCATCCTCTCTCATATTTCGGCGGTCCCACACTTTACACAGAGCATCATCACCACCAGAGTACAGGATGTGACAACTGTCATCGGCAAATGAAACAGCATTCACATCGTCTTCATGGGAGGAAATCTGAATTAATGTAGGAGATAGAGGTAAGACATGCAAACTCAGAGTCACACTAAGGTAGAGGAAACCAGTGAAACCAGAGAATGGAGAGCTGAAATGCGAGTGAATGGATTTCTATAGAGAGTGTGATACAAGCAGAGAAACACTTGAATGGAAGGCGAAAATGTAAGAGGGCAAGACAAGAGCATTTGTTAAAATGTATTTATAAAAGAAAAAATGAAGAGGCAAAGAAGTTGAAGAAAGAATAGTATAAACAAAAGAAAAAGACAAGGGAATTACAGAGAGGTAAAAATACCAACAGCAAAATATCTATAGAAAAAACATACTACGAGTGATAAACTAAAGAAAGTGTGGAAGTGGAAAAAAGGAGAAATCTAAAGTATACAGAAGGGGGTTAAACTTTGCAAATAGGGAGTAGGCTTAATGGTTAAGAAATAAACAAAAGGCTAAGAAATCTAAAGAAGGGCTAGTATAAATAAATGTATATGTTTAGGGATACAAAACTGAGAAAAGAATAGTAAACAACTTGATTTCTACAGCAAGAACAGATCTCCTTCTAAAAATGAGACATTGCATAATAGGAAGAAGGAAAAAAAAGAGACAGTTGAAGAAAGAATTTACAAAATGTATAATTAATATGACATCATAAGTTGAGAATAAGTAATTACTGAAGTGATGGTGAGGGAAAAGGTAATGAAAGAAAGTGAAAACAGCTAAGCCTCAGTACCTTTAATGTTCGGATATTTTGCTCACGGTCGTACACATACACACACCCATCATTGGCTCTGTAACAATTGCACAAATGGCACACATAGCAGTACTGTATGTTTCTACTCCTCGATAAACAACAAATTATAAATAAAAAATCTAGCTACCACCTATAGGACCATGTAACGGAAATAAGTACATTATAACAATTGTTTTTATTTCCTTTTCAGGACCGATATCCTTGGTGGTAGGTAATCTTCTGCCCTCTCTGCGGTTCTCCTTTTATAATTTTTTTCACATCATCCAATATTTCCCAACGTGACTATGGTTACATATTACGATACAAAAGAGCGTAGATAACATTCTTAATCTGCAAAGGCAATGCCCATTTGACCAGTAATCAAGTCGCTTCTATACATTTCTAATGATTGAAGTGTATCGATTACTCCTTGAAATATAACTATTATATAAAACAAATGTTTTCTTAGAATCTTCCTCTTATTTAATTCCTTTTTGTACAATACCAAGAAGAGCTGTCAATAACAGCATAATAACAGTAGAACTGTTAGCGAATGTAAAGACTTGCCATTAAAATGCTATTAACGGATTAATAAGCCACAAAACAAAAGGGGACACTAAAGATGCTAGCAATGTTTTATAATTTGTTTTTGTTTTCTAGATCATTAGTATTTTTTTAATTTATTTTCATACACCCAGTATATTTGAGAAAATTACAGTTCTCAATTTTGAAGTGAACATGTTGAGTAAACTAATCTATACAGGGTATAGTAAGCATGTAATATATATATATATGTGTGTTTTTATGTCTTGTGTGATAAATTGGTATGATAAACTTCTCATGCTGCTGTACAAATGTAAAACTATAAAACCACACAAGTAAATACTGAACCAATTAGTACTTACCCACCAAGCACTTCTCGACCATCAGAAGACACAGTGAGTGAGAAAACTGCGAAACGGCGCTCGGAGGGACTGCACATTAGAGAAGAAAGAAAAGAAAGAGGCTGGTGAAGAGAGAGAATACAGTCACAGTAGAGAAGTCAAAGCTTCAGCAAAGCATGGACATGGAATGACGGGTGAAGTAATTGGTTAAGAATGAAGTAAGTTTACAAAAGGAAACTGCACAAAGAAATGCCAATAAAGAAATTATATAAACTGTGTACCTTAGATCCAGCGCTACATGAGAATCAGCATCTCCATATATGTTGCATACATGAACTGAAATCAGAGAAAGACATTTTGTTTGAGATTATGTTAAACAATGATGTGCAGTAAATTTGCCAGCATAGTAAGCTTTGTGTATAGCAGTCTGACTTTTGTTTTGCAGAAATGTTTTTATTAGTAATGCCAGGCATCATTAGACACTTTTGGCAGTCATAGAATAATAAGGGCAGAGTGCTGGAAAATGTGACAATAGATACTCTAAAGTCATTTTCCAGTTTTATAGAAACTTTAAACTGAAAGGAAAAGTAACACATTCGTTATTTTGAATAACTGACCCGCTCCCTGCTCCTCCATCCCAATTCCCCCGCCTCCGCTAGGATGGGAAATTTCTCCCAATATTAAACAAAGTTGAGAAGGTCTTTACCACTAAGATATTTGGTGTCCTATGTCCCTATATTTAAGCTAGAGTATGAGAACACAGAGATAGGCTATCCATTTGTGAACTAGAAATAAGCAGTTCATATAAACAAGAGCAAAAGCTAAAAATCTCAGTGTTGCCGTTTCCTAGGAGGTCGTCGTTTCTTTCGAAGTTAAAATTAAATGGACACTATAGTCACCTGAACAACTACGGCTTAATGTAGTTGTTCTGGTGAGTACAATCATTGCCTTAAGGCATTTTCATGCAAACACTGCCTTTCATAGAAAAGGCAGTGTTTACATTGTCCCTAGGGATACCTCCAAGTAAAAGGCAGTGTTTACATTGTCCCTAGGGACACCTCAGATGGCCACTGGAGGTGCTTTCTGGCTCAGTGCTGCACAGTAGGCACAGGGGACGCTGAATTTTCCTCATAGAGATGCACTGATTCAATGCATCTCTATGAGGAGGTGTTGATTGGCCAAAATGGCATTTGGCCCCGCCCCCATGCTTTCCTTATGGGAAAGCATAAGATTGGCTAAAAATCTGCAAATCTGATTATATTACCAAGGGGGTGGGGCCAACCCCCGCTGGACCTGCGCAGCCCTGGAAATAAGGTGAGTTTTAATTCCTTTTAAGGGGGCTGAGGGGGGGCAAGCCACCTAAATGGTGGGTTTAACACTATAGGGTCAGGAATACATTTTTAATTGGTTATTTCATTACTATAGAAAATTAGGCACTTGAGTTCAAAAATATTCCTCATGACAAGTACAAGAAAGGTCTTTAAAGATAATATAAATTTTAAATAGTATACAATAAAGGGTAAAAAACATTCTAATAGACTGGTGGCACAAAAAGTGCTTGTGGATAAAGTAGACTAGTAGCACAACAATATGATAAGGAGGGCTACATTTACACAATTTTGGGACCTCTCACTCCCGCTGAGTTTCTTTGTCCTATTAACCAGAGGAGGAAGCCATGTATAACTACCGATTAATGTAGTTGTTCTGGTGTCTATAGCATGTCCCTCCAGGCTTTTTAATGTAAACACTGCCTTTTCATAGAAAAGGCAGTGCTTACATTACTGCCCAGTAACACCTCTAGTGGCAGTCACTCCTACGGCCACTAGAGATGCTTTCTGTGTCAGTGATGCACAGTGTGCAGCACTGGTGTTCAGTATCTCCACACTCTGCATGGAGAGGCTTAACATCCCCCAAAGAGATGCACTGAGTCAATGCATCTGTATGAAAAGATGCTAAATGGCGTAGCACACCCTTTTGCTGCACATGTGCAATAGCCTTCAAATGATTACCTATGGAAAAGCATTGGATTGGCTGAGATCATTCAGTTTGATGATCTCAGCCACTGAGGCGGAGCCAGCGTGTGTTCTCCTTTAAAGGGACACTGTAAGCACCAGAACGACTACAGCAAAACAGGTTTCTTTCTTTTTTTTTTAATCACAGTATGAGTACAAATATGAAGTAAATTTATCAAAAGCATTTTTGGTGCCCAGAGCGCTTATGGAATTATGACATACAAATATAACAAAAGCAGGGCCCCAAATATCAAGTTCTACTGACCACTATACACTGTAGGCTTCTTGGACCAAAACATGTACAAGAATCGTACTTGTGTTGTTCTAAACATTCACATTACATCTATATAATCAAAATGTCTACAAAAAGAGGCAGCCAAATACTATGCAGCATACAGAGTTTATGTTAACACACTTAAAAAAAACAACACAAAACAAGGAAGCAACTGCTCTTAAACTATATCTGACATGCTTCTAAACTTTATTAAAATGTCAAACACGAGACATATGTTGGACATGCACAGCTATGTCCATGTATAAAATAAAATATAGCGTATACTGCGCCTTAAAATTTATACATACATAAACCTTCAAGGAAATGTAGCAAACCTCAGAGAAAAAAAAAGGACAAATAATAGTGCAATACAGTATGGTACAATCAAATTAAAATGAGTATAAACTATAGAAAAACCACTCACATACGCTAGAGCTTATTAGAGCTCTGCTGTATAACGCGTGGACGGTACAATCCCCGTCTAAGGATATATAGTAGTTGAAGTGTTGCTGATCCTCCGGGTGTCAGCAGTATATATATGAGGTAGAAAAAACAAGAAAGGAACTCCAATGGTGCAGTAAGTACTGATACTTAAAATAAATACAAAGAAGAAATGTACTTACCGTACATTCTTTAGAGCAAGACTTGCTCTAGTTGGAACAGCATGGGTGGTATAATCTCTACCTGAGGATGTAGATGATGTCAGGAATCAAGCCAAAAAAGGAAATCAATAAATAGTACTGTAAAAAAGTAACTATTTATTTAAAAGGAAATAATAACAATACAAGATATAAAATCTGTGTAAAAGTCCCACTTGACGCGTTTTGCCCGTCCAAAGGGCTTTTTCAAAAGTGTGGGAGATGTCCTCTTCGTATTCTAAATTTATAGAATGGGCTTGATTCATAGTTGCTTCCGGGTTCATTCTATTTCCGGTTTCGCGGGTCGCACCGGAAATGACGCGATCAATTGAAGTCCGTGTGAATAGACTTGTGCGCCACCATGGAACGCACGTGTCACACTAGGAAGTGACGTGGCGCAGTTAGGTTATTGGTGGCCGAAAGGAATCATGGGATATCTATGTGGAACGCACGTCGCGCTAAATATGGCGCGCGTGCGTTCCAAATATCGATCTAATATAGACATCTACATATAGGAGGGGAAATATAAAAATATAAAATATATATGGCCTGTGTGGCTATTAAATAGATACTTAGCCCAATATGCCATAATAACAAGCAATAAACAAAGAATCTATTAGTAATGAAAATATTATTATAATGAATGTTAATAATAAAATTATTATAATGAATGGTTATAATAAAATAAGTTAAATAATGTCTTGATGAATGAATAGTATGAACTTATAAGTATTGTATTGATGTATATAATAAAAAATAAATAAAACATATGTTAAAACATGGCAAAAAAGGATGGTAAGAAATAAACATATGAAGTATATATATATATATATATATATATATATATATATATATATATATATATATATATATATATATTGAAAAGAGGAGAACATATTGACAAGCTAACACATGGTTCAAAAAGATAAAAAAAGGAATGATAGATGTCTATATTAGATTGATATTTGGAACGCACGCGCGCCATTTTTAGCGCAACGTGCATTCCACATAGATATCCCATGATTCCTTTCGGCCACCAATAACCTAACCGTGCCGCGTCACTTCCTAGTGTGACTCGTGCGTTCCATGGTGGCACACAAGTCTATTCACACGGACTTCAATTGATTGCATCATTTCCGGTGCAACCCGCGAAATAGAAAAATAGAATGAACCCAGAAGCAACTATGAATCAAGCCCATTCTATAAATTTAGAATACGAAGAGGACATCTCCCACACTTTTGAAAAAGCCCTTTGGACGGGCAAAACGCGTCAAGTGGGACTTTTACACAGATTTTATATCTTGTATTGTTATTATTGCCTTTTAAATAAATAGTTACTTTTTTACAGTACTATTTATTGATTTCCTTTTTTGGCTTGATTCCTGACATCATCTACATCCTCAGGTGGGGATTATACCACCCATGCTGTTCCAACTAGAGCAAGTCTTGCTCTAAAGAATGTAAGTACATTTCTTCTTTCTATTTATTTTAAGTATCAGTACTTACTGCACCATTGGAGTTCCTTTTTAGTTTTTTCTACCTCCTATATATACTACTGACACCCGGAGGATCAGCAACACTTCAACTACTATATATCCTTAGACAGGGATTGTACCGCCCACGCGTTATACAGCAGAGCTCTAATAAGCTCTAGCGTATGTGAGTGGTTTTTCTATAGTTTATACTCATTTTATTTTGATTGTACAATACTGTATTGCACTATTATTTGTCTTTCTTTTTTTTTCTCTGAGGTTTACTACATTTCCTCGAAGGTTTATGTATGTATAAATTTTAAGGCGCAGTATACGCTATATTTTATTTTGTCTATTTCACCACACAAGGTTTTGGGAATCCTTGCATTGTATACCGCAGCCTGTTCTACAATATTGTGAGCGCCTATACTTTCTGTTTTTTATGTCCATGTATAAGTTCATAGATGCAGACTTTAGGTGCTGAGTGCAGTAGAATCTCCCATTTCCCGCTACCTGTACACACAGCAAGCATTATTAAAATCATGGATGCTGTTGGGAGATCAAGCAAATTATAGTTGCCCAACCCAAGCAGTGCTTGTCAAGGCTCCTTAATTCTGGTAGCATTTTGTGGCTCCACTCTGATAGAATTACCTCTGCAGGACAATTTGCTTCATATTCAGTGGCAGAATGTTGCCCCTTACATGACCGCATTAGGGAAATGCAAGGGGGCTCATATAAGGCTCCCTCTGCTCAGCTGACACTCTCCCTTCCACCCTAAAGTCAGCACTGGGAGGAAGTGATATATCCTGCCGCTTCCTCCTAGGGCTCAATGGGTGTCGCATGGGAGCAGGGAAACTGGCACTGAGCAGAGCCCTACTCCCATGGACCACAGTGAGCACCCCTCTTGCAAAAGCATGGTATGCCAACAGGAGGGTGGATAGAAGTAATGTATATTTTAATTATTGCGCATGTATATACCTGTGAGTGTATCTATGTAGGTATTCTTTGCTGTGTGTACCTGATCATTTATCTGTGTCTATTAGCGTATGTATGAGTGTTTTTGTAGGTATCTTTGTGTGTGAGAGTGTGTATTTAGTAAAGTGCGTCCGTACGTGTTGCTTTGTGTGTAGCATTGTGTACTTGTGTATGTGGAAATGTTTATCTCTATATATGTCTCACAGTGTGTATCTGTTTGTGAATTTCTCCCTTGCACTGTGTATCTTTTTGTGTTTGTGACTGCATGTATGTATGTATGTATGGGAGCATGTGTTTGCTTTTTTGCATATAGACATTAGAAAATGAGTTTGACAACCCTGCTAAAATTTCCAACAACCTTCAGACCACGGACTATCAGTAAACAATATACAGTAGTTTTAAACACTGTGTAAGGTACACTATGTGAAAGTCAAACTGTAAAATGTATTTTAAAAATTATACATATATATAGGGAACAAATGCACAATTGCATATACAAGAAAAATAATCAAAAATATTTTAATAGCTTTGTCAGTATTACGCATTGGTTATTTTCTCAACTTAATTTCTCTCTTGTAAAGCCTAAAAGACTTTTAAACCTTAACGGATAACATAAAAATATGTAAAATACTTCTTAAGGTAGGTCAGTTCCAATATGTACACACAGAGTGAGGCAATGGGGTAATACACTACAATGCATAGATCACAGATTTATACACAAAAAAATGATAGTTTTCTAAAGTGATGGATTGGTCCCTGACAGCTGTTCCTAGCTGTACAGGTGACTCCCACTGTGACAAACAGTATATGGTGATAGTCATGTAAAACTTTACATTTACGCACGTTAAACTCTAAGTAGTTTTTAACTTAGTGGCTTTAAATTTGCAAACAAAACCTTTCATCCATCCCCATGTTATGTATACTGACTGTAGTCTGACCAGCTGGAGTACATGAAGTGCCCTCCATCAGGGGTAAAGGCTACATCTAAAACACTCCAGCCAACATCACGAGCTTTCACTGTGCGGAATTTCTTGAAGGCTCCGTGACGACAATCGTACAGTCGGATATTCTGATCTGACCAAACAGAGAAGAGACAATGTGACAGCTTGAAGGCCATAGAAAGAATGAAGAAGAAAAAAAAAAAAAAAAGAAGTAGGATCAGGAAGATCAAGTTTAAGAGAGATAACTGAGCGGAGAGAAGAAAAAAAAACAAGTGCGGAAAATTAAGTTTAACAGAAATAAGACTGCCAAAAGTGAAGGTAAATGTTACAGTATTATGAGTAAGAAAAGGTGATTAAGTAGGAAAAGCATATAGCACAGAGATGGAAATGGAAGAAGGTTGTCAAATCTAAAAATAGAGCGAAAGAAAAGTTAAGGAAAGGGCAGAAAATACAGAACTTTACCTTGACAAGCTGACATAAAAATGGTCCCATCAGGGGAGTAAACACCGCAGAAAGCCTTCTGGGTATACAAGTCTGTGGCACACACATGATTTGGTAGGAAGCTGTGAGGATATAATAGTAATTAAAACAATTTCCAAAGCATGTATTCACAAGTAAAGCACAAGTTCAAATTACTTACTAGGATGTTACCCGAGATCGTTCCCCCATAGAAAAACCACATCCTGTCCTTTCTCTCTACAGAGACAATCATAAGGAAGAGAAAGAACTTGTCAATGAGTTAAACACAGAGAGATGACATGCTAAAGAGTAACGTACACCAGGTAGAAATACATAACGAATGTGACCAATATGGAGTACAAACAGTTAAAGTGGCTCTGTCACCGCACCGTAACTGGTTAGAACCCATTCTTTTGCAATTCATGTGCTGCCTTTTTTCCATTAAAGACTGTAGTTTCCATTATATACATACAGAAACATAGAGGCTAGTTTTTTCTTATAGATCCAGGCACTTAGCAAAACGTAAAAATGGATAAAAGATTAGCTCCACTTCCCTTTTTCAGTCTATTTTACCAGAATTCCTACCTTTACTCAGGGTCAACTCTAAAAATGATTAGTTCAACATGACCATTACATGTCTAATAACATGCGCTGTGGTCATGTGCAGGATTATAAATCGAAGCATAAAAGTCCAGCTCATTACCAGCACATTAGTGATGGTGGGAAACAATCCATTTTAGGGCATTGATATTAAAGTGGGGAATTAAGAAAGCTGGTTTAAGATAATTGCATTTATTGTTCAGATGCAAGAGTGTAATTAAAAGGAACATTTCACCCAGACTCAATGCTATCATTTTCTTTCTCACCTTCTACTTTCTTTATTCCATAGATCTGGATTAACTCAACTTATCTTCCTGATGTAAATATAGTTATCCTCACCCCATCCCTGACATCTCTACCCAGTCCCAACCCATCCAGAGCACACTTGTTCACTGCTGCACCGGTCTTAATTCCACCCCATAGAGAGCGGACACAGACAATAACACTAGTGCATAGCACTGACATACGCTCATAGGAGACTGGAAGTTACGCCTACCCACAGTCCCTACCGTGGTTTTGTTGAATTAAGTTTCCTACAACTGTTAGGACAGTACTCACAAACCCTACACCCACTCCATTGCTATGGTCTCACCTACTCACAGAGATAAGACTCGAATGAGCAGACTCACGGGATCATTTCTCTATCTAATGTGAACAGTCTAACTCAGGTAGTCAACCTTTTAATACCTACAGCCCACTTTTGTATCTTTGTTGATGGTAAAATCTCCTTACCGCAAACCAGTGCCGCAGTACCTAATTTTATAGCGCAAGTGCTATATTTTTTAGAAAGTTTTTTTTATTTTTAAATATGTACTTAAATGTATCTATATTTTTCCCTTTTTCGTTTTGCACGTTTGTTTTCTATGTGTGTCTGTGAGGTGCTGTGTGTGTGAAGGATGCTGTGTGTGTGTGTTTGTGTGTGAGGGGGTAGTGTGTGTTTCTGTGTGAAGGGTGCGTAGGGTCTATGCTGTGTGTAGGTGGGTGAGATGTGAAAATCTATCTTAATGTATCTACCTCCCTTTTTCTTACCTTTTACCGGCAGTGGGGAAGGATTATGCTGTAAGCCCTGGTGGCATGTTCACTTTAGCCCGCAGCTCTTCCGGCTGCAGGCTGACTCTCCTGTCCTCATGCGAGCACAGCACTGTATTGGAGCATTGCTATGGTAATGCACGGCAAAGCTCCGACCAGCCTGCTCGCGGGAGGAACACAGAGCCTCCCAAACCCTTCCCTCCCTCTGCTGGAACCAAGGGACAGTAAGCCGGTGAGGCAGATCTTTTGATCTCCTCACTAGCCCGTGAGGGATTTCATCAAGGCTGGCTCTGCATGGGTCGGCAGGGAAGATAAAATGATCTCCCCTGCCGGCCTTGGTCTACGGCCACTGAGGCCCAGTGGGCGTTTTCTGCAGAACCCACCACCGCCCACCTGAAAACCGCCCACTAGTGGGCGGTAGGGACCAGGTTGACTACCCCTGGTCTAGCTGGTCTACAAGCTAAAAGGCCAAGCCCAATACCAACTGTATTAGTCTTAATGTGAATTGTATACTGTAATATGCAAATTTTTGGCATACCGTACACATAAGTCATTAAATAATGTATGTTTTCACATCAGGCCACTTTTGTTGTAGCCAGTTAGGATGGCAGACCTGGCCCAAAGACATGGCGTAGTCAGTCACAAAAAGTACCCTCCCCAGGAGAGTGCTGCATTTTTTCTTGACATTATATCCCTAGACACTTGACTATAAAAAGGACCTCTGATTATTTTTTAAATACTTCCAGATTACTGACGTAGAATAGGAAGGTGAGACGACATGAGGATGTGATGAGATGGGAGTCTAGAAGGAGGCTGGTGGTTGAGGACAAGACGCTGTCTAATGTAGGCAATCATGTATGTAATCTCATTAACAATCTTCTGGGATAGCTCAATGAATATAAGGTTGGCACACAGAGATGGGGTATGTGTATGAAGGAGTAGGGACTTGTAATGTGCACAAGTCAAATGGGGGAATTTCAAACATCTGTGCAGCAGGGAAAATACATGCATGTTCGATATTTAAAAATGAGAGAAGGATATTTAAAGATGCTGAAGAAAGTAAATTAAAGCATGTTGAATCTCAGTCGCAAGATATTCAAACTCGAAAATACAACATACAACAGGGCGCATGTATCTGATCATTTCTCAATTTTCTTTTAAGATTCTGCCCATAAATGTGAAAGCTATTTTGACTGGTGCATAGAGCTTGCATTAAATTATTTACAGGACACCTTTTTATTATTAATTTTCACTGTACACAGGAACACATAACACACTACTAGGCCTAAGAAATGTCAAAAGATATCATGCTTCGTGTAGTCTGCATGAAATATATAGAAAAAAAGAGTAGATCATAACTCCAGTACTAGAGTGACATGTTAGAAGACATCACATCTTCATTTGTAGAAAACTAAAGGAAGAAGATAAATACAACTTCAATGGTAAACATGCGATACGTAGGATGATACCATACCTCCCTTAATAAGCGTGTGATACTGCGCTCCTTTTGACCTCCTAATCTCCCTGTAGCTAGAAGAACTTGCGTCCTGATTTGGCTCTGATCCAGAACAGCGGTGTCTGGAGTTGGGTCAACTGCAAGAAGAAGCAAGTAAAAAAAAAGTAATGAGATTTTATCTAGAGATAATTTAATAGCACTACAGAAAGCAGGAAAATAGGCACCTCAAAGTCTTTGATAGCATTTTATAAAACACCATACAGAGCCTCTCTTTTTATTTAATCAGTCAAAACAAATGTGCATATATGTATATGAAGGGGTGGGAGTTCTGAGAAATAGAAATAAGTCTAGCACTGTTACAAAAATCTATTACCATATGTATAAAATTTAGCTAGTAGGATTTCTGCCTTGACGGGTATATGCTGTGTGGTAAATCTCAGTGATCTGCATATGTCCACTGTCTTTATGTTCTGCACTACCTACTGCCTGAGACTAAACAAAGAATGGGAAAAAAAAATCTTAGTTATCTTATCACTTCTGGGACTCACAACACAAATAACCTGGCAGGCCCCAAGTAATTAATAAACCGTTTGACTACGAACCCTGCAAAGACACTTCTGAAACCATAAACACTACAGTGAGCTGTTGTGGTTATGGTGCTTGGAGTATTCCTTTAAATAATGAACACATTTCAATACTGGACTACTCACTTAAGCGTGAGTACTGTTCAACATACGCAGTAGTGATGTGTACTTGAATAATAATACCACACTATAAAAGTATTTTTCTTTTAATGTAGTGTGTGGGTGTGAGAGAGCTGGGGGAGATTACTCACCGGGAGGTGTGTAGCGGTCCCCTAGGCAGCCCTCCCATGCACTGTCGTTGTCATCATCAGAGTCAGACAGAGACTGCACTAGGTGTAAACTGGCAGGGCCTCCCCCCTGTACCAGCCGTACTTGCCCCCTGCAGGAAAGGCAGAGAAGGCACTTTACATTACCACACTTAAAAACTGAGAGGTAGTACATAAGTTGCATTAATGTGCATCAGGTGAAAGTGTGTTACAACTTATGGCTTATTTGTATTTTACAAATCAGTAATTGCATCTCTACCTTTGTATATAAAAATATATAATAATAATAATAATAATGTGATAAAACTGTACAGGCCAGTTAATTTTGCCATATCATTTTGAGGAACAGACTGAACTGTGACAGAGAATGCCAGTGAGAAATGTTATGAGTGTTATAAGAAAGGGAATTGCTTCTGTGAGTGACAGGTCAGTTTAAAGAAAACTAGCACAGGGATGTCTTGGGGACGGGTCGTTACCTGCGCAGGAGGTACGCCAATACCTGCGCCAGGTCAACGTTCTCCTCGTCGTCATCATCCTGTGGTCCACGGGATATTGAGCTGCTGCGGGAGCCTCCCGGAGAATCCCTCTGAGCTCCACCTCCTCCTGCACTGCTGCTACTGCGTGTACCCATGCTCCATACCCCTGCACAATATACACAGAAGGTGTGTAAGTAAATTAATACACTACAAATAGTAATCATTCTTTACTCATGTGAGTAAAGTGAGTGTGTACTGATGCAAGGAAAACTAATATAGTAGTGCTGGTTATCAATTAAACCATGATTTTTTTATTTTTCCTAAATGATTGGCAATTATTTTCCAATTATTGTATAATTATAGATTTGAAATCAATTAGAAATACAACTGTGAGTTGCAACCCATGTGTTAAAAACCACTGTCATAATCTCAAAGGCAAATGGTAAAATAATCTTGACATTTCATACACAAAATATGTTAAGAACCACTAGACAAACTATTCTGATGTGTCAGTAATAATACTATCATGAAGTTAAAACAAAAACGTGGCCTTCACAGATAACACATTTCACTTTATCTGAGGCTTACTGTAGACATTATTTTGCATTTTATCTGCTGAGAAATAAAATAGTGACATGGCTATATGCTGCCTGTAAGCAGATTATCAATCAGGAGGTTGGTAAATTCATATTTAGCACTTTATATGGATTAAACTTAGCCATTTCAATAATTTATCGGTCGTTTATACTAACATATCTCTTGCATCTGGTTTGTATGTGTTAGAGGGCTACTCTAAGCAAAACCACTTCAGTCTGTGCAGTATTTCAGCATGATTCTAAATATTTGGCTTTTTTTTTTTGTAACGTCACTTTTATCATCCAGCCATTGTTGTAGGCTGGTATTATTTTTAAATGCAATTTTTGCATATGGCATCGGCATGACCAACTTGAACTGATGTGTAGACTGATAGCTACCATGGCTTAGTTTATTTTAGTCTACAGATCAGTCCCATTCATCCTAAGAGAACTGCTCTAGGGATAAACTACTTTTCCTTGTGCAGAAGTTTATGGCATAACAGCATATTCCTTGTTTGGGAGGGGCACTAATGGATTACAAATTAGGGAGCACATTTCTACTTGTTTTCCTTTAATTTCATTATAAAGACAATTTGTCACCCTCCCCCCAAATAAATATATGTATAGATATTATTTTTTTTACAATGCTATTTTCAAAGTAATTTTAAAAGAATGCTATAGCATTAGAAATACAAACATGTATTTCTAACAGCATAGTGTTGGACTACCATTTCAGGTGTCCCGCTCTCCTCAGTAAGGAGTTAAAAGGTAGCTTTACTTCTGTGTGTCCAAGAGAATGTTGGGCACATGGTACATTTTACCACATGTGGTGGACATATAATATACATTCTGGAATGAGATCTTTCATATATTGAGTGACGCTATATATGAATATGATCTCTATCACCCAATCCTATTTTAGCGTTACTGAACAGCAACCATTCAGTTATACACTTACGTTTTACCGCACTGTCCTTTTGCCAAAAACTTAGCACAGCTGGAAGACTATATATGGCAACGAGATGGAAAAAAAAGGAATTCCACAATCGACACATTCATGAAAACAAATTACTTTATTCAAGATATGGAAGAAATGTCAACTAAACTTAGAGGGAATCTGGCCTCACACAATTGAACCTGGTGTCCATGGATAGAATATAAATTTAGAAACATCACCTAAATAATATCTTCGTTCCGATCCTTGTTACCTTACCCTCTCCTTTTTTCCTCTTTTCTTCTTGCACATTCTATCTTTCTAGATACCATTTGATATTGTCGATTCACTTAACATCTTTAGTTTATAAAACCGTTAAGTGAAATTAATTCATAAAAATATAAGAACGGTTATCAATACTCATAATACAAAGCACGTATTTATATGTATTTACAAATTAACTCCTATGGTTAATATATATGCAATGCTCTATTTCAAATGTTTATAATTGCCTGCAATATTGTTGATGCTGTATCACAGCTCTCTTTTCAATAAAAAAAACTACTAACTTTCCTTATCTTTATTCCGCGCGGTGCTAGTCTCAATGCGGCTGTCCCTACCTCCATGGCTGAGATCATCAATCTTGAGGATCTCAGCCAATTCAGTGCTTTGCTATAGCAATACATTGGGAAGACATTGCACATGCACCCCTTGTAAGTAGTCAAGCCAACTTAGAATAGTCTGACCTCCTAACTGGGGTCCACCAGTCCCCACTACCACCTCCACTAACTCTGCTCTAGAGCAGAAAGCTCTCTGAGCTAAAAACAGTAGAGCAGGGTTTAGCTCACTGGTGGAGAGTAATCAGCACTGCTCAGGAGAGCTAGTGGAACTTTCTTGAAGCTCTGAGGCGGTGGGACAGGGAGCATTGCCATGTAGACCTCAGCCAGATAAGATGTCACTTCTTATAATTGAGGTGTCAGGGCACCCATAAACACTATAGTTTTCTGTATTGGTTATGGTGCTAAGGTTTTAACACCTGGGTCAGGAAACTAAACTTTGGGAGCAGGCAACTCATATTCATCAGGTCCAAGTAACTGCCTATAAATAAATGGTTTAAAATAGCAGCCCTCAGTTTCCCATCTTAATCGAGACCAGTCTAAAATCTGGAAGAATCTAAGACAGAATTTAGTTGGAATATGTTATAATTGAAGAATAAGTAATTGAGCTTATTTTATAATGAAGAATGGCTTGCCAAAATGACATATACATAGTCCACGCTCCTATCAACACTATATAATCATATATATATGAACATACAGATTACAAACTTTACACAGACATCCCAGCTAGATATTAGTGAGAAACAGTTGACAAGGAGACAGACTGACCAGTAATCAATACAATAACATCAATTAAGAAATCCAATAGCTATTACAGTTAGAATGGTGTAATAAACAGCAATACCAGCGTAGATGTTTTATTTTGTTTTCCTTTAGATTAAAAAACAAACAAAAAAACTATTTGCCAGGGTGTCCACTAAAATAATAAATCAGTGAGCAAATCTAAGCCAACACATTAATTAACACATATTATCCCCCCTCCCGATACAGAGCCGTGTCCAGCCCCGTTGAGCCAATAATGTAGTATGATGTAAAGATGAAATAATCCAATATTAATGATAACACATTATATAGCTGTAACCCCCCCTCGATCTATGCGGGTTGGTGTGTTATCCCCCTCCCTCTCTCTCCCTGGGCTCCCCGTGCAGTGCCAGCACACCGTGCTCTCCATGCTGTGTCCCCGCTCTCTATCCCGGCACGGGGTGAGGAGCAGGGGGTATAAGGCCGGGTGCCGGCACCCGCGCTCTCGGTGTGCACATTATACACAATAATAACACAGCCCGCTATACATACGCAAATTGTTTACATCTCCTTCAGGCGTCTATCGGCGACTTCCGCTTCCCGGACTGCCCACGTGACCAGCGTGTGATTGGTCGGCAGGCAGCCGGGCTGCAAATCCCGTCCAATGATTGGTCCGCGCTGGCCCCGCCTCCTTGTTTACCGACTTCATCTTGGCAGCAGTGCCTGGTCATGATGAACATGTTCTCCAGCAAGGGAGGGACAATAGGGGTAAATCATGGCTGGTGTAGAACTACAACACCCATCATGCAGTGCCAACCCAAGTGGCTGTTATAGTTGATGGGCATGGCTATAACCCATGGCCAGCACTGGGCTAGACATTTGATGGCTTAAGGGTGATGGCATGTGAGAAGTTAGACCAGGATTTGTTGTTACCTGATGGATGTAGCAGGAACACATCAATGGCTGCAGAGGAAATTTAGTATGGTGACCTGATATCACCATTAAAGTGTCTATCAATTCTTTTTTAATAAGCATGTCCCAAATAACGCCCTTGGCTGCCTCCCCTCCCTTTTTTTTAATGATGTTCAGTAGGGACTCTTATTTCTTAATGTATTACCTGCAAGGTGAGAAGAGTTGGCAAAGGGCTTTACCCAAGTTCTACATAATTTTTCAACTTTGTCGTTTAAGTCAGGTTTGTATGTCTAACTTTATAGTGTTCATTTAAATAATAGGTAGGGCTGGATTCTGATAACCTACTTAATTAGCTAAACATTAGGAATAATAAAAATATTTTAAAAATATGGATTAAGAAAGAAAACTCCGGAGGTATTTACATATGTAAATAAAGGAAAGGGACCTCAGTTTGGGGGAAAAAAGATGGAGTAATTTGTGAGTTTACAGAGGAAGAGGTTCTATTTCAGCTGTGTAAAGAAAAGACAAAGAAGCAGATAGGGCCTGATGGGATACACCCAAAGTTATTAAAAGAAAATCTATTAAAGGGACACTATAGGCACCAAAACCACTTCAGCTCATTGAAGTGTCTGGTTGCATAGTCCCAGTTCCCTTAAAGGACCACACAACACCCCAAAAGCACTTCTGCTTACTAAAGTGCTTTATGGGTGAGGAGTACCCTAGTTCAGGCTTCCCCAAACTCCGGCCCTCCAGATGTTGCTGAACTACAACTCCCATGATTCTATGAATGAAATAGACAGGCTGGGAATCATGGGAGTTATAGTTCAGCAACATCTGGAGGGCGAGAGATTAGGGAAGCCTGGACTAGTTTAACCCCAGTTTATAAAAAGGCGGATTTCTATGAGAAATTAGCACTTTCATAAATTAACTAGGAAAGTCCATTACATCCAACTTCCGTTAGCTCCCCTGAGCTAACTGTAGTGGCAGGCACACTCTACTTGAGCGTGCCCGCCTCTTACTTGCAGCCCTCAGACCAACTTCTCTGCCTCAGAAGTGCACACGTGGCGGGGTGCGCGTGCACAAGCCGACACACGTGCACACAACAGCCGCTGCCCGTGGGGAAAATGTCAAAGGCTTCTCAAAGAGGAAAAAAGTGGAGGGCTTACATAGGCTGCAGTTCATAAGAACTGCGGCTTTTGTAATCTCTTTTATATTATACTCCCAATGAATACATACATGAAAATATGCATATATTCATTGGGGTATATCTACTAAAGTGGTGGTGGTGGGGGGGTGTTTGGACCTGTGGAGTAGTCCTTTAACAGTGCAATTTTAATAAACTGCAATAATTACCTTTAAGGGTTAGCTCTACCTCTGTGGTAAAAGCTGCAGGATGCTCTAGAAACTTCTGGTACTTAAGTGGTTAATTGCTGTAGGAGCACTTAGAACCAGGGCCTATGTGTGGAATTCTAGGAATGCTACAAGTAGCTAATACATGTAGTGATAAAATAACAGCTTGCTACTGGTTAGAATATGCTGCAGTTGGGTGTAATTGTCTATACATATGGAATACATTATATATGGTATATATTCTTTGTTCTCTTGTTAGTCGGAGCCCAGTGTGTATCGTGTATTCCATAGTAAGCATTGGGACATTTGCAGCTGCAAATAAATAAACAGCTTTGTTCTTCCAATGACCTGTGTTTGGAGTGTGTTCCTGTTACCTGACACCAGAGGTTAAGAGGTTATCTGCTATACCTCTAGTGGCTGTTTACCAGAACTCCACTAGAGTGACTTCCAGGTTGTTAGGCGACTTTTGGTTGCCTAACTGAGCTGGAGACCCTCACGCTTTGCATGAGAACATCCAGCGTCAAAACTCCAAAGGAAAGCAATATATATTATGCGGCTGACTGTGGGGATGTTTATGAGATAATAATAGTAAACAGTTGAGAATTGCCCACTATTTCAATTCTCAGATCCCAAAGATCGTTATCGTGTAAGTGAAATGTATTCCATATAAATAAAATCACAATTTGTTATAAAAATAGACACAATTTATTGTGACAATTTAAATAATAATAATAATATGTAACATGCATGATAATAATCAATGAATATTTAGTATAACATGAGTATGCAATACAAATGGCAATACACATTCCCAATGGTTGACAATGATTTATGACAGTATTTCACAGAGAAACGAAAGTGAAACTTACACACACAGAGCTTGCAGCTTAAGGCCATAAAACTTTAGCTGACAGTTAGAATAACCCTTTCAATTCTGACTAGACCTCCTAGGTAATTAAGACCTATTCTCATGTAATTTTAAATAAAATAACATTTAAACCAGCTCATTGGTCGTTTCCTGGAACCATCCAATAAGAGTAATCTACCATGTTCTATAAGCAGAATTTTAACTTGCCTAGATATTTTATCTAATTTTAGAGCAAATCAATACACCTGGATAAATATCACGATATGCTAACGTGATAAATCACATAAATACATAATTATTCTTTTCCCATCTGCAGATTGGGATATTATAACTATATATTCTTTAGTAACTAAGATTTCTAAATATCGAAATCTGATCGTGATTTATCCAGTCATATATCATGCTATTAGAAAATTTTAATTAATTTAGATTAATTAAATGAAACCAGTATAATTACCAGTTGAGTAGATATTTTCATCAGATTAGTAGGTAGTCTCAGGAACTGAATGGATGTGTGATTGGTGTGTAAGAAATTCTGAGTGCCCTGGAATGGATATCTGTCATTGATTTCTCTGCATTGCCACCGACTGCTCACCTCTTTGCTTCTTTGATTCCTTTGCATACCTCTGCATACCTCTCTCTTCCCTTTGTCTTAACTTTTTAAAGGGAAAATTCACTAGGTGATAGACCAATAGAAAACTGGAGGTGTGGTTACCTTCCAGATAGCAATTTAAGTATTTGGTCTATAGAGGACAGTCTCGTCCCACTAAACATTCCTATCCAGGAAAGAGTTAGCTTTTCCTGGTGGCTATTTTGCCATCATTTAGCTTATCTTTATGGTTATTTATAATTTAAGTTTTCTGTCAGTTCAAAGAGTTTCTTTGGGCTTTCTTCAGACTATGTGTCTGGCAAATTCTGCTATAATTTCTAATATGACAGTTCGTAAACTAAGTATGACCTCTACATTACAATGGGATCTTATACAATATCGAAAGTAAAATTAAATTATTTAATCTTCTCTGTCACAAATGTCTGGTTTTAGAATTAATTATATCCCATTAGCATTTAGACAGTCTGTCCATCTCCCGTTCTCATTTCTTATCAATTTGGTATGTATATACTAAGCATTCCTTTAGCTCTGGCAAAGTGGTTAGTTTTACAGAAGGGATAGAAATCTTGTGTCTTTTGTTAGCTGAAAATAACAAAATAAAGTCTGCTCTGTTCAGAGTGACTCTGACAATATACATTTTAATTTCTATCATAGCACAAAATGTCTGCCGATATAAATACCCTGACATAACGGCGGAGGTAGAACAGAGGCGGAGCCTGAACCAGCACCGAGGGACATCTGCGCTGGAACCAAGTAAGTGACAGACGGGGTTTTAACCCCTTCTGCACCACAGAGGGGGCCAAAAAGGGAGGGGGAGCAAGTGTTGGGGGCTAGAGTGCCAGGAAAACAACTGCTTTCCTGGCACTATAGTTTCCCTTTAACAGATTTATTTAACCAATGATTGTTAACGGGAGTAGTCCCAGAAGATTGGAAATTAGCAAATGTTGTGCCAATTCACATGAAAGATAGTAGGGGGGAGTCGGGCAACTCTAGGCCACTAAGCCTTACTTCAGTAGTGGGGAAAGTGATGGAAACCACGTTGAAAGATAGGATTGTTGAACATCTAAAATCACATGGATTTCAAGGTCGGAGACAACATGGGTTTACTTCAGGGAGATCTTATTGATTTTTTTGATTGGGTAACTAAAATAATAGATCAGGGTGGTGCAGTAGACATTGCTTACCTAAATTTCAGTAAGACAATTGACACTGTCGCACACAGAAGGCTTATCAATAAACTGCAATCTTTAAGTTTGTATTCAAATATTGATGAATGGGTAAGGCAGTGGCTGAGTGACAGGCAACAGAGGGTTGTAGTAAATGGAGTATATTCGAAGCTTGGGCTTGTCACCAGTGGGGTACCTCAGGGATCTGTACTATGACTCATTCTCTTCAATATCTTTATTAGTTATATTTTAGAAGGTCTTGTTGGTAAGGTATGTCTGTTTGCTGGTGATGATACAAAAATTTGCAAAAGGATTGATGTTCCAGGAGCCAAGTGACAACTGATTTAGGAAAAATGGTCAGCACTTTGGCAACTGACATTTAAGATAATGCACCTGGGGTGTAAAAACCCAAGGGCAGAGCATAGAATATTTGATAGAGTCCTAACCTCAACATCTGAGGAAAGGGATTTACGTTTTTTTATTTTAGACGACTTAAAACTAGGCAGACAATGTAACAGAGCAGCAGGAAATGCTAGCAGAATGCTTGGTTGTATAGGGAGAGGTATTAGCAGTAGAAAGAGAGAAGTGCTTATGCCGTTGTATAGAGAACTGATGAGACCTTACTCAGAGTATTGTTTGCAGTACCGGAGACCATTTCTCCAAAAGGATATAGATACTTTGGAGAGCGTTCAGAGAAGGGCTACTAAATTGGTTCATGGATTGCAGGATAAAACCTACCAGGAAAGGTTAAAGGATCTTATCTGCGATCACATTCTGTTTCTATATTATCTCCTTGCTCAGTGCATATTCATTTTAACTACACTTGTTTCAGTGAAAATGACAATTACTAACAAAGTCATTTTGCATCTTCTTACCTATTATGCTCCCATCCGAAGGCCTAAACCAGGAGTGGGCAACCTGTACTTCAGATGTTGTAGATTATATCTTCTGTAATACTTTTACAGCCATAATGATGGCAAAACATTAGGGGAGATGAAGTCCACCACTTCTGGAGTGCTAAGGGTTGCCTACCCATGGTCTAGACAACTACATCTCTCCATGTTTTTATGTATATATTCATTGAGCGTATAGTCTTAAAGAGATTACAAAAGCTGCCGTTTTTATGACTGCAGCCTAAGAAAACCCTCCCTTTTTTCCCGGAAGAGACTTTCAGTCTCTTCCCAGGGAAATAACCAATCAAAGGCATTTTAACTGAGAAGCCTCTGACTTGGTCCCCATGTGCACACCGGCTTGTGCACGCGCATGCACACTGTTGTGTG
Source organism: Pelobates fuscus (assembly GCF_036172605.1). Classification (NCBI taxonomy): domain Eukaryota; kingdom Metazoa; phylum Chordata; class Amphibia; order Anura; family Pelobatidae; genus Pelobates; species Pelobates fuscus. The sequence continues at coordinate 193,589,771 of NC_086321.1, read as the reverse complement.
CCATGTGCAGTTTCGTGCATGCGCGCACACCACGGCATGCATGCGCATCGACTCTTGCATGTGCGCACACAGCTAAAGCTGAGGAGCTGATCTGAGGTCTGTGAGCGAGAGGCAGGCATACTCAAGTAGAGCGTGCCTGCCACTTCCATTAGCTTAGGGGAGCTAACAGAAGTAGGTAGGAATACTCCACCTAAATCACCTTAGGGCAGACTAACATGTCGGGTCCTTGGTCTATGACCGGGGACCCGACACAGGAGGCCCCTCCAGCCAGTATGCCCTGACGGAGAGACAGCCTTCAGTCTGCAGCTCCGCCGGGAGTGACCACGGCAACGCTCTGACTGACTGGAGATCGTGAGACTCACCATGTGGTCTGCAGCTCACTCCCATCGGAGCTGCAGACTGAAGAGAGAGGGCGCCCACTGGAAGGTATTTATGAACCACCCTTTACCCACTGTCACTGCTCCTCCACCCCCTGTCACTGCTTCTCCACCCCCCAACCCCTGTCACTGCCCCTTCCACCTCCCCACCCCCTGTCACTGCCCCTCCACCCCCCTAACCTCTGTCACTGCCCCTCTACCCCCTGTCACTGCCCCTCCACCCACCCTAACCCCTGTCACTGCCCCTCCACCCCCCCACCCTCTGTCACTGCTCCTCCACTCCCCCACCCCATGTCACTGCTCCTCGGCAGAGCTGCAGAGGTGAAGGTTGAAAGCCCCTACAGTGCCACCGGACCACCAGGACATATACCGGGGTGTGTAAACTCCCCTCTCAGACCCCTATCCTAGCCTAGATAAGGGTTTATCCTATTGAGGAGGGTCTAAGTGAAAGAAGAAGAACTGTGGGGTCAAAGGTAAATCTTTCCATGTAAGTTCCATCCAGAGATCTTTAAGATTCTTTTTTAATACTTTTAGCCCTGAGCATTCCCACCAAATGTGGAAGTGGGATCCTTTAGCATTGTTACACTTCCAGCATTGATAATTTTGGTCACTATATATTTTGTTTAATCTTGTTGGAACCAAATACTATATAGAATCTTATAAAAAGAGCTCTACCAAGCTAAACGCAATGGGTAAATTGATTTATCTCTGTTTCCAAGAAATTATTTCAAATGATTTTTTAAAGCCAAGTTCCCATTTTCTGATTGAGTGCTCTTTATTAGAAGTTTCTGAAACAGACAGAAGTTTGAGTGATCAAGATTCTTTTTAGGGGATTATGGTTTCCTAGAATTACATTAGTCTCATTATGTTCTATTATTTGTTTTGTGGCTAAATAAATCTTAACTCTCAAGTACATAAAAACTTCGCTAGGAGCTATTGAATATTTTTGTTGTAATTGATGGAATGACATTCGTCTACCATTGAGATAAATGTTCGATACCTGGTTGATCCCACAGTTCCTCCAACTTTTCAGATCCATATCTCTCACATTTATTTCTAATATTTCTATAATAACAGATTTGCTATACCATTGATTTGATCAGTTAATTTCCTTATGGTTTTTTATCGTATTTAAAGTCACTCTGATAATTGGATTAACCGTAATTTTCTCTAAGGGGCATTTTCATTCTATCCAAAAGTAATTGTAAAGTATATCTATCTTGAACTCTTGAGCTTCCATTTCCTTCCATAGATTATTGCTGTTATTGCTTGTGTCCCAAGCTAAAAAGAATGGGCTAACATACAGGCTTCATGTAATGCAAAGATATCTGGAAATCCCAAACCTCCATTCTTTCTTGATTTCTTAAGAATTCTATGTGAGATTCTAGGTTTTTTTATATGACCAGATAAATATTTTAAATAATGGATTGAAAGGAGCTCTAAATTGTATTACTAACTCGTATTGGGATTGTTCTAAACAGATAAGACAATTTTGGGAGTAGGTAAGCTCTAGTAGATTCTGTTTTCCCTATCCAAGATAATTTGATTTGGTTCCACTTTATAAGAGAGGTCCTGAATATTTCCAGTAGACCTAGATAGTTACACTCAATCAATTCGTTGAGGAAATATGCAATCTTCACTCCTAAATATTCTATAGATTTCCAATCCCAGTTGAAATTGTACATAAAGATGAGCCTTATCTAATGAAGATAAACCGAATGTCAAGATCTTAGTAATATTTAATTAAAGATTTGAGAGTTCCTTGTACTCAGACACCACTTTCATCACAGCCGGAATAGTTTCCAGGGGATTCGTTAAAGTCAAGAGGGCATCGTCTGCAAAAAAAATTATCTTATATTCGGTATGGCCGAAACTGATGCCCTGCACTTCCTCCTTTTGTCAGATAAGAGCAGCTAGGGGCTCCATAGCCAGAATATATAGCAAGGAAGCCAAAGGAATTTGAGGCATATACATTTATTAAAGTATATTAATATATAACAAACAAACAAATAAAGGATAAACGATTGGTCCCGCCTGTGACACTAGGAATACAGATAGCGTCCAGGTTGAACCGGTTATCCTTGGTACCAATCCGAGACTCCAGGGATCTCTCAGGGCTTAATCCTAATATAAACTAAACAGAAATATAGATACAGTGATTCTCAACAAAAAATCACTGTCTCGCCTGGAAATAAGAGTTGTCGTCGTGATGATATCTATGTAATGATAGAAGTCCTGCAGTTAGGGAGATGTCCAATACCAAGTGAGATCTTGACATAAAAATAATATATACCAAAAAACAAATAAAAACAACAACCTAGTTAGGTATGCTCCTATGTCTACATATATGTAGCAGCTCAAAATAACTTTATCCAGAACGAGTTCACGTGTATATAAAAGTAGCTTTATTAAATTTGGCTCTGAGTATAAGAGAACTCCACTAGACCATGACCATATACCTAATAAAGGCATTCTTTACAGTAAATAATCTATCCCGGTGAGACATAACCTGTAGGGTTAATAAATGCTAGGAACGGAAATGGTATTTCTTACATCAGAGACAAATAGCCTGAAATGCAGAGTAGTTTCTTCTTCCCCCACAATATTTAATACCAGGCTACTGAGAGTACTTATCCAGAATATTAACCTAGTATCTAAAAAAATATAGTAGATATTAGGCACAAGATAAACCTAAATAAATAGTAGGAATGTAAAAACTTGTATCCTAATATATAATCAAAGTGCTAGAAAAGTATGCTGGTAGAGAGGAAACATAGATAATAGGTTGCGCCACAATAAAGCAATACAATAATATAAGCGATAATGATGTACTCACATAAAATGAACAAGGCAACACTGTAATAAATATTCCTGATACTCAGTGGGTTACTACAAGGTCAAGTTGACCTGCAGAGACTTGATTGTGATATAAGTCTGAAACGGTACTGGGTCTTCAGATAATGGAGTTGTCTTGACTCTGGTTCGGATATGTGGATATAAAGAGAAAAAAGACTCCAATTGTGCAGACTTCAACTGATAGATAAATCGAAGGAGATAAAGATACGCAGCAGGGAGGTAATCCACTCACTTATTAAAGAGCTTAAACTAGCTCAGGTCTAGTTGGCATTCAGTGGCGTTGATCCCCCACTGGTAGGATATAGGCGTTGGTGGTCAGGAGAGGTCCTCGGTATTTAGGAAAAACATAAAAACAAATATAGTGCTCACTGTGGTTTTGACAGAGCAGATAAGTGTAGAAACATAAAGTACTCACATTTAAGTGAGCAGAAATATAATATATAATATAATAGCGTAGGTGGTACAATCCCCACCTGGGATTCTTGAGCGGGAAACTGCTCCGAAGTAACTGATGACCAGGTTAAAATTAAATAAAATAATACTAAAAAATTTGATTAAAGTAAATAAAGAAGGTATTGTCAGGGTACCTGAGGTCTCTACCTTTGAGAAGGGTAGAGACTTAGCTGTTTGTCCGTCTAGACACGCCATATCTCCCGTTCCTCGCGGTCCATCCAGCCATTCTAACGCTGGCCGCAAGGGATCCGCTTCCTTTTCTAACATGACGCTCGATACGTGACGTCTTGACGCTATCCCGAGCGACCTGCCACTCTATTGGCTTTATCCAATCAGCACCCAGCTGAGGCGTGCCTACTCTCCGGACTCAGGGTATTTAAGCTTGCTTCTCTCGTCAGCTCATTGCCCTGTCGTGGTTCTAGCTTGTCTAGTCACTCAGTGCTCTTGTATTCTAGTATTCTCTTTGGTTTTGACCCGGCTTGTTGTACTATTCTGCTTATCTCTGTTATCCCTCTGACCCGGCTTGTCTCTCGCTTACCTGTCTTCTCGTTCCCTCGACCTCGGCTTGTCTCTGACTATTCTCTGTTATACTCTGTACGTTAGTCCGGCCATTCTAAGGCCCGGTATACGTATCTTTCTACTGTTTGTACTCTGCGTGTTGGATCCCTGTCCCGATCCTGACATTACGACAGGGCCAATGGATCCTGCAGGTACAAACAGTCAGCTTGGTTCTTCCGACCCCAAGTTTGATGCCATGGAACACAGGATGGATCAGATGGCCCTAGCACTACAGGCGCTATTGTCTCGTGCTAGTAACCCACCAGAGGAGACACGTACTCCTTCGATCTCACCCGTAAGTTCAGGTCTAGAAGTAGCTACTGTTGGTGCTTCTTCTCGTATTACTCCACCAGTACGCTATGGCGGTTCTCCTGAGAAGTGTCGTGGCTTTTTGAACCAGATCAGCATCCATTTCGAATTACAACCCCGCTCCTATCCTACAGATAGAGCGAAGGTTGGATTTATTGTTACGTTACTCATTGAGAAGGCTCTGCGATGGGCTAATCCTTTATGGGAGAATGATAACCCGTTAGTCTATAACTATAATGCCTTTGTAGCTGCTTTTAAAAGAACTTTTGACCCCCCTGGTAGGAAGGTCAATGCAGCTAGATTACTGTTGCGCCTTAGACAGGAAAGTCGAACACTTGTGGATTATGCACTAGAGTTCAGATCCTTGGCGGCAGAGGTTAAGTGGAACGAACAGGCTTATATAGATGTATTTTTAAATGGGTTATCAGATGTAATCCTTGACGAAGTCGCTACTAGAGAGCTCCCTGAGAATTTGGAGGATTTAATTTCTTTTATCTCTCGCATTGATGAACGCTTAAGAGAGAGGCAGAACACTCGAGATAGGACTCGTAGACCCTCCTTTAAACTAGCTCCTGCATTTCGAAATTCTGAGATCGAAACCTCACGTTTCCCTGAGCCTATGCAGATAGGTAATACTCACCTCACAGAGGAGGAGAGACAGTACAGGAGAAGGGAGGGTTTATGTATGTACTGTGGAGACAGAGGTCATCTACGCCTAAATTGTCCCAATCGTTCGGGAAACGCTCGCACCTAAGTTTCTCTAGAGGACAGGCCTTGGGTGTATCTATTTTGTCCTCTGTTCACAATTATAAAGATCACAGGCTTCTGCTACCCGTTTCTTTGACTTGGGAGAAGGGAGTAGTAAAAACCATGGCTTTGATTGATTCTGGAGCTGCTGAGAGCTTTATCGATCAAGTTTTTGTTAACAAGCATACTATCCCATCCCAGTTAAGGGAGACACCTCTGGCCGTTGAGGCCATAGATGGTAGACCTTTACTTGAGCCTGTTATTTTCCGTGAGACCATACCTATTAATTTAACTGTTGGTATCTTGCATGAGGAAGACCTATCTCTGTTGATCATTTCCTCTCCTTCTATTCCCATAGTCCTGGGGTACTCCTGGTTGAAGAGACATAACCCTATCATTAATTGGGAGTTAGGGGAGATAATCTCATGGGGTCAGAATTGTCAAGAGAAATGTTTGCGGAAGGTCTCGCCCCTTTGCCTGGCGAACACGTCGGCTAACTCCTCTAATCCTACAGAGACTCAAATACCACCTCAGTACCTAGATTTAAAGGCAGTATTTGATAAAAAGAGAGCCGATACTTTACCTCCACACAGATCCTTTGATTGCAAGATTAACCTACTCCCTGGTACCATGCCTCCCAGGGGTCATGTATACCCGTTATCTACTAAAGAGAATTCAGTTCTAGAGGAGTACATTCACGAGAATTTAGACAAGGGATTCATTAGAAGATCCTCCTCCCCTGCCGGGGCTGGATTTTTTTTTGTTAAAAAGAAGGATGGTTCACTTAGGCCTTGTATTGATTATCGAGGTTTGAACAAGATAACCATTAGGAATGCTTATCCCATTCCTTTGATTACCGAACTCTTTGATCGTTTAAAGGGTTCTACCATTTTCACCAAGTTAGATCTCAGAGGGGCATATAACTTGGTGAGAGTCCAGCAGGGACACGAGTGGATGACGGCTTTCAATACTCGTTACGGTCATTATGAATATACAGTTATGCCTTTTGGGTTATGTAATGCACCGGCTGTATTCCAGGATCTAATTAATGAGGTTCTTAGGGAATTTCAGCAGGAGTGTGTTATTGTATACCTGGACGATATACTCATACATTCTAGAGAGATTGAGACTCACCACGAACAGGTCAGAAGGGTTTTGCACAAACTTCTTCAACATGGTTTGTACTGCAAATTGGAGAAATGTAGTTTCGATCAATCCCAAGTAAATTTCCTCGGTTATGTGATCTCTGGGGAGGGATTTAAGATGGACCCGGATAAGCTCCAGTCCATTCTGGATTGGCCTCTACCCAAGGGTCTCAAGGCCGTTCAGAGATTTATTGGGTTCTCCAATTACTATAGGCGCTTTATTAAGGGTTATTCTTCTATTATTGCGCCCATCACCAATATGACCAAACAGGGGGTTGATACTAAGAATTGGTCTACGGAAGCTCTCCTTGCTTTCAAAACTCTCAAGGAGCTTTTTGCTTCCGCCCCAATTTTGGTTCACCCTAATACCACTCTTCCTTTCCTACTTGAGGTAGACGCCTCGGAGACTGGCGTAGGTGCTATCCTATCCCAAAGGCTAGGTGTGGATAAACCATTACATCCATGTGGATTTTTTTCTAAAAAATTGTCTGGTGCGGAGAGCAGATATGACATTGGTGACAGAGAACTACTAGCTGTTATCAAGGCTTTAAAAGAATGGAGACATTTATTGGAAGGGACATTACATCCTGTTACTATTTTAACGGATCACAAGAACTTGTCCTATATTGGAGAGGCCAAGCGATTGTCTTCCAGGCAAGCTCGTTGGTCGTTATTCCTCACCCATTTCAACTACGTTCTTACTTATAGGCCTGGTTCAAAGAATTCTAAAGCCGATGCTCTATCTCGCCAATATGAACCTTTGGCTTCTTCTGAACCGGTTCTGTCCTCTATAGTACCCCAATGCAACATTATTGCTAACACAAGTCTCAAAATCCATTCTCCGTTGCTTGCCCAGATCTTGAACTTACAGCATCTGGCACCTGGACAGACTCCTGAGGGAAGAAAATTTGTTCCTCCTGAACTCCAACTGGAGCTCTTACAGTGTTTCCACGAAAGCAAGGTGGCTGGTCATCCTGGCATTCGCAAGACTTATTCCCTGATCTCCAAGGATTTCTGGTGGCCTTCCTTACGAAAGGATATTAAGGAGTTCGTCGGAGCTTGCGAGACTTGTACCAGGACTAAACAGCCTCACGCATCTCCTTGTGGTTTGTTGCTCCCCTTGGACATTCCTGAGAAACCATGGTCCTGTTTGGCCATGGACTTTATTGTGGATTTACCTGCCTCCAAGAGACAGACTGTTATTCTCACGGTGGTGGATAGATTCACTAAGATGGCTCATTTTGTACCGTTGCCTAAACTCCCCTCGTCTCCTGAATTGGCGGAGATTTTTGCGAGAGAAGTTTTTCGCTTACATGGGATACCTTCTGAAATCGTTTCTGATAGAGGCTCTCAATTTGTCTCACGATTCTGGAGATCCTTCTGTTCTCAATTAGGTATCAAGTTGAACTTTTCCTCTGCATATCACCCTCAGTCTAACGGAGCCGCTGAGCGTACTAATCAAAAGATTGAACAATATCTGCGCTGCTTTGTTTCCGAACACCAGGATGATTGGGTCGGTTTGATTCCTTGGGCAGAGTTCGCACACAATAATCTCGTTTGTGATTCTACTCGTTCCAGCCCCTTCTTCATGAACTATGGCTTTCATCCCTCCATTTTTCCTTCGGTCTCTTCTTCCCAAGGAGTACCGTCGGTTGATGATCATGTCGCCAATCTGAAGAAGTTGTGGGATCAGACTCGTCAAATTCTTCTGCATAATTCTATGTTGTTCAAAAAACACGCTGATAAACACAGAAGGGCGGCTCCAGTTTTTGTTCCTGGGGATAGAGTATGGCTGAGTACTAAGAACATTCGTTTAAAAGTTCCCTCTATGAAATTTGCGCCTCGGTACATAGGTCCTTACAGGGTTTTGTCTCGTATCAACCCGGTTGCGTATCGCCTAGCTCTGCCGTCGGCCTTACGCATTCCCAACTCCTTTCATGTGTCGTTGCTGAAACCACTGATTTGCAACAGATTCTCCTCTACGGTTTCCTCACCTCGTTCGGTTCAGGTGGACGGCCAGGAAGAGTACGAGGTCAACTCCATTATCAATTCCCGATTTTCCCGGGGAAGATTACAGTATCTGGTCAACTGGAAGGGATATGGTCCCGAGGAGAGGAGCTGGGTACCTCAGGAGGACGTCCATGCTCCTCGTCTCCGCAGGGCGTTTCACTCCCGCTTCCCATCTCGTCCCGGTTCCTTCCGCCCGGTGGGCATATCTGAGAGGGGGGGTACTGTCAGGGTACCTGAGGTCTCTACCTTTGAGAAGGGTAGAGACTTAGCTGTTTGTCCGTCTAGACACGCCATATCTCCCGTTCCTCGCGGTCCATCCAGCCATTCTAACGCTGGCCGCAAGGGATCCGCTTCCTTTTCTAACATGACGCTCGATACGTGACGTCTTGACGCTATCCCGAGCGACCTGCCACTCTATTGGCTTTATCCAATCAGCACCCAGCTGAGGCGTGCCTACTCTCCGGACTCAGGGTATTTAAGCTTGCTTCTCTCGTCAGCTCATTGCCCTGTCGTGGTTCTAGCTTGTCTAGTCACTCAGTGCTCTTGTATTCTAGTATTCTCTTTGGTTTTGACCCGGCTTGTTGTACTATTCTGCTTATCTCTGTTATCCCTCTGACCCGGCTTGTCTCTCGCTTACCTGTCTTCTCGTTCCCTCGACCTCGGCTTGTCTCTGACTATTCTCTGTTATACTCTGTACGTTAGTCCGGCCATTCTAAGGCCCGGTATACGTATCTTTCTACTGTTTGTACTCTGCGTGTTGGATCCCTGTCCCGATCCTGACAGGTATATGGCATATATGAATTAAAAAGCCAATATTGCTTTATTTATACACATAAAAAAACAAGTAACAACAGCCAAAACGCGTTTCGCCACACGGGGCTTTATCAACTGGCAGTAAAAACAACAACCTGGTACATACCTGCTTTTATAAGCTTTGTAATCATATGCTAATTCAAATTTGGCACCAAAATGATGTAATTTGCATAATACAGATGAGTAATACAAAACACAAATACATTAGGAGCAGAACAGTATAAAAACGAACTACAAGGTTTTCTTATAGTTAAAAATTAAAAACAAGTGTTTATCTTTAAATGTTTTTAAAAGAATTTGAAGAAAGATTTTGGTCACGTGATCGTGCTATTTTCCGATCACGTGGTACGCACCACTGGACTTTGGGAAATGTATTTTGGGAAGGGAGACGAAGGTAGGAACGCCCTCTAATATACATGGCACACTCGGGCGGGGTATTCCCCCATGTATACAGAGTGTCCCGAGTGCGCTCAATCCACGGCATAAAGCCGATCGGGGCAGGGCGTGGGCTTCCCCCAATGCATTATGGGAAACTTAGTCGGCGAGCGGAACGCACCCGAAAGTGGATGCGTTCCACCCGATAGCCGCTCCCCCCTTCTATTCTGTTGTGAGGGTGTGTGAGGGAACCTCATACCTATAGGTTGCAGCCTTACACCTATTTTATCTTCTTATTGACCATATAGCGCTAATCCAATATCTATCCAGGAAACATAGAAAGTCTAATGCCAGCCAAAAACAGCTGGCAATAATTAAATTAAATAGCCTCTCTCTTTTTTTTTTCCCCTGATGCATTGCACCGAAATGCGCATCAGCCGTTCTTCTCTGTGGGGTTATGGGCACTGGGCACTGGGCACTGGGCACTGCACTATTGTTTTTCAAGCACTTCTTAAATTATTAGCATGTTGTTATAATTTTCTTTATTATGTTTATGTCTCTCTAGCTAGTTTTGAAGGGAAATACTGCCTATGCCAAGTTTTTGGGGAAGTTATAGGATCAAATGCTCTCATTATGACTTGCAGCTTAGCTTGGTTGCCAGTGGTGTTATCTGATACAGTTACTCTGTCTGTGTCAATATACAGACCATTCAGATACAAAGGTATAGATATGAGAAATACAGGACAGAAGCGTTATTACCAGTCATTAGAATGGCAGGCCTTGATGTACAACCTCTATGGAGATGAGGATAATACAGATATTGGTGAGAATGTAGCCCCATTGTAATGGGCATTTAATGGCCATGGCATAGTGCCACAATGATTGAATGTTTGGGGCAAAATCATGATTCCGTGAGCCTTTAAAGGAACACTTCAAGCACCATAACCACTACAACTAACCTATGTGGTTATGGTGTCACATAGGAACATTTTCATAATTAACCTTTGTTTCTAATTGCAGGTGTTTCTGGCATCAGGATCAAGATTAACTGACAAACCATCAAATGGTTTGACAACATACTCTGGGAGTGCACCATGGCACTCCTGGTACCGTAAATACTACAGCAATCTGTAGTGATAATTGTGCTTAGAGTGTGCCTTTAAACAGCTCAACTACAGGGTGCATTGACCATCAGTAAGCACCTAGTGGTAGGTCACTAAGGGGTTAACCTTGATCACTTATAGCAAATGCATTAATGAGTAAGTGTTATCATCTCTAGAGTGCTCTGTAAATGGGTAATTTTAGTTATTAGATAATAGTTGTGCTATGACAACGCTGACAAGGTTATTCACTAAACTAGATTAGACCAGAGTATTGCAAAGTGTGAGCCAATATAGCAGAGTTGGACAAATTGAGTTGGAAAATGTTCCTAATTTGGCTATTTTGCCTTAAAACGTACAATTCTCAAGTGACCTCCTGTTTACCAAACAGTTAATTGTGTTGATCTGAAACTCAAATTTGGAACATTTAGAACAATATAGCCATGTTGTGAAGAAAAGTGGGGTTTGAGTTTTTCCACACCTGAACAAACTTCACATTTTTTCCCCCAAACATTTAACTACATTGTAATTCGCAGGTCATGAAAAGAAGCCCTTTGTTACAATGTTTGATTAAAATGTTACCCTTTGCTTTTATCGCCTTGGTATTATGCAAATAATCTTAATTTCAGCATGTGCTACTAGGCTACCTTTGTACTGTGCATGCACTTACTGTAATGTCATTCTCCTTGTCAGCCCTCTGACTGCCATGGGACACACACACAAACACACACAGCTGTAGAACTTTTTTTCTGTGGTCACTTACTATTACTTTTACTTTGTCCTAACACCACTGACCATTTTTTGTGAATCCAAATACCTAACTAAAAGTTAGCCATGAGTATTTTATTTTAAACGACAAAGCATTTTTTCCCTCAATTTATTTTAGATTCTAAAATAACCATATCAGGTGCGCTGTGCTTTTAAGTTAAATAAATATATATATACTATGTGATTCACTGAAAAAAAAAAACAAGGATGATAACAACCAATAAACAATTATTTAGAAATACACTGGTGCTAAAATGTTCTGTGCTAATGTGATCACCTCAAATCCTTGTGATGAAACACTTACGTAGGCAGTAACATCCATGGGTTTGCACAAAAAAAAATGCAAACCTGTCATACCTATTCAATCCTCTCACTAGTGTAGAGCAGGTAGAGACTGCTCAAATTGTGAAGATTCAAAATGTAATCGACCAGATAAGTTGGTGTTCCACATTAGTGATCACATTAGCATAGAGCACTGATTTAGCACAAGTGTATTTTTAAAGAATTGTTTATGGGTTTTATCATTCTTGTTTCTTTCAGTGAATAACATAGTATGTATTAGTATTTATTTGATTTAAAGGCCCAGTCAAATATATGATTTCCATAGATTGTGAAGTTAGTGTTTTGGATTATTGTACAATAAGGTTGCTGTTATTCAAAGTAATTCATTGTACCATTGTATCGCTTGCTATTTATTTGGTTACATTTGATTTATATGCCTGGCAGCCCCGATACAATAAGATTGTATGAAACAAAGTAGTTTCACTCCATGGTGCTATACAACTAGGAGCCATGAGGTGGCATGCACTATGGTAAAAATGCCAGAGTATGCCAATGCCAGCATGCTGTACTTCTCAATCAGGTGCTCAAGCAAGTATGAGTGCGTCTGGAACATCATAGACCACGATGTCCCACACTAATAACCTGTGTTGGCCAATCAAATCGTGTCTGTATATGCAGCTTTGAAACACTGCACATACAGATATTAACCCCTTAGTTGCAGGAGGTGTAACTCCACCTCCAGTAGCTTCAATAGCCAGCCCAGAACAAAGATTCAGTCCAGCTAATGCCAATTCCTGGCATCTGAAACCAAAAGCGATGTAGTAGGTGCCTACCAAACAATGAATTGGAGGGTAGGTGGTTGCAGTGGGGGCACCAAAAAAAAAAACAGATAACTGAAATATATGGACATATGTTTACATGCACATATACAGTAATCCAAACCTAAAATCAAGTTCTGAGTAAAAAAGAGAAAAGGGGTTGTTTAAATAAAACTCGGCTTTTACTAAATAGAATACTAAAAAACAGAAGGGATTGTTGCACACAAACAATTACAAACACATAAATGGTGAACACATAATTAAAAGTTACTGGCAGGAGACTATAACAAGGAGGTCATTTACATACAGTGGAGGGGTATACTAATGTACATAGGAGTGGATGAAGGTAACTGGGCCTCCCATCCTTTAGACAAATGAATGGCATCAAATTAATCTACACAAGTGGAAAAAAAGAAGCCTCTAAGTAAAGTCACAAATCCCAGTGTGTAAGACCACTACGTAGGAAATACTCCTTGATGGTTAATAATTACTACTTTAGAGAAAGCAGGAGTAGACTCTGTTAACTTAAACCTGAAACAATGTTCTTATACCCAAGCACAATGGCTAACCACTAGAGGGCACTTATTTATGAAAGCTGAATAGCTAAAAGGGAGCCTAAGCTGTATGAAATGCTCATGCACTAGGGGGCGGGGCCTGACACTCACCATGGCAGGACGCACTTTCAGAGAGCTCCGGCTCTTCAAGCCTTAAAATCGGGGCAACCTTGCCTAAAAAGAAGCAGACAGTACCCCAACACAGCTGTAGACCATCACGGCGACCGGCGGTACCGTCCTATGCCCGGAGAGACCCGGTGTGACAAACACATATCTCGTATGAGATTTGCGACCTGGCGTGCCCGGCAATTGGGGGAAGCGGCCGATCGCCCAACCCGGAGAGCACACTTGGCAGAAGCCTCACCGCAACCCTGTTACCTCCCCCCCTTGGACCGGTGGGGGTTATCCCGGTCCCCACCCAGTGGGCTGACTCGCGTATGACCAAGAGATCAAAGCAGAAACATAGGCCAGAACCGCGGCCCCTTCAATATGGCGGAGGACGCATGGCTCCCACACTCCAACGACATACTCACACGGCTGGAAAGACACTTTAAAAAGTTTTGCCAGCAACTGGAGAGTAAGCTTTCTACATCCGCACCACCACAGACACGCAATCATCGTCTTCCACAACCTGTAACTCCACAAACAACAGGGGCACCTAAGCGGAGACAGAGAAGGAGGCGCACTCTACCCGAGCGCGGGGGAGCATGGATACAGGGGGAAGGGTAAACCGCGCGAAGAACACCCGAAACCACAAGCGGCCAACCCCCCTGCAACAAGCCTACCTGGGCAGAGCGCTCCTAGAGGTACTATCTCACCACCTCATCCCCGCCGAATGCAGTCCAGCCACAACCAGCGCCGGACACAACCGGGAACCAATGATTGCTCCTGGAAGAGGACAGATCCGGCACCGACACACAGGGCCGTCTTTAACATTGATTGGACCCTGGGCAAGCATTTGTTTGGGGCCCCTGCATCCTGCCATCCCTCGCCCTCCCCCGAAACTTTCACTCTCTGGCATGCAATCACGCCCTCCACCCCAACACAGTGGCAGAACTAATGTAGACAGGGCCCTGGTGCAAGACATTGTTTTGAGCCACCCCTCTAGCGCAAGAGCAGAGAAAAGATAGATCCTCATCTGTTGTACAATTCCCACGATGCTATGCCAGCTGGGGATCTACCATTTGACCGTTCTTGCAGGGCTGTATTTGTGAGCAGTGTTTGTGCATTTGAATGTGAGCATGTTGTTGTATACAGTATGTGTGTGCACGTAGGGTGTAGTATTGGTGTTTAAGTGTAGGGATGTGTTTCTATATACTTTTTGAGTTTGAATTCAGGGGTGTGTTTGTATGTAATGTTTGCAGGGGTGTGGTTGTATGTAATGTTTGCAGGGGTGTGGTTGCATGTTGTGTTTGATTGCCTTGATGAATGATATACATTGACAGATATACATACACATTAGCACACTGATACATGCAAACATCTGGACACATGCACACACTGACAAAGACTGGCGTATAGACACACAGCCACATACATAAATACACGTGCACACACAGAGATAAAGACACTGGCACATCCACACACACTTACACACAGACACAGATATATACACAAATACATGTGTATTTGTGTGCAGTGTTGGTGTAGGAATGCTGAGATGTATGCATTGTCACACAGATGCACTCTCACACAAACAGTGATACACACAGAAACACAGATACACATGCAGTGGTGTATTTGTGTGCATTGTTAATGTTGGAATGCAGGGTTGTATTTGTGTGCAATGTTAGATGGGATTTATGCATTGCCACACGCACAGATACACACTTACACACACAGCGTCAGATACACACACACACAGTGTCAGATACACACTTACACACACAGTGTCAGATACACACACACAGTGTCAGATACATACACACAGTGTCAGATACATACACACAGTGTCAGATACATACACACACACACACACAGTCAGATACAAACACTGGCACAAACACAGCCAGATACACACACACACAGTGAGATACACACACACACACACACACACACAGTGAGATACACACTCAGATACACACACACTCAGATACACACACACACACATACAGTCAGATATACACACAGTCAGATATACACACAGTCAGATATACACACAGTCAGATATACACACACACAGATACACAGTCAGATACACATACACATACAGTGAGATACACATACATACACACACACAATGAGATACACACACAGTCAGATGTACACACACACACACACACACAGAGTCAGATACACACACAGCCAGCCAGATACACATACAGCCAGATACACATACACACACACAGTCATATGAATTCACATAGTTTAGTCACCCTCCTTACCTTTACAGAAGTGTGGCTTCCCTGTAGTCCAGTGGGAGCATGATGGCTGAGATTGATGGGAGTCTTCTTCTTGGTCTGTACCTCCTCCTTCTCTCCATGTATGTCTAATCCTCCCCAGCGGCACTCTGTTAAATGGGAGGAAGTGACCTCACAACACTTCCTCCCAGCAGGCCGGAAGACAGGGGCTCGGTCAGGAGCTCTCTTAAAGGGCCGGGGCCCCTGATTACATCACCTGCTGCAGCCCACTGGGATATTTCTCAGTATCCCGGTGGGCTGTTCAGACCTGGCTGCGGACAGGGGGCCCACAGGGCAGCTGCTTTGGGCCCCCCAGGAGCAACTGGGCCCTGGGCAGCTGCCCTGTTTGCCCCTTGTTAAAGACGGCCCTGCCGACACATCCCCAGGTCTGTGGTCTCCAAATGCCGACACCCATACAAACGTGGGGACAGAGTGACTATCCTGCAAGAGCCCTGAACTTACTGACTGTGGGAGTCGGCTGACTTTCATTGCCCCATTCCGGGATAGACTGCTGCCTTATGTCTATGCAGACCTAGCAGACTCTTTCCTGTATTATTCGGCTGTGACCTATATGATTTAAGGTTGGAGCTCTGGCTTACCTATGTGCTTCAAATCAGAGCATTGTTAAGTATTTAGACATGAATATATAGCCTGACAGGAAAGAATTGTTTACTTTTCTAAGCATCAAGGTGACCATAGCTCATTTACTATACATGCACCTACTACTTGTTTTAACCATTTACCTTCCATATAAAGCTACTGTTCCATCTTGTTAACTGAGTTACAAAACTTGTCACTCGTAAGCTATGCTGAGTTTTTGCCTTTATCTCTAATCTGTCTAGAAACTAACAGCTTAAGCAATATTTTACCAGCTAGATCTAACCACTGGGGCAGCCCAAACCTGTTTAAAACTTATGGAATAACTGTTGACTTCTCCTTACACTTAATATCGCACTAGTACTGACTTAAGTATAAAAGTTTTCCTCACTCAAAAATGCAAGGCTACACACCTTACCGTACTCTTACGCACAATTTGCTATGGCATATGCATAATATCTAACCTAGCATGTTTACCATAAAATATTGATGTTTTATATAGCCTGTTAGTCTCATGTTATACAAAAATGTGTTGTCTAAACTGCCACACGCTGAAATGCTATAAAATTGCCTGCAGCTGCTGTCGTGGCTCTGCACGCTTGTTGTTCATCTATGCACAAGAAAAAATAAAGAATTAAAAAAAAAAATGCTCATGCAGTTGATAATACGGGAGTATTTAAATACATTCTATTCATACCTCAGCAGGTGAGAGAGTGTTAGGGTAAACACTCAAAATAACAGAAATAAAACACCAAAAATATCAGGATGTGGGTATTGTTGATGGAAAATTGTGAAACACACCCAGGAGGACACAGTCTACAATTTTCTCCTTGAGCAGATGATGTGGATGTTTGCTAGTAGAATAAGTCTCCAGTACATATAAAAAGAACATTAAGAAAGAAACCAATAGGGTAGTACTCCCTGGTAAGTAGAAGTCATTTACAATATAGATAGGTGGATTTTACACACAAGTGTATGAGCTAATGACTAGCACAGCATGCAGTGGTACAATCCCCACTGGAGGATATATCTCAGGCACAAGTGAGTTGCTTGGAGTACAGATGATTGGTGCATAATTGCAAAGAAAAAGAGAAAGTGATACAGTAGTGCTGTGAAGAAAATAGACTTTTGTTCAATATTTTCTTCTTTATTCTGGCTTTTTCCTACTGTATTGCATGTATATTGACTCTATTGGTTCGGTAGTTTGAAACTACCGAACACCGACCACCCTCCTGGCTCATTAACTTCAAAAGAACCGTCTATTAAGTGCTCTCTGGGCGGCCGCTGTTCGTATAGCCGAATGCCACGTGGAATAGAAAATGGCGGCCATCTTGTTCGCACGAGGGGAGTCAGCGGGACTTGGTCGTCGAGTGTCTGGAACTAAAATCGGACACTCGACCGCACGAACCACTGCTGAAACTACTGAACGCTTGCTTCCTTTAGTTGCCGAACAGCCAGAAGAGTGCCATTCGATAGTTTTGTGCGTACGGACAAGGGGAGCAATCGCTCCTATGACCCAGGAGGATGGTCGGTGTTCGGTAGTTTCAAACTACCGAACCAATAGATTCAACATACATGCAATACAGTAGGAAAAAGCCCAAACAAAAAAGAAAATATTGAACAAAAGTCTATTTGCAATAACGTAGCTGCCAATGAGAAGTTAAAATAAAATAAGGAAATGCACTCATGAGCGAGGAGCTTGTAACGTAAGCTCAATGGGTCAGGCTCAGGGTAGTATAATCCCCACCCAATGCATGTTTGAAGTGTTGCAGTCTTTTCCTCAGCATTAATTAACACCATCAAAATATGAGACAAAGTAACACGCAAATGCGGCCTAATATCACACCCATCACGACTCACCCCACTGCTCCGCAACACACAATGCACCCCGGGCATGACCTCCTGAGACTTTGCACGCTTCGAAGACAATAATCTCACCCGCTTACACCACCTCTATGTCAACCAACAAATAATACCATTCACAGACCTCCCGCAAACGACCCTTTCCAGACGTTTGACCTTTTCCGACATATCCAGATCAAAAGCTTTCTCGAAACACCGGCAAACAATAAACCAGCACTACTGCCCTAAAGCCCTTTGAAAAACAATGCATGCAAGCACCAGTCCAAAAGGTTCAGATCTCAGCACTATACTCGCACATCATCCAAACCATCAAAGAGAGATCACTCACATATGTGTCGACTTGGGAGAGGGACCTAGGCCTGGCAGAAAACCAATCTGACTTGGCCGACATATGGGAAGCCACAGCCACAATCTCCATATGTGTTAACCATAAAGAGCAAGCCTATAAAACATTAATGAGGTGGTACCTCAACCCACTCAAGCTTAAACAGATGGGAAGGTCGGACACAGACTTCTGTTGGAAGGGATGCGGACACAAGGGAAAGTACCTCCACTTATGGTGGTAATGCACCACAATTGCCCAACTATACTCTGTTCCAAATTATTATGCACATTATATTTAAGTGTCACAAAGATTAAATATTTAGTTTTTCAGTTTAACTCATGGATGGCATTGTGTCTCAGGGCTCTTTTGATCGCTGAAAACAATCTCGGACACCTGTGATAATTAGATTGCCAGGTGAGCCCAATTTAAGGTAAAACTACTAAAGGAGGGTGTTCCACATTATTAAGCAGATCACTATTTTCATGCAATATGGGGAACAAAAAGGATCTCTCTGCTGCCGAAAAGAGTGAAATAGTTCAATGCCTTGGACGAGGTATGAAAACATTAGATATTTCACGAAAACTTAAGCGTGATCCTCGCACTATTAAGAGATTTGTGGCTGATTCAGAGCACAGACGGGTTTGTGCAGATAAAGGCACATTGAGGAAGATTTCTGCCAGATCCATGCATCGGATCAAGAGAGCAGCTGCTAAATTACCATTACATAGCAGCAAACAGATATTTGAAGCTGCTGGTGCCTCTGGAGTCCCACGGACATCAAGGTGTAGAGTCCTCCAGAGTCTTGCAAATGTGCATAAACCTTCTATTCGGCCACCACTAACCAATGCTCACAAGCAGAAACGGCTGCATTGGGCAGAAAATACATGAAGACTAATTTTCAAACAGTCCTGTTCACTGATGAGTGCCGTGCAACCCTGGATGGTCCAGATGGATGGAGTAGTGTATGGTTAGTGAACGGCCACCCTGTTCCAACAAGGCTGCGACGTCAGCAAGGCAGTGGTGGAGTCATGTTTTGGGCCGGAATCATGGGAAGAGAGCTGGTCGGCCCCTTTAGGGTCCCCAAAGGTGTAAAGATGACCTCTGCAAAGTATGTGGAGTTTCTGACTGACCACTTTTTTCCCTGGTACAGAAGGAAGAACTATGCTTTCCGTAATAAAATCATCTTCATGCATGACAATGCACCATCTCATGCTGCAAAGAATACCTCTGCATCAATGGCTGCTATGGAGATAAAACGAGAGAAAGTCATGGTGTGGCCTCCATCCTCCCCTGACCTCAATCCTATTGAGAACCTTTGGAGCATCCTCAAGCAAAAGATCTATGAGGGTGGGAGGCAGTTTACATCCAAACAGCAGCTCTGGGAGGCTATTCTGACATCTTGCAAACAAATTCAAGCAGAAAATGTCCAAAAACTCACAAGTTCAATTGATGCAAGACTTGTGAAGCTGCTATCAAATAAGGGGTCCTATGTTAAAATGTAACATGACCTGTTAAAATGTTTAAAAAGTTAAAATGTTATTTTAAGTTTGATTGAAATAGCTTTTGATTTCATTAAATATGCTGCAAACACAACAAATGACAATTTTCAGTTCTTTACAACCTATAAAATGTTTTGAAACTTACCGTGCGTAATAATTTGGAACAGTGCATTGTTTTTTATGTTTAAAAAAAATACTGTTATCACTAGCAGGTTTGTTCAATAAAATTTGTACTCTTAAAAGTTGATAACATGGGGGCGGGGCCTGAACACAGAGCTGAGTGGTTGACAATCTCCAGAGCTCCTGCAACGAACTGCATTAAAAACCACCT
This sequence comes from Pelobates fuscus, assembly GCF_036172605.1. NCBI lineage: Eukaryota > Metazoa > Chordata > Amphibia > Anura > Pelobatidae > Pelobates > Pelobates fuscus. Next base: position 193,569,592 of record NC_086321.1, on the reverse strand, counting down.
TTCACCTCTTAAACTGCGACTAATCGGGCCACAAAGGCCGGCAAATGAAGGGGGACTCTAAGCGGAGCAGTAGGATACCTCTCAAGCGACAAAACGAGAGGCACCTCTCGGACAAGCGTCTGAGGCCTCCTCGACAGGCGGGCACGGGAGAGACGGCCGCTCTCCCCCACTCCACAACCAAATGCCCCTGTGAAGAAGGGCCCTCGTTCCCCCCCCCCCCCTCTGGACTGGTGGGGGTCATCCCGGTCCACCAGCCCATGGGGAACACTCACCTCTGGGACACCCGTAAAAGCAACTCCAACGAAACGGCCCCACGAGGCCAAGCTAGGATGGCCGACGGCATGAGACAGCCGAGGAATGGGCAGCGGCCTTCTGGGAGCAGTTAGAGAAGATGGTCTTGCCTCCCGCTCCGAAACCAGCTACAACGGCAGCGCGGCACCGCACTCCCTCACACACGGCCGAGGTGCCCGATTAAAACATCAAATCCACGGGGTCGATTACACGACACCACGACCATGCGGAAGAAGCAACAAAGGGGCATTAACCGCCTGAAGCGGATAAGCAGAACCCAAACAAGGGCAATAAAGCCACCAATGAGAGGCTCACACAGCCCCACCCCGACCCACAAGAGTCACCAAAGCTTACCACGAGTATGCCACCAAGGGGGCTCCACTGTGCACCATGCAGCTATGCCAGCTTTCCCTCCAATTCCTGCCAAATCCACAATGGGACCCACCCGGAGACTCACCCCGCTGCAAAAGCCGCGACACCGGCGAACAGCACGGTACTGGAGACGCAGACCCCACCAGACACCCAAGCCTGCTCGCTCTCCCGAATAGGAAGATTGAGGCGCCTAGAGCTCTGCCAGAAAGCGGCAACATGAGACATACAGTCCCCTGGCTTGGGCCCGGGAGGTAGCAGCTCACCTACGACACAACAGTGGCAATCAACCGAGCTGGGTAGCCCACAAACCGGGCTTTCAAACAAACTATCTATTGAAACACATCAAGGGCATCGGATGACGGGTTACAGCTGCCCGCGTTCCAGCTATCAGTTTGCTCACAGTATGGGACTTAAATGGCTGAGCGCCAAGAACAACCGTACCTTTTCATTTAATTTAATATGTTCATTTGATGTGTTCACTTAATCTATTTCCAACACCCATATGCAGAATAGGCTCAGTTAGATTATTCTCATGATTATAAACTATCTTAGTACTCCCACTAGACATGTCTCCAGATAGCCGGTCACATACTGGCTTTAATACTGACCTGCCTGATTGCCTAACAATTACTCCCTCCCAACTCGTATCTTATAAGCATATTGTTAATCTAGTTTTTATTTAACTACTCACATGTCCAGCTAACCCACACTGAAGGTAAAATCTATAGTACAATATAACCGGACATAAATGAATAGTCTGAAACCCAGCCACTTAACTAGAAACGTGTGCAATAACACTATACTGTTGTTTAAGCTAACATTTATCTACTATACCTTAACATGCATACACATCCTTGGCTACTCACTCCCATGCTGTCAGCTAGAGTATTTAGAGCTTAGCCTATTGTCTCATTATTGTTTACTGACATGTTTAACTTGTCATCTTCTCGCCATATACCTAAAAATTGTGTTTAGCCTGCTTCAACATAATAACTAAAAATGTGCAGATTCCAAGTGCCTAATTAAATGTTTATTACTTAATCTATGCGTGCTGTTGTGGCACTTCACAAATGCCTGTAATTTTCTTGCACAGAAGAAATAAAGAATTAAAAAAATAAATAAAAAGTTGATAACATGAGAATTATGCTGACTGTTATTTACATCAATTATTTAGGTAAATGAGAAAAATATAATTTGCATAATAATTTGGAACAGGGTGTATGGCAACAGGTCACAACCATGGTGTCCAAGATACTACATTCAGACATCCCACTTAACCCATGGATATGGCTCCTATCAAAACCACACACTAACACGCCCAGAGCACAAAACAAACTGATCGCCAGAATCGCGCTAGCAACCAGAAGGGCCATAGCTAATAAATGGGGAAGCCCGGAAACACCCTCCATAGACATAGTACGACGTAAAATAACAGACTCCATCAAAATGGACGAAATGTCCACAATGATATACGACATGACCAAACACTTCCATAAAATATGGGACCTATGGTTCTATGAATTCCCCATCTCCGTCTAAACACACAGGAACCAATCACCTACAATAAGACCTACTAATTACCGCATCGACACCACAACACGGCCCAACCCTGGGGGGGGACACGCCCCCGGACACATCTCCCCCCTATCCCCCCACACACTCACAGCCTCCCCCCTCCCCTTTCCACTCTAAAAATTATTTAAAATTGTTTTCCCCTCTCCTATTCTCTTCTTCTTTTCCCCTTTCTCTTTCTTCTTCTCCTTCTCCTCCCCTACCATCTCCCACTCCTGGATTCATACCGTATCACAGCTGTCACCACTGAACGTGACCAGCCCACAGGACAATGACCTTGACAACCCCACAAGACACCTGCCCCACAATGAATTAAACATGACCTCCCGGTAGGCTTCCTGAGATTATACTTCGGAGACCCCTCGACAACCACTACACCCATAAACACCTCAGGGGCACCTCCACACAACCCTTACCCACCCCCCCTCTACATCCATGCACTGCCAACATCTCAGACCACAATAGCTAGAGGGCCCCCACAACCCCACCTCAGGTCAGAGTTCCTTCGCCTCCCTACCTCTGCTAACCAGCAGAACACCACTAAGACCACAACTCAACGACGTACACAAGCTTGAAGAACTAGGCACAAAAACGCCCACACGCTACGCAAGATGCACAAGTGACGAACAACTACGCACAGGGATACTTCACCCCCTTGGTAGACCACCTGATAAACCAATGGCTTGGAAAAGTCACCTTCAAACCTAAGTACTCCAACTATGCACACACCGAAAACTACACACACAGAAGTATGGATATGTGCCAGTGGCCAGTGGCACCCAAACACAGGTTAAAATCCGCTGAATATCTTACACCTCATATACCCAACCTGGACAAGTTTAAGACCTTGGCGACTATCCATGCCCGCAGCGTGACAATCAAATTGACCGCTAAATTGACAGTTTATACGTGAAGACCAAACACAGTGCCTACCTATCCATTATCTGACAGGTCCAGCCTGGACATGATGCATTAACCTAAATTAATTGTGCAGAAATATCTCATGTTCTCTTCTCATATGTTGCATTAACTTGATTTAACCATCATGTTCCTCACTTCGCCCTAACCTGTCATAAATGTAAAAACTGTGCAAACCAATAGTTTTAAATGCTAAATGTTATACTATGTTCCTATTGTATTAACATGATTGCTAATCTGTTGTTACTTTTCATGCACAATTAAAATAAAGAATTATAAATAAATAAATAATCCATTTCGACTTTGCCAAAAAATCGACTCCACTTCCAATGAGAGCACCAGAGAAGGCATCAAGTAATCCACAAATCTCCACACCAGATCTCATAAAGCTGCCAATCTGACATGAAGTCAACTTGATGTGAGCGAATGAGGGAACCCAGTAAAAGGTTCAGCCTGGTGGGCAAAATCTTGGAACATTAATGAGTAAGATTGGCCAGTAGTTCTCAACAGCCAATGCATCCTGCCCAGGCTTTAGGCTATAGGATAATATTGGCTTCAGTCATCTCTGGTACTGCCCTCCCTGCATAAAATATTTAAAGAGCTTTTCTAAATGAGATGATAATTGGTCCCTAAATGTGTTCAAATTGCCTTCGAACCCATCCTGGCTTGGGCCTTATTGCCTTTAAGATTCAATATAGCTTGGCTGATTTAATCCCCAGTGATCGGTAAACTCAGATCGGCTACGGCTGACCTTTTTAGTTTTGGCAGGGTTATGGTATCTAGAAATGTGTGGATATCCCCTAGATATGCAACATTTTCAATGCTATGGTTTGGAGATTGATTATATAGTGACAAATAATGTAATACCATCAAGAACCACTTCCTTAATGGCTCACAGTTCCATGAATCCAGCCACGGAGGAATTAGTTTTATGGCGCTGCTCTGCAGTACAGAAGGCCAATTGTAGTTTGTATACAAGTTTCGTTTTGCCATTTTTTTTCTACATGGCTATTTTGGTAAGATGAAAGAAGGATTGTCTATGCAACCTACAATATGTAGGCTGCACAATAGTAAGGCTATTATTGAGAACAGGAAAACATATGAGAAATATCTCCAATACGTTTATGAAGCAAAGTGTTTCTGCCCACTTTACACCAGAAGCCTTTTGGATTTTGGGGTCATCTGCACTTTAAAAAAACATTGGAGATGCAGTGACCATGTGAAATTATTAGGTAGGACTTAAATGAAATGGATATACAAACTAGGAACCCTGTCCCCGGGAGACCTTAATGCTGATTTAGAACTTTGGAAATTATTGGATACTTCCCATTTGTCCTATATTTTGTTTATGTCTGCCCAAATCTCATTATGGTTAAGCTTCATGTCTTTGTTAATTAAAGGCAGCTGCTAATTGAGAAACAAAGTTACACTGTATAATAAAAAAAATGTTTCCCTGTAAAGCTTACATTTCCATGTTTGATACCCTTACGCCTAGGAGATGCAATGTCTTTACATTTTGGACTGATCATTTTCTTAATGTTCTTTAAAGCACACTTAAGACTCTCTAGACCAGGGGTTCATAAACTGTGAGGTGTGCCTCCCCTTGGGATGTGCAAAGGTGTTAGTGGGGAAGTGTGACGTTCCTCGTTAACATTTTTGTAATTGCTTTTTTTTAAACTTTAGCTTAGATACAGTTGAGTTGCAATATCTGGATTAAAAAAATGTTGGCGGTATCCGGATAATCAAAAATCGCATGATCAAAGTGTTCGGTAAAATGAAGACTGCTGTTATTGTGTGTGGTTGTGTTTGGTAAAATGAAGATTAACAGTAATCACTGTGCTGGAGATGACTTAAACAAAACACTTGCTTACAACAATCGTAAGAACAGTGGAAGAGCAATCACACGATAACCCCGCATTCGGCTACCGTTATATTTAGATTGCAATGCACATTCAGAATGACCACAACAATCGATTTTTCAAAGACTATTTAATTTTAATTAGTACTAGCTTAGTTAACAGTTTGGCTTTCCTCTTCAATGCCAGAAGTTGTTCCATAATTACCTCCGCTGCTTTAAGAGTCTATATTACAATTTTGTGCCCTAAGAGAAAATGTCAACAACAACTAAAGGAAATACAGTGACGAATATGTTACATATGGGTTTACAGGCTACCATGCCTGTGATGGAATTTAAGAAAATGCAGTGTTTTCATGAGCACAAATTAATGATATAAGAATAAAATTCCATGTCAGGTATGTAATTTATCCATTATTAATTGCTTTTAGAAAGGAAGGGAAGGTGTGAGCCTAAAAAGGTTAAGAATCCCTGCACGAGAGGATGTTGTACCTGCCTAGAAAACCACAAATTACCAACCCAGAGGTTCAGCTAAATGGAGTGAAATTGCCTTACGCTAGTTTGTTACGTGTTATGTACAAGTTCTCTCCTATATTTATTGTGAAAGATATACTTTTATAAATATTGATTACTTTAACCTACATACTACTCTATGTGCTTGTTTCTACTGCTCTGCCCCTGCATATTACTTGTTGAAAACATGGGACTTGGCATGTAGTGGGATCACCTAGACACTGGTGAACTAATGCTGGTCTAGCAATGTAAGGACCGTATTAATGAAGGCTGTTTAGGAGCTCAAGGAGCACATGGACTAAAAGGTGTTTATATTTTCTTTACATACTTACTTCTGATTAACATATTGTTACTGTGTACCTTATTGAGCATGGTTCCTTTGATATTCTATGGTATATACTTTATAAATAGGTCTAAAAGTTTATCCTATTAGATACGTACTCTAATCTCTTTCCCTTTTCTTTTTTTTTTTTTTTTTTAAATTCTTTATTTTGTTTGTGCATGAATTGAACAATCTGGCTTGCTACGCCACAATAGCTTCAGGAAGCCTTTCAATAGCAGAACATAACATGGCATAAGAAAATACTGTGCACATTTTTTTTTTTTAAAAGGTCGGGTCAAACTAGGATGTCAGAATATATTATAGTAGTCAAGCTTTATCTATTCATCTGTGACATTGGTACATGTTGCATTTCTTACTTAAGTTATACGCTAAACAAATTGCCCGCTAAACAGATTAACTATTCAATGATTGGAATGTTAGGCTAGGTAGACTTATGAGATTGTTAGTACCGCTTAAAGATATGATAAAGTAATTGATATTGCAGATTCAGGAGTGGTATACGGTATGCTTATTCAACAGATTAAAACAGGTCTCTCGTATGGTGTGACTATATGATCTTGAGCATGCCAGGGGAGTATACCCATCAGCTAGTAGTGTCCATAAGATATATCGCTATAACCGTTTGGACGTGTGAGTGTCCCCTGGGTTTTCCCCAGTGTGAATGATGGACAGGACAGTCCCGGTTGTGAAAAGTCCCTTGTTAGGTGAGGAAGAGACGTCCTCTGCAGCTGCTGACTTGTAATGTCAGGGAGCCCGGTCTGCTGCCAGTCGCTGGGTGCTGGGTAGATTTTCTTTGCTTTTCAGTCGCATGTGAGGATCTCTATTTCAGGAATGATTTGCCTCCCAGTGTGGCGGTGGTTGCGGGCAGTTGATGCCTCTGTGGGGCGTCTTGTTTCCCTGCTTGGAGGAGGGAGGAAATACCGGAGCCCAGTGGAAGACCCCTGGGGGTCCAGTGTTAATGGAGGTGGGTGGTTTGCTGGGGTTCTGGGATGTGTGTGCAAGTGGGTGGTTGCAGTCCGCTCGTTGCACTGCTGCTGTTGGGTATCCTGTGGAGGCTCTGGACTCACCGCTTTCACAAGTGGCCTCCGCCATCTTGGGGACAGTGCCTGAAGCGTGGGTCTTGGCGGCAACTTCGCCTGTTGTGCTTTCGGTCGTCGGGTCTCAAGAGTGGGGACCGGGATCACCCCCCCGGTCCAGAGGGGGGGGGGGTACGGGGCCAAATCTCCGCGGGTCTGGCTCTGAGTACCGCATGGTGCGCGGCAGGGCAGCGGCCGTCTACCCCGCGCGCCTCCACAGCAGGCCTCAAGAGTATCAGTAGGATTCCTCCTCCAGGGGACTGAAGCCCGTCTGGCCAGCCTCACCCTAGATCCAGGGTTCTCTGCCCGCTGAGAGCCACCGTTGCCGGTCAGTTTTGTGCCAGAAATCCGATTTTTATTGCTTGTCAGGCCTTAAGTTGCAGGAGCTGGTCTCTCCCGCGACCAGCCAGCTTGGCGGTCCGGCCCCGCCCCCCCCTTTTCTTTTTTTTGAGCATTTCAAACAGTTGTTTATCAATACCCCCAATGTATGGCTTTGCCACTATCCTGTGAAGCTACAGCGTCATATAAGAGACCCAAATAGAATTTTGATAGATGGATTTCTTTTGGCGCATTATAGCAGTCTACAGCATTATAGCAGTCTGACTGTCCAAATTACCCCACAAAGGTCTACCTTTTGTGAACACTCCGGGGTATCACATATGGTGTATATTGTGTCTTAACATGGTACCATTTTTTCACAAGTTTATGTCACAGTTTGTGATAAACAATTGCATATTTGCTGGGCATTTTTTAAATCTGAGATGTGCCACTATGATCACTCCCCCCAGTTATGCTCAGTAAAACAATACACCCAAAGTAAACATTTGCCACTGTCTTGTGAGGTTACTGTACCATATAAGTCTGACTATATCAGTGTTAACAGTTTGAAACTTGTAAGATGAATTTTATGGGGCTGTGTTTGGGGCAATTTGATTTGATAGTTCAATTTATCCCGTCAATGCATAAACAGCACAAATATGTAATAAAGCAAGGGTAGGCCATTTTTAGCCATATTGTACAGAGGTTTTTGCACCAGTTTTTATTTTATTTTATTTTAGTAATTTGTTACACAAGTTACCAGATTATTTTGTAAAATTCATGTTTGCTACTGTAATAAACATCACTAAATTGCCTTCAACAATACCTCCAGCCTTTAGAGACAGTCTTAACACTGCAATCTAAACATTGTAGTTTCTCTAAAATACAGTGTACCTAGACTATTAGATGAGATTAAGTGGTCTGGTTGCCTATAGTGTCACTTTAAGGTTTATTATGTATGTATATATATATATAATAGCACTCTGTATAGAGATAAAACAAATAAAAAAGAGTCTTTCCATTCAATATAACTTAAAAAAGCCTTAAGGCAAAATGCATTGTGACTATTTTTTGTTTTTATAAAAAAAAAAAAAAATTCTTATTTGATCCTGCATTTTATCCTTAATTTAGTGGAATTACTGAGTATTATACACGACAAACCCAGTGTAAGGTGGAGCGCTATGGAATGAATTAACTTACCCCCCCTGGGGTTTTCAGTATGGCCTAAGGGGGGAGAAAGGTACAATAGTGCAGACTATTAAGTACAATTTGAGTGAAATAACCAAACAGTGGTTCACTCACATGGGTCTGAGCCTAAACAGGACAGGCTCAGATCTCTCGAGCAGACGTGTCCTTAAGGAGACACGGACCCTTCAGAGGTTGATTTTCTAAACTTTCTTTCTGTGGGGTACAATAAAAAACCGAGATCTGGTGCAATATATTTCGGGTACCAGTGTGTGCAGATAGATAAAATATAACTGCTCACCTTTCATAGAGCCTCAGACTTGGCTCTAAGTATTTCAGCAAATGTGTCTATAAGGGGACACATACCCTTCTTTTGTTGGAGCGGGAACTGCAGAGTGTAGACTAAATCAGAAGCTCAGGTGGACAGATAATGAATAGTAAAAATATATTTATTAGTAAAAATACTTATGTGTATAACACTATAAAAACAATAAAAATATAGAAACAATGTCCAAACTTCTGAGGTGGTCCGAGACGCGTTTCGCCTGGTTGGCTTTCTCAATCGGTGTCTTTCTCTCTTGGTTCCCTGTCTTCTTTTGAATGCTGTCTTTGGGTCCCATTGGTGGATGGTTTCGCGCCCTCCGGTTCCGGTTCAGCTGTGGTCCTAATTGCCTTTCTTTCGTTCCGGTTTCGTCGACCGGAAATGACGTTGCGCTGGTCTCGTCGACCGGAAGTGACGTATCGCTCGTGTAAAGTCCTATTTCCTGATAAGTCCATTGTCGCCATTTTGATTACTGGCAGCGATCTAATAGGCAAGTGATACTCCCATAGGGATATAGTGCAGGAGAAATAAGGGCAACATAAAAACTAGTTAAATCCAAATCTCACACATATTAGATATATCCAAGTGTTTCAAATGATCTTAAAGGTGCATTCTATTCTTAGGCATACAGATGCATATATGTTTATACATATCCTTTAGATTGTGATAGTTCATCTATATATTTAAAGTGCATAGGGTATTCTAGATTCTATATATTGCAAATGTTTCCAATAAAGACCGTAGTGGGTGAGTAATAAGAATAATAAAAGTCTGACACCTTCATGCTTTTAGTGCAGATGAAGATTAAAAATACATATGTAGAAAGAAATCTCTACCATATGTAGAGGCAGTAATAAAAGTGCATAAAAAGTTTATAAGAAGTGGCAAAGTTCGAAGTCATTGTTAAGACCATGAGGTGTCAGTGTGTTCAGATTAAAAATCCACCTCATTTCTAATTGCCCCAAACGTTTGATAAGGTCCTCCCCTCTCCAATTTGGTACCAGTTTATGTATACCCATAAATTTCATGTTATTTGGGTTTTTATCGTGTTTTTCCAGGAAGTGTGCTGATAAACTGTGTTTTGCAAATCCATTTTTAATATTTCTAATATGCTCTTGTATCCGTACGTTAAGATTGCGAATCGTACGTCCCACATAAACTAGACCGCACGGGCATATAATGACATATATGACTTTTTTTGAGTAGCATGTAATTAGTTCTTTTATTTTAAAACTTTGTTTAGGGTTTTTGGGGTGATTAAAAGTTTGGATGTGTCTTTTTGTATTTTGTGTGTTCTTGCATGCACCGCAAGTGCCACATCCAAAAAAACCTTTTGATTTATTTAAAAAGTGATCATGCTCCTTGGTTCTTATATGATTATGCACTAAAGTGCGATTTAAACTAGGTACTCCTCTATATACTATAGTGGGTTTCTCGGGGAGGATAGAATTTAGTGTATCATCGTTTTTTAAGATGGGCCAGTGTTTGTTCAGGATTCTCTTAAATTGTTTGCTTTTGCAATTGAAATCACAGACAAACACTGGTTCGTTTTTAGCTTCCTTTTTCTCCTTATATCTGATTAGGGAGGATCTCTCTTCTACTTTAACTTTGTCATAAGCTGTATTCAGCAAATCTTCTTGATATCCCTTTTCTTTAAAATTATCTAAGATGATCTGTGCCTGTTCATGGAATATTGTGTCCTCCGTGCAGTTGCGTCTTATTCTAAGTAGCTGAGCTCTGGGGGCATTGACTAGCCACGGAGAATAGTGGCAACTGGTGTCCTTTATATAGCTGTTAACGTCTACGGTCTTGAAGAAAGTCTTAGTCTTAATTGTTTGGTTCTCTACATAAATGTTAAGGTCTAAAAAGTTTACACATGATTTGCTGTAGTTGGAGGTTAGTTTTATTCCCCACTCGTTAGAGTTAAGGTGTGTGAGGAAGATTTGTAGAGACTTTTCGTCTCCCCTCCATATGAAGAACAGATCATCTATGTACCTGCGATAGGTCACGAGGCTCGACTCCCATCTAGTGTCCCCATAAATGAACTCTTGTTCCCAATGGGACATAAAAAGGTTCGCATAACTGGGAGCGAACCTCGTGCCCATCGCAGTCCCACATGTTTGGAGATAAAAGTTGTTACCATACCAAAAGTAGTTATTGTTGAGGATCCATGTGATCCCCTCAACTATAAAATCTACCTGGTCTGGGTGAAAGCTGCGGGATTGTTCTAGAAATGTCCTGGTTGCCAAGCATCCTCTATCGTGTGGAATGATCGTGTACAGTGAGGTTACATCTGATGTAACCAAATAGAAGTTGTCCTCCCATATTGTATTTTCAAGTATCTGTAATATACTGATCGTATCTTTGAGATAACTCGGGCATTCTCGTACTATCCGTTGGAGATGTTTATCTATGTATAGTGATAGTCTGCTAGAGATTGATCCAATTCCCGATATTATTGGTCTGCCTGGGGGATTGGTGGCATCTTTGTGTATTTTCGGGAGGAAGTAAAACACAGGCACTTTAGGGTGTGAGATATTCAAAAACTCGTTTTCCTTTTTATTGAGTATATTTCTAGACTTTCCTTTTTCTATTAGTTGGTGGTAGCTATCTTTAATCTCATTTGTCGGGTCCTTCTTCAATATTTTATATGTGTGTGGGAAGCTCTATACTATTGTACCTTTTCTAAGTGCCACTACACACGAATTCTATACATTCTTTCACTCTACCTTCTCTCACTATTTGTGTGGGCAGCTAAACCATATAATATGACACTATTTGAAAATAGAAAAAAATGTGGGGAAAACATTGACGCTTTGTTCTCTGACCAAGGGACCAACCCCAGCACAGTAAATAGTGACACAAACTTTAGAATACAAGACTGTCAATTCTCACTGGAGAAAGCCCTAAGTAAAGAATTAAAAATCAAGTGGGAGGTGGCCACACTTGAAAAGTATATTAAAGAGAGAATCACCCCTAGAGGCCTCAGATTCATCAAAAATCCCTCCTTTGACCAAGAGGAGGAAGATTTCATTGATGAATGGATGGAACTACTTGAGGGATTCTCCTTTAATCTCATGGAGTTTATCGTCAAAAGACGAAAAGCGACCCTAATCAAACTAGACATAGAAATCAACCACCTCCAAAACACCTTAATTTCAAATGTTACATCTGAAGAATATGAACAAGTAACCAGAGAGATACAAGTTAACCTCAATAAATTAGAAAACAGAGTAGTAGAAACAAAGAAACGAAAGTACCAACGTGACACCTTAGACTACTCTAAGAAACAAGTAAGGTCTTATAATGAACACCATAGAGACAGAGGGACTAACCGAAGAGGTATTAGAACAGACCACACCCCCAAACGAGTACATAGAAATGCCAGTGCAAAATATACACCTCAGAAGAAAATAAGAGAAATAAAACATTATGAATCAAGACCCTACATACCTAGACCCCAAAGAGAAACTGAGAAAATAAGAATGTCTACCCATAGACCTCACAACACACCTGAAGGCCACCGACCCTCATATGCACAGATGGTGAAAAAACACACTACACCGACCAGTACCAATAGGACATATACTCCTACACAAAGGAGAAACACCAACACACGTCAAGACAACCCAGGTAACAAGGTCAGACATATAGACCACACACTAACCCCTAGAGAGGACCATCTACATAATAGATACCATTACCCAAAAAGGTCGACACAGGGAGAGGATTTTCTCATATCACACATAAGAGACAAACACAAAGAGAACAGACCCCCACTGAAATCCCCAGGAAAGAGACAGAGGAGTCCAGAAGACGGGGAAATAGAGGAGGAGTCCTTATACAGAAAAGAAAGAAAAACAAGACACTAATACCCAATAAGAACGGTATTTTTAACCTAACACAAAGAGCCCTAACAGTATCCCAAAGGACACTGCTAGAAAAAGGCCTTAAGTTTGCCCCATCTAGAGACATTGATAAATTCAATATATATATTGATCTAAACAAATTTAAGAGGAAACTATGTTTGAAAAAATTTTTCAATAAACACCCAAGCGAAACAAATATACAGGAAAGAGAACAGTCAGAATTTACACATACAGAATTGAAAGAACAATCCAAGTTCTTTCCAAAATCATGCATCTCTGAAGAGATGGTGACTTTCGAAAAGATGGTGATGAAAGACACCCACAAAATTAAAAATCTTAACAGATTTGAACATAACCTGACAATACAAGAAAGGGCAGCATTGAAATCTTTTAAGAATGACCATACCCTCGTGATAAAACCAGCTGATAAGGGGGGGGCATAGTCCTATTGGAACATACTGATTATAATAAAGAAGCAGAGAGAATCTTAGAAGACCCACACACATATAAAATATTGAAGAAGGACCCGACAAATGAGATTAAAGATAGCTACCACCAACTAATAGAAAAAGGAAAGTCTAGAAATATACTCAATAAAAAGGAAAACGAGTTTTTGAATATCTCACACCCTAAAGTGCCTGTGTTTTACTTCCTCCCGAAAATACACAAAGATGCCACCAATCCCCCAGGCAGACCAATAATATCGGGAATTGGATCAATCTCTAGCAGACTATCACTATACATAGATAAACATCTCCAACGGATAGTACGAGAATCCCCGAGTTATCTCAAAGATACGATCAGTATATTACAGATACTTGAAAATACAATATGGGAGGACAACTTCTATTTGGTTACATCAGATGTAACCTCACTGTACACGATCATTCCACACGATAGAGGATGCTTGGCAACCAGGACATTTCTAGAACAATCCCGCAGCTTTCACCCAGACCAGGTAGATTTTATAGTTGAGGGGATCACATGGATCCTCAACAATAACTACTTTTGGTATGGTAACAACTTTTATCTCCAAACATGTGGGACTGCGATGGGCACGAGGTTCGCTCCCAGTTATGCGAACCTTTTTATGTCCCATTGGGAACAAGAGTTCATTTATGGGGACACTAGATGGGAGTCGAGCCTCGTGACCTATCGCAGGTACATAGATGATCTGTTCTTCATATGGAGGGGAGACGAAAAGTCTCTACAAATCTTCCTCACACACCTTAACTCTAACGAGTGGGGAATAAAACTAACCTCCAACTACAGCAAATCATGTGTAAACTTTTTAGACCTTAACATTTATGTAGAGAACCAAACAATTAAGACTAAGACTTTCTTCAAGACCGTAGACGTTAACAGCTATATAAAGGACACCAGTTGCCACTATTCTCCGTGGCTAGTCAATGCCCCCAGAGCTCAGCTACTTAGAATAAGACGCAACTGCACGGAGGACACAATATTCCATGAACAGGCACAGATCATCTTAGATAATTTTAAAGAAAAGGGATATCAAGAAGATTTGCTGAATACAGCTTATGACAAAGTTAAAGTAGAAGAGAGATCCTCCCTAATCAGATATAAGGAGAAAAAGGAAGCTAAAAACGAACCAGTGTTTGTCTGTGATTTCAATTGCAAAAGCAAACAATTTAAGAGAATCCTGAACAAACACTGGCCCATCTTAAAAAACGATGATACACTAAATTCTATCCTCCCCGAGAAACCCACTATAGTATATAGAGGAGTACCTAGTTTAAATCGCACTTTAGTGCATAATCATATAAGAACCAAGGAGCATGATCACTTTTTAAATAAATCAAAAGGTTTTTTTGGATGTGGCACTTGCGGTGCATGCAAGAACACACAAAATACAAAAAGACACATCCAAACTTTTAATCACCCCAAAAACCCTAAACAAAGTTTTAAAATAAAAGAACTAATTACATGCTACTCAAAAAAAGTCATATATGTCATTATATGCCCGTGCGGTCTAGTTTATGTGGGACGTACGATTCGCAATCTTAACGTACGGATACAAGAGCATATTAGAAATATTAAAAATGGATTTGCAAAACACAGTTTATCAGCACACTTCCTGAAAAAACACGATAAAAACCCAAATAACATGAAATTTATGGGTATACATAAACTGGTACCAAATTGGAGAGGGGAGGACCTTATCAAACGTTTGGGGCAATTAGAAATGAGGTGGATTTTTAATCTGAACACACTGACACCTCATGGTCTTAACAATGACTTCGAACTTTGCCACTTCTTATAAACTTTTTATGCACTTTTATTACTGCCTCTACATATGGTAGAGATTTCTTTCTACATATGTATTTTTAATCTTCATCTGCACTAAAAGCATGAAGGTGTCAGACTTTTATTATTCTTATTACTCACCCACTACGGTCTTTATTGGAAACATTTGCAATATATAGAATCTAGAATACCCTATGCACTTTAAATATATAGATGAACTATCACAATCTAAAGGATATGTATAAACATATATGCATCTGTATGCCTAAGAATAGAATGCACCTTTAAGATCATTTGAAACACTTGGATATATCTAATATGTGTGAGATTTGGATTTAACTAGTTTTTATGTTGCCCTTATTTCTCCTGCACTATATCCCTATGGGAGTATCACTTGCCTATTAGATCGCTGCCAGTAATCAAAATGGCGACAATGGACTTATCAGGAAATAGGACTTTACACGAGCGATACGTCACTTCTGGTCGACGAGACCAGCGCAACGTCATTTCCGGTCGACGAAACCGGAACGAAAGAAAGGCAATTAGGACCACAGCTGAACCGGAACCGGAGGGCGCGAAACCATCCACCAATGGGACCCAAAGACAGCATTCAAAAGAAGACAGGGAACCAAGAGAGAAAGACACCGATTGAGAAAGCCAACCAGGCGAAACGCGTCTCGGACCACCTCAGAAGTTTGGACATTGTTTCTATATTTTTATTGTTTTTATAGTGTTATACACATAAGTATTTTTACTAATAAATATATTTTTACTATTCATTATCTGTCCACCTGAGCTTCTGATTTAGTCTACACTCTGCAGTTCCCGCTCCAACAAAAGAAGGGTATGTGTCCCCTTATAGACACATTTGCTGAAATACTTAGAGCCAAGTCTGAGGCTCTATGAAAGGTGAGCAGTTATATTTTATCTATCTGCACACACTGGTACCCGAAATATATTGCACCAGATCTCGGTTTTTTATTGTACCCCACAGAAAGAAAGTTTAGAAAATCAACCTCTGAAGGGTCCGTGTCTCCTTAAGGACACGTCTGCTCGAGAGATCTGAGCCTGTCCTGTTTAGGCTCAGACCCATGTGAGTGAACCACTGTTTGGTTATTTCACTCAAATTGTACTTAATAGTCTGCACTATTGTACCTTTCTCCCCCCTTAGGCCATACTGAAAACCCCAGGGGGGGTAAGTTAATTCATTCCATAGCGCTCCACCTTACACTGGGTTTGTCGTGTATAATACTCAGTAATTCCACCATATTGTATTTGTGAGTGCCAAGCTGTGAGAGGACGGCACTTTAGGTGGTAGCAGCTCTATACTATTGTACCTTTTCTAAGCGCCACTACACACGAATTCTATACATTCTTTTTATCCTTAATTTATCCTGACATCTTATTTATCCAGAGGAGTTTCTACAGACGCTGCTGCATCTACCTACATAAATCCTTGGTGGTGATCATACCGACCAAACTGATGTCATAGAGCTTATGGTGCTCTTAAAAATGTAAGTAGATTTCAGTCTGAATTTACAATTGTTACCATTTCAAGGAGAGAGCACTATGTCTGTTTTGTTCATTTCATATGCTGGTTGCACTGTGAGCACTCATGAAGGATGCCTAAAGACACATCCATGAGCGTGAATCATACCGCTCTAAGCACTATCTAAGAGCTGATTCTAAACTCTCCCTTTGTGAGTGTATTTTTATCACTATAGAATATCACTATAGAACTGTAGAAGATCTTTGAATGTACTTGGCTACACTATTGTTGTTCTTTTATATTTTTACATTTCAAATGACACATCAATAACAGAACCAGAACCTATTGCCCTCTCATCTTACATCTGATTGTTTGCCCATCAATGAGGATAACAGTTTGACCACCAAAAGACACTATCTGTAGCTGGTTTTATTTCGCTACTAAAAATACTTTTCTCTTTGGGACATATACTGCACTTTGTATTCAAGTTGTTAGTTGTAAATCTTATGCATCCATTAATTTATGTGATACTCATATTTATGTATTTGGCGCAGTTTTTTTTTTTTTTACAACTACCCACTAAACGTTGGCCTGAGTGAGTGACATTTTGTTTTGTGTTTTGTCTTTTTGTGTGTAAATTTAATGGAAAATGTTTTCCATCTGCATAGCCAAATAATGCATATGGTATGGGATGGTAAAAGTCAGGAGACAATATCCTAGGTGACATTTTATCAAATCTATTTTATGTTTCGGCCCGTGGGAATTTTTTTTTTTTAGAATTCTTTATTTTTGTAATGCAGGCATTAAAATACAGCACGGTTGAGGCACATTGGCAAGAAAAATTAGTAATATATGTCAGAAATGCTGCATATTTTTTTAAATGCAATATATCAAATTTGAGCAGGCAAAACAGTATGAAATGAATAATAAGACATAAGAAACGAAAGTTATACTATATAAAGCATGCCATAGCAAGGAAATACACCTGGACCCACAGAAACATAAACCAGTAGAGGAATTAAAGTAACTACTAGATGGGCTACACGTTAACTCATGAAAAGGCACTGCAGTCCCCATGCATAGATCATCCAACCCCCGCTACCAGAAGAACAAAGTTCCCATTTTCATATGTAGGCCTGTTAGCAGGCATCCAATCCACCACCAGGGCCTTATCAGCCAGCCTAGCTTCAGGGCCAGGAATGAGATGTCGCTTTGTGCCGAGGAGTGGCTTGTCGAGGATCCAGCATGGAGTGGAAGACGAGTCACATTAGCCAGGTATGTTGAGTAGAGAAGGATCAGACAAAGCTTTGGGTGGTCTGCCATTAATCGAAATATAGCTCAGCTGTGTAGGTCTCCTATGCTCTGTTATCAGCCTCGGTGTCAATAGTTAACGTCATGGACCAGGCCATGTATGATAGTGTTGCACAGCTTTGCCCGCAGATGGCGTCAAGAGCCAAGAGAGAGACCGCCTTCTCCATGGAGCGAGAAATAGGCTCAGCTGCCATCTTTTATGGTAAACGAGTCTTCCGACTTAAATAACGGATAGAGCTGATAGTAGAGCCTCAGGGTGGACGGGGATGACTCCCACCGGTTGAAAGGGGGGGGAAGCCGGGTCAGCATGAGAATAAAGGGTCTGGCTCATTTCAGACAGGCAAGATAGCAGGGCAGCAGCCGTCCACTTCACTCACCGCCTGAGTAGGCCTCAGTTACGAAGCTTCCCTCAGAATGCCAAAAAATGTATTTCAGCTGTAAGACAAGCACCACTTAGTGCATTTTACTGCTGCTTCTCGTGAAGGGTCAGACCGCATGTCGGCACAGTCCTGCCTTCACCTGTCGGAAATGGGATACTCCATTATGGATACATTTGTTATTGCGTTTGTGGTTGGTAATCATGCGGGTATTCATATGGCTTTTGTTATTGGTAATCAGTATATCCCACACACCATGAAATTCTCACCACTTGATGCTTTCTTCCACACTTAAGTAGCAAGAATCTCATTGTGTGTGGAATATACTGATTACCAAGGGGAGAGAATGAGAGAGACCAGAAACCCCAACGTAACATCTCAACAATTTACTAATTAAAAAAAAGAATAAAAATGCTTACACAAGATGACTCACAAATGTGCTTATACAAGCACGCTGGTTTAGAATACAGACAATCTCATTTGAATACTGTTTTTCTAATATATGTGTCTTGGGCCTAATTTTGCAATTCCCTGGTAAATTATTGACTAATTCCTGATCTATTGAAAAAACACTAAACAGTGACTTTCAGAGAATTCGATCCAAACGAAAAAATGTATTCAAACACATCTGATCTGAAAAGAATCTCCATCTCTGGCAGTTTTAGCCTACAATTGCAATTTGGCTTTATTTCTTTAAAATTCAAGGTTTGCTGAATGTCTGTATGACTTCAAAATGTGTTTTATTCAATAAACAATGGGATGTGGTGAATTCATAAGGTGACTGAAACAGACTTGTGAGGAAACAAATGAGTTGTATTGGAGAATATTGTCATATTGTATAAGGTGGGCTAGTTTGGCATATAGTGTAATTTAACTATTTAGTGAATACGCTCCCAACCAAGTACTGCTGAGTTAACTTCAGTTATCCTAACTGAGCTTTGATTGCTGTGTCAATCTAATGCAAACCACACATCACCTGTGGAATATTTTTTCTTCAAACAATACCACATAGACAGGCCACATTCTACTGAGGGATATTGGCCTTGACATAGCATTTTGTGTATTATTTGTTTTTAAATTAAGCTTAACTTGTTTTTTTACGCTCTCTCAAAAGACCGCAGTGCACTTTGTACTTCTGTCATTAAAACCTGCTTACTTTTACTAACCACAGCTCACACACTAACCTCCTGTTCTTCAGTCCAATGTCACTTTCCACTTCTCCACAACAACTGAAGCTATGCTGTTTGCTGTGCTTAGCCTTCTCTTATTTCCTGGTTGGGTAGAGAGTGACGTGAATGCAGCATGACCTTTGCTTGTTTTTTACAACTGATGATTTTAGGATGCCAAGCAAAAGGTCTGGCTGAAACATGCAGACTAGATAAAGGGACTGGTTGCATAAAAAGTAGCTGAATGATACATTGACACATAAACAGGGTTATTCGCTAAAGTCTACATACCGAATTGAGCAAAGATATCGATACCATTCCACTTGTAAAAAAAGAAAACATCACTGTGTAGTAGATATACCCCCAATGAATACATGAATGCATTTTTCATGTATGTTGTCATTGAGGATATCTCCTAAATGAACTTGCACAAGTCCTCCCCCTTTTCACCAGAAGTGTCTCTTAGTCTGTCTACTGGTTAATAGTATATAAGAGGTTTCTCTTGAGTCTGGTCTGGGGTCTGTGAGCAGCATGGAGGAGGAGGTAGGTGCGCTCAAGTAGAGAACATCAGTCACTTAGCTCAGAGAAGTTAACAGAAGGAGAAAGCAAACCTCTCTGGCTGTTTTATTTACAGACAGGGAGGCGTTACACAATTTAATTATAAAAGTGCCAAATTCTCATAAAAACTGGAAGTTAAATAGGATACTCCTCAGCCATAAAGCACTCCAGCAAACTGAAGTGTTTTAAAGGTGTGGAGATGTCCTTTAAAAAGACAGAATTGTGACATTAAAGGGACACTCCAGGCACCCAGACCACTTCTGCCCATTGGAGTGGTCTGGGTGCCAACTCCCACTACCCTTAACCCTGCAAGTGAAATTATTGCAGTTTTCATAAACTGCAATATTTATCTTGCAGGGTTAACTCCTCCTCTAGTGGCTGTCTACTAGACAGCCACTAGAGGGCACTTCCGTGTTTATAGCACATGAAAAGTGTGCTAAAACGTCGCTGGATGTCCTCACGCTATGTGAGGACCTCTAGCGTCGCTGAAATCCCCATAGGAAAGCATTGAAAGCATTTTTCAATGCTTTTTTATGGGGAGGTCTAATACGCATACGCGGCATTGCGGTCTCCCCCCCGCCGGCGGCTGCGCATGCTCAGTAGGTCGCCCCCGCCGGATGATGTAGGCGGGGGAGGAGCGTGGGCGGACCCTGACCCAGCGCCGAGGGACATCGGCGCTGGAAACAGGTAAGTCACTGAAGAAGTTTTAACCCCTTCTTTTTTTTTATTCTTTTTTTTTCTCAGTGCAGAGTTAGTTACATACGGCAAAATTGGTGAATGACATAGCAAGTGTTATACATGTAAATCACAAAATATGCTGCACTTTTTCGTTTTTTTGGTAGTCAAAAAGATAACAAGAATGAGCAACAGTATTGTCTAGGAAAGCATATAACAGGACGTTCGATTTGGACTGACAATATGTACTATTAGACATGCATGTACAGTAGTAGCAAAGAGTTAAATAGCTTAACATGTGAGTTATATCACAACACAATCAATAGGCAGGTCATAGGCTAATGTAAGGGAGAGGCATTATTTGTGATATTGCTGTATGATTTGCTGAGAAGTTACTCGAAAGAGTGGACCACTGATGTTGAGACTGGACATTATGGTCTTGCATCTCAGTGTGTAGCTGATTTATGGGGTGCAAAAATACTATTTATAACAATAACGATTTTCTTTTTTTTTTGTCAATCTTTCTTTTATTGAAGACATTGAAGATGGGGTACAAAAGAGAAATCGAGGGAAACGTACACATAAGTTACAATATAGGATTCAAACAACCAACACCATAAGTAGGTTATACTTCCAAGATTACAGTGCCTCCTGTTTTGTTTTTTGTTTTTTAAATTATACAAGGTAAAATAAATTTTGCCATTAGGCTGCTGTTGTAAATACAAGCTATGGATCTGGGAGTCAGATTAGAAACATATACAATAACGATTTTCTAATACATACGAGAAAGGTGTAATGTGTAATGTGGCATCCGCTTGTGCAGGTGACTGTGTTGTGCAGGCTAATGATAGTGGCAGTTGTGGTAAACTTGGAAGTGGAAAACAGACGAGTGTGACCTTTGCCGTCATAATAATAACCGTAGTAAAAATAATAAAAATAATAAAAATATTGAATTGAGTTGAATTGGGGTAGCATAAAACTTAAATGTTAGCTAGCCCCTGTGATATGCATGCTGACTAAGCTTGATAGCTGACTATGCTGCACATTGTTTTTGCTGCCTCTTTTTAAAATAGCGTAAACAAGCGAGATAAACCTGTCTAGCTTAATCTGGTCATGTGGGTGTATGGTAGAGCAAGAGGAAGCTTCGCTAAACATGCGTTTTTAAACACGGTATAGAATCGCTGTGATGCTATGGTGCATTATCCTTGACAGAGAGACAGGGAGAGGAGAAAACATGCATCCCTGCATCGTTAGTCATAGTACATCTGTTTTAAGGCAAGGTCTCTGTCAGCGGGGTGCATCCAGTCTGTATGATTTGCAGTGTTTGTAGTTGTAGTGTTGCTTTACGGGGTGCCTGTGGGTGATAAGGGGTAAGGAAATCATGTCGTGGGGGTGTCGGTTTTAGGTGCGTCATGCTGTAGGCGTCGTGTGGTGTGCGATATGACAGGTGCCCTGAACCCTAAGGGGGTTGAGGTGGGGGGAGAGGGGGATATAGCAGCGCGTCCGACTTAAGGCTTTGAGTGGTGTGAGCTGTGTAAATGCTCTGTGGGGCTTAATGGTCCAGCCGACTCTTAGGTGTGGGTGAGAGGTGTCTGTTTCGTGGGGTGTGCGTCAAATACGTTACGAGTAAATTAACATTTCAAACATTCAAACGGTAACACAAGTATTGTTAAAGAGGTTGGTGCTCTGTGGCACTGCGGGTTGTTGCAGTCATGTCTCTGTTTGGGTCAGCGAGGCGCTTCTTGTCACAAAAGGGGTCAGATGATTAGGGCAGCTGATGGTGTTTCTTCTCCATCCATAGCGGGTAGTCCCAGAGCCTGCAGGAGTTGTGGTGCGTCTGCAATGGACATGAGCTTATAGGCAGCTCCTTGGTGAGTCACGGTCAGAGTCCTTGGGGGTCCCCATCTATAGTTCAGGCCAGCGTTCCGCAAGCGGCCGGTGATCGGTCTGAGCGATTTGCGCCACTGCAGTGTGGACCTCGTAAGGTCTTGATAGAACGTGAGATGTGCATTCTCAAACAGGTATGGCGTTTTGTCGCGCACTGTGGCCATGATGCTTCGTTTATCTTGTAGAGAGGAACACCGGACTATTGCATCCCGGGAGACATTAGGGGGTGCATTCGGGTGCTGTGGCAGCCTATATGCCCCGTCCATGGTCAGTTTCCTGGCTGTGTGTTGGGGTAGAATAGTGGGCAGCAGTCGCCTCAGGTAGTGTGGCAACTCTTCCGATAGGACCCCGTCGGGTATGCCCCTCACCTTGATGTGATACCTCCTGCTTCTGTCCTCAATGTCCGCCAAGCATGCAGTTAGGTTTTGTTGTGAGGATTCAATGTTCCGGAGAATGTCTTGCAGGTGAGACATGTTGCAGCGCAAATCCAAGATGTCCTCTTCAGAGGCGCGGATCCTGT
This sequence comes from Pelobates fuscus, assembly GCF_036172605.1. NCBI lineage: Eukaryota > Metazoa > Chordata > Amphibia > Anura > Pelobatidae > Pelobates > Pelobates fuscus. The sequence goes on along the minus strand of NC_086321.1, from coordinate 193,546,707 downwards.
CTGTTACCGCCTTAACCTCTTCCTTGAGTACAGCTGTTTCAGCAGCTAGCATTTGCTTAATGTACAGCAGGAATTTTTGAATGTCTTGTTTGGTGGCCAGTTCTTGCCCCGCTAGTGGTGCTGATATAGCGGGAGTCCTGTCTGGGACCGTGAGCTGTGCTTGTGGGTCTGCCTGTACCTCTAGATTAGTTGAAGTGGAGGTCTTTGGGCCTTCCGCATGCGCCATCTTGGGCTGTGATGTACACTGCAGCAGGGTTCCGATATCCCTCGTCTCCGTCACTGTGCCAGCGGGTGTCCTTTGGGAACGGCGCCCCATGTTGAGTGTATCGCCCTGCACGTTAGGTTGGTTGTGTTCCGCTGTGCTGCGGAGGTTTGTTGCTGGGGATCCCCTTAGGAGCGCTTCAATCTCGGACAGATTAGGCCGGTAGTAGGCCGGAGGTTTGTGTTTCACTTTCCTCGGCTTAGTAGCGTATATAAACGGCATCCGTCCGGGCTGGGAAGCCTCCTGGGTTATTAGCAGTTTGTCTCTCTCTTTGACGGTTGGCAATTGTAGGAATAATTGCCCCAAATTGCAGGATTGTTGAGTAGCCCCAAGAAGATGCGTCTGCTCTCCAAGTTTTAACCCCTTCATCAACTTGGGATGGGGGTGGGAGGGAGAGGGTACCTGCAGTTTGTTTTCCTGGCACTGGAGAGTCCCTTTAATTATCTGAATTATATATATGTTGGCAGTGCTAGCAGCCAGCATGAAAATTGTTAACAGTCCTACCCCCCCATAACAACTTCAACTACTGATATTGTTTAGGAGTCTGGCTCCAGAAGACTAACTTTGTGGTTAAACTGTTGCAAAATGCTTTAATACCTGAAGGCAAGATGGTGCCTGGATACTCCTGCCCCCATGTCAACTTCAGTGAGCTGAAGTACTTATGGTGTGGGAGTGTTTCTTTTAAAAACCTTGGTCGCAAGCGTTAAAAGGACATTTCATCTCAATACAGTGGTCATGTGCAGTGTCCCTCTCCTTTTAAGTCTGCAATGTACAACATGGCAGTTTTCTAGAAAATTCAATGTTTACATTGCAGAGATAAGACCACCTCTACTGCTACCAGAGGGAGTTCTGCGGGGCTGACCAAGTAAAACTCGTAATGTGACACAGAAAGCCATATAAGAATGCATTAGCTCAATGCTTTCCCATGAGGAAGTTTAAATGCACGCGTGATGCTTGCCGTGCATGTGCATGAGTTCCTGTGATTAGAATTAGATTGGAAATCGGCTGAGGATGCCCCTGAGGGCCCACCCAAGCCGTCCTGAGTATTTCACCAAGATTGTTGGGAGGTGTGATCTAATCTCAGCACACACCACATACTACATGCTAACCTCAGATACCATGGACAGGCTACCCATAGCTAAGTGAGTTACACACACAATGTTCAGTGCTTGGCTGAACCTTATAAAACTTGTAGTCCACAATAGCATTATATAGCAAATCACAATTTTAATGGACACATACAAAATAACATTCCTCCCAAGTGTCCCTATTTAGGAGGGACAGTCCCTATTTTGGACCCCAAACCCTCTGTCCCTCTTTTCTGTCCTAATGTCCCTCTTTTCTAGGAACTCCATATTGTGGGTGTCTGAGTCTATAACAGAGCTTCACAGCTGCAATACTACAGTAATGTGTCCTTAAAGGAACACTACAGGCACTCAGACCACTCCATGTCAATAAAGTGATCTGAGTGCCATATGCAGCAGAAAACATTGCGGTTCTGCAGAGTCATACTGATAACCACTACAGGCGCTAGTGTTATGACATTCACAGAAGTTGGAAACATAACATTTCTTAATTTCTCACACTTTTTTAAAGATTTTATTCATATTAAATTATGTTTCATAATCTGGACATATAGTTCAAATTCTAGGTTTTGTTTTGGTCAGAACTTGTACAACTGCCTCTCTCCTTAAGGACATAACATTTAGTTTCTGATGAAAGCGCCGGTGTGTACCAAAACTACTTTTCTTTTAAACTCACTCACCACATATGTTTGGGTGTAGTGTGTAAGGGGTTTTGTCTGTAAAACCCGGGGAGCCTGGTGTCATATCATTATTATTTTTGTATGGGCATTGCCTTGAAGCCGTGAGCTAGGCAGTTACAGGTGGGAGTACAATATAGGAGATTTTATCCCCTTTTTTCTTATTCTCTGCCTTACCTGCCTGCTATCTCAGACTCCATATATCCCTGGCAACAAGGTTATTCTGAGCACCTATCAGTCTAAATAGCTTCTAGTTGCTGGAATTTCATCTCTAGTTACATAATTTGTTATCAAACTATAGAATCTGTACATTGTTGCTGACATGATGTCTCTTGCTTGAAAACCTTGTATAAAAGATATGGTGTAGCTCTCAGCTGCTGGTATTTAAAGCGGCACTGTCATGCCGAACTTACCTTTCCTCAATCTCTTCCTCTTCTCCCCCTCTCTCGGGATCTGTTCTTCTTTTCTTCCATTCTTCTTTAGTTTTCTTTAAAATCATAAGACAAAGTAGGGACTCTGTCTTATGAAGGATTCCTCCGCTTGACCAGCTCTGACCAGCGGAGGAGCAAAGTGTGCTTCATTTCCGCTGGTCAGAGCAATTTTCCCATGATCCCTAGCTTTCCTCCCAGTTCCCACAATGCTTCCTGTCAGTATTGCCGAAAGTCCTGTCACTTAGACAGAACGCCGGCAAAACTGCCGAATTGCATCCTAACAGAATGAGAAGAGTTTCTCCATTGGTGTTAGGATGCAATTCGGTACTTTGTTCGTATCGGAATTTCATTCTAATGAATGAAACTCCGATCCTATTCATTGCTGTGGCTGCATCTTGCAGCCGCTTAGTAGATAACTCCCTAATTCCCACGGTATCAGGAAGCTATCTACTAAAAGGCTGAAAGACCTGAATTGGTCTTGAAGCCAAATGTACTAATACTAAGTAAAGATTACTTAGTATTAGTAAATAATATGCCCCTACTCGCTATACCGCGAGTAGGGGCATGTCTAGTAAGCAGTGAGCAGCCTGTGGCTGCTCACTGTAAAAAAAAACAAAAAAACACCTAATAACAACCCCCCCCCCCCGCGCGGGGGTTAAAGATGGGGGGGACCTACTGTCCTCCCCCCTGGCCCCCACCCCTGCGCGGTGGGTGGGGGCCCTAAATGAACCCCCCCCCCCATCAAGGTGACTAGGGGTCCCAAGCCCCTAGTCACCCCCCCACCCAAAACATTCTATCCCCTACCTACCCCCCTCACCCTAAAAATAGTGAGGGGGGAATAAAATAACTAACCTGTAAAAAAAAAATTTAAACTTACCATTTGACGTCTTCTTTTTTCTAAATTCTTCTTTCTTCAGCCCCCAAAAAAGCCAAATAAAAATCCATCATACCCGTCGCACTTTAAAAAAAAAACAAAAAAAAACCGAGCGCAAAAAAAAATTAATCCATGTTCACCCATGGAGGGCACGCCGCGTACTGAGCTCCGCAGGGCGGATCAAGGCTTATATAGCCTTGCCCCGCCCTGCAATTAGGCTTAGAACACACTGATTGGTTGGTTTAAGCCAATCAGAGTGCTCTGTGTCATTTTACACAGCGTGGGAAAATTCAAAAGAACTTTCCCACGCTGTGTAAAATGACAGATCACTGTGATTGGATGGTTTTCAAGCCATCCAATCACAGTGCTCTGTGTCATTTTACAAGCGTGGGAAAATTCCAAAGAACTTTCCCACGCTTGTAAAATGACACAGAGCACTGTGATAGGATGGATTTCAAGCCATCCAATCACAGTGCTCTGTGTCATTTTACAAGCGTGGGAAAATTCCAAAGAACTTTCCCACGCTTGTAAAATGACACAGAGCACTGTGATAGGATGGATTTCAAGCCATCCAATCACAGTGCTCTGTGTCATTTTACAAGCGTGGGAAAATTCCAAAGAACTTTCCCAAGCTTGTAAAATTACACAGAGCACTGTGATTGGATGGCTTGAAAACCATCCTATCACAGTGCTCTGTGTCATTTTACAAGCGTGGGAAAGTTCTTTGGAATTTTCCCACGCTTGTAAAATGACACAGAGCACTCTGATTGGCTTAAACCAACCAATCAGTGTGTTCTAAGCCTAATTGCAGGGCGGGGCAAGGCTATATAAGCCTTGACCCGCCCTGCGGAGCTCAGTACGCGGTGTGCCCTCCATGGGTGAACATGGATTAATTTTTTTTTTGCGCTCGTTTTTTTTTTTTTTTTTTTTTTTTTTAATTCTTTATTTTTGAGTGCATGAGAAATACAACATAGCTTACTCTGCCACGACAGCGGTCATAAGCTTGAACATTTCACATTGTGATATAGTAGTGGCATATAAACATTGCACATTTTTATATTATATTAACGGTCAATAATAAAAAACTGCCGACTTTTGATATTTGATACTCGAAATTAGCGTCGTTGGTGGCTGACGTTGGGGTAGAGTGACAGCTTGATGCCATATGTGGGAGTAATTGTGGAGGCCCAAGAGAGTCACGGTCGGGTAGTCGGCCAGTGAAGCTTAGTTGAGCTAGACATTTTACACATTCGGTCAACCTGTCTGGTAGTATTGCTTAACATGCTGACTTTTATATACAATATGTCTGAGGTTGGGCTTGTGCTTATGTGGTGAGCGTCAGGCCGGTCAGTGCTCAGTTTAAGTTGGTGTATGCATAAGCAGTCATGGTGCGTGTTGTTGTTCCTCGTGAGTCACCCCGAGGGCCACTAGACCGACGGGGAGGGGGAGGGAAGTCTGCGTGTGTCCTGTCGTGTTGGCTATGAGTGGTGAGTGGTGGGAGCAAAGAGGCGACTATGTTAATAGCCTCCTGGGGCCGTTTTCCGCAGGTTAGCTGCGGTTACAAAATCAAATGAAGGGCTATAAGCAGGTCAGAGCATGGTGCCAAGGGGCAATAGCTGAACAAGTTGTCATACAAAGTCCCAATATAGACAATGTGTAGCTTGAGTGTCTTTCAGGGTGCTCGTGCACCAGCCCCTTCAGGGGGTTCCAGCCTCGATTGTCGTGGCACAAAAATTTTAGCCCTCTCCGGGTTCCAGTCGTGCGTGGGTCTTGCGGTCTTCTGAGACACCGCCTGTTGCATGCTGTCCTGAGGTAAGCCCAACACTGGCAGTATGTTTCGGGCGTCTTGAAGGTCGTGGACCACGTGCTTGTTTTCGCCCCGTACGATGATCAGAGAACGGTCTGGGCGCCATCTGTATGTTATATTCTTCTGTCTGAGGAGCGTGGTAAAGGGCTTTAGTGAGCCTCTCCAGGCCAATGTGTCGCCCGTTAGATCCGGGAAGAAAGCTAGTGTATGTCCTTCAAATATAAGTTGCGCCCTCTCTCTGGCTGCTGCCATGGTTGCGGCCTTGTCTTTTCGGTGCTGAAAGCGGATTATGAGGTCGCGGGAAGACGTCGCTGGGGCTTTGGCCGGCTTTGGGATCCGGAATATACTTTCCAGTGGAATGGCCTTGGCTGCTTTTGGTGTGTGGAGGCCGGTAAGTAGCCTGCGCACGTAATGGGGCAGCTCTTCGGTGGGCAAATCGTCCGGTATCCCCCGTACCTTTATGTTGGCGGCTCTGCGCCCGTCTTCCGCTGCGGTGAACCGCCGCTCGAGGACCGTGGTCTTTTGCTTAAGGAGGGTAATCTCCGATTGTAGGGATGTGATAGATTGGTCGTGAGCTGTTGAGGTGACTTCCAGGGTGTCCAGCCTCGTGGTGATGCCTTGAAGCTCCGTGCGGAGCGCGGCTATGTCCCCTTGGAGTGTGGTTTGCAGGCCTGCCAGCAAGTTTTTTAGCACCGCCGTTGTGATCGGTGCTCCATCAGGATCCTGGGGTTTGGGCACGGCCACCGGTTGTCTCGGTGTTGCTATCGGGTCCTCTTCCAGGGAGTATTCATCCGATAGGTCAGAGTAGTGGTCGGCGAAGGTCGCCATATTGGGCCCTGAGGTTTCGAGGGCCTGTCTCCACATTGCCCCGATGTCATGGTTCTGGCTCGGCCGATCCGGCTTTGGTTTTTTAGATTTGCGACCCATATTCTCTCTGCTCTCTCGTGCTGGTGGTCGTGGTTATATTTAGCGTTTTTTTCGGGCTGTAGCAGCGCTTTTTGCGGTAATTGCTCAGGAGCTCCTCCGCCATGCGACCTCTCTGCTTCGCAGTTAGACTCCGCCCCCTCGTTTTTTTTTTTTGTTTTTTTTAAAGTGCGACGGGTATGATGGATTTTTATTTGGCCTTTTTGGGGGCTGAAGAAAGAAGAATTTAGAAAAAAGAAGACGTCAAATGGTAAGTTTAATTATTTTTTTTACAGGTTAGTTATTTTATTCCCCCCTCACTATTTTTAGGGTGAGGGGGGTAGGTAGGGGTTAGAATGTTTTGGGGTGGGGGGGGGGGTGACTAGGGGCTTGGGACCCCTAGTCACCTTGATGGGGGGGGGGTTCATTTAGGGCCCCCACCCACCGCTCAGGGGTGGGGGCCAGGGGGGAGGACAGTAGGTCCCCCCCCTTATTATTTTATTAGGGCCCCCACCCACCGCGCAGGGGTGGGGGCCAGGGGGGAGGGCAGTAGGTCCCCCCCCTATCTTTATTTAGGGCCCCCACCCACCGCTCAGGGGTGGGGGCCAGGGGGGAGGACAGTAGGTCCCCCCCCTTATTATTTTATTAGGGCCCCCACCCACCGCGCAGGGGTGGGGGCGGGGGGGAGGACAGTAGGTCCCCCCCCTTATTGTTTTATTAGGGCCCCCACCCACCGCGCAGGGGTGGGGGCCGGGGGGGGGGAGGACAGTAGGTCCCCCCCCCTTATTGTTTTATTAGGGCCCCCACCCACCGCGCAGGAGTGGGGGCCGGGGGGAGGTCAGTAGGTCCCCCCCCCTTATTGTTTTATTAGGGCCCCCACCCACCGCGCAGGGGTGGGGGCCGGGGGGGAGGACAGTAGGTCCCCCCCCCTTATTATTTTATTAGTGCCCCCACCCACCGCGCAGGGGTGGGGGCCAGGGGGGAGGACAGTAGGTCCCCCCCCCCTTATTACCATTTATGTTTTTACAGTGAGCAGCCACAGGCTGCTCACTGTTTAGTGGACATGCCCCTACTCGCGGTATAGCGAGTAGGGGCATTGGGGAGATTTTAATCTCCCTTGTGCTATTATGGGGGTCATATTGACCCCCATAGAGTGAGGGGGGGACCTGGGGGGCTTATGAAGTGGTGGGGAGCACAGCTCCCCACCGCTTCTGTCTTTACATATTACAAGGAGGGAGCTGCACGTCGGTAGCTCCCTCCTTGTAATAAACTGATCGAACAAACGAACACTGATACTCAGTGTCAGTTTGTTCGTCTGATTTTTTCTATTCATTCATTCGTCTGTCTGATGAATGAATGAATAGGTGAAATTCCCGTTCGCATGTCCAGGTGTTTCACTGGGCATGTGCGGGAATCTCACAGTCTGTGTAGTGTGGGTAGATGACGTGTCCCATAGGGACTTCACCTACCCACACAAAGATGGCGGCGCCCTGAATAAAGATCGGGGCAGAAGATACAGATTTAAAAATAGGTAATCTGGGGGGCTTAGGGGCATTTGGGGGTGACTAGGGGGGCAATTGGATGTAGTGGAGGCGGGAGGGGGGTTAAAAAAAAAACGGGATTCGGCATGACAGTGCCGCTTTAATATTTAACCTATATTTCTATACCTATTATACTTTTAGATTCTATTTATTTATAGTTAATATGGGCTTAGAACATCACTGATTATAAACAAGTCTCTGTTAGTGATAGAGTATTGCTAGCTAAATACTAAGCTTTTGATTACATTTCTGACTTTGCTAAGGAATAGATTTGAATCAACATTTTATCTATACTTATATTTCTCTAATCTATATCAGGCTCTAATAAACTAAGTTTAAATGTGTGAATAAGCTCTAACTATATCAGATTTCAAAAACTTAGTGTTGATAGCTTTGAACACTGGCATTAATTAGAGATTTTATTAAAGACACGGAGGCTCCTATTATGCTTCTCTTTCTTTAATTCTCCCTCAGCAGCGAAGAGAGATATATGCAAAAGAGATAAAAAAAGAACAAATAACATAAGCATATTGACAGTGCTATCCTGGGTATCCACCCCCTTAGTATATAAGGTGTAGCACTTCCTGTTTCTTCCTCTTTCTTCGCTGCTCCCTCAGGAGATAAGTACACCTTTTATCTATAATGTGCTCTGGTGGGATTTTTCTGTTATTGTGCTGTATATAACCCGGTTTTTACTTATATTGGGATAGACTTTAACGTTTATTCCCCTTTTTTCCCACTAGTTTACTCCATTATCTGTTTTTTACTGTGCCTTTACTATATCTCTTGTGTGACCGTGTTGCCCTCCCTTCCACCTTTGGGCTTATCTGTTTTCGCTCCCTCCCGCCCCCCCCCTCCGGTTGGGGCTCCCCCCCCGGTCACTCCATACTGGTTTCGCCGACGGGACTCCACTGTCTCCCCCACGGCGCTTCCCGGCACTATTTTCAGCACCGGCGGCCGGACCTACTTTCGGCCGCGCGGCGATTTCACTTTACTTTCGTTTTCGCCGCTCGCGAGCAGCGCGCATGCGCGGTAGCTCGCGGCGGCCATTTTATTGGTTTCTGGTCGCCGGTTATGGCGGCGGCCATCTTATGATCCGTTTATCGTGCTTTGGTTTGTTCTTGCACGCTGATTTCGATCCTCTCATCTCTCCAGGCGGGTACAGTGTCTTCCTAACCTTTTATTCTTTGGAGCTACCCTCCATCTCCCTGTACCTTCCCATCTTGTACCTGGGTTACTCAATCCTAGTACTCTAGTTCACCTTTTAGCTTCATTTGTTATTTTCTCACTTGCATTCATCCTGCTACCATGCAATCTGGGGATAAACTCCCTGGCAAACTTAGCCCCTCTATGGCCAATGCTATCCCTGACCCCATAGTTGACCCTGGGGTCATGGGCTCGGAAGAATTTCAATGCCTCCTGGACACCACCATGTCCAACTCTATTTCTAAGGCCATATCATCAGCCATGGGAGCTATGTCCTCTACCATCTCAGACTCCATCGCACAAGCGCTCAGGCAGGTCCAGCCCCACACTACCCCTGCCTTGACTCATACCCCCCCTGAGGGGACCTTGTCAGGACGCAAGGCTTCAGGCAAACGCAAGCACTCACAAGACCCCCCCCCCATGCAGGTTGACCCTGCTCTGATTGACACGCCTCAGGCTGTCCATGATGGCGCGCAACAACCGCGCAATAGAGCTTCTGGGCGAGCTACGGCTACCAGAGACTGGAAACGGGCAAGAGCCCAAGATATACTGTCTGATTCAGACGAGGAGGGGGAGGAGGGGTCTGACGTCCCGTACTCTGATCCGTACGAGGACGAGCTCTCAGAGGGCGAAGGCCTGCAGGGTAAACAATTCCCCTTGGCGCCAACACGTACCTCGGCGCACTCAGAGGCGCCCGGGGCAGAGCCTACAGGCGACCCTAAAGAGGTTCCGCTATTTGACCCTGACAACTTGAGACACCCACGCTCTGCTGAGTGGGAACCACCCGTACACATCGCCCAATACCTGGCCCTCAGGGTACGCAAGTCCCTCTCTCAGGAGGGCCGTAATAAGTTGAGAGCGGAATGCCCCCGACCCATTATACCTGATGCTGTGGCAAAAACCCCAGAAGTGGACCCCCAATTAGTCCAGTTTCTAGCCAAAACCGGCTGGAAACCTAGAAGGGGATTGGACTATTCCCTCCGTAATTGTCAGGACAAGTTCCTAGACACCCTGGGTCCCGTCACTAAACTGTATGAACTGCTGGAAGCAGCTCAGTCGGGTGAGGCACCATTAGACTTTGAGGTGGCATTTGGCTGGCTCCAACGCCTGGTCTGCATGATTGGCAACGCCAATACTGCCATGTCAACGGAGCGCAGGAAGGCTATCCTGATGAAAATTGAGCCCAAACTGGCGAGCATGGCCTCCACTGAGCCAGGGGCCGCGGCTAAGGGTCTATTATTCGGCGAATCATTCGTCAAAGACCTAGGCTCCTATGTCAAAACCTTCACGGCTCTGGATAAAGCCCAATCATCCATAAAAAGGGTCTTCCACCAAAAGGTTTTCGGTGGGGCCGGTAGAGGTAGGAGCCGTCTACCCGGCCGCAATCCCCGAGGTTTCTCCAGACCGGGCAGAGGCTCCTTCAACACACAGAGGCAAAGCCAGGAACGTTCATATACACCATTCTTCCCCTCTCGAGGAAGAGCTTGGAATGCCCGCGGCGGCAGAGGTACAACCCCAGGAAAACGCCCTTATGGTGAGTACGATTTTTCCCCATTTTTCCCATATAAATGTGGGGGGCAGGTTGGCTTTGTTCACACAGACTTGGGCCACAATCACATCCGACAGCTGGGTGTTACAGACTGTAGAGGGTTACCACCTAGAACTGACGGGTCTTCCCTTTCAGGAATCCCCTCCACGGGTACCACACATGCCACAGTCACACCGCGACCTCATCTCCGCAGAGATCGAGGTCCTTCACAACAAAAATGCCATAGAGGAAATCCCTCTAGATACCCCAGGTTTTGTAAGCAACCTGTTTTTAGTACCAAAGAAAGGCGGGGGTGTCCGCCCGGTTATCAACCTAAGACCCCTCAATGCCTTTATCCGATACCATCATTTCAAAATGGAGGGCATTCACTGCCTCCGAGACCTCCTTCTCCCAGGAGACTGGATGGTGAAACTCGATCTGCAAGATGCGTATCTCACGATCCCGATAACTCCTACACACAGGAACCTATTACAATTCCAATGGGACACAAGGAAGTGGCGCTTCCGCTGCCTTCCCTTTGGTCTATCCTCCGCCCCCTGGTGCTTTACGAAACTATTGAAACCAGTGGTTACATTCCTCAGATTACACGGAATTCGTCTCATCATCTACCTAGACGATATCCTCATACTGTCAGAAACGAGATCCCTTCTACTATCACATCTGTCGTGGACTCTGCACCTCCTACAGAACCTAGGCTTCCTAGTGAATTGGGAGAAATCGGTACTACAACCATCTCAGCAGATGGAATTCCTGGGATTCCGAGTCGATTCGGTACAACAAATTCTATGTCTCCCTGCGGACAAGATGGCCAGCATCAAGAAGGAGATCAGGAAGATAAGACACCGTCCAAATATCTCCCTGAGACAACTAGCCCGAGTAATCGGATTACTAGCGGCCTCCATACAGGCGATCTTCCCGGGACCACTCCACTATCGGGCGTTACAACGCCTGAAAGCTTCTTGCCTACGGAACGGGCAGTCGTACGAGTCCAACATCACTCTAGACGAGGAATCCAAGGAGGAGTTGGACTGGTGGTTGACCCACATGGAAGCATGAAACGGACGAGCGATCTTCGGTTCCACTCCGGATATAATAATAGAGTCGGATGCGAGCTTACATGGCTGGGGCGCGCGCTGCGGCTCCATCTCCACAGGAGGCAGATGGTCAGTAGACGAATCGTTCCTCCACATAAACTCACTGGAACTACTGGCAGCCTCATTTGCCATACGCAGCCTCACTCCCAGGAGCGCCTCTTGCTCAATCCTCCTCAAGTTGGACAATATCTCGGCGGTCAGGTACATAAACCATCTGGGAGGTACCAAATCACGCATCCTGGCGGTTTTAGCTCGAGACTTCTGGCATTACTGCTTACAAAACAATGTGTCGGTGACCGCGGAGCACATACCAGGCCTAGACAATTACGCCGCGGACTGGAACTCCAGATACCTGAGGGATCTGGGGGATTGGAGACTCCAACCGAAGGTCTTTTCCAAGATCGCACGGCTTTGGGGTCCATTGAGTGTGGATCTCTTTGCATCCAGACTGAACACACAACTTCCTCAATTTTTCAGCTGGCGACCGGATCCGGAAGCCTTGACAACAGATGCCTTTCTTCAAGACTGGACCGGGGGACGAGCATACGCCTTTCCCCCGTTCAACCTGATTGCTCGGACTCTGGCGTACATTCGACGGTTCAAAGCAACAGTAGTTTTGATAACACCATGCTGGAGATCTCAACCCTGGTTCCCTCACCTTCTGGAAATGGCAATCGATTTCCCACATCTACTGCCGGATCACACGTCCCTGTTAACCAATCCGGATGGGGAGAACCACGACCTGATAGAACGGGGAATACTCCGTCTCATGGCATGGCTCCTTTCAGGGGACCCTGGGAAATCAGGGAAGTTTCGAGAACAACTACCCAACTTTTGGCGAACGCATGGGCACCAGGAACTCGGCGCACATATGCTGCGGCATGGAGAGTTTGGTCCGATTGGTGCCTGGAAAAATCAGTGGATCCCATATCAGCTCCTGTGAAGACAGTACTAGACTTTCTCACTCATTTATTCGAATCGGGCAAGGCGTTCCGTACAGTCAACATCTACAGATCGGCTATCTCGGCTGGTCACAATAATGTAGACGGAAGTCCTCTCGGACAGAACCCCCTGATCTGTCGCCTGCTCAAAGGCATACGTTTTGCACGGCCTCCAAAATCCAGATACGGGTCCTTTTGGGATGTCAACATTGTGTTCAAATTCTTAGAAGAGTGGCCCGACAACTCGGCACTATCACTTAAACATTTATCCGCTAAATTGCTCATGATTTTATGCTTACTATCCTGTAAACGAGTATCAGATGTACGAGCCTTAGACTGGCAAGCCCGCACATTCACTCCGGAGGGGGTGTCATTTGATATTTCACGAAGAACTAAATCAGCGACTAAGCATGTTTTCTATCCACGCCTCCCGAACCAACAAAAGCTGTGCCCAGTACTGTGCTTGAAAGAATACGAATCCCGTACTTCTTCCCTCCGACCACCAAACGAAGGCCCATTGTTTATTTCTCTGAAAAAAACGCACCTCCCGGTATCTACACCTACGCTTGCCCGTTGGGCCAAGTGGTTATTAGCTTCAGCGGGGATAGACGTAACAGTTTTCTCGGTCCACTCGGTGAGAGGCGCTATGGCTTCTAAAGCATCGACGATAGGATGTCGATTAGAGGATATCCTGAAGGCCGCAGACTGGTCTACGGAATCCACATTCCGGAATTTCTACTTTAAACCAATCCAACATTTTTCGGAAAGAGTTATTGCTCAGCTTTGAAAGAGCATAATAGGAGCCTCCGTGTCTTTAATAAAATTCCTAAATTTTACTATTAACATGACGTAAAGTCATGATTTTATTAAAGACACGGAGGCGAGTATTATTCCCTTCCCGCCCTCCCTGGGTGGAGGGATTGGATTTAGCAAGGATATCGACCTCAAGCGGAGGTAACCGTAAGTTCAAACTGCCTTTTGCAGGTTTCCTACATCCTTCAGGTAAGTGGCTCTACGTGCTACTGTGGACATAATCTGATAGATATTTAGGTTTGACGACATGACTATAATGCTGTACACATTAGTTATAACTGTTGTGGGGGTATATGATACAACCAGTCATCAACCGAATATTACCATATTTTCTCCTTTCATTTTAGCCTGAATTATACTGTCATGGTGTTGAAGTACCGTTACTAAGTTCTACAGTCCATCATCAAAGAAGGGAATTTTGACTACCGCCCACTGTTCCTGTTCGGGCCAAGTTTATCGTTCAGTTATGGATCTGGTCTTCGGATCGCAGAAGAAAGAGGAAGAAACAGGAAGTGCTACACCTTATATACTAAGGGGGTGGATACCCAGGATAGCACTGTCAATATGCTTATGTTATTTGTTCTTTTTTTATCTCTTTTGCATATATCTCTCTTCGCTGCTGAGGGAGAATTAAAGAAAGAGAAGCATAATACTCGCCTCCGTGTCTTTAATAAAATCATGACTTTACGTCATGTTAATAGTAAAATCTAGGAATTGTGTCTGTTTCAGATGGACACAGTGTTCGACATATTTGGAGTTACACTGTTTCAATTTATAAATCTCATGCTAGTTTCAAATTACTTTCTCCAGAGGAATTATACTCTATCACCATAGATAATTTCTTTGGGAAAAAAAGCGCTGACTAGTTTCTTCCCTCCACCCCACACCAATTCTGTGGTTTTCACTTAGAACACTTTTCACATTTGCTCTATAACATTTGTGTATTTGTTTTGTGGTGCTTTTCTTCTATTTATCTCTTTTTCTTTACGGATTGAGACTTTAAATTCTAATTAAAGTGATGTTTTACTATAGTTAATTAGTGAAGCCAAGTACTTTGGTGGAGCTTGACTTTATAGGTGATTATATTTCCAATTCAGGGCTACGCCCTTTAATTACCCGGTCAACCATTTATTTATCGGGGTATCGCACCTGTACTCCCTTCTCCAGTCACAGACACCAACTGAAACACCGAATTTTATGGGTAAATGGGAGGAATCCCTGAACCAAACCTTTAGCGCCCTGGAATGGGATAAGATGTGTAATATCATACACCACTGCTCCATATTCAGAAAGAGCCAAGAGACAGCCTATAAATTGCTCACACGTTGGTATCGCACACCAGCCACAGCACATCACATAGACACGAAAGAGTCTCGCCTCTGCTGGAGGTGCGAAAAGGTGATAGGCACACTCAGACATATATGGTGGGATTGCGAACTGATACAACCCTTCTGGCATACAATTCATGCTATTATAACCCGCTTCTCGGACAATCCCCCACCATTTGAACCGGCAGCCATGCTGCTCCACCACACAAATATCTCCACATCCAAATATAAAAAATCGCTCACGATCCGGATCATAAACATAGCGAAGCAGACAATCCCAAGGTACTGGAAGACGAAAGAGACCCCGTCCCTACCCTTATGGTTTGCCCAAATGGAAGACCTCAGAGCCATAGAGGAACTCACTATGTACGCGGCTGGACCGCAACAACAGACATATCTAGACATCTGGACACAGTGGATACTGACGACTGCGAAACCAGAATTCCAGACGATACTGACGAGTCTAACACCTAAGAGCCCAAGACCGACTGATACGGAGACAACACACTAACCCTACTCCTCCTTCCTTACCCGACCCTATCCCCCCCCAGTCCCCGTTCCAACTAATACGCACCGACCAGAAGGGTGCGGAGCTATAACCCAGTTCAAAAGGCTTAATTAGGTCGGTAACCCGACAGGGACATCCATTCTAATAGCAAGTTGTGAGAGTATTTCTTGTAGGTGCTGCATGGTTTCACCTTGTGTGGTCATGCCCTGTTTCATGTCTAAGATGTCTTCTTTGGCTGCCTGGAGTCTGTCTGTCACGGCCTGCACCTCCATTTTTACCATATTCAATTCAGTCAAGAACATATCTTGAAAGTGTGCCAAGAGATTGTGAATGTCCTGTTTAGTTAGTGCTTCGATTTTGGGTAAGTTTGGGGTTGCTAACGTAGTAGTTTCCTCCATGGGAGGGTCTCGTGCTGGCTCAGGCCATGTGGGTGTAATCCCTCTGACTCTGGTTGCGGAAGCCAGCATCTGGCCAATGTCTTGATTGCTGCCAGTCTGAGCTGGAGTCGGTCTCTGTGATTTGCGTCCCATATTTGTACCCAGCCGGGCTTGAAAAATATCCAAGAGAGACAAGGCCTCCTCAGAGCTGTCGCTAGTCCATAGATTGGCACTGGATAGTCGCAGGTGTCCCACGCGGTAGACCCGAAGTCCTCGGCGCCGAGTTTTTGCACCTGCGATGAACTGGAACGGCATCCACTGGATCGGCGCAGGTTCCCAAGCATGCGGGTTAGTATTGTGCTGGGAAATATTGTGCTTTTCTCCACGGACAAGTTTGATTTTTAAGTTTGGGACTCAGAGCTGTGAATAATGGTGTCTGCTCCTTAACGCTGCTAGCTCTGCTCCCTACAGTGGTTTCTTTTAACCTTAAACTTAAAATGGGAAAAAAATGTATATTGTTTATATTCTAGATAAGTATTTTCTCCCCCCAGCAGTGAATCTGCCAATCAAGCCAATTTGAGTCATGTGATCATAGTGTCATCACAATCACATGACGCGGATGGGCTAGCTATGCCAGCCTAACAATGTTAAAGCCCTGCTTTTGTAGGAGAGCATAGCACACCCTTCCTCAGGAAGGGATTAAAAGGACACTATAGTCACCTAGACCACTTCAGCTTAATGAAGTGGTCTGGGTTTCAGGTCCCTCTAGGGCAGTGATGGCGAACCTTTTTGAGCCCGAGTGCCCAAACCGCAATACATGCCAACTTTTTTTCCTTAAAGTGCCAATTGTGGCAATTGCGTGTGTGTGTGGGGGGGTGCGTGTGTGTGTGGGGGGGTGCGTGTGTGTGTGTGTGGGGGGGGGTGCGTGTGTGTGTGTGGGGGGGGGGTGCATGTGTGTGTGTGGGGGGGTGCGTGTGTGTGTGAGGGGGTGCATGGGGGTGTGGGGGGGTGCGTGTGTGTGTGTGGGTGTGCGTGTGTGTGTGTGTGGGGGTGTGCGTGTGTGTGTGGGGGTGTGCGTGTGTGTGGGGGGGTGCGTGTGTGTGGGGGGTGCGTGTGTGTGGGGGGTGCGTGTGTGGGGGGGTGCGTGTGTGTGGGGGAGGGTGGGTGTTGTATGTGTAAATGAGGGGTGCTGTGTGTGTGTGTATGAGGGGTACTGTGTGTATGAGGGGTGCTGTGTGTGGGGTGCTGTGTGTGGGGTGCTGTGTGTGGGGGGTGCTGTGTGTGTGTGGGGGGGGTGCTGTGTGTGTGTGTGGGGGGTGCTATGTGTGTGCGGGGGTGCTGTGTGTGTGGGAGGGGTGCTGGGTGTGTGTGGGGGGGTGCTGTGTGTGTGTGTGTGGGACGGGTGCTGTGCTGTGTGTGGGGTAGGGGTGCTGTGCTGTGGGGGGTAAGGGGTACTGTGGGGGGGTAGGGATACTATGTGTGGGGGTAGGGGTGCTGTGTGTGGGGGTAGGGGTGCTGTGTGTGGGGGTAGGGGTGCTGTGTGTGGGGGTAGGGGTGCTGTGTGTGGGGGGTAGGGGTGCTGTGTGTGGGTAGGGGTACTGTTGTGGGGGAGTAGGGGTACTGCTGGTGGGTAGGGGTACTTCTGGGGCGGTGGGGTGGTGCTGTGGGGGTAGGGTGCTGCAGGGGGGGTGTGGTGGGGTAATGCTGTGTAGGGGTGGTGCTGTGGTGGGTAGGGGTGGTGCTGTGGTGGGTAGGGTGCTGCTGGGGGGTGGGGTGGTGCTGTGGTGGGTAGGGGTGGTGCTGGGGTGGTAGGGGTGGTGCTGGGGGGTAGGGGTGGTGCTGTGGGGGTGGGGTGGTGCTGTGGGGGGTAGGGGTGGTGCTGTGGGGGGTAGGGGTGGTGCTGTGGTGGGTAGGGGTGGTGCTGTGGTGGGTAGGGGTGGTGCTGGGGGGGTAGGGGTGGTGCTGTGGGGGGTAGGGGTGGTGCTGTGGGGGGTAGGGGTGGTGCTGGGGGGGGTAAGGGTACTTCTGGGGGGGTAGGGGTGGTGTGTTAGTATCCCACCCCCCTCCTTCTTACCTTCAATGAAGTGTGTGTGGGGGGGGGACACAACCATCTCTGGTGGTCCGGTGGTGGTAAGTACTGCAGGGGGAGGGATCTGTGTAGCAGCAACCCCTGTCCTCCCGCGCGATGCTGTGTGGAGCGTTGCCATGGTAACGCTCGGCAACGCTCCACACAGCATCGCGCGGGAGGACAGGGGAGCTGCTACACAGATCCCTCCCCCTGCCTCCCGACCCGGAAGCAGAATAGAAACGGCAGGCGCCTATTCTGCAGTGATGGCGGACCTGTGGCCGCGTGCCCACAGAGAGGGCTCGGCGTGCCACCTGTGGCACGCGTGCCATAGGTTCGCCATCACTGCTCTAGGGTTAACCCTGCCTGATGTAAACATAGCAGTTTCTGAGAAACTGGGGTTTAGCCAGCCTCTAGTGGCTGTCTCCGGACAGCCACTAGAGGCGCATCGGCAATGATTGAGGCATATTATGCCTCAATCATGCAGAGCGTTCATAGGAAAGCATTGAAAAATGCTTTCCTACGGACACTTTGAATATGCAGGCGGCATTGCCGCGTATGCGCATTCGGCGCCGGTGACGTCAGACAAGGATGCTGATGTCGGCGGGGGAGGAGAGATAAGGGAGCCCGGTAGGGGAAAAGGGTGAGTAGCTGAAGGGGTTTTATCCCCTTCAGCACGGCGGGAAGGGGACCCTGTGGGTGGGGGCACCCTCAGGATACTATAGTGTCAAGTGGTTTTCCTGACACTATAGTGTCCCTTTAAGTATGGAGGATATTGTTCAAGTTCTTAACCAAAGTAAAACCTAGAATTTGAGATATACCTGTATGTCTGTTCAACCATATACTTCTTTCATATTAAGTGCACCCACACTTATTATAGACCATTTTGTTCAGGAGAAATAGAGCTTTATTTTTACATCAAATATTTCAATATGAACCATAATTTAATATGAATAAAATCAAAAAAAGTGTGAGAAATTAAGAACTTTTACTTTCCAAGTTCTGCCTGACATTTTAACTGTGAATGTCATGATACTGTTAGCTTTTGCTTCCATAAAATACACATATTTGTATGCTTTGATGTCCCCCAAGTAGAACGATGCTCCCCCCCATGTACAGGTTTCATGGTGTTTTGGAAAGTTAGGGTCAGATACAGTTTTTACACATTGAAATTTGCCAAATTGGTTTGCTGGGCCTAGGTTGCCTTTGAGAGCATACAGCAGCTGAATGAAAACTACCCCCATTATGGAATGCCATTTGCAAAAGTAGACAACCAAGGGTATTCAAAGTAAAGTATGTGCTTTCTTAGGAGCTAGTTAGACACAAACCCTGGCCAATGTAAGTGTTCATATTTATTTTTTGCATTATTCACACAAAAACTGCACTTTTAATGTTATCATCATCTTTATATGTTTTACTGCAAGAGAACTCTCATATTTTTTCTAAATGTTCATCAGGACAAAGCTTTACAAAGCATAGCAGTATATATCCACAATAAATGCTCAAAGAGGGGGCGGAGTCTGACCGCTGATCGGATCAGACATGCTTTGTCTGAGCTCCTGAGTCTGAGCTAAAAAACTGAAGCTAACCTTGAGCCACAAATGGGCACTGACTCGAAACGGTGACCAATGCACACACCAGCCGGAGATATACACGGAGATACCGCATTTGACCCGACACGGCATCAGAGTTGCCTCAACCTCAGCAAACCCTACCTTCAAAACAGCAAAGGCACCGGAGTCTATATATGCATTTCTTTCAAGCCCGAAAGCGGCAAAACAGAAACGTAGGTCTGGGGCCTACAAAGCATCACCCTTTTCTGGCAGGGACTTGCTCCTTGGCTGATCGCTTGAAAGTGCCACAACCGCTCCAATCCAGTCCCTCTCTGTACACACTGCATTGAATATGAGGTGCAAAAACCAGAAGCCCTCGTCTGGAATGGAGCCTGAATCCAGTGACATAAGCACCATGCTCCAGAAGCAGGTGCAATCCAAGATGGCGGCCTAAGAGCTTACTAACATGTCGGTGTAGCGGAGAGCTGATTTCTCACAGCTTAACTCCACTAATATATCCAGGGGATGCAGGAACAAGTAATAAATCCAACAGGGTAACCAGCACAATCAGCAATATAATCCAAGGATATCCCATCACCTTTCCCAATAACTGGACGACACCCATATCAGGAGTAGAACTGGCATTTATTGGCAACATTCCTGCTTTTATGAGATTCTGCCTTGCAAGGGAGGGATTTACAGTAATTACCCATTGCACCAATCATAGAGTCGTTACCTCGCACACATCTCCTCCACTTGGCTTAATAGATGATATAATTATACTGTACATATTTTTCCCCACTTTCTGGATGTACCCCAAATATGTATGTTATACCTTTAAATATGGTACCCCCTGGTAGCCCTGATCTGGGCGAGAAACATCCAGAAATCACCCAGATCAGACCAGGGGTTCGGGAGTTATATGAAGGTAAAGTTTTGACCAACCGCATGGAAAAAGATGCCGAAAATAGTTCCATAAAATCTGGCCCTGCGGTCGGTCTCTGTTCGTGCCCCAAAACTCCCAGAATGCTATATCACACATAATGGGGTCGGTAACCGGATGAATCCCCTAGTTTGTGGGATTCATCCTACCGAACGACGGGCCGTTCGTGGGTTTCTTTCGGTACTTTCTGCCGTCCTGGAGGTCTTAGCGGTGTTCAGCTAGTCGAGTGTCCGTTTTGAGTTCCAGACACTCGACGACCAAACACCGCTGTTCGGGAGTTTAAGATGGCCGCCACCAAGTGTTCGGCTAACGAAATGGCGGCCACCCAGGAGACATGCGGTACATTCGTGTGAACCAGGGGAATAAAAGCAATGAACAGGGAGGTAAATTACATGCATAATGTACATCAGGGTGGTCCGGGTGTTCGGTACTTTGTTCGTATACCGAACAAAGTATGTCCATAGATAGTGCAATGTAACTCTGTGTGCTCCAGTCATGAAAAACCTCTGTAGTGCCAACAAATAAAATAATAGGGGGGACAGCCAAATAGGGGTTCCGCTACTAAAAGAGAAGAGACTGGAATGGGTTAACTAAACAAGTGCTCCCATATCCAGTCTCTATACCTAAAGTAAAAGACTGCTCAACCAGTATGCAGCGAAACATTGCTAGTTATAGAGCATTATTGGAACTACAAGACATAATTCTTTATTAATCCCTCTTAAGGGTAAAAAACAGTGTGAAAAAAGTGGTGTATATACAGGAGAAGTATATAGAAAAGTGTTTTAAAAGAAATACATACCTGCAGCTATTCTGCTAACTATATACATTGTGCATCGGCTAAATAGCAAGATAGTAGCAGTGGGGAGATGTTGCTATTGTGTTTCATCAACAGTGTATCAGAGTATTAGTTGCTGATATAATTACGTTGTAAAGTTAAAGAATATCCTATTGTAACCCACACTTTTTTATTTTAATTCTTTATTTTTGAGTGCAGGTTTAAATACAGTTGTATACAGTGACTTGTTCAACACAACATATCATGTTATACATTTGGCACAGGTAGTCATGAGGTACTGCACTTTTTTTTTTTTAACAAGATAGGAACATAGATAATACAAGATATAGCATAATTATGATGTACAACGTTTGAACAGTCGAGTGTTATTCTAGGTTAGGCTAGGGTCGTTGCTTGGGTGTACATAAATTTTTATACAGTAAGTCAAAGATCATGAGTGTACAAAAAAAAAAAAAAAAGGCTAGGCTGGACATGTCTACAACAGCAGTAATGACGTGTGACATTATGGTCGCTAGGCAGCGCTTTTCATAAGATTAAACATAAATACGTACAGTTGTAATCTGGTTAGCCTTGCATTATATGAATGTGCTACGTTTGCCTACCAGCGTGTTTGCGCATTTGAGGAAAAAATAAAAATAAAAATGATTTTAAACATAACATAGTGGTTCATGCGTATAGGATATGCTGGGCAAGTGGAGAGTCACAATTCTTTAAATCGTCGAAGGGTAGTCCAGGATACAGGGTAGCGGTGGTAGTTAGTAGCCATTCTAAAGTAACTCAGCGCATAAAATACAACATATAGCATATCAGATTGGTTATGAGGCTTTAAAACACAACTATGAATGAGTTCTATAGGCCAGGTTCAGAGAACAATATGCAAGGTTCACGTAGGGGAACCTGTATGTGTTGGGGAGTCCCCAGGGAATTGTAGTACTGCAGCGCCGTCTGTGTTTGTGCCGGGAGACTGTCCAGGGTCTTTGCTTGTTCAGCCGATGCCCAGTCTGTCATGTGGACGATGGTCGCTCTGTGCTGGGCTTGCATCCCGCCGGTATGTACCTATGGCTTGGATGTGAGGCATTGTCGTGTCTGAGTACCTTGTGGTGCTTCTGGGCTCAATTCCGCCATCTTGCGGGGTTGCTTGTATCTGTGACCCGGTGGTTTTGCTCTTGCTTTTGCGGATGCATTGGTGAGTACCTGGGTTTGCGTGGTCGTTTTCTCCTCTTCTTTTATGCTTAGTCGGAGGTGGCTTGACGGCTGCTCTGAGGGCCACCAGCGGAGCTCCATAATGGCGACGGCGGGTCACCAGGCGGATCCACGTGGCCACCGTCCGAGCCGCTTGAGGGTAGGGCAGTCCCCTGGAGTGTAGTATCTCGCAGAAGGCCGAGTATAGCCAGTCCAGGGCCACCCAGGGGTGAGGGTGTGTAAGCTGCCCCTCATTCTTTCCTCGCGGCATTCGCTGAGCGGCCATCTTAGGTATGGTTGACTTGCTATCCGGCCGCCAGACAACCGTCGCATTTGCTTTCTGCCTTAGCTTGCCCGTCTAGTGGGGACCGGGATATCCCCCCCGGTCCAAAAGGGGGGGGGTAGGAGGCCTGCAGCGCTTTTCAGGGGCTCAGGTGTCGAGGAGAGCGGCCGCCTCTCCCCGGCTCCAACTCCCGTAGGCCTCAGGTTGTGTTGTGGGCTGTATACCCCGATATGCACATAAAGGGTATCCACCGGTTCCCCGGAGCACACCCGTCGTGGGTGTCGCACTCAGGATGGATTCTGGGCAATACAGACGCTGATTATGTCCCGCTTAGAGCTCTCTCGGCGGGCGCTCTGTCCCCATGCGTCCAGTCGGCTTGGCAGTCAGGCTCCGCCCCCCTGTAACCCACACTTGATGACAACACATATGTGTATTGAAAAGTGGGAGAAAGGACAATAAGGATTATTAATATAATCTCTTTATGAGATAGGTTAAACTAGGGGTTAGAATCTCTAGGGGAGTATGGAGGTGTATTGGAGTATTATATAGTAAAGGGAAAAGGCGGCAGCGTACTTAGACCAAATGATAAGGTCAAAGGTGCTAGCTGAAAACCCAATTATAATACTCTGTGAGTCCCCCCTACCCCAAGAGCCAACAATAGTAGAACGAAGCCCAAAAGGACAGAAGAGATTCTTCACATACTTTCTTTGAAATGAATTAGGCGGGGAATTAGAGTCATCAGGGAAGTATCAGAGCATATGGGAGAAAAAGTAACGGTAGCGTATTTCAGACCAAAAAAAACGGTCGAGATGCTATCCAAAAAAGTGAACCCCAATTACAATACTCTGTAGATCCCTCCCCTCCTTATTATTGAATTCTAAGCACAGATGGTAATTAGAGGTAGCCCAGGATTTAACTGTGCAGAGAGATCGGTCCTTATATCTAGGCAGATCTCGTCCAGTATCTGTGTAGCGCAACTCAGTACAGCGCAACACAGTGAGTGCAATGTAACTAACTAAGTGTTAATAATCAGAACATAATCCTTGCACACCTCAAAAACGGTACTGTGCTAGCTCAAATAGATTAAATTCATTAAAAGAAAGTCTCTCCTATATATAGTAGCGGACCCTTCGAGTCCCAGCTAGAATTCAAAAGTCTGTTCAATATTCTAATAAAGAGCCTAACCCCCTCATCCTCTCGTTGAAAAACCAGAAAGCCGAGGTCTAAGTATACATAAAGTGTGTTGGTATTCTCAACGCGCGTTTCGGCGCACACAGGCGCCTTTGTCAAGAGCTAACCAAAGTATGAAAAGGGCGCCACATTTAAACTCACATAGACCCGCCTATTTTTATGACGTCATAATTGTATTACGATCGCAATGTGAGAGGGCAGGATTAGGGGAGTGACGGCTAGGAACTCTCAACATAGGGAAATTAACCCCTATGATGCCAAAAGAGAGAGTAAAGTGTTTACACAGTATCTCTAATGGGCATATATATATGTAGTTCATCTAGAAATTCGAACTGATCATGTATTATCAAGAGAATATGTAAAGAGAAGTAAGTATTAAGAGCAAGATAATGATAGTGTAAAAGCAGAATACTCAAATAGTAATCTGCTAAAAGTTAATGAATAACTGAATATATGAATAATGTTGGTAGAATAGTGGGCCTATAGAACTAATTATTACTCCCCATGTTATGGGACCCCCATAGTAATGGAATTAGAGGAGAGAGCTATAGGATATAAAGTATGGTCCCAACACAACAATAATGATTCATATATATAGATTATGGTATAAGAAAAGAGACTGAACTATTCTTTGATTAGATATAACTATAATAGAAGGGTGTATAGAAATAGTTAAATTAAATAAACGGTGCAAATGAGAAACCTTCATTCAACTCATGAGGTTGTAATGTTTTCAGACGATAGATCCAGAAACTTTCACGCTGTCTTAAAAATCTATAATAGTCGCCTCTTCTTTTTTCTCGTTTCACCAATTCTAAGCCACAAAATCGTAGGCCATTTGATTTGCCTGAATGATATTCCTTCAGGTGGCGAGCAATTGGGGTTTCGATACTAAGTTTGGGCGACCTTACGTGTCCTTGATCCATTCTTTGAAAGGGCGAAAAGTCTTACCCACATATTTGCAATCACATTCACAGGTAAGTAAGTACACTAAACACTATTGCAATTAAAAAATAAAGTGATGGTAAAGGATTGTTTGTTTTCGCTGTCCGATACTATTTTTGAGTCCCGTTTGATATACTTACAGGCGACACAGCGCCCACATTGAAAGGAATCAAAAATAGGTCTATTTAACCAGGTCTTGCTATTGGTACCTTGTGTTTGGAAGTGACTAGGGACTAGGAAGTCTCTAAGGTTTCTCCCTCTTCATGCCGTCATTTCTACTTTGGGACCCAAAAACTTTTTAAGATGGGTATCACCAGTCAGAAGAGGCCAAAATCTCTGAATGCCAGACTTTACTTTGTCCCATCCTGCATCGAATGTTGCAATCATTCGTGGAGTGGGGTTGGTGGACAAAGGTGGTGTGTTAGTCAGAAGGGTCTCCCTATCTGACTCAAGGGCTCTCTTGTATGCTCTTTTCAGGCATCGGTTAGGGTAACCTTTGTCCTTGAATTGTCTTCGCAGAATGTCAGCTTGGATTTTGAATTCCTGAGTGTTGTTGCAATTCCTGTGAGCCCTTAGGTATTGACCTATGGGTATACCTTGTTTCAGGGATTTAGGATGAAAACTATGCCAGGGCAAAAGGCTGTTGGATGCTGTAGGCTTTTTAAAGAGTGTAGTCTGGATGGACTTGTGACTGTCAATTGAGATAGTCAAGTCTAGGAAATTAAGAGATTTTACACCAAATTCTGCGGTAAATCTTAAAGTGAGATGATTATCATTGAGATGATTCACAAATGAGCCAAAGTCATTGGATGTGCCTGTCCATACTATTAAGATATCATCTATGTATCTTGCCCATAGATGTATCATGGGAGTAAAGGATGAAAAATGGGGTGATCCAATCACCGTTTTCCCCACCAACCCAGGTGCAGGTTGGCATAGGATGGGGCACAAGCTGTCCCCATCGCTGTTCCCTGCACCTGGTTGTAGAATCTGTCAAGAGGAAATAATTGTGTGTTAAGATAAATCTTAACAATTCCAAATTAAACTCAGAGTGTTTGGAATAGTTACTTCCTCTTTTATCTAGATAGTGTTTGACATGTTGGATACCTCCCTCATGTGTTATGGAAGAATAGAGGGCTTCCACGTCCAGACTACATAGGCTCACAGGTTCAGGAAGTTTAAGATTCGAAAGGAGTGCCAGGGTTTGCTTCGTGTCTTGAATAAAGGATGGTAACGATTCCACAAAAGGGCGTAAAATTTTATCTAAATAAATACTCCCATTTTGTGTGAGGTTGTTGACTCCCGATACAATCGGGCGTCCCGGGGGATCAAGCTTATTTTTGTGGATCTTGGGTAGGCAGTAGAAGGTTGCTATTCTCGGATTCTTGTTAAGGATAAATTCATATTCATCCCTAGATAGCAACCCTCCACTGCGACCTTTATCCAAAATCTGTTGCAGCTCCTTCAGGAAAGCATTCGTAGGATCTGTCTGAAGAACATGGTATGTATTTCTATCATCTAGAATCTTAAGGGCCATGTTTACATAGTTAGGTGAACTCATAATAACTATGTTGCCTCCCTTGTCTGCCGGCTTGATGGTAATAGTCCTGTCATCTTTAAGGGAGTGCAGGGCTTTGGATTCATGTTTAGTCAGATTGTTATTTGGATGTAGGTCGAGATCCACATTCCTGATACTCTCTATTTCGAATTTGACTGCCTCTAAGAACAGTTCAATATTCCTGAAACTACCTATATGAGGTGTGAATCGGCTCTTTGGTTTTAGGTTGGTTTGGCTGGGGATAGTGGTGGGGTCATTTTCTTCCAGAAGAGATACAAGAGCCATTAAGCCCTCGTAGTCTCTATTAGTCTCTGAGCCACCGGAATGCAGCGAATCTCCCTCTCCTCAAGACCAAAGCGCTGCAGCTGCCACTCACCTTGACTCCCTATTGGGAACACTTGCCACCAAGCAAGACCTCTAAACACTGCTGCCGGCAATAGATATGGCAGTGATCAAGACGGATGTCCAGCATGTTACAGACTGCATGAGGGCCACGGAGGAGGAAGTGATGGACATTCGCGCAGAGGTTTCCAGCATGAAGGAAACACTCCACAAGGTACAATTTACCTTGCATGTATTCGCCTCCCAACTGTCCGCCCTTGAAGATCGTCACAGGCACAATAACATGAAATTCCGTGGCATCCCAGCTGCAATCACGGCAGAAGAATTGCCCCACTTTCTGCGACGTCTTGTGGCAACGGTGTGACCCCCACAGGCAGCTAAAATATTCACCATTGATAGAATATACTGACTAAGCCCCCCACCGCCGCTACACGGGATGTTATTTTTCGCTGTAAATCTTCCCAGGACAAGGGGCTGCTCATGGCTGCACTGCGGGGCAAGACTCCATTCGCATTTAAGGACTCTCAGTTATCTGTGTATCAAGACCAAATAAGTACTACCCTGCAATGCTGCAGGTCCCTTCAGAATCTCACTATTCAACTGCACTCAGCAGGAGTTATCTATAGGTGGAGGGGCACCTCCATCCCTGCTGGTGACCCATAATGGAACTGTACATAGACTTAACTCGGCATCAGACACATTGGCACTCCTGACCACATTGGGTCTCCCTGTACCACCTCCCACCACGACTCACCAGGCAACACAACACACCTGGAATCCCACCAACATAGTGCCCTTTGTGCCGGCAGCTAGTGGAGCTGTGTCTCTCAACACCTAACTAAGCCTGCTGTCACTGTCATGCCTATTCATACAGTCACATGTTCTACTTTGTACTTTGCTTTTTCGTTCACTATTTTTTTTTTTTGCTCACCTCCCTCACACCTGCAGAGGCTCATCTTAATTGCTCAAATCCCTGGGGGCACTGGAGTGGGTGAGATCCATCTGGCGCTTATCTGACCATAAGTGATCAAGGCACATTTCCCACCTTACTGCTGGCAAGCAATGTATCCACCATATCCCCCCCCCCCCCCCCCCCCGCAGCCCCCACTTTAATTCAGTGTAGTAATTTGAACCACAGCTTTCAGGAATAGACCCCCCTAGTGATCCCATACCAAAGTTCTTGCACTATCACCTGACAGCACACTGAGCTAGTTTATATATCTCCTTAATGAATGTCTATTGTTTCCCACTGAACAATCTTGGATTCACCTTAAGCACGCAAGTTATCTAACCCGAATCTGGCCCAGAATTATAGTACCATGAGCCCATCACAATCCTAGCTGTTTTGTTAAAACAATGGTGCTGACCGTGAGATATGCTATACTCCTCTGCATTGTATTGTACTTGCTCTCATGAGCACATTCTTATGTCATTGTGATTTTTCTGTTTTTGTGACTCCCAAGCACTGCAAAAATAAAGACATTTTGTACGTGGTAATACAGAGCTCCAGAGGTATTATGGTAATCTAAAACAAAATTTTAAATTGTGGGCACGCTGTACTATCTCGTACGCACAGTTTAGTATATTGTGCCTGTGAGATGGTTAATGCATGGTCAATATATAACTAATTTGTGGGCACAATATACTAAATTGTGTGCAGATGATATCCTGCAATTCCTCTTGTGTATATTGTGTATATTCCTCTGTGGGCACCTACCTCCCTGCTGCCTCAGCTGACTCTAGTCTTTGCAACCCCTTCTGTGACATAGAGCTGCCAGCACCAGCCCCTCACTGCTTTGGCGACCTCATTCTAATTCAGTGCATTTAAATGGAAAAATTAGAATATGGAGGGAAGGAGCAGAGAGGGGTAGGTGCTGGCACTTTTTTCTTACAAGAGTTATGCAATCTACCAAGCCAGTAAGAAACACATCATTATAGTCTGCCGATGAAGCAGGCATTTTTATGCTAGTGGTGAGTGCTGGCCCTGCTACCCAGCACACATTGATATTAAAGGAACACTCCAAGCACCAAAAGAACTTAATCTAAATGAAGGTGTAAAGGTGCCAAGACCCCCTTTGTAATCTAAACATTCAGAAGCCAGTTGGCGCTTGAAGGGGAGTGGACATCACCACTGGAGGCAAATTTGGGGTTAAACCGTTTGAGAACCGTTTAACCCCTTGAGGTAAGAGGGCCTCCTGGCACCATAACAACTTCATTTAGGTGAAGTTCTTTTGGTACCTTGGGTGTCCCTTTAAGTATTTTTATACAGTGGTGGCAGAGAGGGTTTAAAATCCTACTGGGTCCTTGGCAGATTATCTGTTTAGGCCCCCTTCATTCTTCAAATAAGGATTATTAATGGGGGCAACAGAATCTGGGGCCCTAGGCCTTCTCTGAGTGGTGGACTTAAACACAGTTGGGGTATATGGCAAGACTACACCTTTTACATGAGACAGGCTGTTGATTTTAAATAGCCTTGTTTAAAAATAGTTTAAAATATGATTGCATTCCTCGCTACTTGTACATTTTGTGTAAACAATTTAAAGTCCATCAGTATAGTCCAGAGAGGAGACTGAAAAAAGTCGATATATATATATATATATATATATATATATATATATATATATATATATTCTTCCAAAAAGGATGCAGCACTCTCGGATTTAAAAGTCCAAAAACTATCGTTTCAGTCCTGCATAGAGGACTTTCATCAGGATCCTGATGAAAGTCCTCTATGCAGGACTGAAACGTTGATCATTTTTAAAGGGACACTCCAGGCACCCAGACCACTTCTGCCCATTGGAATGGTCTGGGTGCCAACTCCCACTACTCTTAACCCTGCAAGTGCAATTATTGCAGTTTTCTATAAATTGCAATAATTACATTGCAGGGTTAACTCCACCTCTAGTGCCTGTCTAGTAGACAGCCACTAGAGGACACTTCCGTGTCCCTAGCACAGGAAACCTGTGCTAGAGCGTCGCTGGACGTCCTCGCGCTGTGTGAGGACCTCCAGCGTCGCTCATTTCCCCATAGGAAAGCATTGAAAAGCATTTTCAATGCTTTCCTATGGGGAGCTCTAATGCGTATGCGCGGCATTGCTGTGCATGCGCATTAGGTCTCCCAGGCCGGTGGGCGGGATCAGTCTCGCCCACCGGCCGACACAATCACTGGGAGGAGTGGCTTCAGCAACCGGGGATTGGGGGGTGGGAGGGAGAGGGGACCTGCAGTGCCAGGAAAACTAATTGTTTTCCTGGCACTGGAGTTTCCCTTTAACTTCGTATTAATACATTTTGGACTTTTAAATCCGAGAGTGCTGCATCCTTTTTGGAAGAATGGATACTATTAGCCTTGGCATGCTAGTACCCGGTTACTAAGGGGTTACAACGTGAGTGCAAGAGCATTTTCCATTTTTTCTTATATATATATATATATATATATATATATATATATATATATATATATATGTGTGTGTGTGTATATATATATATATATATATATATATATATGTATATATATATATATATATACACACTTATAATTGCATTATTTTGCAGAAATCCCTGCATCTATGTTATGTTATTATAAAGCACCAATATATTCCACAGCTCTTAAGGTTAATTCTTTGCATACACAGAAAACAGCATGACCATAGAGTTGTACTTTGTATGTACTCTGTGCGCCCGTGTGAGGTACAATTTGTTCTAGAGCCTTGCTTGACTCAGCAAAACTCTGTGAGCAGCTCATTTTCTATTGCTGTGGGTAGGGCTGGTAGTACACCGTTAGCAACCATGATATGACAGCTGTAATAGTAATGTGCAGGCACTATTTCTTTGATTTTAGTACAGGGGTAGGGGCTAGCATGTAATGTTGCTGTGCCAAATTTTAATGCACAATTGGCCAAAGATCCTCAGCACTCACCATGTTTAATGTCAATAAAGTCCATGCATGAATAAAATTTGGCAACTGTTTGACATCCTTTAAGTGTCTTCATCAAGGGGCTATTCAGCAGTTACACTCATCTATTTCATGTGATATACGATGCTGCTGTTTGTCGTTGCATTGCCAGTATCTGCAGGAACTGGGCAAATATCTATTTTTTTTATTCTTTAAAGTTTATTAAAAATGTAATACTGTACAGATATGCAACATAAAGGGTAAATGCAGGTTTTCTTATGTTCAGATGAAGAAAAATAACACTGTGAACAAGACGTTACTAACAATGTCAACAAATCACATTAACAAATTACAGCAGGACAGTAGCAAAATTCCTTTCTGACCAGAGTATGATGTGAATTCACAAGCAGCAAGAATTGGGCATTTAGAGGTGAATGACGAAAGAATTTTAGAACCGGGAGAGGAGAATCATTTGAAAGGGACAAGTGGGGTGAGAGAGAGAGAAAAAATAAAAATAATGTAAAGTCTGGGAGAAGTCATTGTATGTGAAGTCCCAAATTTTAGCAAATAGTTTATGATCGGCGTTCAATAAGGAGACTGACCTGTAGTAAGGGGATAAAGAGGAGTTTTGCCTTCTTTTAGTACGACGTCTACATGTGCTGCCAACATACAGGGGTCCAAGGAGCTCCCTTCCTGAATGATGTTAAACATGGGGAGTAAGTGACATGTAATGGAGCTCCCTGTACCCATTGTTGGGTACCTCCGCCAAGGTCCGCTTCCTAGTTGGAACAGGGGACAAATCGCAGCACTTCCGCCCACATTTGCTGTGGCTTGACTGGCGTCCTGTATCCGTTCCCTCCTGGAGCTGAATGGGGAACTCGCTCTAGCAACCCCCAGGCACTGGACAACACTCAGTCCTGGGAGCTCTAGTCTTTACAAGGACTTTCCCCATTGAATCCTCCACACTGGAACAGTGATTAGTAAGTAGCCCTTTCCCCTCCCAGTAACCAAATGATACATAGTTCTGGGAGTACAAGCTGGAATATGTGTAATATGGCCAGATGGCCTGCTTTTATACATTTCTGAACACAGACAAGCACGCCCATGACACTCCCACAGAAAACATGATAATCCCTCCCCTATGTCTGGGAGATAATTGAGTCAGGAACTGTGCAAAACTCAATTATCTCCAGGCACAAAAACACACATCTCACAAACACCCCAAAAGTACCTCAAAAATATATAACAACCCCCTAAAATTTACATCCCCTTATAGCCCCGATCTGGGTGACCAACCTATCCAAAAATCACCCAGATCGGTACAGGGGTTTGTGAATTTCCTGGAAGTCTTAATTTGACTAACCGCACACGAGGCTCCTTCCCAAAACAGTTCCACAAGATCAGGGCTAGCAGTCGGTCTAGTTCGGTAGTTTAAAACCGAGCACACTACTGAACGTAGTCAATATTCTTACCCTGGAGCTTGTTTTTCTTGTTCGTAGGATCATTTCCACCGAACAGTGTCTTCCTAAGTGTTGTAGAACTGAACGCAGGTGATGCTGGAAGTACAGCGGTGATCGGGAGTTTCTGTATCCGTTTTCAGTTCCTTGAACTCGACTACCAAACACCGCTGCCTGCGTTCGTGCGAACAAGATGGCCACCACCTTGTGGTCATCCATAGGAAATGCGGCCACCCAGGTAAACACTTAGAACACCGCAGTGGAAATTCCTACAAAGTAACAATTAGGCTTAACAAGCTCCCGTGTGGTCTCCGGTTTGTGCGGCTGTTTGGTTCCCGAATCATACAGTCCAAATACACGAGCGGAGATTTTTACATTGCATATTACAGGGTCCATAGTCTGTGGGCAGGAGGCTGGCAAGCAGGCTCTTCCAGGAGCTCGTGGCATATTCACGTGGGAGTTTGTCATAGTGACTGTCCAACAAATCAAAAAAGGTTTCTATAATATTGAATTGTATCATCAGGCCCTGGGCTTTTGCTAGGTTTTGTGAATTTGAGCATTAATGAGCTCTTTGTGAGATATGGGCTCAGTCACACCAAGGGTGCATAATTCATTGTTGTACTATAGAATATTGCCATTTAATGTAATTTGTGTAGTGCATATATGAATTAGCCACTTGGTTGCAAGGTCAGATGACGGACAGGATATTGTAAATTGTATAGGAATGTGAAAGGAGGCAGATGGTTTACAACATGGATTGATGCTTTGATTAATCAATGGCTCTGTAAGGTGTGAGAAGTCTGAGAAGTGGCCTGGAAGTCTAGTTCCAATGTAAACTAACTGCCTTGAGCCATATGGCCTCTGCCTCTTAATTGATTAGTTCATTTTTTTGATATGTTAATGATCATTAGCCTTGTGTTCAAATATCATATCCAAAAGAAACATTAATACTTACTCACGGAAAAATAATTGAGCCTCATTTTTGTTATATTTGGAATGGAACAAGCACAATCTTCTAATCAATGGCCGGAAAGGTGGGTAGTGCCAGCAGATGTCCATTTTGAGTTTCAGAGGGATATCTACCCCTAGTATAAGAAAACGCTCAAAAGTTCTAGCCAAAAAGGGTTTATGCCCCTATTCGGCAACTATAGGTTAGTGAAAGTGAATTGCGTTTCGTTTATTGATCCCTTAAGAAACAGGCAACTGCTCTCTGGGTATA
Source organism: Pelobates fuscus (assembly GCF_036172605.1). NCBI lineage: Eukaryota > Metazoa > Chordata > Amphibia > Anura > Pelobatidae > Pelobates > Pelobates fuscus. The sequence goes on along the minus strand of NC_086321.1, from coordinate 193,513,886 downwards.
CAAGCATACACTATAAGAGAGCGCATAAAAAAATTCTATATATTCAGAACGACATAAAAAGCAGCTAAATACACTAGAACCTTCCAAAGTTCCAAAAAACAACAAATACAAAAAACAACTAGTGTCAGCGCTGTGTCAGTTACCAGCATTTGCATTAAGTGGATTAACACTAAATCTGAAGGGTTTGTCAACCTGTGCCAGTCCTCACAAAATCAGAAATTTCCCAATACAAGAATAAATGACAACCCAAGGTGGCTACTTAGTTTCCCTTGGATTGGATACAGGAATCACTAAGTGACAATACAAAACACTGTGCTATCAACATCATAACCCCTGTATTTTGGAATATATCCTTTTTTTATTATTATTACTGACTTTGGGACTCTTAATATCTAGTTATTTCATTTGTCATGCTTTTTTCCCCATAATCACTCTAAGGGGAAGATTATCTAAGCGCTGATACTAGGTTTTTTTTGTATTTGCTCTCTGGGTATGCCAACTTGTGGAATGGGATCTCATCCAAGAAAAGGGTCGCTACCTGCCTTTGTTTTAGAGTTTGAGTTATTAGCAAAGTACCCTGTTGGGTAAAAAAGTGATAAATTGGGAAAGAAAAGGGGGGGGGGGGGAGGTGTGACAAGCGAGGAAGGATAGGTTTAAGACAAGGGGGATCAGAAAAATGAAAGTATGTTGTTGAAGCGACAACTAACAGGGGAGATATGCCACTAGGACCGAGGATCAAGAGAGCCAGCTACTCCTGACTAGACACGTGCAATTTGTTTCAGTCCGAATTCAAATTCGGACAAATTTTGGCAACTCGGACATTCAGAAGACCCAAACCGAACCGCCGAAGTGGTTAGAATTTCTGAAAAGTGGTACAACAGGAATTATGACAGGAATCTAACCCTACCCCCTACCACTAACCCATAACCCTAACCCCTAACCCTAGGGTTAGGGTTAGATGTAAGGTTAGGGTTAGGGAAGTCCCAAAAGTGCAGAAGTGACAAATTCTCAAATATCCAAAGTCCCGAATTTCGGAAGTGCCAAACCGAACTGAAGTGCTGAAGTCCTGAATTGCCGAAGTCCCGAATTTCGTTAGTGCTGAGCCGAACCAAATTTTTTGCCCATGCACATCCCTACTCCTGACTCCCAGATTAGCAGCAATAAACCATAAGGGGGGGGTTTGCGTCCAAGTGCAAAGTTAGGCTGTAGAAGGAAGTGAAGTAAAAGGGAAAAAGTGAGGGAAAGTTCCGTCTGCCCACAGAAAACAAATGACAATGGGATATAAGTACAAGTTAAAGATTATGCCTCCGGGGGAGCGGGGCTTTAAGCTCAAGATGGCTGGACGTGTCTCTGTATAGCTCCAGCTCTCTGCAGATCAAATTCCATCTATATTGCCAAACTAAGTTGCAGGATACCCCCTGTTGAAGCCTTTGACCGTTGCTGCAATAACTCACCCCAATATAAGCCTGTAAAGCTCCGATCTGCAGGGCACTCACCTTGCCTGGATCCAGCAACCTAGCCCGCCTGTCGATGGGAAGAGGCGGCCGATCCCTCCCACTGTGGAATACTGGTCATAGCAACCAGCCCTGTTCCCACCCCTTGGGGAATATCTACTACACTTTAGAGGTGTCACGATTCGGGAACCTAACACGCTAACAGGTCACAGAAAGTAAAGGGTGCAATACCGGTCCTTAGAATGGCCGGGTTAAGCACACTAAGAATAGTCAGGAGACAAGCCAAGTAAAGGGAGCCAGAAAACAGGAGAACGAGAAACAAGCCGAGGTCAAAGGAATGGAGAATACAGGAAAATCGGAATAACAAGCCAAATAATCGGTAACCAGAGAGACGCACGAACAGACTGCAATACAGGTATCACAAGACCACAACAGGGCACTGAGAGACAGGAAAGGTAAGTATATAAATCCTATGGTTAATTCTGATTGGATAACTTCCAATCAGAATTAACAATCACACGTGGGAGATATTTACACCTCCCACTGTGATTATGGTACTGTGACTTTAACGCCGGGTCACGTGACCGACCCTGGCGTTCGTAAAACCGTGCAGGCTCCCAGGGTGCATCGTTATACATGCTGCCGCTGGGAGGCGAGGAGGAGGACGCGAGCGGCGCCTGGAGCTGAGAGGACGCCGCTCGCTAACAGGTAGGGGAAGGGGAGACCGCGGGGCCCTGACAAGAGGCATACCAGCTAATACTCACCTTACGAAACGGAGCCTAGTGGCGAATCTAAGATGGCCACCATGCCGACCAACTATCTGCTACACTGGGAAACTAAGTTACAGGTAGCCCTTGATGCCTTATGTGCAGCCTTCTGGGCCCGAATGGAGTCTTGCCAGCAGGGCTTCAGCCCTACTGTGGGACTTGGAGGGCTTCATGGTACGCAGGCACTGGTTTGTGAGGAAGCCTGGGCATGGGGAGCAGAGAGGATGAGATACCAATCTGCCTACCCTCGTGGATCAGGGGATCTCCACTTATGTCTGGGACACAGCAAAGGAGTCACTCGAAAATTCAGATGTGCCAGCAGATCAGGTCCACAACACCTCTATAAGTGTGGCATTGGCTGAAGTATCATCTCTGGCTCGTTTCAAGCCTCTCTATATGGTCAAACTCATTACAGTAACTGTTAACTTGTTGTTTAACCTCTAGCTTTACTACCTATTATGTATTATGGTCTCATATATTTTAAATGTAACTACCCTGTTGTATACCCCATGGCTTTTAATCTAGCATTCAACCTGGTGGATTTTCATTTTCATTAGCTTGTTTTATACGTGAACCACGTATGATGCTATACCAAATCTTGGTGTCTCCACATATTGTCAGACAGAACTACTCTACTTTACCACTAATCCTTCCAGATCATTACTCTTCTGACATTCTGTGACTAAGCATGTTTTTCTTTTCATACAAAAAAAAGAGCAGCCCATCTTGACTCCTCATGTTTACATATTGTTCTTGTCACTCAAGTTTTCTGTCATTGCTGAAACGTGTATGAATCACTGCACTATGAAAATAAAGAATAATTTAAAAAAAAAGATTACACAGACTTAAAAAAAATAAAAAAACTGTAAGAAAAAAGTAAGCTGATATTAATTTCATACATGCCCCCATTGTGGTCTGGGTCGAGGGTGTCATCTGGGTCTTTTTGGAGCATCCCATCAAGAATTAGATCATGATCATTTAAGGAATTATATGAACTTGGTCTCGGAGAAAAAAAACAAGCGGCCATTCTGCTCCAGCACCAAGCCACATCCCCTATGGCACAGATTTTAATATATCAAACCTTAAAGGACAACTATAGGCACCCAGACCACTTCAGCTCAATGAAGTGGTCTGGGTGCCAGGTCCATCTAGGATTAACCCTGCAGCTGTAAACATAGCAGTTTTAGAGAAACTGCTATGTTTACATTAAGGTTAATCCAGCCTCTAGTGGCTGTCTCACTGACAGCTGCTAGAGGCGCTTCCGCACTTCTCACTGTGATTTTCACAGTGAGAAGACGCTTGCATCCATAGGAACGCATTGAGAAATGCCTTCCTATGGACTGATTGAATGCGCGCGCGCGGCTCTTGCCGCGCATGCGCATTCAGCAGAAGAGGGAGGAGAGCCCCCAGCGCCGAGGGAGCCCGGCGCTGGAGAAAGGCAAGCCTTTAACCCCTTCCTCCCCCAGAGCCTGGCGGGAGGGGGGCCATGAGGGTGGAGGGGACCTATTAACACTATAGTGCCAGGAAAACAAGTTTGTTTTCCTGGCACTATAGTGGTCCTTTAACTGTAACTTTTATTTATATATTTGATGATGGTTTCATCATTCAGAAGCCAAGTCTCCTGCTGAACCCAGTTACAACACATTATGGGTCAACAAACCAAGTTCAGTTGAGTGTGTTATATTCACAACAAAGTAACAAAGCTTATCCTATTGGCAAATGATTAATTCATGTTTTGCTCACAGTATGAGAACCCTTGGAACTTAGAAATAGCAAAGGTCTTGGACATCTGACAATTTCTTTGGTTTTATAGCTAATCAAGGATTCACAGTTCCTAAGAAGTGGTTTGCACTGTGCTAACAGCGTTACAAGAAGTGGAGAGGTCGATCCAGGCAATATTAATGGTTTTTACAACCTCGTTGTTAACTGTGGGGTTTTCATTCTTTTAAGTAGCAGGTAGCAGGTCAAAGATACATTCTGGGAACCATAACAATTTCATCTTAATTAAGTTGTTATGGTTCCTGCAGGCCTTGCGCACAGTCTTGCATTAAGGGGTTAAACCATTTCTGAATGTTTTAACCCCAAATTTGTTAAAACAACACCAATCCATTATGGTCTTTGGTATCCGCCAATGGACCGAGGTTTGAATGAGGAAGGAATTGTGTGCTGCGGAAACTGTGTGTGTACGTATGTACCTTTCATACATACGTATGTGACACTGTGTGAGGAAAATAGACACTGAAGCAGTATACTCAGTGAAGTGCAGTTTTTAAAGGATTTGCTTAAAGGGACACTCCAGACACCTAATGCACTTTAGCTTGCTGAAGTGCCTTACATGTTAAAAGTGTTTTGTTTTGTTTTTGGCATTTTTATAAATTAAGCTTGCTCTACCCTGTAGGCTGTCAATCACACAACCAGTCCTGAAACTTCCTGGCTGTTTAGTGCAATATCTCAGAGCACCTGCCTTGCAAAGACGTCTCTTTGAGCTGCATTCAGTAGTCTGTGATTGGACAGCCACAGAAAGTCTGGTCTGGGTTAGAAAATGAAGTCTTGCAAAGGATTCAGATAGGACATTTGCTGCTTTTGCAAGCTATTTTGAGATATACTCCCAATGAAAAAAAAAACAAAAAAAAACCAATTAAATGCATGCATGTTTTTATTGAGGGACATCTACTAAACAGTGATTTTTTTCGTTGGGCAGTGAAGTGTTTCATTAAACAATTCTTGTGGTGATCTAAGAGCCAACTCACAAACCTTAGTCTAAAATTAATTAGAAAAAATATTAAAGGTTTTAACGTTCCTTTCTATATCACAGATCATTAGTCAAAGAGACACTCCACTACTCAAATGTGCAATAAAGTAGTCCACTCGTTTGGCTTCCATTATCATTTCTATGCTGATGACACGCAAATCTACCTGTCCTCTCCTGATCTCTCTCCACCCATCTTGACTCGTGTCTCTGACTACCTCTCTTCAATTTCCAAATGGATGGCTGCTGACTTCCTTAACCCCTTCAGGACGGAGTCAATAGTACACGTTCTGATCAAAACAAAATGTAAACAAAAACTGGAATTTGCGCTATGTCTGTTCAACCGTAATTCACCTCTTTCATATTAAGTGCACCCACACTTATTATATATCATTTTGTTCAGGAGAAACAGGGCTTTAATTTCACATGAACTATTCATATATGAAACATAATTTATTATAAATAAAATTAAAAAAAAACTGTGAAATTTAATTTCTTTTTTTAAATTTGTAGTTCCGCCTCCCATTTTAGCTTTTACTGCAAAAAGAGCACATATTTGGATTCAGTTTTTACGGTGTTTTGGAAAGTTACAGGGTTAAATAGAGCACATTCAATTTTTCAGGTTTTTCACAATGAAATTTGCTAAATTAGTCATGTTACCTTTGAGACCGTGTGGTAGCCCAGGAATTAGATTTACCCCCATGATTGCATACCATTTGCAAAAGTAGACAACCCAAGGTATTGCAAGTGGGGTATGTCCAGTCTTTTGTACTAGCCACTTAGTCACAAACACTGGCCAAAGTTAGCATTCATATTTGTTTTTGTGTGAAAAAAGCAAAAAACAAAACAAATATTTGGTCAGTGTTTGTGACTAAGTGGCTACTAAAATGACTGGATTTGCAATACCTTGGGTTATCTACTTTTGCAAATGGTATGCCATCATGGGGGTAATTCTTATTCCTGGGCTACCATACTGTCTCAAAAGGCAACATAACCAATCTGGCAAATTTCAATGTGAAAAAATGAAATGCAAGCCTTATATTTGACTCTCTAACTTTCCAAATCACCATAAAAACATTGTTACACACTAATGGTTGTGTTCAGCAAAGTCTCCTGAGTAAAACAGTACCCCCCATGTACTGGTTTTATGGTGTCTTGGAAAGTTACAGGGTTAAATAGAGTGCTTGCAATTCAAATTATCTGCACTTTCTGCCTGGGTTGTCAGGCATGTCAATCAAATTTTAATTAATTAAATCACATAATTATGTTAAAAGATTACTTAAATATGCACGTAGAATTTTAATATATATACATATATATGTATTTAAAGACTATGTGTACACTTATCAGTGGCGTACATACCAGGGTCGCAGGGGTCGCGGCTGCGACCGGGCCCGGCCCACCAGGGGGCCCGGCCACCACTGCGACCCGGTATGTACCCACAGGGCCAGCCTATTCTGCTGGGGGGCCCAGGAGCCGGCCACCTCCGGGCCCCCCGAGGCTGGCCCTGCTGTCACCCGGCTGGCGTGCGCGCGAGGGAGCGCTGTCCCCTGAGTGCTCCCTCTTCAGCTCCCTCGCGCACCGCACTGAAACCGGAGCCGGAAGATGACGTCATCTTCCGGCTCCAGTATCAGTACGCGGCGCACGAGGGAGCTGAAGAGGGTGCTCCCTCGCGCGCCCGCCAGCCGGGTAACAGCAGGACCAGCAACACCACTGGACCCCAGGGAATCCCCCCAGCTCTCACACAGGTAAGGAGGCTGGGGGGATTAAATTAAAAAAAAAACCCAGAAAAAACGTGTGTGTGAGTGTGTGTTAGTGAGTGTGTTAGTGTTAGTGAGTGTGTTAGTGTTAGTGAGTGTGTTAGTGTTAGTGAGTGTGTTAGTGTTAGTGAGTGTGTTAGTGAGTGTGTTAGTGAGTGTGTTAGTGAGTGTGTTAGTGAGTGTGTTAGTGAGTGTGTTAGTGAGTGTGTTAGTGAGAGTGGTAGTGAGTGAGTGTGTTAGTGAGAGTGTTAGTGAGAGTGTTAGTGAGAGTGTTAGTGAGTGTGTTAATGTGAGTGTGTTAGTGTTAGTGAGTGTGTTAGTGTTAGTGAGTGTGTGAGTGTGTTAGTGAGAGTGTGAGTGAGTGTGTTAATGTGAGTGTGTTAGTGTTAGTGAGTGTGTTAGTGTTAGTGAGTGTGTTAGTGTTAGTGAGTGTGTTAGTGTTAGTGAGTGTGTTAATGTGAGTGTGTTAGTGAGTGTGTGAGTGTTAGTGAGTGAGTGAGTGTGTGTGCTAGTGAGTGTGTTAATGTGAGTGTGTTAGTGTTAGTGAGTGTGTTAGTGTTACTTTGTGTTAGTGTGTGTGTGTGTTAGTGAGATAGTGTGTTAGTGTGAGTGTGTTAGTGTGAGTGTGTTAGTGTGAGTGAGTGTGTGAGTGAGTGTGTTAGTGTGAGTGATTGTGTTAGTGAGTGTGTTAGTGAGTGTGTTAGTGAGTGTGTTAGTGAGTGTGTTAGTGAGTGTGTTAGTGAGTGTGTTAGTGAGTGTGTTAGTGAGTGTGTTAGTGAGTGTGTTAGTGAGTGTGTTAGTGAGTGTGTTAGTGTGTGTGTTAGTGTGTGTTAGTGTGTGTTAGTGAGTGTGTTAGTGTTAGTTTGTGTTAGTTTGTGTGTGTGTGTGTTAGTGAGTGAGTGTGAGTGAGTGAGTGTGTGTTAGTGAGTGTGTGTTAGTGAGTGTGTGTTAGTGAGTGTGTGTTAGTGAGTGTGTGTTAGTGAGTGTGTGTTAGTGAGTGTGTGTTAGTGAGTGTGTTAGTGAGTGTGTTAGTGTGAGTGATTGTGTTAGTGAGTGTGTTAGTTTTAGAGTGTGTTAGTGTTAGTGTGTGTGTCTGTTACTATGTTTTCAGCTGCAGGGTTAAAACTAGAGAGACCTGGCACCCAGACCACTTCATTGAGCTGATTTGATCTGGGTGTCTGTTGTGGTCCTTTAAGTGTATGTGTTTATGCATGCACTGGCGTACATACCGCGGTCGCACGGGTCGCAGCCCTGCGACCAGGTGCCCGCCCGCCATGTGTTGCGGCCCCAGCCCGCGCAGAGTAAGCGCGGGGGGGGGGCCCACAGATCAGTTTTCGCACCGGGGCCCCATGGGTTGTGTGTACGCCACTGACACTTATGTAGTTATTTATGTAATTATATATATTTATGTGTATATATATATTTGCGGTTATATGTATTTTATAGATATATATAGAATGTCATTCTAAGTGTATTTTGTTACCAATATATATATATATTAATAACAAAATACAGTTAGAATGAAATTACATATGTATATATAATTTATTTTAATTTTAAAAAATATATATTTTATTTATTTTATTATTTATTTATTATTGTTATTATATCTGTATATATAAATATAAAATATATATAGATGTATTATATATATATATCTTATATATATGTAACATCATTCTAAGTGTATTTTAATACTAATATATATACTTATATTAACATTAAAATACACTACGTATGACGTTACATATATATAAGATGTATATATATTCTATATATCTTTCCACGTGTCCCACACTCACTGCTCCTGGTCTTGTTAATGCCTTGGTGCAAACTTCGACCATAAGTATATATAGGTTCTTGTTGAAGTGCATTCACAGGACTCAATAATATTTCTAATCGTGCTGTTTATTCAAGCATCAAGTAACACAAAGAAGTGTCGACGTTTCAGTCCTTGCCGGACTTTTTTCAAGGTCTTGAAAAAAGTCCGGCAAGGACTGAAACGTCGACACTTCTTTGTATTACTTGATGCTTGAATAAACAGCACGATTAGAAATATTATTGAGTCCTGTGAGTGCACTTCAACAAGAACCTATATATTATATATATATATTTTATATTTATATATAAATACATTTATTTATTTATAATTTATTTTAAAACATGTTTAATCATTTTTTTTACACTACCCACCAGCAGGGGGACTGTCTGACATGACAGACAGTCCCCCTGCTGGCAGATCCACAGCCAGCTATAGGGGGCCATGTGATCGCTCTTTGAGAGCGATCACATGGCCCCCGGAGGCCTGATTTGCCGGGGGAGAGCTGCTTCGGCTGTCAGGCAGTCCTCCCGAAGAGGATCGCGGCAGAAGTGAGTAAATCCTGGCTCCTGGGGGCATAAGCCGTTACGGCATTCTATGCCGCCGCAACGGCTTTAAATCCCATTATAATGGGGGCGGCATAGAACGCCGTAACGGCATTAAGGGGTTAAACTCAACCTGTCCAAAACAGAACTTCTGATCTTTCCTCCCACAAGTGTTACTACTCCTGTGTCTGTCTCCCTCCAAGTCAACAGAGCTACCATCACCTCTACCTCAAAGGCTCGCTGCCTGGGTGTTCTTTTTGACTCCAACCTCTCCTTCACCCCTCATGTCCAATCAATAGCCAAATCCTGTCGCTTCCATCTAAAAAACATAGCGCGCATCAGCCCCTATTTAACGCTGGATGCGGCTAAGGTGCTGGTCCATGCTCTTGTCCTCTCTCGCCTGGACTACTGCAATACTCTTCTCAGTGGTCTTACGTGTTCCCAGATTGCACCATTGCAATCTATAATGAATGCGGCGGCATGGCTCATTTTCCTGCCCGCTCGCACCTCCCACGCTTCCCCGCTCTGTCAGTCTCTGCATTGAGAGTTAGATATAGGGCTTAATTTAAAATTCTGGTGCCTACATAATGCTGCTCCAACCTACCTATCCTCCCTAATACACAAGTATGTCCCGTCAAGGCCCCTACCTTTGGCTCTGCCAAAGACCTACATATATCCTCTGTCCGTACTCCCACCTCTAACGCTCGCCTCCAAGACTTTTCCAGGGCTGCACCTCTTCTGTGGAACTTCCTTCCCTTTTCCGTAAGAATTTTACCCAGTCTCCACTCATTCAAAAAATCATTGGAAACTCATTTCTTCAGGAAAGTATATCAATTAAACTGTTAGCAGGTTTTAATCCCCCACCCTCCATGACTCCTCTCCTGCAACTGTCAAAATTCACCTATTAAGCCCTCAGCGAATACTTTTCTAACAACCTACTTCGTACCCCTACTTTTACCCTTTGTGTCACTATACCCCACTCCCTCTAATGTAAGCTCATTGAGCAGGACCCTCCGCCTCTCTGTTCCTGTGCGTCAAGTTGTCTGGTTACAATTAAATGTCTGTTAGTCCACCCCTTGTACAGCGCTATGGAATCTGATGACGCTATATAAATAATAAAATTAAAATAATAGATATCCCAATGAATACATGCATGCATACATGTGGTGTGTGAACTGCAGCCTTTGCAAGCCCTCCTCCTTTTCCTTAGGAGAGTCTCTTCATAGGTAAAAAGCCAAGCATAAGCTCTGGTACTGTGTAAATGCATGCACTCACAGCATTCTGTTCTGAGGTTTGGCAATCAGGTATGCAGGAGGGAAGTAGAGCAAGCAACATCACTGGCTGTTTGACAACCAGAGGTGTTTAATTAGTTTAAAAAGTGCCAATTTCTCTAAATCAGTGGTTTTATAAACTGTCATTATAATGAGATACCCCTCACCAATAAAGGACCACTTTTTGGGTGTAGCGTGGTCCTTTAAAAGGTTATGGGTGTGGTCCTTTAAAACCTGCAGTAGTGATCATGGGACCAGGAGTACCCTGGAATAAATGGAAGAGAATGATTTGTGCTCTTTTCAGTCATAATGTTGGTGGAAACAATGTAGCATTAGTCCTGCAGGACTTAACAAATGTCTCTTCACTGCTGTAGGTAGCAATGCACAGCAACAGTAAAGTATCCAATCCAGTGCTGTTTTATCTAAAAACAAATGTGTTAACTTGTTTTAAAACATTAAAAACCAACAACAACAAAAACACACAGACTGTGTCAAAAAGGACTTCACCTGGGGGCGGGGTCTGACCGCAGGCCGGATCAGACGTGCTCTGTCTGAGCTCCCGCTCCAGGATCCGAAATCGGAGCTAGCTGGAGGCCAACTACGACGAAAGACCCAGGACGGTCACCACACTGACCACCAGCCGTTGGGGTACACGAGGATACCACCCAAGCACCGACAGAAACCCGACAAAGACCCGGAGCTCGCTGGAGCTTGAGCCGGGACGAGATGGCCGCTCTCCCGGGTCTCCCGCTGGCGTCTCGCTCCCCCCCCTCTGGATCGGGAGGTCATCCCGGTCTCCAAGGGTAAGGGTGCTCATCTTCACACCGGGCTGAGCCTGGGCGACTGTCCTGGCACGCAATATCCACCAGGCAGCGCCCCTCAGGAGGGCCGCAAGATGGCAGCCGCACGCCACCCGGCCCGGTTTGGCTGAGGGAACTGAACCTGGGCAGAGAGCCAACAGGAATTTAATCCCAAAGCATCCGACGCATCAAGGGTCCCCACAACAAACGGCCAAACACTCACCTCTCAGCAATGGCCCGGTGCAGCGAGGAAGGCCCCAAAATGGATGGCGGCGAACACAGAGGCTTACACCGCACCAACAGCAGGCGCCGCGTGAACGGACATTGCCAATTCTTGAGCCTGCCAACACATCAGTGACAAAGAAGGGGATACCGGCCCAGTGAACGCCCTACAGCCCACTATAAAGCATGGGAGCCCAAGACAGCGTCCCACCGTAGGCAGCAGGGCGATACTAACGAGACCACCTCTCAGCCGCCCCACAAACCAAACTGAGACGGACACTAACCCATTAAACGTGAGTACCATGGATTGGCAAACTACTCCCAAGCTGGACAGATCGTGGAACCCAGAAGAAATATAGAGCTGTGGCCATGCCTCAATAACCCACGACCTTCTGGGACGCTGTACCAACTTGCAGTTCGGGACTTTGACTCCCACAATCAACGAGTATCCAGCTCACATGTTTTATTGTTTTTGGGTCTTGATTAGTTTTGTTTTTGTGGTCTACATTTATATGCTGGACACCCCTCATGACATGCACTGATTTAGAAAACGTGCAGTTAACACCAAAGTCATGCATATTGTGTTTTTTCAAAGCTTTCTATAGTCACCATAACACCGCAAGCTTGTCTGTTTTTGAAAATGCATAAGCAACCCTCTGTCAGCCAATCTTTGAGATACCCATTATAGCAATTAAGCACATCTTCTTTACCAACTTAGAGAGATTGTCTAATCATACAAATACTCATGTCAAAACACCTTTTGGTCTAAGCTTGTATAACCTGCTGACTCTTACAACCACTTAATATACTGTCAGTCAACTAAGCGTAATATATTAACCATCTATGTTTCTATACCTCATGACTTATACTAGTCAGCCATGCCTGTTATAAAAAAGAAAAATGTGCAACTTCCATATGGCATGATAATGTCTTTGATGTAAAGCGTATGTGTGCTGTTGTGGCACGTTACACATATCTGTTAATCATTTGCACAGAAAAATAAAGAATTAAAAAAAAAAAAAGGACTTCACCTTTGAAGCATCAAACACTCTACTGCTGTCAGGATCCTCTGACCTCTTAATAGATTACCGGCTCCTAGGCTCTTATCCTCCTTAGTGAAGCTGATTTGCATTTGCCATTCATTGGCTGAGAGAGTGTCAGCTGACAGCTCTCAGCCAATGAATGGCACACAGCACAGAAAAAATATATTTGCACAGAATTGCCATTAGCCAGCCTGGACCTCTTGTCTAGCTGGCAACTAAGCGGTTAAACTCACATGAAAACACTGCACATATAAACTCCAGGCACCATAACCACTTCAAATAAGTGAAGAGATCATCTCTTTAATAACGCCTATTTATAATTCAGATTATTTACAGAGAAGCAATACACCAGGCTGTGTTTTACACACCGATCATCTGCTCGTACTACAGATAAGGTTTAGATAGCCGGCACAGCTATCTAAACACTGATGTAAGATGATTTGTCAGCTGACTCATGTTCAAGAGAAAGGAATGTAGTGATTGTGGTGTAAAGAAACTATGGGCGCCATTCCATAGATAAATATATTTTTTTATTTTTGCAAAATCATTTTTCAGTGGTTTGATAAAAATAAATAAAGAGGGCTCTCCCCAGCATACAGAGATTGGTTTAGCCCTGCACTCCCCACCAATCAATTCATAAATAAGACTTTGAATTTTACATTTTACAAATATTTCCAGTGTTTTTATTACCTTACTTACCTCGTTTCATCCATCCAAAGCTGTCATGATGATTAATTTGTGGGTAGCTGTCCGTTTTCCTTCATCGCACCTTCTACCAGATTTCCTCTATTTGATAAGCAAAAGAACATTTTCCAAAGAAGGTCACAGATAGTCTTATGATGCCGATGTACTGTCTTCATCACCAGCACATTTATTTTTCAAATATGTCTGATTGCACTTCATTCATCTCCCACCAGGCTATATAACAAGAGACCATTTTCTTGTCCACCTGTCTGTGTTTTGCTTTTCTTTTAATGGTGTTTGCACAGCCCACATGTAAATATTGGCAGCATACCAGTTTAGGAGAGAGGGATGCTGGGAGGAAAGAAACAATGCTTCTATTGCATACACAGTATTTTAGTTGAACGCAACCAAAAGTACCCATGACAGGTACACTTAAAAGTACATTAAAAACTACATTTTTTGTTGCTCCTTAGTCAAGCAACTGTTTTTATATAAATGGTCATCACAAGAGGATCAGTTTTATTACAAGTTGAGTGGACAACCTTTTGGAACTTCCATTTCAAAGACTGCTTTGTAAGGCATTTTTAAATTATATAGTACTGGCGATGGACACAATCGCCACTCTACACACAAACCCGACCCAAAAGTACAAACAATTCGACACATGTGCCATTAATAAAAGAAACACAAAAAGAAAGCAGTTTATTTGCATATAAAAAAGACAAAAGAAAAAAATAAAAATTCCTGAGGTCACCTCCCCTCTAAATAAATGTCAGAGGGACCGGCTGTTCTTTGGTTACTTTAAGACACATGGGGTCATGCACAAAACTAGCAAGTGTGAAGAACCACAAGTTTTAAGACTGAACAAAACCTAAATTTTTACAATTCAGCTGCTTTGTCCTTTAATTTCTAAGCACTTTATCAGTTCTCCACCCTCCCTACTTTAGTGAAACCCTTACAGTATTAATCAAATATCCCCAAGCTCAAGTTTGTGCCTCCAATGGCTTTTAACGCGCAGTTGATCGTGAAACAGTACTGTCTGCAGTTTGAGATATATTCCGTGCTTGAAGGCAAGCAGCCAAATAGTGTTAAGAACCAATGTGCATTGTTAAAACCTGCAGAATTAATAATGTAATGCCGTTTAGGTAAGAATAAATGGTGAATGTGTTACAGATTGCCCTGTATTCCAATTCAGTGATAAAGGTCCCACAATGTTTACTGGTGAGTGGAAGGCCTGCCCACTACACTGAATAAAAAGTGGTTCTGATAATGGATCCCCATTTTCTTTATTTACAAACTATGCCCTGGACCCCAGAACATTATTTATTGAGTGAAATAAGGCACTAACGATCCCACTTGTGACGTGAGACAGGAAGAAAGGAACAACGGTGTCCAATTCATAACCAGGCACTTGTACCCTCTGAAGTCAAAAGCAGTTATCCCATTGCTCTTCCCTTTAACTAGTGAACACCCTCACATATGGCTAACTCTATCTTCCAGCCCCTGTAGCTCTTGCATGATTTGTGGCGGCAGGTCATCAGTCACTTGCTCAGACAGATAACGACCCACCTCCTGCACTTCCTTCTCCCAGAATCCTTTGGGGAGTGAAAACAGTTGTTCTGTATCAACTCCACCTAAACCCTGTAAGTTCAGAGCCCCCTCTGCAGGAAGATACCCAATGGGAGTTTGAAGGGCACTCTCCTCTCCTTCCACTCTGCGGAAGATCCAGTCGAGCACTCGAGCATTCTCTCCAAAACCTGGCCACAAGAATTGGCCATTATTATCTTTTCGGAACCAGTTGACATGGAAGATTTTAGGAAGTTGTACTCCTTGTCTGTGCTGTAGGCTCAACCAATGAGAGAGGTAATGACCAAAATTATAGCCAAAGAATGGTCTCATTGCAAACGGATCATGCATGATGACTTTACCTGAAAAGAGAGAACAAATCAGGATGCTAAGCAGCAGGGGAAATAAAAATAAATATCAACTACGAAGCAGTGGAAGGAGGAGTTGTTTAATTTCCATTTAATAACAAATCCCAAAAAGAATTAAAGGAGGACAGAAGGTTTTAAAGACAGTGGAAATACAATCTACAGAGATTTAACAAACCAATGTGGAGAAAAGAGAAACATTGATAAATCTAGATGTTTATGGCTCACCTTTGTGCTCTGCTGCTGCTGTGGCCTCTGACCTCATGGAAGCTCCAACAAACACTCCGTGGTTCCAGTTGTAGCTCTGATAGACTAAAGGCACTCCTGCAGCATATGTAAAACATACATTGTAAGCAGCTTTTATTTATATAATTATATCCATTGATTGCTGGGCATTTCTACTGGATGTTACTGCATGTGAAGACTCCTAGGACTCACATGTTAACCCAAGTTATGGTGCAAAGTTGAAAACAGCATAATTGTAGTCTGCTATTGTTCACAAACAAAACTCTAGCAAATTCACTATGCACAAAGCAGGTACCTTTATGGACTTTGACCATTTTCAACAGCTTAAGTCATGGAAACATAGCACAGTGGGCTCATAGAGACTTATACTTCCTAGTTACCATGAACTTAACTTTTCTAAAGAATAATCACACTGATAATTTGAAGGTTTTGGACCATGTTCCACCAACTCCCAGGTTCACTCTTACCAATATGAGGTTTAAAGAAGAGCTCCTCTTGAAAGATCGCAAAAATAAATAAAGTCACCCAAACTATTTCATCTCAATGAAGTGGTCTGGGTGAAGTGATCCTGTCATTTTAAACCTGCCATGTAAAACACTGCCGGTTTGTGGAAATTGTGCTGTTTATATTGCAGAGTTAAATAAACCTCTAATGATTATCCTGACAGCCACTAGAGTTTAAGTGCTACTCATAGCAGCATTTGATTGTAGGAGTGTGGAGTTTGGCAGTGCATGCCTAATTCAAATCCATTGCTTTTCTATAACATGGGTGCAGAAAACGAGGTGAGTAATCTATATTTTATTTAATGTTACTGAGCAAACGAGGTGAACAGTGATCACTTTGCTATAGTCCTGAAATAGCAATTGTTATTTTCGGGTCTGTAAGTTCCCTTCTATATCATGTTGCCATTGGCAGATCTTATAAAGGACAGTAAGCACCATATCATCTAGAATTATTTGAAATGGTTATGGTTCCACGCAAAATCCATTGCCCCCTGTATTCTCCCCACCCATATTGCAAGAACTGCTGTGTGTATCATGCATTAGATGGCAAAAGACAGTCTTAGGAATAGCCCAATTTCTTTCTTGATTATATTTGTTGGAGGTTTACTGAGTTCATGTTTCTCCGTTCTACTGCATTTAATTCAACTTGTGAGCTCACAACTACCCGACTTCCCTCACTCTTTTTATTTGAGTTTGCAGTGCATTTGACCAAATGGTTCCTAATAGAGGCAGATGGGAATATATGGTGGGGATAAGTAGGGGAATGGGTAAAAGGGCAATTGTTATCTGAAGCTTTATGTGTGGGAAGGAGGGGAACTGTTGGCTCAAGTAGTCAGATGCAACAATTAAGGAAACCAGAAGATGACAGTGGGCTCTAATAAGGGAATTTTGAATATCATATTGCTGTGATTTGTAGATGTAAACTAACAGAATGTGCAGTAAATCAGGTGTAATGCATTATGCTTTGTCTCACCCTCTGGTCTTCGTCCACCGAATATGATAGCATCTATAGGGACACCTTCAGGTGACTCCCAGTCTTCATCCATAATTGGGCACTGAGCAGCAGGAGCGCAAAAACGAGAATTGGGGTGAGCACTGGGTTCTTTGTCACCTGCACAAAAGGGAATGGTCCTCTACAATTAACATGAGAACCCACACAAACAAAAAAGAAAGAAAAATACCACAACCCAAAACAGGTCTGTTTGTTTGAAAATAACTTTGTAAAATGAATAATTATGCTATGTACTCTTAAAAATCAACCATTAAAAATAGACATTTAGCGTAAACAAAACCATAAATGTCTTATCTGTTTCTGGGTTTTAAGCACAAATTGCTATATTCAGAAACACGTGTCTGTTTCCCATGAAACTATGCAGTGTAAACTTTACAGAGGGAAAGGACACAGATCATGCCATTTAATTCATTGTTTTAAGTACCAAATGTAGGTATATAGCCCTTTCTGACATGGTTAAAATAATTTCTTACCTGGTTTCCATTGCTTTCCCAGCCAGGAAGTGACAGTTACTCCTGGTGGCAGTGGTTGATCCAGCCCTTCCCAATAAACTCCGCCATCGCTGGTCTCAGCCACATTTGTAAAAATGGTGTTGCTTTCAGCTGTGCTCAGAGCATTAGGGTTTGTCTTTGCTGACGTCCCAGGGGCCACCCCAAAAAATCCATTTTCTGGGTTAATAGCACGGAGACGCCCTATCATAAGGAGAAAATGTTACGGTGGAGTAAAATAATATAAATCACCATACAATTTCACCACAAAGTACTTCACCTGCTACTACATCCATCCACACCAAACTCAAACACTCTGCCGTACCAAAAGTAATGCCACCACTTAATATGCATACCAACACACACTCTCTGCACATAAAAACCTCAAACAAACCCTCCCACCCAAAAAACTCTAATACTAATCAATTCCTCAGATTCAAGTATTGCACAATGTCTGAGAAGCATAGTCCCTTATATAAATTATGCAAATTAATATCTGCTAAACACAAAATGTTTACACACAAACCTTTACATACCCTCTCTCAATATGGAACACGAAATATATATGTTCTTAAAAAAACACACAGGAGTTCTCTATTATCACCTCTTTTACAAGCCTTTCTTCTTCAATCAAATCTATATGTGAGCATCACTTTCATCCACATTTTTCTTTTCCTTACAACATGTTTTTAAGAACCCCAGTTACTCTAGATCATTTGCCTCACACCTTGACTATCAAATTTCATCCAGGCGATATCATCGCCGACACACTGGACCTTCCAACCAGGTAAAGACGGACGCATCATTGCAAGGTTAGTTTTTCCGCATGCACTTGGGAAGGCAGCTGCAATATATCGTTTCCGACCAGCAGGATTTGTGATCCCCAAGATCTGGAATACAGGAGAGGGAGAGTAAAAATAATCCTTTGAATTAGAAAGCTGTATTAAAGGAAGCTGTTAACTTTGGACTCACCAGCATATGTTCAGCCAACCATCCCTCATCCTTGGCTATGCGAGAAGCAATGCGCAAAGCAAAACATTTTTTCCCAAGCAGAGAGTTTCCTCCATATCCACTGCCAAACGAAATGATTTCACGGTTGTCAGGAACATGGGCAATAAGAGTCTTCTCAGGATTACAGGGCCATGCATTGACCAATGGGGCTACAAAAGCATATATTGCATAAATGAATACAAAATAATTATTTACTTTCATATTTCTGCAAATGTATCCAGCCAAACCCTGATGTGAGTATGGCAAAGAGTTACCACTAAAGTTGGCTATACCTTTCAAAGGGAGGGGTTGTCCAACAGAGTGTAAACATTTCACAAAGTCTCCACCTTCCAAAGCCTCTAGAACCGGCGTGCCCATCCTTGTCATTATGCGCATGCTGGCAACTACATATGGTGAGTCTGTAAGCTGCACTCCATACTTAGACAGAGGAGATCCGACAGGACCCATACTGAATGGAAGCACATACATAGTCCGACCTGATGAAAGAGGAGAAATATTAACGCTAGTAAGACGATAAAGAGACAAGCAAAATTGTCTCAAGTCTCTATGATTGTAAATAGGCAACAACAAGAGGAATGAAATCTGTAAGGAGAACCATGAGAGAAAACAAAACAAGGAATTGGCAGAAGATAAAGTCTGAGGGCATCTAGCAAAACAGTACAGAGGGTATTCAGACCTTTCATACATCCTGGAAAACGCTCGTTCTTTGCTCTTTCAAATTCTTGTGGCGCCATCCAGTTTCCAAGTTGCCCTTTGACACCTGATGCAGGAATTGGCACTGTGTCCCTCTGCTTCTCTGTGACAATCACAGTTTTACTCTCAACTCGTGCTACATCCTTTGGATCAGTTCGAGCCAGCCAGCTGTCACAGCAGAAAAATAATTAAAGCAGTGACTGAATACATTTAGGGATTGTGACAATTAAAAGTCATAGAAGGCTTGTAGAGGTACTGGATATCTTTCAATATCACCATTGGGCCTGTGGTGGTACAATGCTCCATAGGTATGGCTCCTTGACAGGTATGGTTCCCAGATTAGAAACCAATGTTCTCCATTTTGTTTTGTTTTCTTTTCTCAAGAGGTCAAGCAAGAACATCCAGTTTGGTAAAGTGGGATTTAAAGCTTTCTCTACATTGGGCATAGCTTGGCTTTGATGACAAAGCTTACTTTGACATTATTCATTCCTTTTATCCATATTTCTCAGTCTGATCTACAGTTAATCCCATATGGGCATTCTTACACAGAATATTATGCTGCTTTCTCTCCTTGAGTTTTGATCAGAGCTGAAGAGACCACGAGTCACTGATGATGGAGCACTATAACAATGAGCAGACGTAAACCATATTGTTCACGGATAGTTATAACAGTAATGGTTTTCTGGCAGAAAGTTCTTACCAGTTGTTGTACTTGCTTAGTTTCTTTATCATCCCCTCCTGTTGCAGTACAGTGAGTATGGTATCATTCTCTGCTGCAGACCCATCACAGACGTGGATGTTTTGGGGGTCACACAGCTCTGCTCCTCGCACCACAAATTCTCTGACAGCAGGTGGAAGACGTCCCATCTGCTCACTCAGGGCCTTTGCATGTGCCCTTCGGCATGTTGCTCTTTGAGATTCCACCCATCTTTTAACCGTTCGTGAGCAGGGCCTGCCAAAGAGAAATCATTAAAAAAAAATTTTTTTTTTTTTTAAAAAGCCATCAAATACACTAGTATGTAAAATAAATTAAAACAAATAGATAAAAAGTGAACACTCCAAAATACACACATAAACTGTGCCTGAAGATTAAGCCAAGGCACACACACACAAGCGACTTGAACTTTGCACCACAATTATTATTATAAAAATAGCAACAGTAACTTCCATTCAGACCACAAACCTCCTAGTGATTTACACAAACATACTATAGGCAGGAATGGCGGACACTGGCCTCTCATCTTCATTTTCTTTATTTATCTAGCTAATCTGAAAAAATAACAGTAGTGCAACAATAGGCTCTCCACCTGCTGTGTTTTCCATTTAACAAGTGTCTCAAGTAGCAGGACATAGTTCGTCCTCTGTGACCCATTGCAAAATTTGACTCACCCCACATTATTCCACTGAGGTGTTAACCACAACAGCTAAGACATGCTGATAGACAGTCATGCAAGCTGTCTGCTGACTATTAAAATATTCTTACCTGCTGCTCATTTCTTACATTTCTTGTGGTTTAGAATCACCTAGTTCTGATAATGTCACATAGATGGATTTCTATGAGATTAGGTAATTAGTGCGATAGCAGTATTATCAGAACTATTCACCATGCCATAATTGGCAAAAATTCAGTGCAACATTTATGTAAATGAAGCAGACATTTTGTTGTTGTGTTAATGATTAATAACCATATGATCGCCTGGTTAATTGGAGATATAATAACCTGCTAAGGAGTGTGGTTGTAAACTGATTCATGAAAATAAAACGGTATATCACTGTCACACATTAACAGCCAAACACTCCATAAACAATCAATGGCCAATGTATTATTAGTTTTATTTGTCCATTACTACAAACTAAACTGAAAGAATGTGACTATCACTCTATATCTAAATGATGCAAGATATTGCTCGAACAATCTTTATAGTGAGTTAGATGTGTGTGGGCTGTCTTCAGTTCTTCTCTGGGGGGGGGGGGGGTTTCAGTCCAGTCTCTTTAGTTTACATAGAATGACCTGATAAGGAAAAACATCCTGGAAATGGAACTTACGTGGGTAAAATTGCTATTAAGTGATATCAGAGGAGAATAGGTAGCTGTCACATGACAGTAATATACTGAAGGGCATCTAGAACTCAAGACACTGAACCTTGATGTGGAACATCTACTACTGTATAAAGCCATACTGGGTACCACTATTACCAACTAGGAATATGAGAATGTGAGGCTACAATGAGCGTGCAACCACCAAACATTCTACTGAAGATGTTGCTAGTGTGATGGATGGTAAGAATATGATGTAAAATGTATATATTCCAAGTTTAATCCTGCCTTTTGTCTATGATACAGGCTACTGGTGGTGGGGTAAACAGGTGTGGAACGTTTTCTTAGTTACCTGATGTCAAACATGAATAACTCATGTTGCAGACCACATGCATTCCTTTAAAGATAAAGTCTACCCATGCCCATACTGATACTACCTGTTATGAAGGACATACATGACCATGTTGATTACTTCACTTTACTCCAGTCCTCAAGAGTTGATCCAATATCGCACTTCCCCCCAATTTATTTTGAAGCTACGTTTATGGAATTAGGATTTATCCTGGAGCAATATGTCATTGACACAAGCTGTTTATGGAACTTGGGTCAAGATTGCAGGCCAGCTTTTCAGAGATTTGTTCCTCAATGTATCGTTTTACAGAGATCTATAACGTTCTCAGTCCAGACACTCATATATAAAGCAGAAACATATTCTGCAGTGCTGCTCAATATGTAACTGATTCATACAAAGAAAAGTGACAAAATAAGACAGGAATAACAGGTGACAATGACACTGCTCATATGAGCTTACAGTCGGAGAGTTATATTTACTATATCCATTTGGTATGCATTTATGCAGCCGTAAATGGTTTTGTAGCAAAGAATCACTAGGTTATTTCATCCATCTGAAATAATTAGCAACTATGCAAAAATGCTTTCTAGTTTGAATGTTTAAAGGGACACTATAGTCCCCTGAACAACTTTAGCTTAATGAAGCAGTTTTGGTGTATAGAACATGCCCCTGCAGCCTCACTGCTCAATCCTCTGCCATTTAGGCGTTAAATCCCTTTGTTTATGAACCCTAGTCACACCTCCCTGCATGTGACTTGCATAGCCTTCCATAAACACTTCCTGTAAAGAGAGCCCTATTTAGGCTTTCTTTATTGCAAGTTCTGTTTAATTAAGATTTTCTTATCCCCTGCTATGTTAATAGTTTGCTAGACCCTGCAAAAGCCCTGATTAAAGTTCAATTAAGGTAAATTACATCTGTTTGAAAGTAAAACCAGTTTTTCTTTTCATGCAGGCTCTGTCAATCATAGCCAGGGGAGGTGCGGCTAGGGCTGCATAAACAGAAACAAAGTGATTTAACTCCTAAATGACAGTGAATTGAGCAGTGAAATTGCAGGGGAATGATCTATACACTAAAACTGCTTTATTTAGCTAAAGTAATTTAGGTGACTATAGTGTTCCTTTAATTAAAATACTCAGTTAATAATCTATGAAGTGTTCTTGAAAACAAATGGAATACATTTCAAACAATGAGCACATTATAAGGCCCATTATAATTAATAATAATAATGCAACTCAAGCAGTAGAACCAGACTCTATGCTCAATGTGCATAATTCCAGGTGTTTGAGATACAAAAGGACAGTCTTAATATGGTGTTCTGTCACATCGTCTTATTTACTTCCTTTGATATCCCCAAATTCATGGCAAGCATTACGCTAAAATGTACTCACGTTGCTTACACAAAAGGGCATTAATCCTATCGCAAGAGCACATTCATGGCATGCCCACCATTCTGCTCCCTCACAAATTAGATCCCCCAATTCTTCAAAGTATTTAATTGGTGGATATACAGACAGAAATATGTGGACAAACTGACAAACACACATACTGATGCAGATAACCTAGATACTAGGCACTTTAAGAATTGTTTACTAAATGTCAAATTTACTTTAAATGAATCACTCTCACAATTTGAAAACTCAAATTCTGACTGAATTTACAAAACGTGCTGCCATTTGAATTGAATAACAATACTGATTTATTTTAATTAGCCCTAAATTAGGGCCAAGCCTCTCCAGAAATAGTTCCAGAAGTAATCCAGAATTGTACTATCTATCTTTGAAAGGGACTTGGGACTTTTGTGAAAAAATGTGTATTAGAAAATAATTATATAAAATAATGTCATAACTATCATAATTATTTTGTAATACACCTTTTTTTGCGAAAGTTCCAAGAGTGCATTCTTTCATTGGTATATACCTCTATTGCTGAGAACGCACCTGGGCAAAATATTGGATCATAAGCTATTGCTGTGAGTGCCAGATCTTTGGGTTTATATATACGTAGGGTAAGGTTATTCACTAAACAAATAATTGTGGAATTAAAGAAGATTCCCCACCTCAAATTTTGTATATTTTTCTGTCCCCTATTTTCAGTGTTGTGGACATGAAATAGCTATTTAACCTTACGGACTTTTCTTTCTGGTAGCTTTAGAATGTTAACTGGCTTACATTGTTGTGCCCCTTAAAGGGGAACTGTCACATCTCTCTGCAAATTACACCATTGAAAAAAATCACCAAAAACTTTGTTAATGTTTTTAAGTGATGCTCAGTTTTCCTTCAAATTACCTTCAAAAGATTCATTAAATGACAACACAACCCAGCTCCGTTTAGGCATAGCCAGGGCACGCATTGCAAATGAGGGGAACTAGAAACATTGTTTCATTCTGTATGCTTTAGCTATGCTGACTGCCAGGCGCATTGGACATAACAAGGGAGCAAGGACAGAGGTACCCAGTTGGCATAACAAGGGAGCAAGGACAGAGGTACCCAGTTGGCATAACAAGGGAGAAAGGACAGACATACCCAGTTGGCATAACAAGGGAGCAAGGACAGAGGTACCCAGTGGCATGACAAAGGAGCAAGAACAAAGATACCCAGTTGGCATAACAAGGGAGAAAGGACATAGGTACCTAGTTGGCATAACAAGGGAGCAAGGACAGAGATACCCAGTTGGCATAACAAGGGAGAAAGGACAGAGGTACCCAGTTGGCATAACAAGAGAGCAAGAACAGAGGTACCCAATGGCATAACAAGGGAGAAAGGACAGAGGTACCCAGTGGCATGACAAAGGAGCAAGAACAGAGATACCCAGTTGGCATAACAAGGGAGAAAGGACAGAGGTACCTAGTTGGCATAACAAGGGAGCAAGGACAGAGGTACCCAGTTGTAGGATAAAGAGGTGTTTATGGCTAACTTTCATTTTCACGATATATATCACTCCATATCTGTTGAAAACAAAGGCACAATTATATATAATATTAAGAATTATAGGAAGTGACAGTTCTATTTTAATGCAAAAGTCATCTGTTTAGGGGCTTTCAATTCTATGAGCCAAGCCCAACAGTGCAGGGCTAGCTCATTAGCTGAGAGTGTCAGCTTCCACTCTCCTTTAGGCTGTAGAGGAAGAGTAAAATGGCACCCGGGGAACCTCCATTCTAAAATGGTACTCGAGATATAGGGCTTAGTGGTTAAAGTGCTTGGGGTGTTGCTTTAGTTTGAGAACATTCTGAGTTTAATGAAAATCCCTTATAGCGAATTGTAAGATAAATTGAGGAGTACCAATAGGTAACAGACACTGTGCCATGAATCGCTTTCAAAAAGAAAATCCATTAGATTAAACTGTAACTTGAAAACAGATCTGATTTTAAATAGAATACAATTGTGGTGAATTTCAGAAGTGAACTTTCAACATGTTTTGAAAAAGGTTACAAGGAACATAGTACAGGACCTACCCTATATTTTCAAGTCAGTATTTGTCAGGTGGAAAAAAAAATCTCTAGGTTTCCTCCTGGTAACATGCAGGTCACAGTGCTGTCTCATTATTTGCACCAGTTTATCTTGTTTTGCTAAACTTTCTAATTACACCTCCACCACTACCCCACCTCTGTGACCTTTAACCCGAACACTGGATATACAGCACGTAGTAAGAATTATGTTCATCTCTAGGCAATGATACATACCTACAGTGGGATGGATATAAACAGAACAGAGTCAAAAATAGATATCCATAATAAATGTTTTCTCTTTCATGCCTCCCCCTTAAAAGTCTGTATACTTGTTTTATCCAGTCCTGATGGATAAATATAGTGTATAGAAAATACAAAAGCCTTGTGCAGACATACTGCAGCCAAAAGAATATTGGGCAATGAATTATAATTATACTTGTACCTATTCAGTAATATACATCTCCAGGATATCACTATATTACCTAGACAACATTGTCTGAGCCTCACAATCTGCAATAAAGAGGCACTGTCACCGTCTAGGGGACTTTGCATAGTTTGCAAAGATTCCTGACAGTGACGTAGCCGCTAGGGGTCTGGTGGCCCGGAAGGGGAAGACACTCAAAGGTGAGTACTACTTACCTGAACTTGTCCCCTGCAGGGGACCACCATTCTCTTTCGTCTGTTCTCTTCAGTTCCTGGCGCTTCAGCTGCCAGGAGCCGATGTCAGTGCTGTCGTCTCGCACATTCGCAAGAGTACAGCAGAGAGGGCTACGGAGTATCCGATGGGATCCTCCATAGACAAGCTAATTTCCCTGCAGCCATCACTGGCAACGGCTGGGTGATTGACACTTCTTGACGGCTGTGGTTCTGCCCAGTGTCATATACTGAGACAAAATAGTCCCACTTTGTCTCTGTATATCTTTTGACTGGGTTTGAATTTCAGTAAAATTCCAACACATCAATATGAGTATTTCATAAAGATTATATCTTGTATTGAGATACTACATTTCCCATGCAGTTCTGGTCTCCACAGTATATCCATTTGATAGGAAGAGCAGAGTTTTATTTCACTATTTCACAGAAGCGCCTCTAGTGGTTGTCCTGCAGAATGACAATGTTTATAACTACAGGGTTAAAAAAAAGGGGGGAAGGGGGGAAGGTGGTTGGAAGGGAGGACATGGCAACACGGGCCACTTCATTGAGATGAAGAGGTCTAGGTGCCTGTAGTTTTCCTCTAAGCAAAGTTTCATTGGGAGAGGGGATGTAATCATTAGGGGCATTAGCAAAGAAAAACGGAAAGATAAACAAAACATGACAGTGCCACTAAATACCTTGAAAATTTAAATTAATTGGAAGTGCAGTTTTAGAAAATGATGCACCCCTGCTCACTTTCCCTCAGTGCTCCTGGGCATTGGGTGGCAAAGCTGCTGATCAGGAGGGAAGGGAACTCTGCCATCCCCATCTCAGCCCTTCCTGGTGATCTATAGTCATAATGCCATATTACACTAGCTAAAATACCAGCACTGTATGAGCCTGCCAAGATAATCTGCAGTCAGTGGAGCACTGTCTGAGCCCGTCCGTATAACCTCTACACATCATGGGTTACATGAGATACAAACTCATCTCTATCTGTTCCGTTCCTAAACTCTCAACCCTAGTAAGAGCAGCAATCCTATTAATATTACAGCTATACGAGCCATTTGCCATGTATCAGCCTGTCCTTTTGTCCACCCACAAGCGGCATTGCTACACTTTCCACAGCGTGTTCCATCAGTGTGTAGGTCACAGTGAATCAGACAGTAACTCAGTGCTATTCAGGTCACACTGAGAGTACATGCTTCCCTTACTGCTCAGCTCTGGCACAATACACATGGTTTACTCTATCAGTCCTGTATTAAAGGCTCGAAAGCGACCGCATGCACACCATTATTCACCTTCCCCCCAGCTTGCACCCTAATACAACAACAGCACTTCAACATTCACCCGCAGCTTGCACCCTAATACAACCACAGCACCCCAACATTCACCCTCCCCGCAGCTTGCACCCCAACATTCACCATCCCCGCAGCTTGCACCCTAATACAGCTACAGCACCCCAACATTCACCCTCCCCGCAGCTTGCACCTTAATACAACCACAGCACCCCAACATTCACCCTCCCCGCAGTTTGCACCCTAATACAACCACAGCACCCCAACATTCACCATCCCCGCAGCTTGCACCCTAATACAGCTACAGCACCCCAACATTCACCCTCCCCACAGCTTGCACCCTAATACAACCACAGCACCCCAAACATTCACTCTCCCCACAGCTTGCACCCTAATACCACCACAGCACCCCAACACTCGCTTTTTTTTTTTTTAGCAACATGCACCCAAAAATCACCCTTCTAGCAACGTGCACCCTAACATTCACCCTTCTTGTAACATGCACTCCGAAAGACACCCCAAGCAGAATACACCCCAACATTCACCCCTAGCAATCTGCACCCCAAAACATAACCTAGCAGTATGCACCCCAACATGTATCCCTCTAGTAACATGAGGTCCAACACTCCCCCCACAGCATGTACCCCAACATTGTCCCTTCCAGCCCCTCACTCCTCAGCACTCACCCCACAGCTCGCAGGTAGAAGGAAGGCATGCCAGCGGCAGGAGAGAGCTAGGAGCCGGTCAGAGGGACTCTGCGGACTGTGACAGAGGAAGGGGTGCACAAATACACAGCCAGGGGAGGGGCAAGGGGTAGGGAGACCAGAGGAGGGGCAGGGCAACAAGGAGCCCGGGCTAAGGGTGGAATTGGACCAAAGGTCTGATCTTGTTTGCTTGTACGTGTGTTACATCCTGTATCTCTATCACAGCGCACACACCCCCTGTCACCGTGTCACCCGCCTGCTGCCCTCCACCCCCTCCACATGTCCCTAACTTCCTAGAATAGCCGGCACTTCTCTAGCTGCCCATTGGCTGGTGGAGGGACTGGCCCGACAAGCCCCCCAGGCCAAGCACCACCCCCCACCAGGCGAAACGTCTACCCTAGCAGCCAGGACTCCCTCAGTCATCACCCCCCTGCCAGAGATGCAGGCTCCTCCCCAGCTGATGTAAGAACAAACTAGTCTTAAGAGAGATACTAAAACTCACCCCCTCCCCCACCATGAAAAACGCCAACAAAACATATCAATCACACTGACAAGATATGGACATTCTAAAAACAAAATACACACGGGTACATATCTAGATTGGCATCCTATAAAGAACCAGGCTATGTTAGATATGTTATGTCACTATAGTTACAATAGGGATGTTCATTAAAGGAACGTTTCAGGCACCATAACAGATTCATCAGAATTCATTTGGTATGGTGTGAAGAGATTCCCATGTGCCACCTTGAATCAGGATGCCTCTGGCAGGGGCACCGCTAAAAAAATGAAAGCATCAACTGACACTCTCAGCCTCTCAGTAACTCTCCATTCACTAAACTTTTTGATAAAATTATCTAAGTTTTTTAAGCCATTTTGTGAATGGCAAGTTATTGAAAGGCTGTCCCTGTCCGAGACTTTCTGGTTCAAGCCTCAAACCATGATGAAAAAAACTAGGCAGAGAGCAAGCACCAAATTCAACACTTTGGGGTTTAATGATTCATTGACAGTTTAACCCCTTAAGGTAATCCGGCATCTGGGGACCTCTGTGCACTATAACAACTTCATTCTGGTTCCCAGAGTGCCCCTTAAATACTTAGATGATCATACATATACATTTTTATATTTAAAGGACCACTATAGGCACCCAGACCACTTCAGATTAATGAAGTGGTCTGGGTGCCAGGTCCAGCTAGGGTTAACCCTTTTTTCTATAAACAGCAGTTTCAGAGAAACTGCTATGTTTATATTTGGGTTAATCCAGCCTCTAGTGGCTGTCTCATTGACAGCGGCTAGAGGCGCTTGCGTGCTTCTCACTGTGAAAATCACAGTGAGAAGACGCCAGCGTCCATAGGAAAGCATTGTGAATGCTTTCCTATGAGACAGGCTGAATGCGCGTGCGGCTCTTGCCGCGCATGCGCATTCAGCCGAATAGGAGGAGAGGAGGCGGAGAGAAGGAGGAGAGCTCCACCCCCAGGCGCTGGAGAAAGAGGTAAGTTTAACCCCTTCCTCTCCATCCAGCCCGGCAGGAGGGGGTCCCTGAGGGTAGGGGCACCCTCAGGGCACTATAGTGCCAGGAAAACGAGTATGTTTTCCTGGCACTATAGTGGTCCTTTAATTTTTTAATCTGCATCTTCAATAAACTATTAGCAAAAATAAAATAAAAGTTTAAGCTTATGCATGTCCTACAAAGTGTTAAACCATTACAGTAGCAGTTTCATAGACAGGGTTTTCACTAAAGTGAGAACTCAGAGTGAATTTCAAATGTAAAGAAAATAGCCAAACTTGAAAAATGTTATATCCCCCCCCCCCCCCTCCTAAAAACAAACAAACAAAAAAACACTTAGAACAACATGTTTGTATTCCTGATATTATGGTGTTCCTTTAACTCTAAAATTCTCACTTTAGTAAATAAACCTTCTCTGAGTTTGTTTGAAAAAGTTACCAGGCCCCTTCAACCTTGGCTTGCCAATCAAGGCTTTTAAAGCCTTTATTTTCTGGTTGCCATCTTCTTAGCTAGGTATGATACCCCTAATGATGTCTGCTATATGGTGAAGGGCCACATCCAAACTATTTCTAATTTAGAGCAGGCAGTGCACATGGATATGCATTATGCATCTGCTGCACAGTTAATTGTCCAAGACCATGCACAAACTGATCAGCTAAACTCAATATGCCCTGAGATCATTTTTCTAATTCCAAATACTCTTTTATGATACCAGGGCTTATGACTGCATTGTAACTTCTCAGTTGCCTGCATAGTGGCTTTTAATTCTTAACTTGGCTGCAGACAGTCAGAGAAACTGCAAACAGGTATTGATATCATTACTATATGTCTGCCTAGGTGTCCTCGCCTTCTAATGTAAGTTGTTTTGTTGTTCAGATCATTCAGTGCTGCCTACTTTTTCTGCAGTGAGGGGGTATGGCAAAACATCTTTTTAAAGCAAAAACTATAAATTTCCACAGCTGTCACTTGGATAGGCTGTGGGATTATGGCATCTTCTTGCATTGTGAGTGTTTTTCTATGGAGAATCCTTCTGTCACGTACTCTCATACATGTGTTTTTCACCTTTTTACATGCTTGTTTATTAACCCTTTAAATACAAGAAACCAATAGCTTGAGAACAGCTCCAACACTCAAAGTGTTAAAGGACCACTCTAGTGCCAGGAAAACATACTCGTTTTCCTGGCACTATAGTGCCCTGAGGGTGCCCCCACCCTCAGGGACCCCCTCCCGCCCGGCTCTGGAAAGGGGAAAAGGGGTAAAACTTACCTTTTTCCAGCGCTGGGCAGGGAAATCTCTGCCTCCGATCCTCCTCCGTTCCGCCCCGTCGGCTGAATGCGCACGCGCGGCAAGAGCTGCGCGCACATTCAGCCGGTCGCATAGGAAAGCTTTTACAATGCTTTCCTATGGACGCTTGCGTGCTCTCACTGTAATTTTCACAGTGAGAATCACACAAGCGCCTCTAGCGGCTGTCAATGAGACAGCCACTAGAGGATTTGGGGGAAGGCTTAACCCATTAATAAACATAGCAGTTTCTCTGAAACTGCTATGTTTATAAAAAAAATGGGTTAACCCTAGCTGGACCTGGCACCCAGACCACTTCATTAAGCTGAAGTGGTCTGGGTGCCTAGAGTGGTCCTTCAAAGATTGCCTGTTCCAGTAACTGTTATGGGATAGAGAGGGGATGTGATGTTTTCAATAAAGACACACACAGTTTGTTTGTTGGAATTTAAAGCCTATTCCAACTAAGATCAGGTGTATAGATATAGTAGCCAAAAGGGTTATTTGTCTTATTCTAATGTTGATGATTATCTTGCATACTAAACACTTGTATTAGGACATTTTCATCTTTATATAATAAACATTCTTATAACTATTACATTCCCTGGCTTACTAACTTTGGAATGTGTATGGTACCTGATTTTCACATTTGTTTAACAAACATTGTTACATTTGTCCCCAACTGTGATTCATATCCAAATACTCTCTATTAAATATCAGAATCTCCACATGCATTTGTTTCCTCCTCCTTTAGGAGCTAAAACCCAGCCTATTGGTAAGTATTTTTGTGACGTGAGAGAGAGCAGCGCTCTCTTGCATCGTATCTTGGACTGGTGCCTTATTCATGGCCCAGTTCCGGTGTCTTCCTGCCTCTCAACTTTGTCTTTTCACTGATTACTCCCCTGTGTCTCCTTTTCCCATTTTCCTCTGGCTCAACTTCCCCCTGTGTTTCTTACCTCCAATGTTTCACTTACCATATCTCTTTTTCACTGTTAGCCAGGCCTATACACATACTTTAGATAACTGAGCGTGTGAATAATAACCCAAAGATTTTGGTTTCTACTTTCCCTAGGCTCTCAAAGATGCAGGACACTATCTGCAATAAGGAGGACTGTTGGGAGGTATACATACACTGAGCACCCAAACATTATGGCATGACTCTAGAAAAGTATACTGAGTAAACAGCATGTGTTTATTCAGCCCAGACAGACATTCGATAGCACTCTAACTCTCCTTGCTGGAATCAATGCTTTCAGCACCTTAGACATTTGCACTTTTTATGCTTGTGTACTTGTATCAGTCAGCAGTTTATATCAGGCCTGTTAAACATTATTTAAATAAGTCTAGCACTTTACCTGCATGCCAAAGGTCATTTTTACTTGGCAGGATTTTTATTCGTTTGTTTTACACTCTCACAGTTTTTTCTATTGGGTCTCTGAATTTGGGCATTGGAAACCGGTTTTGTGCCAAATCTGTTGGAGCTTATTTTGTATCAATATATGTCCTTGTAACAGGGAACATTTATAGTAGGTGTGCTGCCAAGTGATTTATACATGCATAGTTTCTTCTTTATTCTTTAAGTATGAACTTTTTATATTTCAAGAGTAAACCTTAAAAAACCCAAACAACTGCACTGCAGCATCCAACCCGGGGCGGTATTATCCAACATGACTCACTCACCTGCTCATGTCCAGAATACCCATTTTTAGTTTAGTTTGGCAGCATTATACTCAATAACATTCGATTGGACCGTGTTTAATCGAGTTCTGTTTCTGCTACTGCAGAGAGACAGAGATAATTGCAAGAATGCCATACCCGTGTATGCAGTCTGATATTTATATATATACACATACACTCACACACATTAAAACCAGCTGCCTAATATCGTGTATTTTCCCCTTGTCCAATTCCAGCGCCGTTGCAGAGCGTGAGGACATTCAGCGTCAGTTAGGCGACCTTTAATGTCAAGTAAATCCTGTAAAATCATGGAAGCGCCTCTAGTGGCTGTCTGGTAAACAGCCCCGGGAGGCTGTCTTAGTAGTGCAATAACCAAATACAGAAATGTACAGATACACCAAAACGTGGATAAAACACACACTTAGTGGGCAATAGATAGAGAAAAAAACTCCAGAACAATTACCCTTGTACTACAAGTACTGTAGATAAGGACTCCTCACAGTCCTCAAAATGATATGGAAAACAGACAATCTACAATACAATAATAACAGAGAAAAACATAGTGCAATAATGTTGCAACAATTATAAAGTGGAGAGTAAATGCAATAATCACACTCACAAACCAAAATTGATTGTAAGCGTATCATAAAAAAGGTAGAAACCTCAGGACTTGTGGAACATCATGGCAAATATAGAGGAAAAGAAAAAATAATAATAGTGCAGAGTATCTCAGTCAAAATAGACACTTTAATATAAAGACACACTTACAAGATTGAAGTGAAAAACAGGGGGGCGGGGCCGGACCGCCGACGGGATCAGACACGCTTAGTCTGAGCTCCCGCCTTGGGACCGGGAAAACGGCGCAAACTGGAGGTAAAACCTTCAGAATCATCCACAACGACACTCACCTTGCTCCCCAGATCCTGAGGTACGAGGGGATACCCGCCATGAAGCGCTCCGTGACCCGATGACGGCCCGAGGCGTGAGGAGCTTGAGCCGGGACGAGACGGCCGCTCTCCCGGGTCTCCGGACGGTGTCCGGCGCCCCCCCTCTGGACCGGGGGGGTCATCCCGGTCCGTAAGGGTGCTGAGCAGCTCGCCAAACCAGGCTCCAGTAATCACCCGGACGCGAGGTGGCCACCGCATGGTGCTTCCCAAGATGGCCGCCGCACGACAGGCAGGAACAGCCAGATTAACAACCTTGTCAGCCTGCACCAGGGCGAGGCTGGCGGACTGCACTGCAAATAAAGGTACAGGCCTGGGGCATCACACAGGGGGGCAATATGGTGCGCAAAGATAGAGATCCTATGGAGGACATCATAAAAAGTAATCCCACAGGTGTGAGCAGACCTTGACATAGCCTGCCCCACAGAGACCGGAACATCAAGCCACCCACCCTGTACCCATCCAGCAATAACTTACCCCGCCAGCCTGGACCTAAGCCAGCTTTAGCTTTTCCCCACGATAACAGCATTAATGGACTCCCTTAATGGACTCCCTCAGCAATGTTAAACGTGTTCCCTGACCTCACGACAAGCATCTGACCAGTTTACCCAGCGGACTACGCCCGAGGAGTAACCATATTGGGACTCTCCCTTCGTCCAAGCCAGACACCAGCCGAGAGCGCAGTTGCCCCAGGAAGCGGCCATCGCCTTCCCACTCGGATGCCCAATGGGACTGGAGCCACAGCCGGAGTCCTCGAGCCTCTCGTCCCATTGTCACGGGCGGCGCTGCGCACGGACGGGCCAAACGGCACGCTGAAATGGAGCCTTGCCCGGCTAACATGGGGTGGACATTTTTGAACTAGCGCAGCAAGGTCTAACAGTTTATACTGATTTTGTGTTACGCTTTGTGTCCAAGCAACTCATATCTTGCACTGGTATTTTTAGATATAGCGATAACAGCATTACAGCGAGTGATAACAGTATTTAAGCGAGAGATAACAGTATTTAAGCGAGAGATAACAGTCTTAAAGCGAGAGATAACAGTCTTAAAGCGAGAGATAACAGTCTTAAAGCGAGAAATAACAGTCTTAAAGCGAGAAATAACAGTATTTAGCCATAACATGTTATTATATATAAAATGAGGTTGATAATCATAGGAGATGTTGACGATATGTTATGACGACCCTATCCTGTACAACTCTTGAAAGTCTCCCTCTTTTTTTTTTCTGTACCCCTATAATCACATGCCTCAACAAAAATAAAGAATTAAAAAAAAAAAAAAAAAAAAG
The DNA here is from genome assembly GCF_036172605.1 of Pelobates fuscus. Taxonomy (NCBI): domain Eukaryota; kingdom Metazoa; phylum Chordata; class Amphibia; order Anura; family Pelobatidae; genus Pelobates; species Pelobates fuscus. The sequence continues at coordinate 193,479,725 of NC_086321.1, read as the reverse complement.
GCACATCATATAAAATAGGTTCAATCGCAGGATCCCAACAAACAGGAACAACGGAGAAAACAGCATCCAAAATAATAAATAAATGAAATAAATAAAAACCCTGGGCTATTTAACTAAGTGCAGAGTTTTTATTTTATTTACTTGTTTTTATTTATTTCATTCATTTATTTATTATTTTGGATGCTGTTTTCTCCGGTGTTCCTGGAAAAAACAGCCCTGGGCTATTTAACTAAGTGCAGAGTTTTTATTTTATTTACTTGTTTTTATTTATTTCATTCATTTATTTATTATTTTGGATGCTGTTTTCTCCGGTGTTCCTGGAAAAAATAGCCCTGGGCTATTTAACTAAGTGCAGAGTTTTTATTTTATATACTTGTTTTTATTTATTTCATTTATTTATTATTTTGGATGTTGTTTTCTCCGGTGTTCCTGTTTGTTGGGATCCTGTGATTGAACCTAACTGTGATTGATGTGCCTGTTTTTCACTTCAATCTTGTAAGTGTGTCTTTATATTAAAGTGTCTATTTTGACTGAAATACTCTGCACTATTATTATTTTTTCTTTCCCTCTATATTTGCCATGATGTTCCACAAGTCCTGAGGTTTCTACCTTTTTTATGATACGCCTACACTCAATTTTGGTTTGTGAGTGTGATTATTGCATTTACTCTCCACTTTATAATTGTTGCACATGTTTTTCTCTGTTATTATTGTATTGTAGATTGTCTGTTTTCCTTAGTAGTGCAATGTAAACTTTGCAGTTTCCCTTTAATTCCTGCAAGTTGCGAGGTGGTGACTCCATAGATCATATTTCTTGCTCCAGCACATCCTACGGATGCTCAATTTGATTGAGATTAAGGGAATTTAGAGGCCAAGGCAACACCTTGAACTCTTTGTAATGTTCCTCAAACCATTCTGTAAATTATTTTTGCATGGAGCAGGGTGCATTACCCTGCTGAAAGAGCCCACTGCCATCAGGGAGCACCATTGCCATCAAAGGGTGTACATAGTCTGCAACAATCTCTAGTGTAGTACATGTCAAACTAACATCTACAAGTGAGACGTTGCAGTGAGACGTTGCAGGACCACAGGGGAAAGATATGGGGAGGAGAAATATATCTGGGTGTTGTCGGCATACAGATGGTAGCGGAATCCAAAGGAGTTAATGAGTTTGCCAAGAGAGGCAGTATAAAGAGAGAACAGAAGGCAGGGCTCGAGTCCTGCAGGAACGCATGGGAACGGCGTTCCTGCACTTTTTTCACAGCAGGAACGCCGTTCCCCCTGCAGGCACTCAGGGGGCGGCAAAAAATGCCGCCCCCAATGCCCTGTATTCCCCCTGTCATGGGGGGGGCCACCTGATTGCTCCTCTCTCCCCCCCGGCGGGCGGCTCTCTCCCGGTCACACACGGCGAGGGAGCTGTGTCCTCTCTGCTCCCACTCGCCGCGTGCCGTTTTCTGATGCAGGGAGCCGGAATATGACGTCATATTCCGGCTCCCTGTATCAGCAGACAACCCACGCGGCGAGAGGGAGCAGAGAGGACACAGCTCCCTCGCCGTGTGTGACCGGGAGAGAGCCGCCCGCCGGGGGGGAGAGAGCCGCCCGCCGGGGGGGAGAGAGGAGCAATCAGGTGGCCCCCTTGACAGGTTTCCTAAAAGGTAGGGAGGGTGGGTGGGCAATATTAATAATATTAATTATTTGTATATATGTATGTCTGTGTGTGTCTGTTAGTGTATGTCTGTGTGTGTCTGTTAGTGTATGTGTTTATGTCTGTTAGTGTGTGTCTGTTAGTGTATGTGTGTGTCTGTTAGTGTATGTGTTTATGTCTGTGTGTGTCTGTGTTTATGTCTGTTAGTGTATGTGTTTATGTCTGTTAGTGTGTGTGTGTGTCTGTTAGTGTATGTGTTTATGTCTGTGTGTGTGTCTGTTAGTGTATGTGTTTATGTCTGTTAGTGTGTGTGTGTATGTCTGTTAGTGTATGTGTGTGTCTGTTAGTGTATGTGTTTATGTCTGTGTGTGTATGTCTGTGTGTGTCTGTTAGTGTATGTGTTTATGTCTGTTAGTGTATGTGCGTGTATGTCTGTTAGTATGTATGTGTGTGTATGTCTGTTAGTGTATGTGTGTGTGTGTCTGTTAGTGTGTATGTGTGTCTGTTAGTGTATGTGTGTGTGTATGTCTGTTAGTTTATGTCTGTTAGTGTATGTTTGTGTCAGTGTGTGTGTATGAGTGTACTTACGTCTGTTAGTGTATGCATGTGTATGTTTGCGTGTATGTGCTTCTGTTAGTGTATGCGTGTGTGTGCGTATGAGTGTATGTGCTTCTGTTAGTGTATGCACGTGTGTGCTTCTGTTAGTGTATGTTTGCGTGTATGTGCTTCTCTTAGTGTATGTTTGCGTGTATGTGCTTCTCTTAGTGTATGTTTGTAAGTGTCTGTCAAATCAGTGAGAGTCTGTCATTTAGTGTGTGTGTGACTATTAGTGTGTGTCTGTCAGTGTGTTTGTGTGTGTCTGTCAATGAATTAGTGTGTGTCAGTGAATGTGTGCGTGTCAAATCAGTGACGTCTGTGTGTTTGTCATTGAGTGTGTGTGTTACTGTCAGTGTGTATCTGCCAGTGTGGGTGTCTGTCAGAGAGTGTGCTTAAAGGGACACTATAGGCACCCAGACAACTTCAGCTCATTGAAGTGGTCTGGGTGCAGTGTCCCAGTCCCCTTAAACCTGCAAGTGTAATTATTGCGGTTTCTCAGAAACTGCAATAATTACCTTGAGGGGTAACTCCACCTCTACTGGCTGTCTACCAGACAGCCACTAGAGGGACTTTCGGGTGGTTAGGTGACCAAAAGTCGCCTAACTGATGCTGGACGTCCCCACCCTGTGCATGAGGACATCCAGCATCTGCTAATTACCCATAGGATTTTAACCCCTTCAGTGTTGAGTGGGGGACGGGGGCACTATAGGGAATTATAGTGCCAGGAAAACAGCTTTGTTTTCCTGGCACTATAGTATTTCTTTAAAAGGAGCAGGAAAAGGTGGAGTCTTAAGAGGAAGGGGTGGGTTCTTAATCAAGAAGCGGTGCGCCCTTGCCAGGAAGGGGTGGTAAATTTAGGTTAGGGAGGTGCTCAGGTATAGTCATGCCTATGGCAGCACAAAATTGAAATACACCACTGTGTGAGTGTCTGAGTATGTGTGCGTCTGTGAGTGTATGTGTGTGCACGCGTTAATATATGCATACAAGTGTTTTGGTTTTTTTGGGGGGGGGGGGGGAGGGGCGGGAGTTCCCACACTTTTTTCCCCAGGACTTGACCCCTGACAGAAGGGAACCAAGAACAGATCCTTGGGGGACTCCAACCGAGACAGGGCGAGAGGAGGAGATGTCTTTGCAAAAGGAGACACTGAACGACGTCGGGAGAGATAGGAGGAGAACCACGAGAGGGCAGTGTCACAGAGACCGAGGGATTGAAGAGTTTGGAGAAGGAGGGCATGATCAACAGTGTCAAAGGCAGCAGAGAGGTCAAGAAGAATTAGTATGGAGTAGTGGCCTTTGGATTTAGCCACGATTAGGTCATTTGTAACTTTAATAAGCAGTCTCAGTAGAGTGGAGGGGGCGAAAGTCAGATTGAAGAGGATTAAGGAATGAGTTGGAATTTAGGATGTGAGTAAATACAAGTCTTTCTAGAAGTTTTGAAGAAAAAGGAAGCAGGGATATGGGACGATAGTTAGAAGGGGAAGACGGGTTTAGGGATGGCTTTTTTGGGATGGGTACGACGCTAGCATGCTTAATGGGAGCAGGGACAACACCAGATGAAAGAGAGCAGTTTAGGATGTGTGTTAAGGATGGTACAAGACAAGGGGAGAGAGATCTGATAAGGTGGGAAGGTACTGGATTAAGCGGACAGGTGGTGGGACGAGAGGAGGGGAGAAGCAAAGCCACCTTCTGTTCTGTAGCTGGGGAGGGTAAGGAAGGTACGGTCAATGTGTGGTTGCGAGAGGGAGGAGCAAAGGGAAGAGAATTCTTTCCTTAACTGTTCAATCTTGTCGGTAAAGTAGCATGCAAGGCTATCTGCTGAAAGGTCAGTTTGAGGGGTGGCTTAAGGTGGGCGAAGGAGAGAGTTGAAGGTATTAAAGAGACGCCTGGGATTGCATGAGCATGAACTAACAAGAGAAGAAAAGTAGGATTGTTTAGCAAGGGTGAGGGCTGTGCTATATGAACACAACATAAATTTATAATGGAGGAAGTCTGACAAGGTGCGGGACTTCCTCCAGCAGCGTTCAGCTGAACGGGAGCATCTCTGCAAGTAGCGGGTCGATTTAGTGTGCCAAGGTTGGAGGCACGTCTTCCTTGAGGTGCATCCTGGGAGCGGGGTTGCAGTGCTCAGGGTGGAGGTGAGGGTAGCATTATATGAGGAGATAGCCAGAGAGGGACAGGAGAAAGTGGGGATGAATGAGAGTTTGGAATGGAGATCAGCCATTATATATATAAAATAAAAAAAATAAGATCTTGCTAAAGACCTGCTGGTCAAATTGTCGATTGCTATCACTTGCTTAAATATATATCGTTTTTTAAATCCATTAATTGCTCTCATCTCCTATTTTTTTGTTATATATATATTACAACACACATACTAATGTAGACACATCCACATGCAGACGCACCTTCTCTTCCTTCTTAATATAGCACTGTGACTTACATGTCTCAGGCTGTGTGAGATTGATGGGAGTCCTATTATTATTATTATTGCCATTTATATAGCGCCAACAGATTCCGTAGCGCTTTACAATATTATGAGAGGGGGGATTTAACTATAAATAGGACAATTACAAGAAAACTTACATGAACAATAGATTGAAGAGGACCCTGCTCAAGCAAGCTTATAGTCTGCTGCCTCTATTAATTCTGATATATATATACTAATATGCTTAAAAAAAGACATGCTGTGTTTATTAACTGTCTGGCACCAGCATTCTGTGTGTGCTGGAGTCAGACACCAAATATGCACAAAATTAACATTAGCCAGCTTCTAACCATTGGTCCCAGCTGGATGTGACTGGAGGTGAAGTTACGACTCCAGCAGCAAATGTTTCATAGTGAAACGATGCATCCTTCAGACTTCAGACACTGTGACCACTTCAAATCAGTGAAGTTGTCATGGTTTTTAGAATAACTTTTTAAGTCTAGCAGATATTTAAGTTTTAAGACAGAAACGGGCCAAATAACTGGTCTAACAAGCACTTAATTTTACTTAAGTTGTTGTTGGTTTCAAAAACTCTGTCCTTATAGTGTCCTTACAAATCCAGGACAGGGCTATGGTTTATTGGGGAGGGATTCTGACACATATGTGTCTGGGCATGGGATGGAAGAGATGTGGCACAGAGTGAAATATTAGTTGTTGTTTATGGACTAAAATGTCCCTAGATTTTTTTGGGCTGCATTCCTATAAGTGTAACGGATACTAGGTATCATGAGAAATGCAATACATAAACATCTAGCCAGCCATTGTCTGTGGGATACAAGCCGGACTGGCCATAATGGAGGAAGTCCATAAACATCTAGCCAGCCATTGTCTGTGGGATACAAGCCGGACTGGCAATCGGCAGGGCCGGATTAACATAGGGGCTGATGGAGCTGCAGCTCCAGGCCCAGGCCCAGACCCATGGAATAGGCCCATTGATTTAAAACATTGTTTTTTTTTTTTACACACTACTCTTAGGGTTGCCATGTATTTCTCATGTATTTCTTATCGTTGCCAGGTATTTCTCAGAAGTATTTCTCAGGTATTTGAGGCTGCCTAGCCGGTGCCGGTATTGCAGTAATACCGGCAATACAAATGTCTGTCTGAGTATAAAACAGAGATTATTCTGCAATACCAGCGCCGACCAGTAGGGGTCGCTGTTTGTGTGGAGAGAGGCAGGGATAAGGAGTTACAGCATCTACCTCCCTGCCTCTCACTACTCACTGATCTGCAGGGGAGCAGCTCTGCACAGAGTCCAGACAGCATCTCTATCCTGCGAGACATGGGGATGGTGAGAGACTTGGGGACGCTGAGACATTGGGACACTGGGCGACATGGGGACACTGAGACACTAGGGGACACTGAGAGACATGGAGACACTGGGGGACACAGGGAGATATGGGGACACTGGGCAACTTTGAGACCTGGAAGACATGGGGCCCTTCCAGTGTCCCTAGTGTCTCCCAGTGTCCCTGGTGTCTTTCAGTGTCCATAGTATGCCAGTGTCCATAGTGTGTGAGTGTTTCCTAGTCTCCCAAAGTCCCCTAGTCTCCCAGTGTCTCTTTGTCCCAATGTTTCCCAGTGTCTCGGTGTCCGCTAGAATAAAAGAAAAAATCGCAGGCACTCACTGTGATAGATTTAAGCAGGTTTATTGGACACCAAAATGTTTCAACATGTACCTAGGCCTTTATCAAGTCTCCATTGTCCCCTATGTATCACAGTGTCGCTTATGTATCAGAGTGTCTCAGTGCCCCATGTCTCCCAGTGTCCCTGGTGTCTCTCAGTGTCCGTAGTGTCTCAGTGTCTTTAGTGTCTCAGTATCCCCTAGTCTCTCAGAATCCTCTAGTCTCCCAGTGTCCCCATGTCTCACAGGTCCCCCAAGTGTCTCAGTGTCCCCTAGATAAAAAATCTTAGGCACTCACTGTGATAGATTTAAGCAGGTTTATTGGACACCGCAACGTTTTTACCTGTACCCAGGTCAAAACCAAGTCTCCAGTATACCCTGTATATCACAGTGTCCCCTATGCATTACAGTGTCTCAGTGCTCCATATCTCCCAGTGCCCCCTCATGTCTCAGAGTCACCCAGTGTCCCCATGTCTCCCAGGTCTCCCAGTGAACCCTAGTATCTAAGTGTCCCCATGTCTCCCAGTGTCCCAATGTCTCTCAATGTCCCCTATTGTCCTAGTGACATGGGAACACTGGGAGACATGGGGACACAGACACTATGGGACTGGGAGACATAGGGACACAGACATGCCCCCTTTTTGTGTATATTCGCCCCTTTCTGCAGTTCTGGTTATGTGATTTGTGTCAGTGGCCCACCCCTCTACCCCATCCATAGACTTCCTGCTTTACTGGACACTGCTGTTAGGGGGTATGGTATTACTTGAAAGATGAAAGCGTGAGATTAGCATAGGGTATGTGTTTTCTCATATCTGCTGGAGCTTCCCTCCAGCACCATCTCCATCAGATATATGACTCTTAGGAGGTAGGACTGTTTTAGTGTTTTTGGTCAATAAGTTTTTGTAATTAGGCCCATCACAATTGTCAGCACCAGGCCCACTGGGCTCTTAATCTGGCCCTGGCCATCGGGCAAACGGGGCAAATGCACGGTGGGCCGCGATGGCCATGGGCAGAAGCCAGCCGGGGAGATCACAGGATCTCTCTGGCCATTCCATGCAGAGCCGGCGCTATCCGAGCCCTGGCCCCGCTGTGTTCCATCACGGGATGGTGGGGAGATCAAAGATCTCCCTCACCAGTCCACATGCAGTGTATTGCGGCCGCCGGAGGTGGAGAGAGACTGGAGAGGACCCGGAGGAGCTCTATCTTGCAGCCATAGCAACGCTCCAGGTCTCGCGAGAGTGAACTCTAGCCCCAGGCTAGAGTTCACACCACTAGCACCACCAGGGATGGATGGCACCAGGCTACAGGTAAGAAGGGAGGGGAGATATAATTCCTGTTTTTGTTTTGTTTTGTTTTTATTATAAAAAATAAATAAATACATAAATCTTGGTATTAACCTGCCTCCCCCAACACAGAATCCCTTCAAACACACACACACACAGCACCCTAACATACACAGCACCCTAACACACACCACCCTCACACAGCCCCTAACACAAACAGCACCCTAACACTCACACACACACGTCACCCTCCCACAGCACACTAACACACACATCACCCTCACACAGCACCCTAACACACACAAACATACACACACACACACACACATCACCCTCACACAGCACCCTAACATACACACATCACCCTCACACAGAACCCCAACACACACACAAGTCATCCTCCCATAGCACCCTCACACACACACATCACCCTCACAGCACTCTAACACACACAGCATCCTAACACACACATCACCCTCACAGAGCACCCTAGCACACACATCACCCTCACTCACACATAGCACCCTAACACACACACACACATCACCCTCACACAGCACCCTAACACACACATCACCCTCAGAAATCACCCTCACACAGACATCACCCACACACAGCACCCTCACACACACACAGCAACCTCACACAGCACCCTAACACACACACGCACATCACCCTCACAAAGCACCCTAACACACACACACACACATCACCCTCACACAGCACCCTAACACACACAGCACCCTAACACACACACCCATCACCCTAACACACACAGCACACACAGACACACACTGCACACCTCACACACACAGCACCCCTCACACACACATAGCACCCTCACACACACACATACTGCACCCACACACAGCACCCTCACACACACATACTGCACAACTCACACACAGCACCCCCCCACACACAGCACCCTCAATCACACAGACACACAGCACCCTCACACACACACTATACTCCTCATAAATGCACACTACACCCCTCACACATACAGACTACACCCTTCACACACACAGAACCTCACACACATACTATACTCTTCACAAATGCACACTACACCCCTCACACACACTGCACACCTCACACATACACACAGCAGCCCCCAAACATGCACACACACACAATATTTCCAAACATGGAAAATTATTATGTATATATACTACAAAACCCCTCACACACATACTGCACCCCTAAACACATAGATCCCTTACCTAACTCTGGATCATCTAAAGATATACACACACTAAATCTCTATATACACTCTGAACCCTCTACAAACACACACTCACTAGATCTCCTATACACACTCTGGATCCTTCAAACACACACTAGATCTCCTACACACACACACGCTGCACAAACTACACACACTACGTTTCTGACATACACACTCTGGATCCCCTATGCACACACTAGATTCCTTGTAAGCAAACACATAGTGTCACCATAAATGGGATACAGCGAGCATCCCATTTATGGAAACCCCTGAGACAAGTTTCAAGCAAACACAATGCAAGCATGTTATTAAATTTGCTTGCGCTGTTCAGAACAAATACAGGGCCTTTTTCTCATGCTAGAACTCTGCGCATGGTGTGCCCTGGAAGAGCATTGAACCAACATGCTCACTTTGAGATGGGGCGTGCTTGTCATTTGGGATGACAAAACATACCCTATCTGGCCCCGCCCCCTTTTCAGTGGGCCGCTGTGGTTAAAGGGACTCTTCAGTGCCAGGAAAACAACCCGTTTTCCTGGCACTGCAGGTCCCCTCTCCCTCCCACCACCCATCCCCAGTTGCTGAAGGAGTGAAAACCCTTTCAGTGACTTACCTGAGACCCCCGCCGATGTCCCTCGGCGGTGGTTTCGGGTCGCCGCCGCTCCTCCCCTTCATCACGTCAGCTGGCGGGGGAGACTGATCCCACCCGCCGGCTGAGGAGACCTCATGCGCATGCGCGCCAATGCCGCGAATGCGCATTAGAGCTCTCCATAGGAAAGCATGGGGAATTGAGTGACGCTAGAGGTCCTCACACAGCGTGCTATGAAGCAGGAAGCAGGAAAAAGCAGGAACACTGCTCCTGTATACTCATATTCTCCAAATCCTGACACAACAACCTAATCTAACGCTAGCTTTCTTACTCATTTTCCTGTACACTCTCTGGTCTTAAGATCAGATCTATGTTTCCTAAAAATATAAAAATGCCACCACACTGTATATGTCTCTGAGTTTTCTATAAGCTTGTCATTGCTGTTGCATCACAAGCCTGTATGTCACTCCTTGCACTATGAAAATAAAGAATTACATTTGTTTTTTAAATAGAAAAAAAAGGGAATGTAAAACAAAATGAAGTAAACAGCAGTTATGTATATAGAACCAAACACAAAATGGTAAAATCAGGTATGTATTCAGCTAATGATTTAATCACTGCAAAATCTCACAGTCACTGTTCTATCCTATTTCTCCTTGACCTTTCTGCTGCTTTCGACACTGTTGATTATCAACAACTTCTTCTCATCCTCCGTAATCTCGGTCTACGAGATACTGCTTTCTCCTGGTGCTCTTTCATTGTTTCTTTCACTAGCTCTGCCTTGTCTCCGCAACCTCTGTCTGTTAGTGTTTCCCAAGGGTCTGTCCTTGTTCTATACTGCCTCCCTTGGTAAACTTATCAGCTTATTTGGCTTTCAATAACATTTCTATGAGGATGACACACAAATCTATCTCTCGCCATCCCTCTTGACTAGTGTCTAATGGAAAGGGGGGGCAGAGGAGAGAAGAGACCACTAAGGGGGAGACGAGAGACCACTAATGAAAAGTTGGGGAGAAAAGGAGAGACCACTGAGGGGGGTGGGGGGGAGTAGAGTAGAGACCACTAAGGGACAGAGGAGGAGAAGAGAGACCTCTAAGGGACGTAAGGGAGAGCTCTATAGGACAGTGTCACACTACGCACACACAATGCATCCCTATACATACACAGAAACACACAATCCCTCCCTACACATGCAGAAACACAACATGCTTCCCTTACACACAGAGAAACACACAATGCATACATTACACACACACACACACACACAATGCAACCCTTACATATAAAGACAATGCATCCTTTGCACACATACACAGAAACACACAATGTATCCCTTACACACAACCAGAAACACACAATACATCCCTTATACACAAACACACACTGCTTTCTATCCCTTAAACAAAAACACACTGCTTCCACTACACACAAACACACTGCATCACCTACACAAACTGGTATCCCTATACACTACATTCCATAAGCATGCACATTAGATCATCTACAATAACACATAACACAGGGAACTCATGGGTGGAACATGTAGGTGGACTTATGGGTGGGCTTTATGGGCATACTCACCGTCAGGCCCTGGGCTGTGTAAAGGGCCCCAAAAAATGGAGCTGCTTTCTGTTCTCCCAGAATATTGAATTTTGTGACCACAGTTACAAATAGCCACTTCCTGAGGAAGTCGACACCGACGAGCACCGAGCACCTACAAGATCCCTGCAGTTTTGGTATAGCAGTCTTTTTTCTACATGCATTTCATCTTATAGTATTTGTGCACTTTATGCTGTCTTTAGCTCATGGAGCAATATTATTGACATCTTGTATCTTTTGCACTTTAGCACTTGGCACTTTACTATAATTCAAGCACATTGTATGATTATAGCTGCTATCCTTAGGGGTTCTTGGCCAATTTGGCTGTATATTTACTTTTTATCATTGTTATTTTATCCATATTGTGCATGTTGCACTTTTGGGCATTACTGTTTCAATAAAGTGGACTTTATATTTCCACGGATTGCTCTTCATTTATGGCATTATCCTGAACCATACTACTATATGTCTTAGTGTTTGTGGCGCCCTGTAGTCTGTACTAGCGTTCAGACATTGTGTTTATTTTGTATAGAGGTTTAGAGTGACCTCAGAACAGTGGCTTGCCTACACTAGGTTTGAGACCTATTATCACCTTCACCACCTGCCCATTTACTTTTCTGCTTCTAGTAGCTGTCACACTGCATTGCCCTATTAGTGACATTGAGCGAAGTAAGGGGGCAAGCAGTGCAGAGAGAGTCAGTGCTTGATAAATAAAAGTAACCCCATTTTTTAAAATATTTTTTATGGTGGGGGGGCTTGAATCCATAGTATTTGGAATACAGGTTTATATTTCTAACACTCCAGTGTTCCTTTAGAAGTATTGATTTAAAAAAAAAAATTAAAACAGTCTTTTTTCCCCAAATACAATCACTGATACTACATACATATACACACTCACTCACACTCAATGGTCCTCACAATCAGTGACCAATGCACACACAAATTCAATGACTCACGCAAAGTGAGACATACACACAGATCCAAGCAGACGCACACACAGACAGACCCAAACAGACACATACACATACACTGACCCAAGCAGACACACACACTGATTCAGACATACACAGATCCAATCAGACACACACACACACACACACAGATCTAAGCAGACACACACACACACTGACCCAAGCAGACACACACAAAATACTGATCCAGACACACACACAGAGACCCAAGCAGACACACACAGAGACCCAAGCAGACACATACTGCTCCAGACCCACACAGATCCAAGCAGACACAAACACTGACCCAAGCAGACACACACCCTGACCCAAGCAAACACACACAAAATACTAATCCAGACACACACACAGACCCAAGCACACACACACACACTGATCCAAGAAGACACACATAAAATACTGATAAACACACACACACACACACACACATAAACTGGCCTAAGCAGAAAATCACACACACACACACTGACCTAAGCAGACACACACACACACACAGACCCAAGCATACACAAACATACTGAATGAAACAGGCCGACACAAACACACACACCATGATGTCCCCCACTTGCCTTCATTTCAAATAGTTTCTCCATGGGTCCCGGTCCAGTCCTGGTTACTTGACTCTCTTTTAGCTCTGCCCCCGCTATCCTCCCACCCACTTGACCCCGAGTTCTGGGCAAGGGGCGGGAGCGATCGTGCGCTGGCATGACAGGTGAGTAAGGGTGGCGGCTCTCTGATCTTTGCAAGCTAAGGTTGAAGGCACCGGGTGCTTGTCTGCAGCCATGCAAGTGCTTACTAGTACAAACAATAGAAAGTACAGGGCGCCACAGTCACTATGTGGGTAATATAATAAGTAGGGTTAAAAAAGGGAAAAATAGTAGAATAAAAACAATAAAGTTTATTGAAAAAAGATATATAAACAATCTCAACACACAATATGTGCAATATAAATAAATATATATATATATATATATATATATATATATATATATATATATAAGTCACAATAGGCTAAAGACCCATAAGTATAGCAGCTCAATATAACATAGTATTCTGTTAAATAAGAAAGACAAAAAGTGCAAATGCTAGAGTGCAAGACAAATAGAGTGAGAAGGCATATAGCCCATCACTAATACAAGTAAACAACACTCAGCCCAAACTGCACAAGCAAATTAAGTAACCAAAGTACATGTAAAAAAAAACCTGCTGATACCAAATTACAGGGTCCCAAGTAATGCTCAATGCGTTTCGTCTGTGCGACTTCCTCAGGAGCTTCTTCTTACTTCTCATCTTCTCTCCTTTTTAAATCTGCCGGTCCGTCAGTCTGTCATGCCATTTCCGTAATCGCGCATGCGCGCGTCTTGTCACGCGCGTTGACATACGTCATGACGCACGCGTGACCAATCCGCGCATGCGCGACCACGCTGGTCTTATACACATCCCCTGTACTTTCTATTGTTTGTATTTTGTTATTAGGGTTGGAGTGACCTTTTATACAGAGGCTTGCCTGCACTTGGGTCTCACTACCTTTCACCCACCTCCTTGCTCTTTTAAGTGTTTACTAGTGCCCGGTGCCATCACCTGCGGCACACAATAAAGAATGTGTCCCACATAGAGGGGCGCTTCTTATTGGCGCCCCCCCCTTAAAAAACACCCTAGGCGGCCGCCCAATTGGCCTATCGCATGCGCAAGCCCTGAAGGGTAGGGACATTAGCTGAGAAAGATAAGGATGACGGTGAACTTGGCCTTGGCACTGAAAATAAGGCAGGCTTAAGCATTTGGTTTGTTTTTGGTGTTGGGGGCAGGAGGAGTGACCACCATAGATAGTTTCTTTTCCAACCAAAACCACCAGTGTATTGAAAACAGATATTTTTGGTTGGAGGAAAGTAGGTGACTACTCTGCCTTAACAGTAATGACCGCTCCGGGCGCGCCCCCAGGTGGCCTGCTGTCCACCACTTTGGCTCCCTGTTACACTCCATCTATTCGCGGCGCCCCCCACCGCCTGGCACAGGATCAGCCCTGCCCCCCTATTAGTAATGAATATCTTTGCTGGGCTGCAAATATATTCATTGTGGGCCACGAGTTTGACGTGCTTGTGGGGAGCAACATAAACAATAAAACAGCATCCAGGACTTACACCACCTTTCTGATGTGCAAATATTTACAAACTATGAATCAATCAATTTAAGAGCTACCAAATTAATTGTTAACCATTCCTTTAGTAAATATTATCTACTCATATATTTGCTGATATGTGTTCCTATTGCGTTATTTTCTCTCTGTTACTTCAGACAGGGAGAGAAAGGGATTGCCTTGTAACGAAAACAGACCTTCAGCATACCAGGTCAGGGATAACCTAGATTCAAAACAAGAAAAACAACAAAATAAAAAAAAACTGACGTCAGACAGAAACAGCTAGGAAAAATGAAAACAGCCTCAGCTTTCAGATAGTCAAAGTAAAAGAATACTTCATAATTCATATAAGAGAAGAAACCTGTACACAGAAAACATTTCTCTCTTTTTTTGCATTTGAAGGAGTACTCCAACATTTGAAATAAATACATTTATTCCAAATTTTCCATTATGCCTTTTTCATATTTAGCCGCTTCCCCCCACGGCATAATTAAAAATACATTTCTTACCTTTAATCTAGCTGAACGACTGTCTTTCATAAATAGCTATCATCACTAGAGAAGCAGTGGGACAATCATTGAAACCAATGTTTTGTTGTTTTTTTTTCTATGAGAAGCCCTCACTTGCACTTTGAGCTAACATTCATAAAAAGTGAGACTGCTCCTGGGAGGTCTTGCCAAGGGAGGGTTTATAAAAGTGCTAATTGCTCTTGTGGTTCTTTTTAGACAGAAACCCATAATACACTACTGTTGTCCTATATTTAATTCAGTAGAATCTCCATAGTGCCAAAATGTTCTCAGTTGAACTTTGGAAGGCAGTGCATCGGCAGTAAACAACTTACTGTGGTGATCAGTTGCTTAAGGCCTGATAAAAATTATATCTATGTTCCAATCTTTGGGGACTCACTGAAATAGTATGGAAACCTTGGTGAGTAGCAATGGGGCCAGTGGATGGCAATTACCACAAGGCATGGTCTGATGGGGAGCCTGCTGGCGTCAGAAACAGGCTATATGTGATGCTGGTGTACTGGACCCTGCTCAAATGAGCTTACAGTCTAGAGCAGTGGTCCCCAACCCAAACCTCATGGATCACCAGCAGTTCAGGATTTATGTATTTCCCTGTTTTATTCCAATGGAGATACTGACAAAACCTGGACTGTTGGTGGTCCATGAGGACTGGGTTGAAGAACCCTGGTCTAGAGGAGGTGGGGTATAAAAATCACAATACGAAGGGTATTGAGGGAGACAGCAAATAAACGTGGTGGGAAAGTAGCAGAACTGGGGGTAAGAGTGGAGAGTGGCCCTTTAAGAGAGAGTAAGAGGAAGGTTTGAGAGATAGAAAAGCAGGAGGTAATGGTTATAGGTGTTCCTTTTAGAAACAGTGAACACAAAGCTACGCTTTAGTAAAATGTAATTCTGCTCTTACTGTTACAGTCATTGCATATACCCAATCACAGGTTGTAGTTACCTGGATCGTCCACCTCTCTCTGTGCACTTTCTTGTAAACTGGTTATGGTCAGTGTAGTTGTTGACCTGCAGATACTGGTTTTTGCTTGATAGCACCAGGGGGGTTTAAACAAACCTGTTGTATGAGTTTTTCCATAAAGAAGGAACACAATTGCATAGTCATAGGTAAACCCAAGAAGCCATTTACTACCAGACAATAATAACCCTTTCATGCCTTAACCCCTTAAGGACACATGACATGTCTGACACGTCATGATTCCCTTTTATTCCAGAAGTTTGGTCCTTAAGGGGTTAACTGACTGATGCATCTAATAGAAATAAATTAGGTTTATTAAAGCTGAAGTTAAGAATAAGTAGTATGAGTGGCGACAAAACTGTAAATAAATGGGGATGGTGCATGCAAATATGGGTGAAACAGGGAAATGTACGTCATCAAACCCAGGATTGTGATATGTACTAAAGCATCATAAACATTTAGGTTTGTGAGATGGTTTTTTTTTTACCTAATAATGGAAACAAATGTCCTCAGTAGTGTAAGAAGCAAACAAACCAATAAAGTAATTTATTAAAATACTGACTTGGGTGAAAATGTAACCCTTCGGTTAATCTCTGTTCAGTCTAGTCTCATACATGGTTTTGCTCACATGTGCCATGCCATTACTGAGAGATCCTAGGCCAGTAGCATATCAGACACTGTTAAGTGTAGTCTACACCCAAAATGCCGTCAAGTTCCTTCTCTACGTAGAGTCGATTTTCCCATAAGGCTACAGAGGTCCCCCCCCAGTGTCTTTGTGTGTTTCCTTCTTCCTAGACCCTTTTTGTGTCTCTCTTCTCTCCGTAGATCTTCTGTATATCTCTTTGCCCATTCAACCTCTCTCTATGTGTCTCTGTCCCCCGTCCTCTATCTTTCTTTGTCCCTCTTTAACCCCTCTGTGTGCCTCTTTATTTCCCCCAGCCCTTTGTGTCTCTTTATCCCCCCCAGCCCCTCTGTGTGTCTTTGTCCCCACCCTTTGTAATTCTCTATATTCCCCACAGCTAATGTGTCTCTTTGTCCCCACTGCCCCTCTGTGTGTCTCTTCCCTCCAGCCCATTTGTGTCTTTTTCTCCCCTCAGCCCTTTTGAGTGTCTCTTTCTACCCAGATACGTTTTGTGTGTGTCTCTCCCAGGCCCCTTTGTGTGTCTCTTTCTCCCACAGCCCCTTTTTGTGTCTCTCTTCTCCCCAGCCCCTCTCTGTATTTCTTTGCACTCCCAGCACCTCTGTGTGTCTCTTTGTCATTCCTCCTCAGCATTCTGTGCAGCTTATTGCCCCCCCATACCTTTGCCTTATTGCCCCACCTAGTCTTTTCCCCTGTGCCTGCTCACCTCCCTTCATATAGTGTGGCCAAGTTGCGGACTGCAGTGAAGGATCTTCTGTTTCCTCTACCCGGTCTGAAAGGAAGCAGTTTGTACTCTCAGTGAGAACTTGCTGTAAGACTGGACAGAGCATGCTGAAGATCCGCTACCAAGGCCCATGGCTTGGCAACGCTATGTGCGGTGACTGGCAGGAGGAGAGCCCTGTGCAGTGCGTTCCCCTCCTGCTGGTCATCTGGTCAACTAGTTGGTGCATCCTAGGCAACTGCCTAATTCGCCTCGTGGTCGAGCCTGCCCTGGTGAAAGGAGCAGGCTGAGGGGTTGATACCTGCCTGGAAGAAGGAGCGGGCAGAGGGGTTGAGGGATCGATTCCTACCTGGAAAACGTTTGGGTTATGTGCTCCTCCTAAGCTTATTATTGTTTTCTATTGTGGGATCGCTAACTTGACCCACTTGCATCAGTTTACAGGAACTTCACCCCAACAGCAGACATATTTATACTGAGTTGGTTGAGTTTGAAACTTATGCTTTCCTACTCTCTCACTACCTCCCAGTCCCCTATGTGAATGAGTGCATGTCTGTATGACTGTATGCAGTGGTGTATTTCGGTTTTGTGCTGCCTTAGGCATGATTTAATGTGGGCATCCTCCTAAATTTGCCCCACCTCTTCTTGCCAGAGCAACACCTCTTTATATATAAGACCCACCCCTTGCTCTTTAGACTCCACCTTTTCCTCTTAGAACTTCACGTTTTATGCATCATCCTTTTAAGCACACACACTTTCACTGACCCTATAAATGCACTCATTGGCACATATACTGTTTACAACACACACTTTCACTGACAGAACACACCCTCATACACATACTTTCACTGACAGACACCCACTGACAGAAACACATTCTCATACACACATGCACTCATTGATATACACACACTCACTGACAGACACAAATCCTTACTGATTTAATGCAATCTGACAGACACACACCCTCAATAACACACACATAGACGTCAATGATTTGACATACTGGCATTCACAGACAGACACACACACACTCACTGACAGTCATACACATGCTCAATGACAAACACATAGACGTCACTGAAAGACACAGACTCTCACTGATTTGACACAAACACATTTACTGATACACATTCACTGAAATACACACATGCTCACTGACATACTGACAGACATACAAATACTGAGACACAAAGATTGACAGACACACACACTGACAGACTCTCACTGATTTGACACACACATATTGACTGATAGACACACTCACTGACAGACATATACACATTCTCTCACAAATTATTGTTATTATTTTAATTAAATTGGTCCACATATCCTCCCTACCTTTTCGAGAGCAGGGATGGATCCTGTCCCTGGGATCCACTGTGGCTTGAGGGAGCAGAGCAAGAAGATTACAGCTCCCTCTCCACCTCCAATGCACACATAGCTGCCTGTCACGGGGGGGCTCTATAGTGGCCAGCCAGCCAGCTCTTCAACCCACCATGATAGGCGGAAGTGGCAGTCGGGGTTGTCAAAGGGGGCTTTTTTGGGGGGATAGTGTAACAGCGGATCTGTGAATGTGTCTGTATGAGTGTGTGAATGTATGTGTGTGGCAAAGGAACAGGGAATTAATTACAGGGATGTAAATTGTGACTTTGTACAATGTTTTGATCTAATTTAGGAAAGGAAACAGTAGTAGTAGTAGGACAATATAGAAATTTGGTGTAGGAAATGAAGGAGTTAATTGCACCGCAATGTAGAGATTTAATTTGAAGAAGGGGTAAATTGGTAGCAGAGGGGTATTATTGGGTAAGGAGGCACTCTAGGGATTTAAATTGGGACAGGAAATGTTATTCAGCAGATTACTGTTGGGATGTGAATGTTTGGGAGAAGGGAATATTCAACAAAGGAAGTGGGAATTTAAATAGTATAGGATACTTGACATAGGAGTATATAGAAAGAATGTGACAAATTCAGTAAATGGGTAATGGTTTGGGCATGGTAGCAGAATGTTGAGATATGCAGTATTATTGAGCTCCCTAGTAATGTGCAGTACATTTGATTGTATTATAGATGTTTGTAGAGTATTACAAAATTTCACAATATGCAGTATGTATTAATTTATCCATTTTTTTTCTCTTAGCCATAATATAATCTGGCTGTGCCCCTCCTGAGATTGAGCTTTGAATCTACCCCTGAATGGACAAACAAGGTAGAAGGACAGGTCGGGATCCAAAGTTGAGAATCAGTTACCCCTGTTTCTGTTACAACTTGGAGCATCTGGATTTCCCAACTGTGCTCTGTGCATTGAATCATTAACACCTTTTGAAAAATTAATTTCCAGGGACGCTTTGTGGCTTGTACGCACATTAAAACATAGAAAGAAACACAGATACATTATAGTGACACACCTACAGATATACTGACACACACACTAACACACACAAACTGACACACACACACACACACACACACACAAAACACATATTTCTAGCCACCTTCCTGTGGACTCTGGGGTGGCTACAGAAGCTGCACCACTGGTTGTTCTCCCCAGGGAGTGAAGGACAGGGCCAGGAATTCAGTTTCCAGTTTGGTACTGTAACTATGTCAATAGAGAGATGGCAAAATTTGGCCTGGGGACAAGTACAAAGAAATATACTTTTTTTTAGCACTTTAAGCTCTCAGTGTTGAAACTCTATATGACATAAAAACGTACTCCTGCAATCAAATG
Source organism: Pelobates fuscus (assembly GCF_036172605.1). Taxonomy (NCBI): domain Eukaryota; kingdom Metazoa; phylum Chordata; class Amphibia; order Anura; family Pelobatidae; genus Pelobates; species Pelobates fuscus. Next base: position 193,460,006 of record NC_086321.1, on the reverse strand, counting down.
TCAAAATTTTATACAAACACGCCCCTTCATTCAAATACGTACCAAAAATACTAAAACTACACACATATGTGCACCCTCATTAAAAGCCAACACTGCATACAAACACACCTCTGCATTTAAATTGACATTTTACAAAACACCTCCCAGTATTAAAATGCCAAAAATATATACAAACACTCCTTCATTCAAACACCAACACTACACACAAAAGTACACTTGCATTTAAAAGCTAAGATTATAAACAAACAGAACCATGCATTCAAGTGCAAACATTACATAGAAGTACACCACTGCATTCTAACGGCAACAGTACATACAAATACATCCCTACATGCACGCACGCACACACACACACACACACACACACACTCCATACAAAAACATGATTACATTCAAACACACAAACACTGCTCTCAAATACCACTCTATAAGGATGGGCAAATAGTAGATCTCTAGTTGCTATTGTACTGTGGGAGTTGTACGACAGATGGGGATCACCTGTACTCTTACCAAGTACCTCTGCCCAGTCCACATCCTAGCCGCTTACAGGGACCCTGGAACCAGGGCCGGCGCGTGCATAAGGCGGCACAGGCCCGGGGGCGCACCGGCCCGGGGGCGCAAATGTCGGGGTGACCGGCAGGAGGGAAGCGCACAGCTCCCCTCTCCTGCCGGTCACTTCTTGTAGCGTGGCCGAGCGGCAGCAGCATCCCCACAGACCAGCCTTCCTTCCTGCCGCGGACTGTGTGGAGGGGGCGGGGATATGAACACGTCATATCCCTGCTCCCTCTGTAGCACACAGCGCGCCCAGCATGGGCAGTGCTACCGCAGGGAACACCGGCCACCTTCATGTCAGCATGTGAGGACTTCCTCCCAAGAAGACTGCAGCTAGGAGGGGGGCTGGGCAGGCCTAGCTCCAACTCCCAACTACCTGAGCCAGCACTCCCCAGGTAAGCCACCCTCCTGTCAATGGCTAGAAAAGTGTCTTTTTTGATTAGCATGTGTGTGTGTGTATGTCTGTCTGTTAGTGTGTCTTTGTGTGTGTGTGTGTGTGTGTGTGTGTGTGTGTGTGTGTGTCTGGCAGTGTGCCTGTATGTCTGTCAGTGTGTCTGTGTGTGTTTCTGTCTGTCAGTGTGTCTGTGTGTGTATATATCTGTCAGTGTGTCTGTGTGTGTTTCTGTCTGTCGGTGTCTTGTGTGTTTCTGTCTGTCAGTGTCCGTGTGTGTATGTCTGTCAGTGTGTCTGTGTGTGTATATATCTGTCTGTCAGTGTGTCTGTGTGTGTTTCTGTCTGTCAGTGTCCGTGTGTGTATGTCTGTCAGTGTGTCTGTGTGTGTATATATCTGTCTGTCAGTGTGTCGGTGTGTGTTTGTCTGTCAGTGTCTGTGTTTGTATGTCTGTCAGTGTGTCTGTGTGTGTATATATCTGTCTGTCAGTATGTCTGTGTGTATCTACATGTCTGTCAGTGTGTCTGTGTATGTCTGTCTGTTACTGTGTCTTTGTGTGTGTATGTCTGTCAGTGTGTCTGTTTGTGTATTTGTATGTCTATCATTGTGTATGTGTGTATCTGTATGTCTGTCAGTGTGTCTGTATGTCAGTGTGTGTTTATCTGTATGTCTGTCAGTGTTTGTGTGTATCTGTATATGTATGTCTGTCTATCTGAATGTGTATCAGTTTGTGTATATGTGTATCTGCATATGTGTCAGTGTGTGTATCTTCGTGTATGTGTATCACAGTGTGTGCATGTGTGGCAGTGTATGTGTATATGTGCATACATCTCAACATTCAAACACCAACACTACACACAAATAACCACCTGCATGCAAACTTCAACACTACATACAAACACACCCCTGCATTCAAATGTCAACACTACATACAAACACACGTCTGTATCAGACACCAAAATTATATATAAACACACACCTGCATTCAAAAACCCAACACTACACGCAAACACTACATACAAACTCACCCCTACATTCACACAAACATACTCTATACAAACACATGCTTACAGTCAAACACACAAATACTGCAACGTGCTAAATACAATCCTGCAAGCATGGGGAATCGGTAGAGCCCCAGCTTTCAAAGCATTGTTGAAGTTGCACGACAGATGGGGATCTATCTTTTAGCCATCCTGTGTTCATACACAGACCGTCAAACAGTCTGTATGTCTCTGTATGACGATCTGTGTATGTATTCAAAAGGAATAAAGCAGGCAACACTCTAATAGTAATAATGGTATATTTATTGATAGGTGAACCACCCCAAAGAAAGTGCAATGTTTTGGCTCAGCAGAGCATTATTGCATGATTAAGGCTCTGCTGAGCTGAAACGTCACACTTTCTATGGGGTGGTTCACCTATCAATAAATATACCATCCTTACTATTGGAGTATTGCCTGCGTTTATTCCTTTTGAAGACTTTACCGGTGGATCCAGCGATGTCTGCCTGGCACGGAGCATCTATCACTGTGGATGGCCGGAGCATTTACACGGAATCAGTGTGCCGGGTTCTTTGTTTGTCTGTGTATGTATGTCTCTGTATGCCTTGTCTGTATGTCTCTTTATGACTGTCTGCGTATGTATGTATCTGTATCACTGTGTATGTATTTCTCTATATGCCAATCTCTATGTTTCTTTATGTCTGTGTTTTTGTGTGTGCCTGTGTCTGTATGCATGTATGTCTGTGTTTGTACGACAATGTACCTGTATGTGTAAATTGTATGACTGTGTTTGTTTGATTGTGGGCCTTTTATGACTGTGTGTCTGTATATCTTTGTGACTGTGTTCCTGAATAATTATGTCTGTGTGCTTGTATGGTTGTGTGTCTGTATGTTTGTGTATTTGTGCATGTATGTAATTTTTGCCTGTATCTATGTCTATGTCTATGTCTATATGGGAGAAAAAGAGGGGAAGAAATGGGCTGAGGGGTTGTATGAGACACACTAAAGGGGGGTGTAAGGCACAAAGGGACCAGAGGGGTAAGAGAGTGGATATGCAACACTAATGGGGGTAAAATTCAAAAGGGGGGCTACGAGACACAGAGGTGAAGATGCATTGGGTTTTTTTGGGTGGGGGGGGCGTCAAAATGCATCTTCGCCTGTGTAGTCAAGAATCCTAGCACCGGCCCTGCCTGGAACGTTTCAGCCCCAGTTAGAAGCTTAACTGGGGTCTCTCCAGAGCTCTTCCAGCTAACACAGCTGCAACTGTCTCCTTCTAGGCAGGTATTGTCCCCCTCTGCCTATTCAGCTGCAGCTCTTCTTCCAGGCAGGTATCCCGAACACTGCCTAGAAAGTGAATATCACTAATGCCTTTACAAAGGCAATTGCGACTCTCAGGCTTAACTCTCTTGCTTTATCCCAGGGCTTTAATGATCATGCAGCCAACCAACAGCCAGCCAACAGGTCCAAAGACTCTGTAACTGGGACCCCTAAAATTCCACACAGGACATGCAAAGCTTGATTTTTACTTGGGACTAGCCCATATGCTTATTACATCAAGCTTGCTGTGACAAACTTAATAAAATACAAATAACCAAAACATGTCAGAACACATAGAGGGAATTATAATAACATAACATATTTATAAATGGGTAGACGACAATATTTAACACAAAATACCTCTCCTGTCTGCATAATTAGCAATATGCAAATACCTGAATATGCAAATTAGCAAGCCTTGCTGTTCAGGTAGTGCATATAGATGTTGCAACCAACAGAGGGCGCTATACAGGCTCCATGGCCAAATCCACTTAGTTGGTAACAAGCTTCAGCAGGCCAGGAGAGCACCACACAAAACAATTAACAATATACAAACCCAATATAAACACCTATAATGGGCACAGGGTGACTTAGACATAGGAACAATTTAGGAACCTTTGTAAAGTGTCCTTCTGCTCCCAGTGATGGTGACTACTGTCACATCTGGCATCCTGGCCAGTCCCAGATACTCCAATCTTCTGGGAAACATCCCTGGTGGCAAATCGGGGCTGAAGAGCATTGAGATGGTGAGGCACCAGCCCAAGCACAAATCCACATAGTGCTGGACCACCAATTGATTTGCACAATTCCTGCTGCCTCACTCCTAACACACACCCAGTTGTTTTTAAATGAACAGTTCAGTGTTATCAATAAGTTCTATTATTTATAAAGCTGGAGCATTCTCTAATAATTGACTTGAATTTCAGGGCCCTTCGTTCCTCTTCAGAAAAGCTGTTATTTATCCCTACTCCAGCAGTAAATTGGTCTCCTTGCAGCAGTTCTGCTGCTCTTCACTAGTGACATCTACCAGCCAATTCAATTGCAGTGCTGCTCTGGCAGTGCTTCTCAAAGAGAAACACTGAAACCAACACTTCTCTGTAAGAAGCGTCAAACTATTAATCTCTCCTTTTTTAGAGGCAGGACTGTGTTGTTCCTTTTTTAGACTAGACATGTCTCCCTAGAGAAATATCTGTGGGCAACAAAAATTGAACGCTCTTTAGGTATGGGCTAAGTCTCTCAGAGTTTCTGGTACCAGGGGAGGTGACAAGGGTGCCCAGCAGACCCCAGGTAAGTTGTCAAACAGTTCTTAAACTGTCTTCTGACATTTTAGTCTTGCAGGATACCTAGGAAGGCTGTAGTGGTTATATTTCTTGGAGTGTTCCGTTAAACAGTGTTTGTAATGCTTCCAATAATATAAAACCGGTTATCAATATACTTTATGGTGTTTAATCAAAATATTGAAGAGCAACAGGGACAACATGAAAAATCAAGTCACATAAAACATAATTTTCATTATTTCATATAGGCAAATTTATAAAGGCAAACAGTGATAGTGATAGGAAAATACAGATAATAAAGTTAATTAAAACCCAGTAATCTCTATGTATTTTCTTGTCTGCCAAAAATAATGAATCACCAGGAAGTAAACAACTGTCTATATCCTGTGCTATCAGTTTGTGAAATCTAATGTTTAACAGAACACAAAGTGTTTTTTACCTTGGACAAAATATCCATTGGAGCCCATGTCCACCTATAAAATAGGATTTTTATTATGCTTGGATCTTTTGTATTGGCCAACTCAACTCAAGATGTAATTAAAAGTGTAAATTTATATTTAGATGTTACTTTTTTTTTTTAGACTGAAAGACAATGGAGTTGAGAAGCACTGGGCAACCAGTATGTACTTAATCCGCATTATTGCACCGGGTTAACTGGCAGACAGTGATAATGAAAAGGTCTGGAGGAAATTGGCATAGAAAGGAAACTTGAAGGTTTTTTTCAAATGGATTTACTTTAATAAATTGCAGAAAACAGGATATAGCAGCAGGTTCTGGAGACACTCATTAACCAGGGATCGACAAACCCCAGGCACCTGGGATCTGTAACCCTGTTCCCTACGAGGCAGGTAGGTGGCGAGTGAGCTGGGATCTCCCTGCTCTGCTCCCTCAAGCACCGCTTAGTGATGCCAGGGACTGAGTGATGTAATATTCCGGCCCCAGCATCACTAACTAGTGTGCGAGCAAGCACAGCAGGGAGATCACAACTCCATCGCTGCCGGCCACCTGCCTCCAGCCGGCAACCCATTGGACCCCAAAAGTAGTGAGGCTGGGTGGTAAAAAATTTAAACAAAACATGTAATAATTTGTGTTTGTACCTGTCAGTGTGTATGTCTGTCATGGTGTGTGTGTGTGTGTCTGTTTGTCATGTTATGTGTGTCTGTCAGTGTATCTGTGTGTCTGTCATGGTATGGGCATGCTTAGGTGACCAGTCTCCCTCCGATCGCATGGGAATGGTGTTGTTTTTTTAGTTTTTCTTTTCAATTATTTATTTTATTCATGCAGAGATTATACAAGCAAATTTGCACTGCCACAACAGCTGGTGCAAACAGAATTTTGGACATCTGGTAACAGTCAGCGGTGTATTTACCGTGAGGCTGACAAGGCATTTGCCTTGGGCGGCACTCTCTGGGGGGGCGGCAAAAAAAGCTGACCCCCAATCTTGCCGGCAAATGCCTTGCCAGCATCTGGTCCTGGGGGGCCCAGGAGCTGGCCAGATGGCCACCTCAGGGCCCCCCGAGGCTGGCAGCGTCAGCACTTTCTGGGCAGGCAGCGAGGGAGCACTGATCCTCCTGTTCAGCTCCCTTGCGCGCACAGCAGTGATGCCGGAGCCGGAATATGACGTCACTCTGGCCCCGGCATCACTACACGGCACGCGAGGGAGCTGAACAGGAGGATTAGTGCTCCCTCGCCGACTGCAGTGACCGGCCACCCAGCCGCCTCACTGGACTGCAGGGAAAGCGAGAATCCACCCCAGCACCAAAAGGTAGGGAAGCTGGGGGGATTGAATGTAAAAAAAATAAATAAATGTGAGTGTGTTTGTGTGTGTGTGTCTGTTAGTTAGTGTGTGTGTGTGTGTCTGTTAGTGTGTCTGTGTGTCTGTTAATGAGTGTGTTACTATGTATGTGTCTGTTAGTGAGTGTGTGTCTGTTAGTGAGTGTATTAGTGTGTGTGTCTGTTAGTGAGTGTGTGCCTGTTAGTGAATGTATTAGTATGTGTGTCTGTTAGTGAGTGTGTATGCATGTCTGTTAGTGAGAGTGTATGCGTGTCTGTTAGTGTGTGTGCCTGTTAGTGTGTCTGTTAGGGAGTGTGTTACTATGTGTGTGTCTGTTAGTGTGTATGTGTGTGTGTGTTAGTGAATATGTTAGTGTGTGTGTGTGTGTGTGTCTGTTAGTGAGTGTATTAGTATGTGTGTCTGTTAGTGAGTGTGTATGCATGTCTGTTAGTGAGAGTGTATGCGTGTGTTATTGAGTGTGTGTCTGTTAGTGACTGTGTGTCTGTTAGTGAGTGTGTATGTGTGTCTGTCTGTCAGTAAGTGTGTATGTCTGTTAGCTAGTGTATGTGTGTCTGTCAGTGAATGTGTGTGTCTGACACTGAGTGTATATGTGTCTGTCAGTGAATGTGTATGTGTATAGGTAGGGCAAGTAAAGGGTGAAACGATAGAGGGTTAACGTGTCATGAATGCTGCTCATTTTGGAATATAAATTGCATCGTTATATATTGAATATTGAGTAGGGTTAAAACTAGGCCTTAGATAAATTATTACGTTAGGAATGGGCTATGCATTCAGAGCGACCTTGACCGCAATTTTTTTTTGCCACTAAAGGGGAGGTAATCAATGTTTACAGTTTAGTATTTGAGACCTCTCTTGAAAAAATGAGAAAATAATGCAAAATAATGAAAGAAATTACATGGTAGTTTGTGTGTTGAAAATAGCATTTCATTTGAGGTACTGAGCAACCCTACTTTGACTAGCGGACAGGCATTTATGGCACCCAATATCCCCTGGGCACGGGGAGGGTGGGGAAGTTGATGGGGCACGGGCACGGGTGGGTTTTTAACTTTTTTGTCTTCTTCCCCATGGTATGACACGGGTCGAGAGTATGATCATGTGCAGATCCCCGCTGTGCAGCAGGCAGAATTTGCCACTTTTACCGCTAAGAGCACGGAGCACCACAGACATGTGACTGCTCGCTGTGATGGTCCGGCCACACTCCTGAGAATGGTGTTTTTATTCACCTTTTTCCCCCATGCTTGCCGGTCTCCCCACGGCAGGCCCTGCCTCAATGGATGAGATCATCAATCTTGATGACCTCAGCCAATCCAATGCTTTCCCATAAGAGGATATTGGGAAGCTATTACACAGGCACCTCAAAACGCTGCCCCAATCAGCAAATCCTCATAGAGGTGCATTGAATCAATGTGTACATTGAAAAGCCTGCAGGGACAGGCTGTACACACCAGAACCACTACATTAAGCTGTAGTGGTCCTGGTGACTATAGTGTCACTTTAAAAAAAATATTTTTGTAGTTATAAACCTTTGTAAGTTTAAAAACCCTGGCTCCTAACTTTTTTAGCTGACTCCTCGATTCAAAGCAAATTTGTCAAGCCGTGTCATAAGCCACTTAACCTTCTGTCTCATGCTTTATTATGAATATTCTCTTTAATTGCGATATATGCATACGCATACAGTTTATATGGACTTTGTGCGCCTCCAAGTGGCCTACATGATACTTCATTCATGACTGCAGCAATGAAGCATATTTTAAAATGATGCATTTAAACATGGAACATAGAATGTGACGGCAGATAAGAACCATTCGGCCCATCTAGTTTGCCCTTAAAATGAAGCATTCACTATGCACAAGTGTACAAATAGTGCTATTAAAATGATGGTGCATTAATAATAGTGGTGCACCACTACTTAGAAATACATGTCCTCAGTGTGCCCCCAATTTCCATTTTTTTCTGTGTAGATTTGGAATCCAGACCAGATTCCTATTGGGCTGAGCATCCCCTCTATCATCCACTTACTATAGGTTCCCCTTTGGAGATGACCACATGAAGGCTTAAATTTAAGAGTCTCTGGAAGCTGTTTAAGCAGTAAGTATTGCAGTTAGCATGTAAATCTCCCATGTTAAATTTAGTGTAGGACCCACCGATATTGTGGTACTGTGATGTAGTGGTGGGCTTAACACAATATTTACCGGTATTTATAAAATATTTTTACCAGGAAGGAAACATTGAGATTTTTCTCGTTTTCAAGTATGTCCTGGGAATTTGGCCATATGGTGCAACTAAACCCCCATATTTGTTTGCTAAGATAGGTGATTTTAACCCCTTAACGCCTTAAGTAGGCTTTAAAGCCGCTGTAACGGCTTTGAGCCCTGGAGCGCCCGGGTTACTTACCTTCCCGGCGCTCCGCTTCGGGAGGACTGCCTTACAGCCCAGGCAGCCCTCCCACGGCAAATCAGGCCCCCGGGGCCATGTGATCGCTCTCAAAGAGCGATCACATGGCCCCCTATAGCTGGCTGTGGATCTGCCAGCAGGGGTACTGTCTGAAATGTCAGACAGTCCCCCTGCTGGTGGGATCTGTAAAAAAAAAAAATCAAACATGTTATAAAATAAAATAAATATATTTATATATGTATTAAGGTCGTTTGGCCTGTATTTGTGGGAGGGGCTTAAATTAATTCACTCCCCTATATAAGGGACACCCCTTACCTGACTCATATCGCTTGAGGTCAGCATCAGAATGATTTCCACTTCCGGGTCATCCAGACGCCATTTTACCTGATTACTCCATGAGGTTTTCTAAGCTGAGCTGTGTCAGGAATCCAGCCACAGGCTTTTCCGGCCTACCACCTTCTTTCTTCAATCCATTGCCGTGGATGGTGTCCAAGTGACACAAACCGTGAGTCGACCTACCCGTTACGCAAGGCATCAGTCCCACGGCAGCATGCACGGGTCAGGTCCTCACTTTACGGCTGCATTTTGTCTAAGTCTGTTCTAAAACCATTGCATGTTCATGCATATCATTCGTTTAAACCCCCTTCGGTCTTTGGGTGTACTACAGGCTTCTTAGACATTATCGCATTTCATGTACAAACCAACGAACCGCTGCTGTAGCGGTACTTACCTTATCCGGGGGCCGGACGCGGTCCTCTCTTCAAGCCGCGCGCGGTCCTGCGGCTGCACGAGCCGCGCGCGGCTCGTCCAACTGTTCAGACAGGAAGGCGGGCAGTGACCGCGAGAAGCGGTCACGTGTCCCGCCTGCAGCTAAGAGCGCGCCGCGAATCTCGGGCGCGCTCTTAAAGAGACAGTGGGAGCCTAAATTGCAAAAAGGCTCCCATTGGCTCCTGTCATGCCAATCACCCCATACACTTACCTGTTGGGGGAGTGGAAGTGACAGGAGCCAATCACATTAGTTTGAAGGCTACTTATACTTACCCTTTTCCCTTAGTTCCTTGCCCTATCGTGGTTTCTGCTACAGTTCCCTTTAGTGCTTGTTGTGTTCAGTTGTGTTTCTCCGTATTTGACCTTGGCTTTGTATTCTGACTTCGTTTTCGCTTTATCCTATTCTGTACTGTTTGCCGGCTTGCTGATTCCTGTGTACCAGTCCCCGGCTAGTTTTCGTTTACGCTGTCTCTTTGTGCCCTTGACCTCGGATCGTTCCTGACTCTGTCTTATCCTATTACGTCGAGTCCGGCCACTCTAAGGTCCGGTAGACGTATCTCTCCTCTGTACTGTCTTCTGTTAGGCTGGATCCTGCGTGTAGGGGTATATACTCGTTACATTACGATAGGGCCATGGACCCCGCAGATTTAGCTCAACAGATGGCGACCCATGAGGCTAGATTTGTAGAGCAGGATCACCGTATGGATCAAATAGCTCAGGCTCTCCAGACGCTCTTAGCTAGAACCATTCCAGCAACCGCACCTAACCCTCCTGCACCCCTGCTTCCTGAAGTATCGACTATGCCTAACGCTACAGCACATTTAACGCCTCCTCCTAGGTATGGAGGGGATTCTAAGACATGCAGAGGGTTCATTAACCAAATAGAGTTTCATTTTGAAATGTATCCACGTTCATTTCCCACAGAGAGGTCTAAAGTTGGGTTCTTTATGCACCAACTTACCGACAAAGCACTTGAATGGGCAAACCCTATTTGGGAGGCTAATGGACCTATGGTGCATAACTTTCACAGTTTCCTAACAGCTTTTCGCAGAACTTTTGATACTATGAAAAGGTCTAAGAATGCCGCTAGAGCATTAATGAGGGTTAAACAGGGTTCTAGGTCTGTGGCTGATTACGCTATACAGTTTCGTACCCTTGCCTCACAGGTCGATTGGACCAATAATGGGTTAACTACGGCCTTCATGGAAGGTTTATCAGACTCTATATTGGATGAGGTAGCAGCTAAGGAGCTTCCTATTGCCTTAGAGGACCTTATTGACTACCTCATCGATATAGATAATAGGATTCGTGACAGGCTCTATACTAAGAACAGGAATAGACGTTTTGTTACACCTATTCAACCCAGAGTTAATATACCGGAGAGTGTTAAAGTATCTGAAGAGGAACCTATGCAATTAGGGGTTGCCAAACTCTCAGATACTGAGAAATTACATAGGAGAAGGGAGGGACTCTGCCTATATTGTGGTAAGAGAGACCATATGGTAAAGGAGTGTCCTCTGCTCCCGGAAAACTCTCGCACCTAAGACCTTATAGGGGACTGGCCTTGGGTGTGATTTCTAAGTCTCCTACATTGCCTCCTAACCGACTGCTTCTCCCTGTTTCTTTACATATGGGAGAGAGTTGTATAGTCAGGGCCGGATTAAGAGCACAGTGGGCCTGGTGCTGACAATTATGATGGGCCTAATTACGGAATCTTATCGACCAAAAACACTAAAACAGTCATACCTCCCAAGCGTCATGTATCTGATGGAGATGGTGCTGGAGGGAAACACATAGGATGCAGCTATAAGAAAAGACATACTCTATGCTAATCTCTCTAACTTATGCTTTCATCTTTCAAGTAAATCCATAACCCCTAACAGCAGTGTCCAGTGAAGCAGGAAGTCAATGGGTGGGGTAAAAGGGTATGCCACTGGCGCGAATCACGTTACTAGACCCGCCAAAAGGGGGTGAACATGCCCAAAAAGGGGGCATGTTTGTCCAAAGAATTGGAAGGTCAGCCTGGCATGAATGCATGTCAGGCTGCCTGCCAATCCTGCAGGCTGTCCAACTAAGAGCATACTATGCAGGCAGCACCCTGAGCTTGACATAAATGCGTCTAATGATGCACTCACTCCATGCTTTCTAAGGACTGTACCCTAGCACTCGCTGGTCCACTTGTCTCCTTACCTTCTTACTAGCAGGCAGAAGTTCCTGGTATATTGTCTGAGACAGAGAAAAGGTGTATGTAGTGAGTATAGAAGAAAGGGGACATGCCACAGTGTCGTCTGCAACGTCTGCATTACCTAAACTAATTTTATTGTCAGCCAGTCCACACAAGTTTTGTTCCCATACATCCCTCTTAAGCTTCCAAACTTAAAGGGACACTGGTCACCAGAACAACTACAGCTTATTGTATTTGTTCTGGTAAGTAGAATCATTCCATTCAGGCTTTTTGCAGTAAACACTGTCTTTTCAGAGAAAATAACTCCACTGGCCGCTCCTTAGATGTCTGCTAGAGGTGCTTCCTGGGGCAGTACTGCCTAGTGTGCAGCACTGCCATTCAGTGTCTCCACCCTATGTATGCAGACACTGAACTTTCCTCATAGAGATGCATTGATTCAATGTATCTTTATGAGGAGATGTTGATTGGCCAGGGCTATGTTGGACTTGTGCTGGCTCTGCCCCTGATCTGCCTAGTTGAAAGTCTCAGCCAATCCTATGGGGAAGTGTTGTAATTTGCTCAGACCACCACTTCTGATGATGTCAGCAGACAGTCAGTTCAGAGGCAGAGCCAGCAGCTGCAGACTTGAATACAAGTAACATTTTGCTATATTTAGGGAGGCAAGAAGGGGCCAGGGTGGTGGTTTTAACATAATAGGGTCAGAAATACATGATTGTGTCCCTGACCCTATAGTGCTCCTTTAAGCAAGAGTATGTGAAGAGTAGTTAAGGTTGCCACCTTTCTTGGAAAAAAATACCAGCCTTAATCATTTGTATAATTAATTAGTTATGCGTGACATCACATGATGTAAATCACAAGGAGTGACATCAGAGAAAATTCTGTAAAATCACCAACAAACTACTCACAGTTTGATTCTGCTGTATAGATGGATTGCTCCCACTGTCTCCCTGTCTCCCAGTGTCTCAGTCTCGCAAGTCACCCAGTGTCTCAGTGTCCCTATGTATCCCAGTGTCAGTGTCCCCATGTCTCCCAGTGTCTCAGTGTCTCAGTGTCCCCATTTCTCCCAGTGTCCTAATGTCTCAGTGTGTCCCCATGTCACTAGGATACTGGGAACACAGTGAGACATGGGGACACAGACATTTAGGGAAACTGGGAGAAATGGGGACACTGAGACACTAGGGACACAGACACTGGGAGACATGGGGACACTGGCTGGGAGACATACACTTGGGGACACTGGGAGACATGGGGTCAGTTGTGGACATAGACATGGGGACACTGGGACATATAGGGGCACTGGGAGACATGGGGACACTAGGCACACTGAGACACTAGGAACACAGACACTGGGAGGCATGGGGACACTGAAGCATTTGGGGACACTAAGACACTAGGGACACAGAGACATGGGAACACAGACACTGGGAGACTAGGGAACAATGGGAGACTAGGGGATACTGGCTGGGAGACCAACACTTGGGGACACTGGGAGACATGGGGACAGTTGTGGACATAGACATGGGGACACTGGGTCATATAGGGACACTGGGACACATGGGGACACTAGGCACACGGAGAGACATGTGACACAGACACTGGGAGACTTGGGGACACTAGGGACACTGGCTGGGGGACATGGGGACACTGGGAGACATGAGGACATAGTGTCTCCGTGTCCCAATGTCTCAGTGTCTCCCAATGTCCCTATGTCTCACAGCATCCCCATGTGTCTCAGCATCCCCATGTTTTCCAGTGTCCCCAAGTGTCTCAGTGTTCCCAGGTCTCCTAGTGTCTGTGTCCCCATGTGTCCTAGTTTCTCAGTGTCCCCTAGTGTCTGTGTCCCCATGTGTCCCTAGTGTCTGTGTCTCAGTGTCCCCATATGTCCCCTAGTGTCTCAGTGTCCCCATGTTTTCCAGTGTCCCCAAGTGTCTCAGTGTTCCCAGGTCTCCCAATGTCTGTGTCCCCATGTGTCCTAGTGTCTCAGTGTCCCCTAGTGTCTGTGTCCCCTAGTGTCTCAGTGTCCCCATAAGTCCCCTAGTGTCTCAGTGTCCCCATGTGTCCCTGCTGCCTTTACCCCCTCTCTCACTTACCTGAGCTGTAGAGCTGCTGTCTGGACTCTGTGCTGTGTTGCTGCTCCCCCACGGATCAGTGAGTAGTAGAGAAAGGCAGGGATATGCTGTAACTTCCTATCCCTGCCTCTCTCCGCACACAGTGACCCCTACTGGCTGGTGCTGGTATTGCAGAGTAATCTCCATTTATTCTTAGAAAAATACCTGCATTTGTATTGCCGGTATTACTGCAATACCGGCATGGCCAGGCAGCTTCAAATACCGGCTGTGCCAGTAAAATACCAGTCAGGTGGCAAACCTAAGAGTAGTGTGTAAAAAAAAAAAAATTTTTTTTTTTTTTTTTTTTTTTTTTAAATGGGCCTATTCCATGGGCCTGGGCCTGGGCCTGGGCCTGGAGCTGCAGCTCCATCAGCCCCTATGTTAATCCGGCCCTGTGTATAGTTGAAAACATAGACGCCCTGGTTGATTCTGGGGCAGCCGAGAACTTTATAGACTCTGGTTTTGTAAAGAGAAACAATATTCCCATCAGAGAGAAGGAGATACCCTTGGCCGTTGAGGCCATAGATGGTAGACCATTGATATCTCCTGTTGTTACTCACGAGACTGCACCGCTACACATGTACACAGGGGTTCTACACTATGAAACCATTCAGTTCCAGGTCATCACCTCTCCCTCTTCACAGTTGGTGTTAGGGTATCCATGGTTACGTGCCCACAATCCCATTTTTGACTGGGAGACAGGGCAGATAAAATCATGGAGTGAAGTCTGCCATGAGTCATGTACTATTGAAGTCATGCCTGTGAATTCTATTAACGTTCCTACTGTTCCTCCTTTATCTACGACAATACCCTCTCAGTATTTAACTTTAAAGACTGTCTTTGATAAAAGAGAGGCTGACAAATTACCGCCTCACAGACCCTACGATTGTGCTATTGATTTGTTGCCTGGTACTATACCTCCTAAGGGTAGGGTGTACCCCCTATCGGTTCAAGAAAACCGTGTCATGGAGGAGTACATTAAAGAGTCATTAGACAAGGGATTTATTAGAAGATCCTCTTCTCCGGCTGGAGCGGGGTTCTTCTTTGTATCAAAGAAAGAAGGTGATTTAAGACCTTGCATTGATTATAGAGGTCTTAACAAGATCACCATCAAAAATGCTTACCCTATACCTCTAATAACAGAATTGTTTGACAGGCTCAAACATGCTACGGTATTCACCAAATTAGATCTTAGAGGAGCATACAATTTGATACGTATTAAAAAGGACCACGAATGGAAGACAGCCTTTAACACTCGGTCAGGTCATTATGAGTATACCGTCATGCCATTTGGGCTTTGCAATGCCCCAGCAGTGTTCCAAGAATTTATTAATGATGTCTTAAGGGACTTTATTCACTCATTTGTTATTGTGTACTTGGATGACATTTTAATATATTCTACTGACATTCACGCTCATCACAGACATGTTACAACAGTTCTGAAGACCCTTCTTGCTAATGGTCTTTATTGCAAATTAGAAAAATGTCTATTCGACCAGTCCGAGGTCCAGTTTTTAGGGTATTTGATTTCCGCCGAGGGTTTTCGGATGGATCCCCTGAAGCTCGCTGCAGTCATAGAATGGCCTCTGCCGCAAGGTCTGAAAGCCATCCAGCGTTTTCTGGGTTTCTCTAATTATTATAGACGTTTTATCAAAGGTTTTTCGTCTATAGTAGCGCCTATTACTCGTATGACTAAAAAGGATGGCAATACACGTGTCTGGTCTACTGAGGCACTTCAGGCTTTTGACTTTCTTAAAACTACGTTCGCCTCTGCCCCTATTTTACAGCATCCTGTCCCCTCATTGCCATATATACTTGAGGTTGATGCTTCCGATATAGGGGTAGGTGCTGTCTTATCCCAAAGAGAGTCTCCTGACAAGCCATTGCATCCTTGTGGCTTCTTTTCTAAACAAATGTCCAAGGCAGAGAGGAATTATGATGTGGGTAATCGCGAACTCCTTGCTATCATTTTAGCACTCAAAGAATGGAGACATTTGCTAGAAGGAACTAAGGATCCTATTCTCATATTTACAGATCATAAGAACCTATCCTACCTTAGCGAAGCTAAAAGATTGTCTTCAAGGCAGGCTAGGTGGTCACTGTTCTTGTCTCATTTTAATTATATAATCACCTATAGGCCAGGTGACCGGAACACCAAAGCGGACGCTCTGTCCAGACAATTCGAGACTATTGACAAACAGGAGATTGATGTCACTCCTGTCATTCCCCCAGACAGGATAATAGCAACTACTATATTGTCTATTTCCTCGTCCCTCTTGCAGGCCATACAAGCGAAACAAGGCATGGCACCCAGCGAGAGGCCTAATGATAAATTGTTCGTTGACATTCCCGAGAGACGGGATATTCTGTCACTTTATCACGATACTAAGACTGCTGGACATCCTGGTATTTCCAAAACAGTGTCAGCCGTTTCTCGGTATTTCTGGTGGGATACCTTACGTAAGGATGTTACTGACTATATAAGTGCTTGTACTACTTGTGCATGTATGAAAACCTCTCGTAGAGTTCCTTGTGGGCTGTTGCATCCGTTGCCCGTTCCCGAGAGACCTTGGTCTAATCTATCAATGGATTTTATTGTTGAATTACCCCCTTCGAATGGTAACACAGTCATCCTAATGATAGTAGATCGGTTTTCCAAAATGGCTCACTTTGTGTCTCTTCGCAAGTTGCCCACTTCCAAGGAATTGGCTCTTATCTTCGCTAGAGAAGTGTTTCGATTACATGGTATTCCCTTATCTATTGTATCCGATAGGGGTAGCCAGTTTATTTCCAGGTTCTGGAAAGCCTTTTGTTCGGAGATGGGTATTTCCCTCTCATTTTCTTCCGCTTACCATCCCCAGTCTAATGGAGCTGCTGAACGTGCCAACCAGTCTCTTGAGCAGTACCTCCGTTGTTTTGTGTCTCACCATCAGGACAATTGGTCTGACCTGCTTCCTTGGGCTGAATTTGCTCGGAATAATGCCACTCATGATTCTTCCGGCAAAAGCCCTTTTTACGTTGTCTATGGCCAGCATCCCGTTGTTCTTCCGGCTGCATTCTCCTCTCAGGGCATGCCAGTTCTGGATGAGCATTTGGCTGGTTTGCGTAATACTTGGGAGCAGGTTCAGCGTTCTTTGGTGGACTCTGCTGCCCGCCAGAAGGCTCAGGCTGACAAGCATCGCAGAGCGGCTCCTTCCTATGTTGTGGGGGACAGGGTTTTGCTTTCCACACGGAATATTCGCCTCCGGGTGCCTTCTATGAAATTGGCTCCCCGCTTCATTGGTCCTTATCGCATTATACATAAGGTTAATCCCGTTTCTTATGCCTTGGGTCTGCCTAAGAATCTGCGTATACCCAATGTATTTCACACCTCTTTGTTGAAGCCTTACGTACGCAACCGCTATACCCGGCATACTCCCCCTCCCCCTCCTGTCTCTGTGGAGGGTCATGAGGAGTTCGAAGTATCTGCTGTTATTGACTCTCGTTTTCTTAGGGGTCGGCTTCAGTACTTGGTACATTGGAAGGGTTATGGGCCTGAGGAGCGCAGTTGGATTTCTGCGGATGCTGTTCATGCTCCCCGCCTTGTACGTTCTTTCCATTCGCGTTTTCCTGCCAGGCCTGGTCCTGCCCGCCCGGAGGGCGTGTCCTCAGGGGGGGGTACTGTAGCGGTACTTACCTTATCCGGGGGCCGGACGCGGTCCTCTCTTCAAGCCGCGCGCGGTCCTGCGGCTGCACGAGCCGCGCGCGGCTCGTCCGACTGTTCAGACAGGAAGGCGGGCAGTGACCGCGAGAAGCGGTCACGTGTCCCGCCTGCAGCTAAGAGCGCGCCGCGAATCTCGGGCGCGCTCTTAAAGAGACAGTGGGAGCCTAAATTGCAAAAAGGCTCCCATTGGCTCCTGTCATGCCAATCACCCCATACACTTACCTGTTGGGGGAGTGGAAGTGACAGGAGCCAATCACATTAGTTTGAAGGCTACTTATACTTACCCTTTTCCCTTAGTTCCTTGCCCTATCGTGGTTTCTGCTACAGTTCCCTTTAGTGCTTGTTGTGTTCAGTTGTGTTTCTCCGTATTTGACCTTGGCTTTGTATTCTGACTTCGTTTTCGCTTTATCCTATTCTGTACTGTTTGCCGGCTTGCTGATTCCTGTGTACCAGTCCCCGGCTAGTTTTCGTTTACGCTGTCTCTTTGTGCCCTTGACCTCGGATCGTTCCTGACTCTGTCTTATCCTATTACGTCGAGTCCGGCCACTCTAAGGTCCGGTAGACGTATCTCTCCTCTGTACTGTCTTCTGTTAGGCTGGATCCTGCGTGTAGGGGTATATACTCGTTACAGCTGCATTTTCACCTACACACTGACCCCTACCGGTCATTCGGTGTACTACAGGCTTCTCAGACATTATTGCATTTCATGCACAAACCAACGAACCACCGCATTTTTCACCTACACACTGACCCCTATCGGTCAGTCGGTGTACTACAGGCTTCTCAGACATTATTGCATTTCATGTACAAACCAACGAACCACCGCATTTTTCAGCTACACACTGACCCCTATCGGTCATTCGGTATACTACAGGCTTCTCAGAAATTATTGCATTTCATGTACAAACCAACAAACCACTGCATTTTTCACCTACACACTGACCTCTATCAGTCATTTGGTGTACTACAGGCTTCGTAGATGATTTTGCTTGTCATGTACAAAACAATAAACCACTGCATTTTTACTTACTCACTGACCCCTACTGGTCATTCAGTGTACTACAGGCTTCTCAGACATTATTGCATTTCATGTACAAACCAACGAACCACTGCATTTGCGCCTACACACTGACCTCTACCGGTCATTCGGTGTACTACAGGCTTCTCAGACATTATTGCATTTCATGTACAAACCAACGAACCGCTGCATTTTCACCTACACACTGACCCCTACCGGTCATTCGGTGTACTACAGGCTTCTCAGACATTATTGCATTTCATGCACAAACCAACGAACCACCGCATTTTTCACCTACACACTGACCCCTATCGGTCAGTCGGTGTACTACAGGCTTCTCAGACATTATTGCATTTCATGTACAAACCAACGAACCACCGCATTTTTCAGCTACACACTGACCCCTATCGGTCATTCGGTATACTACAGGCTTCTCAGAAATTATTGCATTTCATGTACAAACCAACAAACCACTGCATTTTTCACCTACACACTGACCTCTATCAGTCATTTGGTGTACTACAGGCTTCGTAGATGATTTTGCTTGTCATGTACAAAACAATAAACCACTGCATTTTTACTTACTCACTGACCCCTACTGGTCATTCAGTGTACTACAGGCTTCTCAGACATTATTGCATTTCATGTACAAACCAACGAACCACTGCATTTGCGCCTACACACTGACCCCTACCGGTCATTCGGTGTACTACAGGCTTCTCAGACATTATTGCATTTCATGTACAAACCAACGAACCACGGCATTTTCGCCTACATGCTGACCCCTACCGGTCAATCGGTATACTACAGGCTTCTCAGACTTTATTTCACTTCATAAGCAAACAAACTAACTACAGCATTTTCGCTTTTATACTGACTCCTATCTGTCAAACGGTAGGATTAAGGGTATTTTTACCATACAATCAGCATTTCTGACCCCTACTGGTCAACAGCACAACTGTCTTCACATGTCATATACAATTTACCAGCCAATTAATATTTACACATCACGGCACTTTACTTTTCACATATACTGTACGTATTATGATAAGCTTGGTCTGTGCCATATTTCCTTATGCCATACGGTTTTATCCATTCAGGTTACAGTTACTACTAAAAAACCTATACGGATTGTCAGGTTCAATGCCATACTACCAGGTACATACACCTGCTCACATAGTTATCCATCTCTTACCTTCCCTGGAATAGTAATAGTGTACTGGCAATTAGGGTTCTAGGGCCCAATAGGTATTACCCGCTTTTTTCTCGGCATTATGCTTCGGTTAGTGGTCCCGCGAGGCCAACACCCCGCCTCACACTCGGAGGCATACACCCCTCGGGCCACTCGTGAGCTAGCCGCCTCGCATTGTATCATAGAGAGGGCCTCACCTGTCACTCCCCTTCCTATTTTCTGGTTACTGTCACCGAGAGGCCAACATCCTGCCACAACGTTCGGTAGCCACACAAAATCCCCTCGCGCCAAGCATAGATAGAGCCTCTCAAGCCACTTGGCAACTAGCAGGGCCTCACCAGTCACCAAAAAACACCAAGCCTAATCGTTTCGCCTTACGGCTTAGCTAGCAAGCCAGTACAAGACCCCTGGGTACAAATAATAATTGCAATCTTTATTGTTATTTAAGTATTTCTCAAAAAGAAGGTGAAGAATCACCTCTTCCTAGCACCCCGGCTAGAATTGATACACCTTCAAGCAGAGGAGATGTTGCTAGTCCAGCAGCAATCAGATCCTGGACGATCCCACACATTACCACCGACCTAAGGAGGTGACAAATCCCCTACCCTGCCACAGCAAGGAAAGCAGAGTTATTCAAACTCCTCCATACATCAACGGACAACACGGAGGCAGGGGAAGGCCCAGCTACACCAACTCAGGTGACACCCAGGCAATGCTAGCCTCACTCAAACTCGTGACCCCCCCAAAAAATGTATGACAGACTGGCAATCTCGAGTCGGTCACCACAGCCCTCACAAGGTTGGGCCTCACGCTACTGTACAACCAGCACCAACCGAAACTCGGTTACCTGGTACAATCAATTCTTATGACACACAAGACGTTAACCCTGCACGTATGATCCCAGCACATTGGGGAAGCAAGGCATATATACGTATGATGACAGTGGCGTACACATGACCCATGGGGCCCTGGTGCAAAAATTGATCCGTGGGCCCCCCCCTTGCGCTTACTCTGCGCGGGCCGGGGCAGAAACACATGGGGGCGGGACCCTGGTCGCAGGGGTTGCAGGGCTGCGACCGCGGTATGTACGCCAGTGCATGCAGATGCACACACACTTAAAGAACCACTACAGACACCCAGATCACATCAGCTCAATGAAGTGGTCTGGGTGTCAGGTCCCTCTAGTTTTAACCCTGCAGCTGAAAGCATAGCAGTTTCAGAGACACTGTTATGTTTCACTGAGGGTTAATCCAGTCTCTAGTGGCTGTCTCACTGACAGACGCTAGAGGCGCTTCCGCCATTTTAAGACACTGAACGTCCATAGGAAAGCATTGAGTAATGCTTTCCTATGGGCGATTTGAATGCGTGCGCGGCTCTTGCCATGCATGCGCATTCGGAGCTGAGAGGCGGAGGGATCCCCAGCGCCATGGGAGTCCGGCGCTGGAGAAAGGTAAGTGATGAAGACACACACACACACACTCTCACGAACAAATGCATACACACTAGCTAACAGACACACACATTTACTGACAGAGACACACTCAGAGGCAGACATACATACACACTCACTTACAAAACATACACTCTCACTGACAAACACACACTCACTAACAGACATCAAACAGACTCACTAACACACACACACAAACACACTCAGTAACAGACACACACAGTAACACACTCACTGACACTCACTAGCAGACACACACACTAACACAAACACCAACACTCACACACTAACACACTAACACACACACACACTAACACTCACACACACACACACTCACTCACACACACTCACTCACACACACTAACACACACTCACTCACACTTACACTCACACACACTTACACTCACACACACTTACACTTACACACACACACACACACTAACACTCACACTCACTCACACACACTAACACTCTCACACACTTACACATGTTTTTTTTTATTTAATCCCCCAGCCTCCCTACCTTTTGGAGTGCTGAGGGGATTCCCTGGGGTCCAGTGGTGCTGCTGGGTTCCTAGGCGGCCGGTCAGGCTGGTGCGCGAGGGAGCACTCTCCCCTGAGTGCTTCCTCTTCAGCTCCCTCGCGCGCCGCGTAGGGATGCCGGCCCGGAAGATGACGTCATCTTCCGGCTCCGGTATCAGTGCGGTGCGCGAGGGAGCTGAAGAGGAAGCACTCAGGGGACCAGCCTGACCGGCCACCGGGTGTAAGCAGGGCCAGCCTCGGGGGGCCCGGAGGTGGCCGGCTCCTGGGGCCCCCAGGAGAAGAGGCTGGCCCAGTGGGTACATACAGGGTCGCAGGGGCGGCCGGGTCCCCTGGTGGGCCGGGCCCGGTTGCAGCTGCGACCCCTGCGACCCTGGTATGTACGCCACTGTATGATGATGTGTCTGTGATGGTCAGATCCAGGGATTCCAGGTAAATCAGGAACTGACCATCCCTTGGTTGGGTTGGCATTTGGAATATGTAGATATGTTTATTTGTGCAGGTACCCATACAGAAGGGATTTTGTCCCAAACAAATGGACGAGCACTCTCAGGTTCCAGGTACCAGCACCTCTGAACTACCAGAGACAATTGATATGAGTAGTTGCATTGCATATAGACTGTTGCATATATGTTCAAATGGTTCAGGGCACATGACAAACCATGTGTCCCAATACAACTTACAAATTACGTACTCACCATCTGTACACACCAATGCATTTTCAACACTCCTGACTCATCACCCTTCCAGACTTGTAGTAGATTTACTAAAGCTCTGGAGCTTCAAAGGGCTCCCTTACAGGTATCATAAATACACCTTCAAGGAATATAGCATGCCCTCACTTACACTCAGCACAACAGAACCATTGGCTGTAAACACATTCATAGCCAAGATTTGCAGAGGGGTCTTCCAATCTCCACCATTTACAGCATGGCACCAAACACAAACACATTGGTATTGTCACAAGGAAATCTTCCCTTAAACAAAGACTAACCATAGACTTATTGGCACCACACACACCTCGCTACCCCAAGTCTCAACTCCCTCATACCCTCCGAGGAGTTTCCTTACTATACAACACCATTGATCTACCTTTACAGCTATCACTCAAGCATGGGTTGAAGCTTGGTTATGTCAGGGTATTTATATCGACAAACATTTTGTGCTATGATAGAAATACAAAGTGTATATTCTTTTTTTTTAATTCTTTATTTTGGCGTGCATAGAGTTGACAAACATGCCGGCACTGCCACAACAGCAGGTACCGGCCATTAATCGACATAGGTTACATCTGCACATTTTTTGTTATAAGTGTCACGCTTGGTTCAGGGTTAAACTGCAGCTATGTCAGTATAACAGGCAACATAAAACATTGAAGATCAGGATATATACTGACATTAAGGTTAGGTAATAAAACAAAACAAGTACTTGCTGGTCGGGCTAGCATTAAGTGTTAAGGTTAACAAGAGTGATTAACTTAGTAGTCGAAGGCGCGAGGGCGTAGGTTGTCGAGCTAGTTCAGCAGACTACATGTGTGGTATTTTCTATTCAGTAGCCTTACATAGCGTGGTGTTTCTGTAGAGACATTGCTAGTAAATAGTGAGGGTATCATGCTAATTGTGCTAGAAATTCCATGTTACATAACATATATGACAGCTGTGTACATGTTGAGAGTTACAGTATGCAAAACTATCTGGCTCTGAGAATGACAATGATCCCTCAACTGTGCTGAATACATTAACAACAGTAGGTTTTACGGCAATGGATGGGCACATCCTATATTTCAGTGGTGGCTATAGGGGCTTAGCGCGCATAGAGTTGAGTGCCTTAATATAGCGTATTGACCCCCCAACCACATCCAGGGTAGGTAGATCATGCTCGCGGAGGGCATTCACAATAACAGGAGATGATTGAGCAGGCAAAGGCTTAAATAATAAATTAAATAATGAGCAGAATAACTAAACAAAATAAGAAGAATGGCGTGCAGGGTCTGCAATATCAGAGAGGAGAGACTAAAGGCATAATGGCTGCAGGATTGTGTACAATTTTTATATTATAGGTAAGCAAAGCATATAGAAGCTGTTGGGTCTAATAAACCTGTAGCTCTGATGCAGTCCAAGAGTTAGAAAGTTCAGCCAATGCCCAGGGAAGGGGGGTTGCTTGCGGGTGGATGCTTCAGTCCCTCTCCGTTGTCACACTTCGGCTTGCTTGCTTTGCTTCGACTGGTTCTCGGTTTGTGGGGGTTATGTTTCTCCCATCTCTCCTGCAGGGCTTCCAGTTGCGTGTCGTTAAGGGTGCCCCTCAGTCGGAATTTAGCTCTGCCGTTAGACCCCGGGCTGGGCCTCCAAGTTAGGCTGCTGTGTGTCGCTGGGGCTGTGTAATGTGGGGGTGCACCGTGCTGGTTCCAGGTTCTGGTGCCGTGGGAGGTACACGCTGGTTGGGCCCGCCTGACGCTCCAGCTCCTGTGATCGTGGGAGCGAGTGGCGGCACTAATGCCATGTGGCTCCCCTGCCTGTTTCCTCGGTCGCTTTTTCCTGCCCTGCTGGGTGGTCGTTTTGGGGATTCGTGGTAGGGGCCCATAATAGCGGCGCCGGGTTACCGGTCTGATCCAGGGTGCCACCACTTTCATTGCTCGTCTGCGGGTCAGGCCCTGGTTGCAAAGGATCGCCCAGAAGCTTTTGCACTGTTTATCAAAAGCCTCCAAGGGCCATGTGCTCGGCTTAATGTTTGTGTCCATTGCTGTGGTTTGCCGCTGGGCCGCCATCTTGGGTGCGGCTCCTCCGCGTGCAATATCTCTGTTTCCAGAGAAACTCTGGGGTGCCGGCCAGCGGGGACCGGGATGACCCCCACCGGTCCGGGCGGGAGGGTAGGAGAAGAGTGGGTCTGCTGGGCGTACCAGTCGGTATGGAAGTCGGCCGCACTTCCCCGTCTTAGCCGTCCGCAGGCCTCAACTCACTGCCGCGGTTTGTGGTACCGTAGGCCTTGGGGAAGGGTGTCTGTCGCTTTGTCGTTGTATGCCCAGTTGTCGTAGCCCAGTGTGACAAAGTGTATATTCTGAAGTCACTTTGAACAGACCAGACTCCATTTTGTTATTTTCAAGTTAACAAAATACACAAGATTTCTATCCTTTCTGTTACACTAGCTACTGAGAAGATTAAATAATTAAATTTTACTTTCTATAACTAACAAGATCCCATTGTATTGAAGAAGTTCATTTTTAGTTCACAAACTGTCATATTAGAAATTACAGCAGAATTTGGAGACACAGCGTCTGAAGAAAGCCCAAAGAAACTGTTAGATCTGACGAGAAAACTGAGTTATGGTAACATATAGATAAGCCAAAATTACGTCAAAATAGCCACCAGGAAAAGTTAACTCTTTCCTGGATAGGTATGTTTAGTGGGATGAGACTGCCATCTACAGTCCCAATACTAAATTTATTATTTAGAAGGAACCACACCCCAGTGTTCCTATTGGTCATTAGCCACTGACGAACAGAGAATCTGTCCCTTTAAAAAGTCAAGACAAAGGGAAGAGAGATTCATTCAGAGAATCAGGGCAATCAGGCAATCGGCAATCAGAGCAATCAAAGATCAAGGCAGATGCAAGGGCATGCAAAGGAAGCAGAGAAGTGAGCAGTCGGGGACAATGCAGAGAGGCCTATGACACTCAGAAACTCTTACACTCCATGCAGAGAAAGAGACCCATGACAAACAAGTTCCTGAGATTACCTACCAATCTGATGAAATATCTACTTACTGGTAATTATACTGGTTTCATTTAATTAATTAAACTGGATAAATCACGATCAGATTTCGATATTTAGAAATCTTAGTTAACTAAGAAATATATATTAACTTTCCATTCTGCAGGTGGAGAAGATTAATCATATATTTATGTGATTAATATCACATGTTAGCATATCGTGACATTTATCCAGCTGTATTGATTTGCTATAAAATAAGATTAAATATCTGTTAGGCAAATTAATAAAATATCAGCTTATAGAACTTATAGATTTCTTCTCATTGGATGGATCTAGGAAATGGCTAATGAACTGGTAAAATGTTATTTTATTTAAAATTACATAAGAATATATCTTAAATGCCTAGAAGAGGTCTAGCCAGCATTGAAAGGGTTATTCTGTCAGCTAAGTTTTTACGACCTTACGCTGCATTCTACTCTCTGTGTGAAACTTTCACATTCTTTCTCTGTGAAGAAAAGTCGTAAATCCTGTCTTGACGGCTAATGTGTAGATTCTAGACTGTCTTAGCCATTAGGAGATGTATTTATATTACCATTTATATTGCATACTCATGTTATACTGAAATTTCATTGATTATTATCACGCATGTTACTTATTATTATTAATTGAATATAAAAATAAATTGTATCTATTTTTAAAACAATTCGTGATTTTATTTATAAGGTATACATTTCACTTACACAATACGTTCTTTGGGATCTGAGAATTTAAATAGTGGGAAATTCTCTCTGTTTACTATTATTATCCCATAAATATCCCCACAGTTAAGTAAGACCAATATCATCAACGAAGTAAACAGCTACCATGTACCCTACACACTGGCACTTACATGGCATAAAATGGGCAATCTTTTCCCCACTCAACTTTTGGGCTACAGATTAGCCTACTATCGATATTCGCAGATACTCTGTGATGGTTATGATAACATATCCAGAGGCCTTACAGTCATACACTATCTAGAAGACATCTTGTTGATCAAAGATATTTTTCACTAGAAGCCTCACGTCAGCTTAGTCTGGTTGACCACTTGGGCGTCCCAGTACCCCATAAGAAACAGAAGGCCCAGACACTATCATCACATTACTGGGCATACGACTTGAGTCGGGATCCATACACGCAAGTTACCACAAGACAAATAGGGAACATTCTCAACTACATCAATCACTACCTCCTGCTTAGTACTTACAACTGCAAGGAACTACAATCCCTTCCAGGTTCCTTAATTTTGCCATGCCAATCATAGCACAAGACCACACTTTCACATCCAGAGTACTTTCCCCTTTTTTCCACACTTCCAACATGATGATCAGAGGATGTCCCTAGATACCCCAGCAACAGCAGACCTGCACATGGGGGGGATTTCTTAACCACTTGGCATGGTAAAAGCCTGTTCCTTCCAGGATTGTCTGACACTTCTCCAACCAGATGATCAGATGCGGCGTCTACCACTGGTTTGGCAGCGGTTTCCCGGGAACCATTACTTTGGAGCTGTTGGCCATGGTATCCAGGTTTGGAAATGTTTCCACCACCTCAGCTCCTTTGGGGGATCTACCCCATTGTAGCAGCTGCTGTGGCGTGGGGTAAATCATGGTCAGGGTCATCAATCCGTTGTTACTCAGACAACTAAGCGCATGTCATATCATCAACAAATGCCACTACTCATCCATAAGGTCATGATATTTCTGGGGAACTAACTTGGTTGGCAACTTATCACATTTCTTTTACTTTCATGTACCAGGCGGGGGTATACATCCCTGCCGACAATTGTCTCATTTATATTCCAGGCATGTTCATCATACGCTTCCTACAGCCGCCCATACAGTCACGGCCACTCTTTCGTTCCAGAGACAAAATCATGGATTAGACATACTCATGCAGCATAGCATGCACTATCCCACCTAGCACTTTCGTCCCATACTTGTAGAACGCATAACACAGCTTTTCACCTGGCTTAAAGAATCTCATTGGAACACAACATAGCTCAACCTGTGTCATAACATTTCTCCTAGGTTTTGCTTCTTTTTGCCACCTTAAACTTAAACTATCTCACACACCATTCATTATATATTTTAAAGGCATTCAACAACACAGGATAACCTATGGCCAAAACTACCATAACTTCATGCTATCATACCAGACAAGAATATACTCAGAGGTTTTCAGGAATCCGTTCCCCCACGTTCCTCTCAGAGATTACCAATAGCCATCCAACTTTTCATCCTTATCGGACCTATTAGATCTACAACCATTCAATTATACTACCAAGTCAGCCATTACCAGCCATGCACGTTGCCTTTTATGACTTTCTCAGGCCAGAGAATCCACTACCATCACCACCACTCAGACAGATTATTGTCTTTAACGATCCCACGTATGTAAACACATATATCATTACCTATTGGCTAATAGTAGAGATAACATACTATCCTACCCACAACAAATGGTGTCCACTTTCGGTCCTAGATTCCTACCTTCAAAATCCTTCCAGAAATTAAATACTGTAATGCATTTAAGGAAATATCTAGTTAATTTGTATATATTTGTTGACTTTATTAAATCTTTGATTATTCATTTTTTCCCTCTTTTTTTACAGGCCTACCGTATCGTTTGTCTCGGCACACCACAGCTTATGCTGGATCCTTACTCCATATACGGCAATTTGCCCCTTACACAAGTATTAAGGCCGTTTGGCCTGTATTTGTGGGAGGGGCTTAAATTAATTCACTCCCCTATATAAGGGACACCCCTTGCCTGACTCATATCGCTTGAGGTCAGCATCAGAATGACCCTCCCACCCACTCCTCATTTCAACACTTTCTCTTTTCTTTCCATTTACTTTACTTTCTTACTCTTTGGTGGGCCCTCTTTATTTACAGGCCTAACGTATTGTCGGTCTCGGAACACCACAACTGACTTGCTCCCTTTATACTATCCTACGCTTATGCTGGATCCTTACTCCATATACGGCTATTTGCCCCTTACACAAATATAATATATGTATATATATAATATATATACATATTATATATATATGTAACGTCATACAAAGTGTATTTTAATACTAATATAAGTACATATATTAGCATTAAAATACACTTAGAATGACACTTAGAATGACGTTACATATATATATATATATATATATACGTATAATTACAATAATAAAATAAAATAATAAAATTAATAAATAAAATATTGAAACAAAATACACTTAGAATGACATTCCATATTGTGATCCTTGTTTGCAGGTAGCACGGTCCTCAAGGGTAAACAACAGGCACAGTCCTTGTAATTGCATATACTCCAGGCACTTTATTTGTAAATCCACACAGGAGACAGCAGTAAATGAAAAAATAAATATAACACAAATCCCTATAAACAAAAATCTAGCTCATCTGAGCACTAACTAACATTAGGTTCCCTATCTCTCAGGGGTTAAACTAAAACGAAAAAATATTGGTTTCACCAACCTAGTTCTTTGTCCGCACTCCCAGTGCTCCAAGCCAGCCTTGACTGCTTCCCAGGGCCGTTTGAAGGAATTTGGGGGCCCCAAGCAAAATAGACATGGAGGCCCCCCCCCCTCCACGCCCTCCCCACCTTACGCACGCAAAGCCTACAGGAACCACAATAATTAACATACACCACCCCATAATTAATACACCCCCATAATATACACCCCCCATAATTAATCCACCCCCCATAACTAATCCACCCCCCCATAATATACACCCCCCCATAATTAATCCACTCCCCCATAATTAATCCACCCCCCATAATTAATATACACCACCCCATTATTAATACACCCCCATAATTAATATACACCCCCCATAATTAATACACTCCCCCATAATTAATATACACCCCCCATAATTAATATACACCCCCCCATAATTAATACACCCCCCATAATTAATATACACCCCCCCATAATTAATATACCCCCATAATTAATATACACCCCCCATAATTAATACACCCCCCCATAATTAATACACCCCCATAATTAATCCACCCCATAATTAATATACCCCCCATAATTAATCCACCCCCCATAATTAATACACTCCCCCATAATTAATACACTCCCCCATAATTAATATATACCCCCCATTATTAATCCACCACATATTTAATCCACTCCCCCATAATTAATCCACTCCCCCATAATTAATATACACCCCCCATAATTAATATACACCCCCCCATAATTAATACACCCCCCATAATTAATACACCCCCCCATAATTAATATACACCCCCATACTTAATATACACCCCCCCATAATTAATATACACCCCCCATAATTAATATACACCCCCCATTATTAATCCACCCCCATAATTAATCCACTCCCCCATAATTAATCCACTCCCCCATACTTAATATACACCCCCCATAATTAATATACACCCCCCATACTTAATATACACCCCCCCATAATTAATACACCCCCTTTAATTAATTAAATAACATTACATAAATTACAAAAACACATAAATTACTACTCACGTTTTGATGATGCCTTCCCTCCCAGACCGACCACTGGATCCTTGCGCTGAAGATCCGTGAAGGCGGATTGACGGCGGCACTGCGTACGGCGTCATCATGCCGCGTCCCAAAGACTCCTCCCCCTTCTCAAAGGTGCGGCTGAGGCTGAGCGCAGCGTGATGATTGGGGCCGGGGGGGCGACACATGACACGTGAAGTCATGGCACCCCCCTGGACAGTGGCACCCGGGGCGGGCCGCCCCCCCTGCCCCCCACTTAGTACGCCACTGACGAGAAAGGAGTGCTGCAGCCGCCTGAGGCTCTCTATAGAGCGCTCAGGCGGCTGCAGCCTTATAGGAAGCACCGGCTCTGCTTGGGGCCCCAGGCCAGCTCGGGGCCCCAAGCAGTTGCTTGGTTTGCCTGTCGGGTAGCGACGGGCCTGCTGCTTCCCTTTCTGCAGTCCCAGTGCCTAGTCTCCTTGACTCTCTCTCTGGAGAGAACATCCTCTCTCCTACCTGCTTCCTGGGAGGAAGCCAGCAATCCCCCCTGTACCTGCCTAGCAGGGAGTGGTTTATTCCCACTGCTACAGCTGATTATCTGCAGCTGAGCAGTGGGTTGGAGACAGTCCAAAAAACCCTGGCCTGGATCTATGTCTCCCAAGAAAACCACTAAACTGTGGAGTGGAGCATTGGCCCACCCTTCTCTCCAAATGCTCCACCCCAGGGGCCCATAACTAAACATAGCTTTGTGTTGTCTACAACACAAACTACACGTACTTCCCCTGGGGTTAAAAGGCCTCTCTGCCTTCGCTTTATCACATATCCTCCTCTCCAGCTCAGACCCATAGGGTCGAGCAGCCTTAGAGCACAAACCGTGAATATTCACGTCACCTAGGGCTGTACCAGCCCTGACTTGCTCCTCAGTTACAGGTAGTGGCCTGTTGTAGATGGCTGCTACCTTGCTCCCTCGTAGTTCAAGGAACCCCCACCCAAGTGGATAACCCAAATAGTTAGCTTCCTCAAATCCTAGATAACACTTAGTGTTAGCGGTCAAACCGGCAGCCCTTACACTATTCACAACTAACTGGACCTTCATTATGTGTGCTTCCCAGTCCACCCTGTGAATTACCACATCACCAAGGTAGGCAGCTGTATACTCTCTGTGGGGCCAAAGTATCCTATTCACCATATGCAGAAAGAGGGCCGGTGCACCATGCAACCTGAATGGCCGTACTTTATGTTGTAATAACCCCTTGGTAGTAGAAAATGCTGTCCTTCCCTTTGCTTTCTCTGTCAGGAGAATCTGCCAATACCCTATGACCAGGTCCAAGGTACTCAGATACCTGGCCTTACTTATTCGCTCTTGCGTTTGAGCTACATGTACTATAGGGCATTTAACATTTACAACCTCTGTGACAAACTCTATCTCTGCCTTGGGGTATGTGCGGGTGTCACCATGTGTACACACAATATCAGTAATTTGTCCTGTATCGCATTTCTCTGGCTAGAGCAGAACACTTTTCATCAAAGTAACTTCACTACCTGAATCAAATAGTGCTTGTACACAATTCCCTTCCACCATCACCACTTTTAACTGTGCTATACCACCACCAGTCACCATACACATCTTTAAGCAAGTCAATACAATCCTATGCAGAGCCCTTATTGCTATGTCACATTGTATTGTCTCTTCACTCTCAGGACAGTTATATGTAATATGTCCTTGCATGTGGCAGTTGAAGCATCTGAGTTTTTTCTCAGTCTGGTCTCGTAGCTGTAATGGGACTTTTGGGTATGTTCTACCATTATACTTGGCCTGGCCTGGTATGGAGCGCTGTTCTTGTGCTGGAGGCCCAGACTCCCGGCTTAGCTCATCTTTCCTTTGCCTGGTTTCCTCCCCAGGGGTATCCTCCGCTTGTTCAGCCTTGAGTGGCCACCTCTCAATGTCAGCAATGCTTTCCTCTGGGCTGTCTGGCAGTCTCCCTGCTCCCTCAGGGTTGTCCAGAGATGCAGTCATGGCCTCTCGCTGGGTCATGACAGCCCCGGTATCAGACAGCCGGTCAGGCATTCCGAGCTCTGCCTTTAATTCGATGACTGTGTTCCCAGAATCTGGCAGCTGTTCAGTAGTCAGTGCGCCCAGGCCTTGTAGCAGTAGTCTTTGCCAGCAGATCCAGTTCTACGGCTCCCGGACAATCATTTAAAGTCTTCGTAGCAATACCAGGTGTCTCTGAAATATTTTGTTCTGCTACGCCAATGTCATCTACTAAGTCATTTTCGCCTTGGTTGGGCTTAGGTGCGGACGTGCCAATCTTGTTACCAGAGCTTGGTTCTGTAATGGTCGCTCTCTCTTGGCTTAGATCAGAAGCGGCTACTTTGCCTTTCTTATTTTGACTTAGTTTTGCCACTACTTCTCTGTCTTGCTTTTCTCTGCCAAACTGTCCAACAGCTGGTTGACATTTTTGGGTAGCCTTTGCTACTAAACAGTGCACAGCATTTTTTAGCTCAACTGGGGTGCTTTGCTTCTCTCTATTAAGCTCAGCTCGATCGCTGTTGTCTTCTCTGACTCCCCAAGTCAGTCTGCTTTTCATGCCTTTACCTTGTTCACTTGGGTGAACATCAGCGGCTTCTGCTTCACTTTTTTTTTTTTTTAATTCTTTATTTTTGGTGCATAGAATGAAAAATACAGACAATCTGGCAATGCCCCAACAGCTGTTGCCAGCAGATGATTTAACATAGATCAGTGTTAGTTAGGCATGAGTAACAATGCACATTTAGTTTTTTAAAGTAGCGTAAAACATTAGATTGCTAGTACAGGCTATACAAAGGAACGTCCAGTATGTATTTCTGTATGCTTAAATATATTTAGCCACCAGGGGGCATTAGAGCGCTAGGTTTTCCAAATCTTCCGCACATGCTAGCTCAGGCATTGTAACGCTGCATAATTGCTCTCTATGGGGAATCTCAGAAGGAGAGTCAGCTGCAGTGTGCACACAGCGTGTGTTACAGGTAAGGTGCTGCCTCTGTGTTGAGTTGATCAGTGTCCTTGCTGTGTTCAGGTCCCTTGCCAGGGGGTGTTTAGTCTCTTGTATCTGCTAGTGGCAGCCTCGTGTATATGGAAGAGGGAGCAAGTGACCCGTCAGGGTTAGAGTCCCGATTAAGTTCCCTCAGATCTGCAGGTGACCATGGTGAGACTTTGACTTAGGTATTGCAGGTGTGTGCCTTCCTTGCATTCTGCTCGTTTCCTCCACAGAGTGTGTCTGTGTGATGCTCATTCTGCCGCTGGTGATTGATGCGGCGGCCATTTTGTTTTTCGCCATGCGGTCCCAAGTAGCTCGGTTTGTCGCTCGGGCTTCATAGGTGGTCGCTGCTTCCTTGGTGGGGTCCGGGATAACCCCCCCAGCCCACAGTGGGGGGGTGAAGGGGCCCTCGCTAAGTGTGTGGGAGGTCCCACCGGACTAAGCACGGGAGACCGGCCGCATCTCCCGCCAGAGCCTCATGACAGGCCGCAATCCCAGCCATCATCCTCGCCAGCAGGACGGGGGTCAGTATGCACTCTCAAAGTTGTGCTTGGGTCCCCCCTCGCTTTCTTGTAGTAGCTGTGCGGTTATTCAGGAGCTATGAGATTGTTTTGAGCTGGATATTGGGGATTCATTGAGGAGCCGAGGTGCCCCACGTCCAGCCAGCTCGGCGGTCAGGCCCTGCCCCCCTGCTTCACTTTTTATTTCACAAACCAGCTTGACACTGCTGGCCTCAGCCACAGTCTTTTTTTCTCCTTTCTGATTCTTCTGACCTTTCTTACTTTGGCGCATGTCATCAGTGTCGCCATCACTGCCTCTTGACAATTCCGCTTTTTCCTTTAGCTTTGCTGGACTCTTTACTTCCTTTTCTTCTTTTGCTTTTTGGCCCTTGGAGGATCCAGCTGCCTTTTCACCCTCTTCCACATTATCACTACTTTCAGGCTCCATTATATCCTTCTTGCCTTCTAATTCCTGTTCTCTCTCTTCTGCGTGTTTCTCAACATCACGCTTTGCTGCCTCCATGCTTTGCAGCTTGCTGAAGACTTCTTCTACTGCCTCTGTCATCTCATGCAGGATGCCAGTAGCTTGGTTACGGGGTCCCTTGTCCCCACGCTCCCTGCAGGGGGAAATCTGCAAAACCTCAGTAAGGGCAGCTCTATGCTCCTGCTGAGCGTCCCTCAGGTTCTTAACCTGTGCAGCTAGTAAACTGTTTGTGCCTTGTTGTTTAGCGGTTGCCTGTACCACAGCCCTCAGCAGGTCCTCCATTATAGCACCAAGCAGGCAACAGTCTTAAAGGTACAGTGCTACTTATTTGATTAACAGGTCTGCCAAAATAAGAGTCCTCAAGCAGACAACCGGATGACTGGCACACCCACAGACCCTCAATGTGCTACTGTGCCCGCATTCTCCACCATATTGTGATCCTTGTTTGCAGGTAGCACGGTCCTCTAGGGTAAACAACAGGCACAGTCCTTGTAATTGCATATACTCCAGGCACTTTATTTGTAAATCCACACATGAGACAGCAGTAAATGAAAACATAAATATAACACAAATCCCTATAAACAAAAACCTAGCTCGTCTGAGCACTAACTAACCTTAGGTTCCCTATCTCTCAGGGGTTAAACTAAAACAAAACAATATTGGTTTCACTAACCTAGTTCTTTGTCCGCTCTCAGCACTCCCAGTGCTCCAAGCCAGCCTTGACTGCTTCCCTTTCTGCAAACCCAGTGCTCCAAACCAGCCTTGACTGCTTTTCTTTTGCACTCCCAGTGCTCCAAGCCAGCCTTAACTGCTTCCCTTTCTGCACTCCCAGTGCCTAGTCTCCTTGACTCTCTCTCTGGAGAGAACAGCCTCTCTCCTACCTGCTTCCTGGGAGGAAGCCAGCAATCCCCCCTGTACCTGCCTAGCAGGGAGTGGTTTATTCCCCCTGCTAAAGCTGATTATCTACAGCTGAGCAGTGGGTTGGAGACAGTCCAAAAAACCCTGGCCTGGATCTATGTCTCCCAAGAAAACCACTAAACTGTGGAGTGGAGCATTGGCCCACCCTTCTCTTCAAATGCTCCACCCCAGTGGCCCATAACTAAACATAGCTTTGTGTTGTCTACAACACAAACTACACGTACTTCCCCTGGGGTTAAAAGGCCTCTCTGTGTTAACAAATGGAGATTTGGTATCAGATATTACTGTAGGTGAAAGTTTAGGATCCAGTGATCATCAGTCAGTGTGGTTTAATATAAGAACAGTGACTGAGTCACACCACACAAAAACAAAAGTTTTAGACTTTAAAAAAACAGACTTTTCTAGAATTAGAATATGTGTGAAGGAGTCATTATCAGACTGGAGCAATTTACCGTATATACTCGAGTATAAGCCGAGTTTTTCAGCACATTTTTTGTGCTGAAAAACCCCAACTCGGCTTATACTCGAGTCAATAGTCTGTATTATGGCAATTTGCATTGCCATAATACAGACTGGGGCTGTGGGGGCTGTCAGAGAGTTTACTTACCTCTCCTGAAGCTCCTGTCAGCTTCCTCCTCCTCCGCGCTGTCCGTTCAGCACCTCGGTCAGCTCCCACTGTAAGTCTCGCGAGAGCCGCGGCTCTCGCGAGACTTACAGTGTGAGCTGATAGAGGTGCTGAACGGATCGGCGCAGAGGAGGAGAGAGCTGACAGGAGCTGCAGGAGAGGTAAGTAAACTCTCTGACAGCCCCCTCCTTCCCCCCACTGAACTACCAATGCCACTAGACCACCAGGGAAGGAACCCCCCTCCCTGCTATGTATAAAGCAGGGAGGGGGGACGAAAAAAAAAAATAATAATAAATATTACAAATAAAATAACAAAAAAAAAAATATTAAAATAATAAAAAAATAATTAAATAAAATAAAATAATAAAAATTAATCATAAAAAATATTAAAATAATAATAAAAAAATAAAAAAAATTGCCCACTCCCCACCAAGGCTCTGCAACACACACACTCATACACACATACACGCTGCACACATACACACACGCTGCACTCATACACACACGCTGCACTCATACACACACGCTGCACTCATACACACACACTGCACTCATACACACACACTGCACTCATACACACACACTGCACTCATACACACACACTGCACTCATACACACACACACTGCACTCATACACACACACACTGCACTCATACACACACACACTGCATTCATTATATACACACACTGTAAATAAATATTCAATTAATATAAATTTTTTAGGATCTAATTTTATTTAGAAATTTACCAGTAGCTGCTGCATTTCCCACCCTAGTCTTATACTCGAGTCAATAAGTTTTCGCAGTTTTTGGGGGTAAAATTAGGGGCCTCGGCTTATATTCGGGTCGGCTTATACTCGAGTATATACGGTAAATGGAGTCCAAAAGAAATGGAATTATTTAAAAGTTGCACTACTGAAGGCAACAGAAAATTGCATTAGGCTTGTCAGTAAAAGCCAAAAATTCAAGAAACCACTGTGGTACTCCGCAGATGTGGCCAAAATAGTAAAAAACTAAAAGTTAGCATTTAGTAATTATAAAAAAAACAGAGTGAGGAAGACAGAATGACCTATAAGATTAGGCAGAAAGAGGCTAAGCAAGTTATAAGAGCTTCCAAATCACACACAGAAGAGAAAATAGCACAGTCAGTAAAAAAGGGGGACAAAACTTTTTTTAGATACATAAATGAGAAAAGAAAAGTAAAACAAGGATTACCGTATATACTCGAGTATAAGCCGACCCGAATATAAGCCGAGGCCCCTAATTTTATCCCAAAAAACTGGGAAAACTTATTGACTCGAGTATAAGACTAGGGTGGGAAATGCAGCAGCTACTGGTAAATTTCTAAATAAAATTAGATCCTAAAAAAAATATATTAATTGAATATTTATTTACAGTGTGTGTATAATGAATGCAGTGTGTGCGTATGTGTGTGTGTGTGAGTGCAGCGTGTGTGTATGAGTGCAGTGTGTGTGTATGAGTGCAGTGTGTGTGTGCATGAATGCAGTGTGTGTGTGCATGAATGCAGTGTGTGTGTGCATGAATGCAGTGTGTGTGTGCATGAATGCAGTGTGTGAATGCAGTGTGTGCAGGGCCGGTGCAAGGATATTTGCCGCCGTAGGCAAAAAAAATTTTGCCGCCCCCTCCCCCCCATATGTCCTGACTTCCCCTCCTCCTCCCTCAGTGGTCCTTACCTCCCCACCCCCGTGTTCCTTCACTCCCCCCCCCAGTGGTCCTGACTCACCCCTCCCCTAGTGGTCCTTACCCTCCCCTCCCCTAGTGGTCCTTACTTCCCCCTCCCCTCCCATAGTGGTCCTTATCCCACCCCCTCCCTCTCATAGTGATCCTTATCCCCCTTCTCCCTCCCATTGTGTTCCTTATCCCCCCCCATCCCTCCCATAGTGGTCCATATACCCCCCCCCCTCCCTCCCATAATGGTCCTTATACCCCCCCTCCCTCCCATAGTGGTCCTTACCCCCCCCCCTCCCTCCCATAGTGGTCCTTAACCCACCCCCTCCCTCCCATAGTGGTCCTTAACCCACCCCCTCCCTCCCATAGTGGTCCTTATACCCCCCCCCCTCCCATAGTGGTCCTTATACCCCTTTTTTTTTTTTATTATTATTATTTTTTTATTATTATTATTTTTTTTATTTTTTTTTTCGTCCCCCCTCCCTGCTTGATATATGGCAGGGAGGGGGGCTCTCCTTCCCTGGTGGTCCAGTGGCAGTTCAGTGGGGGGGAGAGGGGGGCTGGCAGAGCTGTACTTACCTTTCCTGCAGCTCCTGTCAGCTCTCTCCTCCTCTGCGCCGTCCGTGCAGCTCCCTCTGTCAGCTCCCAGTGTAAGTCTCGCGAGAGCCGCGGCTCTCGCGAGATTTACACTGGGAGCTGACCGAGGTGCTGAACGGACCGGCGGAGGAGGAGAGAGCTGACAGGAGCTGCAGGAAAGGTAAGTACAGCTCTGCCAGCCCCCCTCTCCCCCCAGTCTGTATTATGGCAATGCAAATTGCCATAATACAGACTCTGACTCGAGTATAAGCCGAGTTGGGGTTTTTCAGCCCAAAAAATGGGCTGAAAAACTCGGCTTATACTCGAGTATATACGGTAGTTAGATTAAAACCAAAAGAAGGAAGGTATGTAGATGAGGATAAAGGTCTAGCTGACTGCCTCAATGAATATTTTTGTTCGGTATTTACAGATGAAAATGAAGGAAAGGGACCTCAGTTAAGAAAAAGGATAAATGAGTCATTTATTACACGTGAGTTTACAGAGGAAGAGGTTCTATTTCAACTGTCAAAAGTAAAGACAAATAAGTCAATGGGACCTGATGGAATACACCCAAAGCTATTAAAAGAGCTTAGTGGTGTACTAGCAAAACCATTAACAGATTTATTTAACCAACCATTGTTAACAGGAGTAGTCCCAGAAGATTGGAAGTTAGCGAATGTTGTGCCCATTCACAAGAAAGGTAATAGGGAGGAGTCTGGCAACTGTAGGCCAGTAAGCCTTACTTCAGTAGTGGGGAAAGTGATGGAAACCATGTTAAAGGATAGGATTGTTGAACATCTAAAAACACATGGATTTCAAGATCAGAGACAACACGGGTTTACTTCAGGGAGATCATGCCAAACTAATCTTATTGATTTTTTGATTGGATAACTAAAATTATAGATCAGGGTGGTGCAGTAGACATTGCTTACCTAGATTTCAGTAAGGCTTTTGACACTGTTGCACATAGAAGGCTTATCAATAAACTACAATCTTTGAGTTTGGATTCCAATATTGTTGAATGGGTAACGTAGTGGCTGAGTGATAGGCAACAGAGGATTGTAGTCAATGGAGTATATTCGAAGCTTGGGCTTGTCACCAGTGGGGTACCTCAGGGATCTGTACTTGGACCCATTCTCTTTAATATTTTTATTAGTGATATTGCAGAAGGTCTTGATGGTAAGGTGTGTCTTTTTGCGGATGATACTAAGATATGTAACAGGGTTGATGTTCCAGGAGGGATAAGCCAAATGGCAAATGATTTAGGTAAACTAGAAAAATGGTCAGAGTTGTGGCAACTGACATTTAATGTGGATAAGTGCAAGATAATGCATCTTGGACGTAAAAACCCAAGGGCAGAGTACAGAATATTTGATAGAGTCCTAACCTCAACATCTGAGGAAAGGGATTTAGGGGTGATTATTTCTGATGACTTAAAGGTAGGCAGACAATGTAATAGAGCAGCAGGAAATGCTAGCAGAATGCTTGGTTGTATAGGGAGAGGTATTAGCAGTAGAAAGAGGGAAGTGCTCATGCCATTGTACAGAACACTGGTAAGACCTCACTTGGAGTACTGTACACAGTACTGGAGACCATATCTTCAGAAGGAGATTGATACCTTAGAGAGAGTTCAAAGAAGGGCTACAAAACTGGTTCATGGATTGTAGGATAAAACTTACCAGGAAAGGTTAAAGGATCTTAACATGTATAGCTTGGAGGAAAGACTAGACAGGGGGGATATGATAGAAACATTTAAATACATAAAGGGAATCAACACAGCAAAGGAGGAGACGATATTTAAAAGAAGAAAAACTACCACAACAAGAGGACATAGTCTTAAATTAGAGGGGCAAAGGTTTAAAAATAATACCAGGAAGTATTACTTTACTGAGAGGGTAGTGGATGCATGGAATAGCCTTCCAGCTGAAGTCGTAGAGGTTAACACAGTAAAGGAGTTTAAGCATGCGTGGCATAAGACTATCCTAACTATAAGATAAGGCCAGAGACTAATGAAAGTATTTAGAAAACTGGGCAGACTAGATGGGCCGAATGGTTCTTATCTTCACATTCTATGTTTCTATGTTTCTATGTTTCTATTAGTATACACGTAGAATCTAAATACCTATAAATGCATATATATTAAAATTCTACGTGCATATTTAAGTAATCTTTTAACGTAATTATGTGATTTGATTAATTAAAATTTGATTGACATGCCTGACAACACAGGGAGAAATTGCAGAGAATTTAATTCGCAAGCACTATATTTGACCCTGTAACTCTACAAGACACCATAAAACCTGTACATGGGGGGTACGGTTTTACTCGGGAGACTTCGCTGAACTCAAATATTACTGTTTCAAACTGGTAAATTGTATTACAACGATGATATTTTAAGTAAAAGTGACGTTTTTTGCATTTTTTTTTTACAAACGAACGGCACTTTTATGCATTATATTATTGTTGTAATATGTTTTACTGTTTTAAAACACTAATATTTGTGTTTAGTGAAGTCTCCCAAGAATAACAGTACCCCCCATGTACAGGTTTCATGGTGTTTTGGAAAGTTAGAAAGTCACATATAAGGCTTGCATTTCATTTTTTTTTATATTGAAATTTGCCAGGTTGGTTATGTTGCCTTTGAGAGCGTATTGCAAGTGGGATATGTCCAGTCTTTCTTAGTAGCCACTTAGTCACAAACACTGGCCAAATATTCGTTTTTTGCTTTTTTCACACAAAAACAAATATGAACGCTAACTTTGGCCAGTGTTTGTGACTAAGTGGCTACTAAAAAAGACTAAACATACCCCACTTTCAATACCTTTGGTTGTCTACTTTTTCAAATGGTATGCCATTATGGGGGTAATTCTCATTCCTGGGCTACCACACCGTCTCAAAGGTAACATTACTAATCTGGCAAATTTCAATTTGAAAATGGAACGTTCTATATTTGACCCTGTAACTTTCCAAAACACCATAAAACCTGTTAATGTGGGGTACTGTTGTATTCGTGAGACATCGCTGATTACAAATATGTGCATTTTTTGCAGTAAAACCTAACAGCATTATGATATTCACAGCTAAAATGTCAGACGGAAATACAAATTTTAAAAAAAATCTTATTTTCTCACATTTTTTTTACATTTTATTTATAATAAATTATGTTCCATATATATATGAATAGTTAATGATAAATTAAAGCCCTGTTTCTCCTGAACAAAATTATATATAATAAGTGTGGGTGCATATAATATGAAAGAGGGGAACTACGGGTGAACAGACATATAGCGCAAATTTCAGTTTTTGTTTACGTTTTATTTTGATCAGAACGTGCACTACTGACTCCATCCTGAAGGGGTTAATAGCCTAGTGCAATTTAAAACTGTATTTTTGTTTTTGTGTGTGCGCATGCTGTTCCTTTTTTCTTTTTTTTTTTAATTAATAAGAGTATATAACATGATTATTGTATTGCTCTTATTAAAAGTGCTGAAGTGGGAAGTGGGATACTTGAGGCAGTTTAACTCATCTTCATACAAGTACTATGGTACCAAGAGGGAGAGAAGAAGGAATAGGGATGATTGTCTACTAAGTATCCAGAGATGTACAGACAGAAGGTATATGTATATAGAGATAGCAAGTTCTCCCTCACTGGTTTTTATGTGACCATGATTGTTCAAGGTTTACTTTATTGCTCTGTGGACTGGGTTATTCGGGGCAGCTGGGGCCGAGGTGCTTCATGGAGTTTCTATTGCATAGAAGTTTGATTTGATTCTTATACGCATGGTGGCTCTCTGGCTCTGAGGCCGGAACATCCTGGGAATCCCACCTCCTGCTGCATACCATTTTTTTTTGCATATTGGAGCGTTTGGGTGTCATTGATGCAGGGAAGCAGCTCGAAAGAGCTGACTGGTTCGGTTCCCTGACTATAGCCTCACTGACACCTTTGTCCTTGTTCAAATTCTGAACTTGTAAATACTTTGTTTGTTTATAATAGGCTCCATCCCTTGTATGCGGAGGGAGTTGCATCTTACTTGTGTTACAACCCTCATTCCCACTCATCCCTCTCCTTCCCCCTATTTTTTTCTCTTCTCTCCCTCTCTCTTACCCCCTCCTTACCCAAATGTCTTTCCTCCCACAGTGATGACCATATTGCTGTGTGATTCTCTCGCCATGGCCCCAATACAAACATATAAGAAGGTAACGATTCATTTTCTCGCAAATTAATTTGAAGAGTCTTAAAAAACCTGAAAAACTATCACATGCACTACGTCACTTACATAGCCAGAAATCACATATAGTATTCATACAAGAAAAGCACTGTTGGGCAGATCGAACCACCAGACTAACCAATCATTGTAACACGCAATGTTTCTTAATGTTTCTTAAGCAATAACCAGTAGGGAAAGTCCAAGGATACAGCTATCTTATTATATAAATCACTACAATTAGGACCTACCGATGTATTGAGATATGAGGTGGGTCAATACATTTGCATGAAAAGCATGATCAAAGGTAGGCTCTATTTACTCTTAAATATCTATGTGCTTAGAAGATTAAAATATAAACCTAAAACCCCATTAGAGAAGAAAGTTGACAAAATACCTATCATATGTAATTATAATCA
Source organism: Pelobates fuscus (assembly GCF_036172605.1). Lineage (NCBI taxonomy): Eukaryota > Metazoa > Chordata > Amphibia > Anura > Pelobatidae > Pelobates > Pelobates fuscus. Next base: position 193,417,626 of record NC_086321.1, on the reverse strand, counting down.
AGATCACGGGAAATTAAAAAGAATTTTTAATAAACACTGGCACATCCTGCAACAGGATGAAGAAATTCTACCCTACCTCAATGATAGACCCAGGGTAATTTTTAGAGGAGCTTGCAATCTAAAACAAAAATTAACTTCGAGTTATTTAGAATTACCAAAGCCCACAGAGAACTTTTTAACCTCCCATAAAGCCCTACAGAAAGGTTTCCATTACTGTGGGGAATGTATGGGCTGTAGAAATCTTGAAAAGAAACCTAAAAGAATAGAAGTTTTTAAATCGAGGATTGGCTCTGTTAATTTTAAGATTAACTCTTTTATTACCTGTCACACTAAAAATGTGGTGTACTTGCTCACATGTCCCTGTGGACTCCAATATGTGGGGAAAACAGCAAGACATCTGAAAATAAGGATACGTGAGCACATCTACAACATAAGGAGAGGTTTTTTAAAACACAGTGTTTCCTCACATTTTTTGAATGCCCATGGCGGGAACCCTGCAGGGCTGAATTTCTATGGGATTCAGACAATTAAACCCCATTGGAGGGGAGGCCAGATCGAGTCCACGTTGAGTCGCAGCGAAATGAGATGGATCTTTGATTTGGAGACACTGACTCCATGTGGACTCAACGTGGATTTCGAGATGGCAGCCCTCATTTAGTAGATCAGCCCTTTGAACCTCTATTTTTCCCTCTATATTAATATATTAAATTTTATTATTATTTTTTCTTATGAGAAAAAAAAAATGTATATATTTTGTATCCATTTTTTAAGAACCTTTTGGGCAAAACCCGTTTTCCCATATGTGTTCTCTACTTATGTTGTAGAATATATTGATACAACTTTTGAATTGGATGTATAATCTCTGTTTATTGTATATTGATTTGTTTATTTGCACATAAAAGATGTGGATTGGTGATTTTTGATAGATCTATTTTTCCCTATTAAGAAGTGGACTCTGTAAAATAAGTTGCCACCTTCAAAGATGGCGTTAAAGTATAGCAGTATCCGGGTTAAAGATTAGAACACGAGCCGATCCGTAATGACGTCACCGACGCAAGTCACGTCGACGGAACCCGGAAGTGACGTCACAATACGGAAGTGAATTGAAAATTTGCCCGGGAACGCCGGCATTACCGGACTTATTTAAAGAGATGGAAATCGTTCGGAGTGTATGCACCTTGGAAGAAGACGGAAGTCGAAACGCGTTGTGCCCTGTATTTTTATACTACTTTTTTTATATTATTTTGTTCAATTTTATCAAATAAATCCCTTTATTCGTATCCACTTGGCTATTGGAGCTTTTGGTGTGATCGGGGAAAATCCGAAAAGCTGAATCCACTGGACAACATAGTCTGCAAGACTTTTGAGGAGCCGTTACAGTTTAAGCCTGCTATAATAGGCTTTGGAGATCGTGAGTGACCCAATACCAGACCATATCTATTTACCATTTTGCCAAACAGTATTATGCTATGTACATTATTTCTATCTTCTTAGATTGATCCGGTAGATCTCTGACAGAATCACCTATGTACAGATATAAGTATATTACTGTGGTTTCATATGTATAGCACCCCCCCTCCTGTTTTGTCTTTTATCACTTAATGTGCTTAGAAGAACCAACATAAATTCTTGAAAACTCAACCTGTCCCAAACAGAACTTCTGGTCTTTCCTCCCTCAAGTGTTACTACGCTACCATCACCTCTACCTCGCAGTCTCGCTGCCTGTGTGTTCTTTTTGACTCAACCTCTCCTTCACCCCTCATGCCCAATCAATCACCAAATCCTGTCGCTTCCATCTCAAAAACATAGCCGCGCATCCGCCCCTATATAACCCCAGATGCGGCTAAGGTGCTGGTCCATGCTCTTGTTCTCTCTCGCCTGGACTACTGCAATACCCTTCTCAGTGGTCTTAAATGTTCCCAGATTGCACCGTTGCAATCTATAATGAATGCGGCGGCATGGCTTATTTTCCTGTCCGCTCGCACCTCCCACGACTCCCCGCTCTGTCAGTCCCTGCATTGGCTTCCAGTTAGATATAGGGCTCAATATAAAATTCTGGTGCTTGCTTACAAATCCCTAAATAATGCTGCTCCAACCTATCCTAATAAACAAGTATGTCCCGTCAAGGCCCCTACGCTCTGTCAAAGACCTACGTATATCCTCTGTCCGTACTCCCACCTCTAACGTTCGCCTCCAAGACTTTTACAGGGCTGCACCTCTTCTGTGGAACTCCCTTCCCTTCTCTGTAAGAATTTCACCCAGTCTCCACTCATTCAAAAAAATCTTTGAAAACTCACTTCTTCAAGAAAGCACATCAATTAAACTGTTAGCAGGTTTCTATCCCCCGCCCTCCATGACTCCTCTTCTGCAACTGTCAAAAATTACCTACTAAGCCCTCAGTGAATTTTTTTTTAAAAATCTTTATTTTATTGTGCACAGAATTAACAAGTAGCCCTGGTGCGCCACAACAGCGTCTTCAGGGTAGACTGGTATACATTCAGTATACATAACAGTTTAGGTTCTCGCTTAGATAATTATCATAAAGGTCAGAAAGTAGAAATCAGAGGAGTGACAAAAGGGAGAACACATGACATGCATCCTAGCATTAAATAGTTAGTAAGTTATATAGCTATGCAAGTGTGATGGTGCTAGGTAGTATGTTAATTATAGTTTAGTGACACAACAGAAAGGTTATCGTCGCTAATTCTGTCTTAGTACTATGTGTAACATCGCTGACTTATCTAGCTAAGTTGTCATAGAAAATTAAACATGCTTAGTGATAAACTTAAACTTATTATATAGTAGGTAACTGCAAGAGCGGTATAAGCAACAAGGAAGATATTTTCTGCTGGTTATGTACATTCAGCTGCAGCTGGGTGAGAGGCTCATTATAGGAGGGGGGAATAACTCAGGGTAGCAGGTATTGTAACCTGTGGTAACAGCATTTTAGCGACCCCGCTAGGAAAGACCCTGGCATGCTATCTAACCAATGCCCCTACTTGCCACCCAAGTTCTCTGATAGACCGTCCTGTTCTTCCCCTCGCTGACAGTCCAGTCCTCAGCCAGGGTTCGTGGTTGCAATATTATGGGTCTGCGCTCCCAGTGGTAGAAGGTGTTGACCCTCCGCTCAGCCTTGTCGTGCTGGAGGCAAGGGAGCTGACCGTCTTGTTGGTGAGGTGAATGTTAGCGGGGGCACCCGGTTGATCGAGTGGTAGCCGATCGCCGGTGTCGCTTGTTGCTCCCTCTCCTTGCGGTCCTTTTCGGGAGACACGTGTCAGTCGTTTATGCTTGCGGTGACGAACAGCCAGATGGCTCCGGGGAGCCGCAGAGTGGTCGGTGGGAACGGAGGAGGGTGTCCCCTCAAAGAGCTGAGCTCCGAGGGAGGTGCAGGTGCGGTCCGGCGCCATATGTTGCAGTTCAAGGTGTTGTCCCGCCGTGTAGTAGGGGAGATGGGTGTTGAGGTTGTGGTTCTGTTTGATGTACCTGTGCGTATCTCTCCCTGAGTCCGCTTCACTGTGGGAGTCACGCTCCGGATGGGGGTATTGTCTGGCGGGTGCTTCCCCTGCTCGGTAAGCATGTGTGTTGTTGTGGCTGCTCTTTGTTTGATGCGGTACCAGAAGTTTCGGCAGAGGTCTTCGAACCTGGCGTCGAACTGGGCCCTCCATTGGGTGATCAGGTCGCTTTGCTGGTTTTCCTGCGTGGCGGCCATCTTGGTCTCACCACGAGGTGCATGCGTTACGGTTCCTCTGCCCTCCTGTTCTCCGTGTGCTTGCCACCCTCTGCAGTAAGTGGACCGGGATGTCCCCCACCGGTCCGGGGGGGGGTGTCACAGTGTGGCGGGTCCACATGTAGGGCTCGGACTCTGAGAGATCGTCCGCCTTTCCCCCATCCAGGTCCCAGTAGACCGCCACCAGGCTCTCGGGCTATCATCATTGCTAGTCATCAGGGTGAGTGTAGTATAGTGTGCCCGGAGCCCCCTGTGTGTGGGTACTTCTGATTTTGTCTTTAAATCCAGAATTTAGGCTTAATTCTGCAATTTCCAGCTATTTTGTGCAGGAGCTCAAGCTGCATGCAACTGCTTGGCTAGGCAGTCAGGCTCCGCCTCCCGTACACCTACTTTTACCCTTTGTGTCACTATACTCCACTCCCTCTAGAATGTAAGCTGACTGAGCAGGGCCCTCCACCTCTCTGTTCCTGTACGTCCCGTTGTCTGGTTACAATTACATGTCTGTTAGTCCACCCATTGTACAGCGCTACGGAATCTGATGGCGCTATATAAAAAAAATAATATAGTGCTGCCCAATTTATCTTCTTTTATGTCCTCATATTAACCCATACATATAGCAGGATATTTAGTCACTATAAAATAATAATTATAATAGCACTCCCCAATAGCTTGTGTATTACAGTAAGGGTGGCACATTGGTCGGACTCACTTGAGTCTGTAACTTACCACTCCTTGCAGGGTTCTCTCAATTTACTTGCAACTCAATTACGATCCTTATATACGTGACTCACTTTTCCCTGCAAAGTTTATCTTTTATTTATTTTTTGCGTTTCCTTTCTATTTCACAGTGAGTATTTGCAACTCTTCCTGTTTTGTTTACATTTTGTCTTGCATGTTTATATTGGCGGTACGGATTGCCAGCTGGCAAATACGTAAGGATTAGCAATCCACGACCAGACATAAGATTACATTAGAAAACAGGCAACCCATGTGCTAAACTACAAGCTATTTGGGAGTGCTATTATAGCTTATTTTATATATGCGCAATTTACCCTCCTAATTAATAGACTGTATTAAGGATTAATAGGCGCCACTTATTCCTGGTTGTCTGACTTAGATGCAGGTGGCATCAGCGACATCTAGTGGCTATTATTTACATATAATCAATGATTACTTTAGAACAGTTGCAACTGAATTTGATACAGCCAAACGTTGTAGCAGAAACTTTTAACATATTAACAATATATCTTCTTGGTTTACATGCTATATAATTTGATGGAATAACTGTTGTTCCTTCTTGATAATGCTTTTTTAGGAAACTGCTTAACCATTTCTTTATGGAGTTCACTGACTGTCAAGATTGCTGTTAATTTTAACATGGCAGGAGGCTTCATATTTTCTTAAGTCTCTCTTTACTAGAGAGCACATTAACACAGAGAAAAACAACCAATCAGAAAAAGTTAGGTACTATAAAACTCCCCTCCCCACACATAATTTCCTCTTTCTTCGCTCTTCCACATCAGTACAGGTCAGAGTACCACTGCCTCCTGCTTTTAGTGGCTGACTGTGGGATTTTATTGCTTATCTACAGTACCTTATATTAGTTCATTTGGGGATTTACTGGTTTTCTGTATATTTATTTTATGCTTTCACTTATTACTTTATTTGATAGACTGTAATTTCGATTCGTGGGGGGTCTTTGTGGGCCTTTCTGTTGCTTAATATATCTTTGGGTTTCTCTCCCCCCTCCCCCCTGTCTATTTCCACTGTCTCCTATCTACCCCCCGTTTTTCATTTTCGGGCTGCATGTGGTCGCTCTGAGGTTTGTATCCGAGGACTGTATCTGCCTCCTCTGATCCCCCTGAGCTCCGGGACCACGGAGTGCGTCTCCAACGGTCCCGTATGCTGTCTACCGTTCCCTGGGGTACTCGCGAGCTAGCATGAGTACCCGGCGGCCGGAACTTTTTTCCAAGTGGCCGCTTTGTCGCAGCCGACTCCTTATATGGACCACGTGTGTCCGACCGGGTGGAGGAGGCTGCGCCTGCTCGCGGCCCCTCCCCGTCTGTTATCTCCTCAGTGCTATACCTGTGCTGCACTGGGATTTCTGGAGCTTGGATATGTCTGTGGTTGGCTGCAGGGCTTTAGGGGACTGCCAGTTGTCTGGTTAAGTGTTAGACTCATATTGTGTCAATGCCTAGAAGGCTTTTGTGTATTGGGGTCTTTAGCACCAACATGCCCTCAGACTCTGCTCACACACATTGGTCCTTTGCTGCTGTCTTAATACAGTGCCCATTTGATTGGCCTGCTCGGTCTGTGCCCATTTGATTGGCCTGCTCGGTCTGTGCCCATTTGATTGGCCTGCTCTGTCTATGCCCATTTGATTGGCCTGCTCTGTCTGTGCCCTATTGATAGGCCAACGCTTGCCTGTGCCCAAGCCCCCCTTTGGCCGCAGGCCTGGGGGTATATTACTGGGGAGAACCCCCGTACAGACTATTGACACTAAGATGTGTGTGTCCATGTAAGCACTGCTCCGCACTATCTGGGGTGACACCTGCCAGTTCTGTCTCTAGGGTCTCGCTACGGTTAAGACAACAACCGCTATGGATGCCCCAACCCAGAAAAGCCTACAGGCAATGATTAATGCGGCTGTGGACACCTCTGTTGGAAAAGCGCCGTCGCAAACCCCCCTGCTGGGCCTCAGGATAGGGGCACAACGGGAACTCCGCAAGTGGAAGTGGAGTAAGACTCTGACTCTCCAGAAAGAGCACAGATGCGTACAGCTAAGCATTGTTGGAAGGGTGAAGGCCCGGAACCTCGTGCACTGTAGGGCAAGGCTCCTGCAAACGCCCTAGGCGGGCCGCCACGGTTTCACCAGCCTGGCAGAGGCATGTCTCCGTGGAGAGTTTTGTTATGAAACACATACAGTGACCAGTGCTCAGACACCATAGTGCACTGTAATTGTAGATTATGCTAGCTTTAGTGTACCTATAATCTTAATTTTATTAATGACATGAGGAATATTTCCCTCCCATTCTTATCCGTCCCTTGTTTAACTTTAATAGTTTGGCTTAATCAGGTACGTATGCAACTCTGCTTGTTGTCTCTGCTACCTGTCACTTGTTCTTGTGCCCGTTTCTTCTGGTTGTTATATGGGTGCCTCCACGTTTTGTTCAGAGTATATTTCATTAGCTAACCAACCTTTTCGATTCTGATTTTTTCTCTTTCAGTTTACAGTCCGTCAACGCTACCTGGTTTGACAGTTCTTCTCGGATGGTGGACGTCGTTGTATTCATTGTATCTAGGACTTAGTTTTTCTCCATAGTTTTTCTGCATTTTGTTTTGTTTTGGTCGCAGCTTGAAATAGGTAATTATGTGTGGGGAGGGGAGTTTTATAGTACCCAACTTTTTTATGATGGTTGTTTTCTCTGTGTTAATGTGCTGCTGTGGAGTTCTAGTAAAGAGAGACTTAAGCAAATATGAAGCCTCCTGTCATTAATAAAATTAAGATTATAGGTACACTAAAGCTAGCATAATCTACAATTTCCATTCATTGTGGCTTATTTTCACAACATACTAGTTTATTATCATTATTTTTGGTATTTTGTTTTTTTTTATTGATTTAGCTTATTATCTTTCCACATCTCTTTCGATTGCTGGTTTTTCTACATCAATTATTGGCAGACTAATTTGTTGACTATATAAAAATTCACACTGGTTTTTAATACATAATAAAAGGTTATGCTTAAACTAGACATTGCCACATGTTCCTTATATTTTCAATTTGAGGGCTCAACCCCCGTGGTCTTGTGGATGACATTTCTCTTTTTGAATTGTTGCATATACAGTCTCATACAAGATTTTATACAATGGACACACAAACAGAAACTGTGTCTTCACTTCAACTCATACATGGAGCACATACCGTAGTGGATATGTATAGTGAGACTGTGTCCTCATAGTAACTCAGAGTATATAGTGAACACACACTGATGTGCTTCAGCCTAGCTCATGTACAGAGATTAAATGAGTCACATATACTGAGGCTGTGTCTTCACACCAGTTCATATCCTGGACTCATATTCTGATTTAGATAAGCAATGGAGTATATTCGAAGCATGGGCTTGTCACCTCAGGAATCTGTACTTGGACCCATTCTCTTTAATATTTGTATTAGTGATATTGCAGAAGGTCTTGTTGGTAAGGTATGTATTTTTGCTGATGATACTAAGATATGTAACAGGGTTGATGTCCCTGGAGGAAAAAGCCAAATGGAAAATGATTTAGGTAAACTAGAAAAATGGTCAGAGTTGTGACAGCTGACATTTAATGTGAATACGTGCAAGATAATGCATCTTGGACGTAAAAACCCAAGGGCAGAGTACAGAATATTTGATACTATCCTAACCTCAACATCTGAGGATAGGGGTTTAGGGGTGATTATTATTATTGGCATTCATATAGCGCCAACAAGTTCCGTAGCGCTTTACAATATTATTGGAGGGGGAGATTTAACAATAAATGAGACAATTACAAAAACTTACAGGAACAATATGATGCTCAAACAAGCTTAGAGTCTATGGGAGGTGGGGTATAAAACACAATAGGGGATAGCAATCAAGCAAGGGACAGGTGTGTGAGGTAGAGGTTACTCTGGGAGGCCATAAGCTTTCCTAAAGAGATGGGTTTTAAGGCACTTCTTAAATGATTGAAGACTAGCGGTAGGCAAGTTATTCCAAAGAGAGGGAGCTGCCTGCAAGAAGTCCTGCAAGCGTGAGTTGGCCGTACGGGTGCGATCAGCGGACAGGAGAAGGTCACGGGCATAGCGGAGAGACCGAAAAGAGGCATACTTATGGATCAGTGAAGAGATATAGGACGGGCTAGAATCGTTCAGTGCTTTATAGGTATGGGTTAGCATTTTGAATTGACTCCTATAGGATACAGGAAGCCGACTGGAGAGGAAAATCAGTCTTGCGGCAGAATTCATTACAGAGTTTAGCAGGGCAATGCGGCTTCTGGGAAGACCAATTCAGAGAACTTTACAATAATCCATGCAAGATTACTAGAGCATGGACAACCCCCTTCGTAGTATCTTGCGTAAGAAACGGGTGGATGCGGGCAATGTGAAATTGATAATTATATCAGATGACTTAAAGGTAGGCAGACAATGAAATAGAGAAGCAGGAAATGCTAGCAGAATGCTTGGTTGTATAGGGAGAGGTATTAGCAATAGAAAGAGGGAAGTGCTCATGCCATTGTACAGAACACTGGTGAGACCTCACTTGGGAGTATTGTACGCAGTACTGGAGACTGGTATCTTAAGAAGGATATTGATACTTTGGAGAGAGTTCAGAGAAAGGCTACAAAACTGGTTCATGGATTGCAGGATAAAACTTACAAGGAAAGGTTAAAGGATCTTATCATGTATAGCTTGGAGGAAAGATGAGACAAGGGGGATATGATAGAAACATTTAAATACATAAAGGGAATCAACACAGCAAAGGAGGAGACTATATTTAAAAGAAGAAAGACTACCACAACAGGAGGACATAGTCTTAGATTAGAGGGGCAAAGGTTTAAAAATAATATCAGAAAGTATTACTTTACTGAGAGTGTAGTGGACGCATGGAATAGCCTCCCAGCTGAAGTGACATAAGGCTATCCTAGACTTAAGATAAGGCCAGGGACTAATGAACATATTTAGAAAATTGGGCCAAATGGTTCTTATCTGCTGTCACATCCACTCTTACAAAAATAGCATGCTTAGGTGCTATAAAACACAGCAATCAATGCCACGTGCCTTGACAGCAAGTGTCTGCATTAAACACGTTATATTCAAGTGTGTACTTCAATCAGTCATCCAAGGAAGTTTTTTTCTTACTGTGGTTATAGGTCTCTTCTCTGTCTCCAGGGCTGTGGTATTCAGGCAGACTTTATATAGCCAGGATATCCATTATCATCACTCTTTTGTAAAATGCATCAATAAACTTACCTAAATGCTCACCACACAAACCTCCTAAATGTGACCTGTTTGTTAGAAGGAAGCCCAATGTAAGCAACTGGGAGGAACTGAATAAACAGAAATACTAGTATTTAATCTAAATTACTAATGTACTCACCAGAGGTGGGAAAGCATACTTAACAGACATGGAGACAGATTAACTGATGCAGACCTGTGTTTCATCAGCAAATGGAAAGGATTTGATTTGAACAACTAACATCCTAAACAGTTTAAACTATTGGCTATACTGCAAAGCTTGAATTAAGACCGTGACTGCAGCCATTTATGCATATTGTTATACCGGCACTCCAAGGTTTTCAGGTAGGTTCTTGACAAATTCCAGCTAATCAACGTTTACCCGGACATCACAAGTAAGTAGAGCAGGGATAGGCAACCTTTGGCACTCCAAATGTTGTGGACTACATTCCCCATAATGCACTTACATCCATAATGCTGGCAAAGCATCATGGGAGGTGTAGTTTAAAACATCTGGAGTGCCTATGCCTGAAGTAGAGTATCACAGGAATATAAGCTTTATATAGGACAAACAAAGGTCTTAACTCACCCCTTAAGTAGCATCTCAATCAGCTGTGTGTCTGGCATGTCCTGGCCATCCCAGAAGTTCCGCCCCCGTCAACAATAAGGGTCTCATCCAATGAACCTAAGGAGCACCGTCACGAAACTATGGGAAACAGAGATGCCAATCAGCTATTGGTTCCTCCCTCATGTACGGGTGCCCTAGAGAGACAAATCTCTTCAAGGAAAAGAGAGAACCACTCACCTTCAGACATCAGCTTCAGTGCGTTTCCATGGTGACCGGGACACGCTGGAAAACACAGCTGTTTTAATAAAAGGGGAAAATAATTATGTATTATTTTCTAGGAAAAACATAAGCGTATATACACCTCAAATATAAACAAACATGAAATCCTAATAACATCATCTAGAAAACCAGTGTTGATAATATCCCCATAAATATAAATAAGGATGCAGAAAAATAAAACCCTGGTAAACCATCCACTCGATGGCGCGAACACCGCTGGGACTTCCACCTTCAGTTATGTTCGTGGGGTTTCAGATGAACAGAGTGGCGTTCGGGAGGAGCAAACTCCTGAACAAGATACATAGCAAGACCGTACGAATGAACAGTTTATACATAGTTTTGATATGATAGTTTTTCATTTATTTTATACTCCCGAAAGAGACTGACCGCACAGCCTGATTTAATGGAACCTTTTTTGGCATGCGCCTTGTGTGTGGACGGTCTAAACTATATCCTGGTGGCATTTTGGCTGCGTTTGTGGGATCTGAGCGCTTTTTGTATATGTTGGGCACTCAGATCCAGGCTATCTGGGGATATAGGACTTAAGGGGGTACCTTGTGGGTAACTGTATGTTTTGGGGAGATTATTATTGTACATGTCCTGGACCTGAGAGTTAATGTAATTATGTTGTGTACTTTGTTATACCCCCAGAGCTGAGTGTTGTCCAGTTGCTGGGGAGGAGGTGGGAGATTCCTGGATTATTTTACTGTGTTTGGTTGTCCCCTTGGAGTATTCTACTTGTTCCTGAGTGTATGTTGGAGAAACCAGCGGAGGAGAGTCCCTGCTAGGACTAGGGCTCCGTTACACAGATCTATATTGATCTCGGCCACACTGGCTTGCCAGATGGATATAAGCTTACTAGATGGTTGGTCTAGAGCTTTTTGTATATAGGGCATGTGAGAGGTTCAACATAAGGCACTGGCTCCACGTCTGGCTACCTTTTTCTGGGTGAAGAAATTTAATTTGTCTGCCTTCTCTTGGTTTTTTAGAGTGAGACATTTCTGCTTTGTAGTCACAATTACCCTCGGGTAGGTCACTTAGACACAGGTTTGCCAAGCTCGTGGTACAGAGCTAAAGGCTCAAGCGGCCATCTTCCTCCATGTCCAGATATGCCTCGGAGTCATCATTATTAAACAGTCATACACATAGTTACAGGCAGACAGTCACACACACATACAGTCATACACATTTACAGGCAGTCACACATACACACACACACATAGGTAGACAGTCACACACACAGTTACATGCAGTTACATGCAGACAGTAACAGGGACACAGGCACAATCATAGGCAGTCGTACACACACATTTACTGGCAAACAGTCACACACACAGAGTTACAGGCAGACAGTCACACACATACACACATACACACAATTACAGGCATAAAGTCACACACACACAGTTACAGGCAGTCAGTCATACACACACACACACACACACACACAGTGGCGTACACACAACCCATGGGGCCCCGGTGCGAAAACTGATCTGTGGCCCCCCCCCCCCCGCTTACTCTGCGCGGGCTGGGGCCACAACACATGGCGGGCACCTGGTCGCAGGGCTGCGACCCGTGCGACCGCGGTATGTACGCCAGTGCATGCATAAACACATACACTTAAAGGACCACTACAGACACCCAGATCAAATCAGCTCAATGAAGTGGTCTGGGTGCCAGGTCTCTCTAGTTTTAACCCTGCAGCTGAAAACAGCAGTTTCAGAGAAACTGCTATGTTTCACTGAGGGTTAATCCATCTCTAGTGGCTGTCTCATTGACAGCTGCTAGAGGATTTTCTGCGATTCTCACTGTGAAAATCACAGTGAGAAGACGCTGAACGTCCATAGGAAAGCATTGAGTAATGCTTTCCTATATGGGCGGTTTGAATGCGCGCGTGGCTCTTGCCACGCATGTGCATTCGGAGCTGAGAGGCGGATCGGGACGGAGAGATCCCCAGCGCCAAGGGAGCCCGGCGCTGGAGAAAGGTAAGTGCTTTAGACACACACACACACTCTCATGAACAGACGCACACATTTACTGACAGACACACACTCAGTGACAGACGCACACAAACATACTCAGTAACAGACACACACACTAACACTAACACACTCTAAAACTAACACACTCACTCACACTAACACACTCACTAACACACTCACTAACACACTCACTAACACACACTCACTCACTCACACTCACTCACTAACACACTCACTAACACAAACTAACACACTCACTAACACTCTCACTAACACACTCACTAACACACTCACTAACACACTCACTAACACAATCACTCACACACTCACTAACACAATCACTCACACTAACACACTCACTAACACACTCACACTAACACACTACCACTAACACACTACCACTAACACACTCACACTAACACACTCACTAACACACTCTCTCACTAACACACTCTAACACAAACTAACACTAACGCACTCACTAACACACTCACTAACACTAACACACTCACATTAACACACTCACTAACACACACACTCACTCACTAACACTAACACACTCACTAACACACTCACTAACACAAACACACTCACTAACACTAACACACTCACATTAACACTAACACACTCACTAACACACTCTCTCACTAACACACACACACACACACTAACACTCACTAACACTAACACACTCACTAACACACTCACTAACACTAACACTAACACACTCACATTAACACTAACACACTCTCTCACTAACACACACACACACACACTAACACAAACTAACACTAACACACTCACTAACACACACACTAACACACTCACATTAACACACTCACTAACACACACACTCACTCACTAACACTCACACACTCACTAACACACTCACATTAACACACTCACTAACACTAACACACTCACTAACACACTCACTCACACTCTCACTAACACACTCACTAACACTAACACACTCACATTAACACACTCACTAACACTCTCACTAACACACTCACTCACTAACACACTCACTCACTAACACACTCACTAAACACACACACACGTTTTTTCTGTTTCTTTTTTTAATTTAATCCCCCCAGCCTCCTTACCTGTGTGAGAGCTGGGGGGATTCCCTGGGGTCCAGTGGTGTTGCTGGTCACCCGGCTGGCGGGCGCGCGAGGGAGCACTGTCCCCTGGGTGCTCCCTCGCGCGCCGCGTACTGATACCGGAGCCGGAAGATGACGTCATCTTCTGGCTCCGGTTTCAGTGCGGTGCGCGAGGGAGCTGAAGAGGGAGCACCCAGGGGACAGTGCTCCCTCGCGCGCCCGCCAGCCGGGTGACAGCAGGGCCAGCCTCGGGGGGCCCGGAGGTGGCCGGCTCCTGGGCCCCCCAGCAGAAGAGGCTGGCCCTGTGGGTACATACCGGGTCGCAGGGGCGGCCGGGCCCCCTGGTGGGCCGGGCCCGGTCGCAGCCGCGACCCCTGCGACCCTGGTATGTACGCCACTGCACACACAGTTACAGGCAGACCGTCACACAAACAGCCACACACACAATCACATGCAGACAGTCACACACACACACACACACACACATAGTATGGGCTGAATTCCCTCCCTGGAGTCTTAGTTGGGATGTGCAGCAGTAACAGCAGTGGGTGGGGGTTGTGTTAAGACCCGCCCCCACAACCAATTTGGCTCCGCCCCCACTTTCCTTCTGTGCGTCCGGTTTTGAAGAAATGCGGCTACCTGTCCCTGCGTGTGTGAGCTGTGTCCGCCGCCCAGCGTCCCAGCAGCCATGGCGACCTGTGCAGCCGTACAGCTCACACATCCCTGGACCAGATCATGGCACGCCCCTACCTAGTGGCATCCGGGTAGGACCGCCCCCCCTTAGTACGCCACTGCTTGGATCCATTCGTTTTTCTATGGATAGCAAATTAGGGACTTATCTGTTAAGCAACTGAAACATCAAAACTAAGAAAAAGGCATTTATTTTTCTTAATTTTGATGTATCAGTTGTTTAATAGATAGCTCCATCATTTGGTATCCTTAGGTGGAATTGCCATAATTAAGGGTATCACATTTGGGACTTATCTACTAAGCCACTGAAAGAGCAAATTTAAGAAAAATAGCTTTTCTTATTTTGCTCTTTCAGCTGTTTAGTAAATAGCACCCTAATTTGATACCCTTATGGATTGCACTACTTAGGATACTAAATTAGGTCAATGTTTAGAAGATAGCTCCCCTAATTTAGTACCCTTACGTGGAATTGCCTATTTAAGGATGCTAATTGTTTTTTGATGTTTAGTAGATAGCTCCCTTAATGTGCTATCCTGATTTGTGGTCTAGCATATTTAAGGAAACGAGATTAGGATGCTGTTTAGTAGATAGCTCCCTAATGTCTTATCCTTATGCGGCATTGCCGTGTACATCAAGTGAGATTAAGTGCCAACACAAAGCTTAAGGGGTTGATGATTGAAGATAAATGAAACCAACCAAGGAAATACAAGGATACCAAATTTAAGCATTGTTTGATAGATAGCTCCCTAATTTAGTGCAGTTATGTGGGATTGCCGTATGTAGAATATCTAACTTGGGCGCTACACTTCTTTGATAGGTAAATGACAGGGCAAGTTTAATAGGGATGACCATGTACTAAACAGCGCCCACATTTGGTATACTAAGTAGGACAATAAGACATCAGGGTATCAAGTTAGTGGAGCTATCTACTAAACAGCGCCCTCATTTTGTATCATAAGTAGAGCAGTCCCACACTGAGCTACCAAATAAGAGGAGCTATCTACAAAACAGCACCCGTATCTAGTATCCTAGTAGGGCAGTCCCACATCTGGGTATGAAATTAGAGGATCTTTCTACTAAACAGACACCACATTTGATATCCTAATTAGGGCAATATCCTAAAAAGGGCAAACCCACATTAAGGTACCAAATTAGTTGACTTACCTTGGATATTTCCAAAAATGTGGGGATACATTTTGGTTCGTTCTGAATTGATAATTACCAAATTTCCGTGAAATGATTTTCAGAATTACCAAAACCAAACCAAAATCAAACTATTTTTTTTCTCCATGCACATGTCTGATATAAATAAACATTTGGGAGCTGTTTTGCATTTAGTTAAACGTGGCATATATGGTTTACACTAATGAATGGTAACCATTAGTTGGATTGGTAGTTTAGTATATTAGTATCGTATTACTTGTAATAATGATCTGAATGTACCTTTCCTGGTTAAATACTTTGTTATTATTATTATATTAGCCACAACCCAACCACATTTATATTTGTGCTTATTGTCTACTGTATATTTTGATGATTTTAATATACTATTTTTCAGTTTTGGGTCTTCCCCATCTTGCAAATTGATTACCTGAACAGTTTACTATTTCTTATGAATAACGTGAGATCTGGAGGTCCAATTAAATGGGTCATGCTAGGAGCTGTTGCTAGCACTGATATCAGTAGACATAAATCACTTTACTGATGCAGCAGAATCCCACAAAATGATAGGGGGTACTAATTCTGTTACTTGATTTTTGCAGAAGGGGACGCTTACTGGGAAGAGAAAATTGTGGTGATGATAGGGTGAAAAAAAGATAGTGTCAATTCTATCTCTATTAATTGATTCCTATAGATGATTTGGCACACAGGCTCACAAATGTTTGCCATCATTGTTGCAGATTTGTTAATTTCCAGATCTTGTTTTTTTATTATTATTTGCACACTGTATAAACAAAATAAGTCAAGATTGTGATCTGCTTAAATGTCTACCCTATTTTCTTGTTAAATGCTTTAATCTTTTTCTTAAATTTCTGTAACCGTTGCAACACTTTTCTTGAGAGTTTGTTCCTTTTTTTTATTCACTGTTTAAGTATTATTACAGTGTCAGCCGCGGTGAGATATGCAGCAAGAGTGCGTAAAAAAACTACTTAACTTCTTCTCACAAACTGAGCATGGGGGGGCCGCCACCGCCATGTTGAGAAATCATATACTCCAATGTATGATGGTGACTGTCTGCTCTACACTGAAAGCACAATTAGAGGAAATTATATTGTTTGACATTTAAGGCATTAATATTAATTTGCAGAGAGGGTGTGTTAGAACTGCTTTATTAAGTTGAGGCAGGGGTGTTGTAGGGCTCAAAAAACATCTGGGGCTTAAGCCAAAAGCAAACTCGATAACCCCTAACCTAATAGAAAGGGATCTTCCTTTTAATATGAGGAGGCTGCTTATAGAACCAGCTGCCTGATTCAGGCTTTTCAATGTAAACACTGCAAAATGCAGTGTTTTCATTGCTGTCTAGTAACACTTCTAGTGGCAGTCACTCAGACGGCCACAAGAGCTGCTTCCTGGTACAGTCCTGTAGAGTGTGCGGCACCTACGTTCAGCATCTCCACGCTCTGCATGGAGGCTCTGAACGTTCACCATAGAGATGCATTGATTCAATGCATCTGTATGAGGAGATGATGATTGGAGCAGCATTTTGCCGTGCATGCGCAATAGCCTCCCAATGCTTTCCAATGGGAAAGCATTGGATTGGCTGAGATCATTAAGAATCATGATCTCAGCTATAGAGGCGGGGCCAGCCATGGCAAGACTGGCATGGCGTGGGAAAAATATGAGTAAAAACACCTCTCCCAAGGGATCGAAAGGGGGCTGGCCACCTAAACAGACACACACTCAGTTTAGTGATGCCGGCATCACAGCAGGTCACATGAGGGAGCACAGCAAGAAGAATGGAAAGATGACAGCTCACGGCCTGCCTCCATTGCTCACAGCCACCCACCTTGGGGGGCAATAAGGTGGCCAGGGCTGACAAACACCCAGGCGCCAGGATAAAATTCCTAGTCACCATGGCGACCCTCCACCTGGGATTTGTCAAGCCCTGACCTACCAAGTAGGATCTTGCCACTGGGCAAGCTATTAAAGGATCAGTAAAACATTAGCTAAATGGCTTAATAAGTAGAGATATGCATTTTCATAAGTATTAGTAGTATGTAATATGTAAAATCTATAACCATTGTAATTTATGCATTGTACTGCAGCAAAAAGTACCGCATTTTAGGTGTAGTAGAAAAAATGAATTTAAAGCTGCATGCTCAAAGGTTGGTATCTTCAGCCAATTAGAATACAGCTAAAACACCAAACATGATCAGTGACATAATCTGTGAACTATCAAAGCCCTCAGTCTCTGATTATAATGACCACTGTCTTAAAGTAAAACATTACATTATCAAAACGTAACAAAAACATTTTTTCAGTTTTTCTTAAACGTCTCTTTTTTGCAAAGTCATATTTATGTACTTCTCTTCTTTTCAATCTTTACATTCTCGGCAAATGGTTTAAAAAAAAAAAAAAAAAAAAGAACTATCATGAACAAAAATGTGACATTTCCTTCTTAAGCTCTTGAAGGCAGCAAACGTATTACCTTTATATAAATGTTTACATTACTTTGTACAGAACAACAGTTTAGAATTATAATGATGTTATAGGTTTTTTCTTTTCTAAAATCGCTGCCTCTGTAAACTCCTTCAGACATTGTTATTTTTAAAGAATTATTTAATTGATTCCAACAGGCTTATTCACTAAAGTGAGAATGCAAAGTAAAGTCAAAGTGAATTTCATAAATAGAAGGAACACTATAGGCATCCAGACCACTTCATCTCAATGGAGTCGCCTTGGTGCCATGTCCCAGTAGTTTTAACCCTGCAATGTAAAACATTACCGCTTTGCAGGAACAGCAATGTTTTCATTGCAGAATTTACATGGCTCTAATGGCTGTCACACTGACTTAAACTCGGCTATTTCAATCAGATGGTCTCATAGAGAGCATCAGATTGGCGTAGTGCATTGATTGTCATAGTGCACTAGTCTTCCAATGTTTCCATATGAGTAAACATTGGATTGACTGACATCATCTACATTGATAATCTTAGCTAAGGAGGAGGAGCGGCAGGACAGACACTGGTACGGTGAGTGCTGAAAAGTAAGTAATACTCACCCTTCAAACCCTCACACTGCAGTGGGACACATCAGAATAGGTAGCAGGGCACTATAGTGTTAGCAAAATGTGTCTGAATTCCTAATGTTGTATGTTCCTTTAAGGTCAAAATACCAAACTGTGAAAATTCTCTAATTCAGCTATGCTTTCAATTCAGCCACTATGGCCTTAAATTTGAATTTATTTTTAATTCTCACTTTATTAAATCATTTTCTGAATGTGTTCTAAAACAGTTGAAAATGAACAATTTCTATATTTGGATATATCACAATGTTCTGTTAATGCACTCAAATATGCGTTTTAATTGCAAGTACCATAAATATTGAGAAAAACCTTACATGCATAGAGAGGAATATAAAATACGTAGTTTGATATATACTGTATAATTTATTTCATAGTTCTTTACACCCTACCCCCATCAACCCATCATTCCCCTATTCTGTCTCCACCTCCCTCAAACAGGATGATGGTGTAATTCTGTGGTCAAAATTAGCTGCGAATATAATGATGAAATAAGAACATCTCTCTTTCACAGTCAGAAAAAGTTAGAGGATAGGGAGTGACAATGAAATGAGAAAAGAGGGCAGGTAACATATACGAGGTAGAGTGTGGAAAGGTGTGAGGTACTGCGTGAAAGGAAAAGGTATAAGAGTGGGGAGATGGTTTATAGTACAGGAGGTAGGGATGGAGATGTTGAGACAGACACACTGAGAGGTGAGATTGATGAGGACATGAGAGAGGTAAAAATACTATTTTTCTCTTTGCTGTTTCACTTCTTCTTGTGACTGTCTTTCCCATGTGTATATTTAGACACATCATGCTATATATATATATAAATATACACACACACACACAGATAACTATATAACTAAATATATGTAAAAAGAGAGAGGGGATCAATACAGTAGAACAGTCTAAAACCATATCATGTCACAGGATATTGTCACAGAGTCGTCTTCATGGCAGTTAGACAATTAGACGAGAAATCATACTATAACACCTAATAGGACTTGGTGTCATTTTAAACAACATGTAGTTTTATCTATACATTGTGCTAACAGTATTGATGGTGCAAAACAGACTGACAATCTACAAAAAAATATAAAACCCTACTTTTATTAGGTAAGAGGCTGTTATATAGTAAGCATAGCGTTTTTTTTTTATTTTTGTTTTTTATTATTCATATAAAACCATGGTTATTTATGGCATAATAAGGAGATTTCACAATTCAACAAATACACAAACAAATATTGTAACCAAACATTTCACTTTATTTTTGAATCTTAACTGCATACTTCACAGATTCCTACTTGGCCTTTTTACAAGTTTAAACATGTATTAGAATGGTTAAGTGAAGACAGAGATAATTACGGTATATTATTTGGTACTAATGTCTGAATTCTATTTCAAGAGATAAACTTAACTCTGAGAAACTTGCTTCCATTGGAAAAAAATTGCCAGTAGCATACCAACCACAATGCTGTCCGCCCAAAGTGACAGACAGGGATGCACTAAGCACCCCCATCCTGCTTGGTACTCTTTGTATCCAACACCTGGATGTATTATGGGGCTAAGGGTTCATCCTTAACAGATCACTCTATGCACCATAACAACTACAGTTTAAGTGGTTATGGTACAAGGAGTACCATGTCCCCCCAATGCACGTAGTCTGAGTAGAGCTAGCTCAGTGGCTAAGAGCATCAGTTGATCTCCATTGTGCTAAGTCTTGCAACACCAGTGTGCTAAGTCTTGCCCCAGGACCCCAAGTAAGATATCAATTTAATCTAAAATGCTTTGACTGTTTACATAGGGCACAGGGGCACTCTTAGCACCATAACCACTACAGAACACTGTCGTGGTTTTGGTGCCTGAAATGTTTCCTTAAGATATGCAAGAGGTAAGGGGGCTTAAGAGATACACAAGAAGTAATCTTACAATTCAGAGAGGATGCCAACATACATATTTGCCCTGGATGCCAAGTAATTTAGGTACACTTCTCGGAAAACTGCGGTATTATACGTTTACTACTAATAATAGAATCTAATCTTGAGCATGGAATAGGTAAACATTCTACACAACACCTGAGCATTTTTATATAGATTGCTTGGATAGGAGTGGCTAAAAGATTTTGTACAATGCAGGAGTGGGCAAAATATAGAATCCAAGACGTTATAGAATTGCAAATTTCATGATGCATTTAAAGGCTGGCACAACATCATGGCAGTCGTAGTTCTACAACAATTGGGGATCTGCCTTGTAGTACAGCTATTACACACTTATACGAATACTTATTCTTTTAAATATCTTTTCGTTTCTGCCAAGTTCCAACCAGTATCCCTCTATGCCTTTGGCTAAGTTTACAACTTTTTTAACACCAAGTACTCTGTGAATGACAGTAGAAAGGAGAAATGATCCCAGTTTTTAACCCCTTAAGGACACAACTTCTTAAATAAAAGGGAATCATGACAGAATATTTCCGTCATGTGTCCTTAAGGGGTTAATACTGAAATGCACAATATTATCTCTAAAATGTACACATATTGATTCTTTGCACTTAGTCTGATAGTATGAATAGCCCCTATCACCATAGTCTTTTATTTCATTTCTTTTTTCGATTGGTAGTAATTACCTCTATTAAATACTGAAAACCTCTACGTTAACTCGCAGTGAATAGACACTGTGCTTAGTTTAAAGCTATTTAGTGAGATCACATTCCGTTTCCACCCCTGGATCCTGTAATTAATAAGTTTTCCCCAGAACCCTTTGAATTAGGACTACCCAGACTAACACGTGATTAATAGTCTTCCTTGAAAGTACTTTCTAATTTTTGAGTCTCAGCTACATCCACCAGATCCCTTGCCAAGAGATGCTGCTTCAGGTAGCTGCCTAAAAACTCCCTTTAACGCATCTAGCTCCTGAGTCAGCTGCTGGACACGAATGCGCAGTTTCTCATTCTCTGCCATGAATTCCAGCGCACGTTGTTGAGTTTCTATGTTTCTGCGTTTGGCTTTGTCACGGCTCTTTCGCACTGCAATGTTATTTCTCTCACGGCGCAGGCGGTACTCAATGCTGTCCTTGCTCAAGCACTTCTTTCCTTTAGAGGATGGGTCCTTCAGAGAGGGAGCAGATAACATCCCAGGCAGAGTACCCTGGGAAAAGGAAAGTGGCAAGTTAGGGTGAAACAAGACACGGAAAGAAGAGGCAAGATGGAAAAGTTTCAAAAGAGAGATGGTGTGAGATGGCAGATGTATGGTCAGGTATATGTTCAGACTGAGGTAATTAAGGCCAAATCATTGTATGCTCTTGGCCCGTATAAAGTTCTAATTTAATATTTACACAATGTACAGCGTTATCCTGCTCAACCATTTTCCTAGATTCATGGTCAAGTCATGAAGACAATATCTAGCACCTAGGTGGGATTAGTTCTTGCCATATTGCTTGTATACGGTTATATTGAATGTGGGTATATGGATATCTTTTTGGAAAGCCATTGCCAAATCGGTAACATTAGACTTTTTTTCATGGAATTTTTTTCAAAATAAAACTAAATTACAGTTTGCTTAATTTCACCATCACTAAATCATCTTTGTTATAATAATTTTGAAATGACTGGTAAAAAAAAAGGCGTCACTCACATAATATATTTACACAGACCTATGATTATGACATCTGAAGTGAATCATGTTTTTCTGCTAGTTGTTCACCTACCCTAATGGAATTAATCATATAACCCATACATTATAATCAAAAACATGCCTAATATTCTCATCGAATAGTTATACTATGCACTATGTATGTCTACAAGGATTCCTATAGTGCTGTGCATTAGCAACTGTATCTTCATAGTAATGTTGTTTAAGGAGCAAGAAGGACTGGAGATAATGAGACGTGTTTTCTAACACTGGCTGAGTGTAAAAACATAGAATGTGACGGCAGATAAGAACCATTCGGCCCATCTAGTCTGCCCAATTTTCTAAATACTTTAATTAGTCCCTGGCTTTATCTTATAGTTAGGATAGTCTTATACCTATCCCATGCATGCTTAAACTCCTTTCTGTGTTAACCTCTATCACTTCAGCTGGAAGCCATACATCCACTACCCTCTCAGTAAAGTAATACTTCCGGATATTATTTTTAACCCTTTGCCCCTCTAATTTAAGACTATGTCCTCTTGTTGTGGTAGTTTTTCTTCTTTTAAATATAGTCTCCTCCTTTACTGTGTTGATTCCTTTTATGTATTTAAATCTTTCTATCATATCCCCCCTGTCTCGTCTTTCCCCCAAGCTATACATGTTAAGTTCCTTTAACCTTTCCTTGTAAGTTTGATCCTGCAGTCCATTAACCAGTTTTGTAGCCTTTCTCTGAACTCTCTCTAAAGTATCAATATCCTTCTGAAGATACGGTCTCCAGTACTGCGTACAATGCTCCAAGTGAGGTCCCACCAGTGTTTTGTACAATGGCATGAGCACTTCCCTCTTTCTACTGCTAATACCTCTCCCTATACAACCAAGCATTCTGCTAGCATTTCCTGCTGCTCTATTACATTGTCTGCCTACCTTTAAAGGACCACGCTAGGCACCCAGACCACTTCAGCTTAATGAAGTGGTCTGGGTGCCTGGTCCCTCTAGGATTAACCCTTTTTTCTATAAACATAGCAGTTTCAGAGAAACTGCTATGTTTACACTGAGGGTTAATCCAGCCTCCAGAGCCTCTAGTGGCTGTCTCATTGACAGCCGCTAGAGGCGCTTGCGTGCTTTTCACTGTGAAAATCCCAGTGAGAAGACGCCAGCGTCCATAGGAAAGCATTGTAAATGCTTTCCTATGCCACCGGCTGAATGCGCGCGCGGCTCCTGCCGCGCATGCGCATTCAGCCGATGACGTCGCGAGGAAGGAGGAGAGGAGGAAAGCTCCCCACCCGGCGCTGGAGAAAGGTAAGTGTTTAACCCCTTCCTCTCTCCAGAGCCCGGCGGGAGGGGGTCCCTGAGGGTGGGGGCAGGGCCGGTGCTAGGATTTTTAGTTACACAGGCGAAGATGCATTTTGGCGCCCCCAACCCTAATTTAAAAAAAAAAAATGCATCTTCACCTGTGTGTCTTTCCTCCCAAGCCACAGGCACACAGGCATCATTTTCCAGTCACACAGTCAAAGTCATACAGGTACACTGTCATACAAAGACAGAAATAATCATACAGAGACATACAGACACATACAGTCAGAGACATACAAGCAGAGATATACATGCATACAGAGACATGCAGGCATATAAAGACATACATGCATACAGAGGCATACCGTCATACAGACACATACATACAGACAGGCATACAGAAACATACATACAAAGACATTCAGGCACATACATACAGACATACAGGCATAAAGAAACATACATACAGAGACATACAGGCATGCAGACACATACATACATACAGAGGCATACCGTCATACAGACACATACAGAGGCATACCGTCATACAGACACATACATACATACAGAAACATGCATACAAAGACATACAGGCATACAGAGACACACACATACGTACATACAGAGACATAAAGGCATACAGTTACATACATGCATACAGAGACATATATACAGACATTCAGAGACAAACATACATCCAGTTACATACATGCATACAGAAACATACGTACAAGACATACAGACACATACATACATACAGAGGCATACCGTCATACAGATACATACATATAGACAGGCTTACAGAAAAATACATACTCACACACACACACAAACTCACAGACACATACTCGAACACACACACACTGACAGACACACATACTCACATGCACACACACACTGACATACACACACACACACAGACAGACACACACACACTCACTGACAGACACACACACTGACAGACACACACACACACACTCACTCACACACACACACACACTGACAGACACACACAAACTCACAGACACATACTCGAACACACACACACACTGACAGACACACACACACACACACACACTCACACTCACATGCACACACAGTAATTAATTATCTAAATTAAATTTAAATTTCCCACCCAGCCTCCCTACCTGGAGTGCTGGCGTGGGTCTTTCATTGGTGGTCCAGTGAGGCTGCTGCGCGGCGTGCGGCTGAAGTTGATCAGGAGGCGGCGAGGGAGCTCTCTGATCTCTCTGACCGGCTCCCTCGCAGGCTGTTTTCTGATGCCGCGGGAGCCGGAATATGACGTCATATTCCGGCTCCCGCGGCATCAGCAAAAGGCGCGCGAGGGAGCCGGTCAGAGAGATCAGAGAGCTCCCTCGCCGCCTCCTGATCAACTTCAGCCGCACGCCGCGCAGCAGCTCCGGGGATCCAGGAGGTGACCAGGCAGGAGGGAGCACTTCCCTCCTGCCGGTCACTGGAATTTTGCGCCCCCAGAGCCGGTGCGCCCTAAGGCGAAAACGAGTATGTTTTCCTGGCACTATAGTGGTCCTTTAAGTCATCAGAAATAATCACCCTTAAATCCCTTTCCTCAGATGTTGAGGTTAGGACTCTATCAAATATTCTGTACTCTGCCCTTGGGTTTTTACGTCCAAGATGCATTATCTTGCACTTATCCACATTAAATGTCAGTTGCCACAACTCTGACCATTTTTCTAGTTTACCTAAATCATTTGCCATTTGGCTTGTCCCTCCTGCAACATCAACCCTGTTACATATCTTAGTATCAACAGCAAAAAGACATACCTTACCATCAAGACCTTCTGCAATATCACTAATATGTGTATATAACCTTTCCTCACCTTAAGTACTCTTATTGCAGGGTGCACTCCTTCCATGGGTGGAGGAAGATGCATCGCTGTCTGCCCACACTGCGCGGCTTGGTATTGCAGAGTGTTACACACACCCCTATGCGGTCCACGTGATTCTTCCTTTACGATCACCCCTCCAGATTCATACCCTCCTAACCTGCGCTCCTGGGCCATGCTAGGGGGGTATCCATACAGGGCAGCTGAGGGTATTCCCTCAGGAGGTAAGTAAGAGTATGTCCCTTTAAGTCTTTCCTGCTTCATAGGAAACAGATCAGACAACAGTTCCTCTCCTGTGTCAATATACGTGGACAAATCCACAGAGGTCTCATGGTCACAGAGAGGGCCCCCCATTTCTGTTTGGTTTCCCGCCAAGCGAGGATATCCTGAACTCTGACCACGCTTTTCACACTCATAGTAACTGCTGTGGGACATCGTGGGTAACTGTCCACTTGTTTTTCAGACACACTAGGTTCACAGCGACAATCTCTTCTTCCAAGGATGCTCTCTGTACACTGACAGCAGAAGACAGCTGGAAATAAAAATACAAAATAATACACATTTTAATCACTTACCAGCCAGTCATACATTGACAAAGATATTTATATGTTTTGAATGCAGTGGAAAAAAGAGCCAGTACTGATTTTTGAGTAAAATTCAACACTAGGATCTTATGGTAACAAGTGTATATATATATATATATATATATATATATATATATATATATATATATATATATATATAAAAGAGACAAATAATGAACACTGCATAACAATAGCAGCATGCAACTTAAAGTCTGCTGGTATTAAACAGGAGTGCACATTAAAAAGAAGTCAATTTGATCCCTATATTTTTCTAGTTTCAGTTCTAAGAAATTAACAGAACAAAACTTAAGAATTTCTTAAATGTCAATCTTTCATCCCAGTGATATCAGCATAGATGTAAAAATATCTTCCGATTGTATTTATACGCATAGTGCAACAGAGATCAGGCCACAATGCATATGTGTGTGCATGTATACACCTTCCTTCCAGGTAATGTTACACAGCAGTCTTTGTCATCATACAGTGGCATACACACAATCCATGGGGCCCCGGTGCAAAACTGATCCATGGGGCTCCCCCATCACCAATATAGTAGTGGTGAGCTTGTAGTCAAGTCATGGCACCTCTTTTCCCTCTGGGTGGGGAGACATCTATGCCCTCCATGTTCTGTGGTTGAGGGCAAGGGGTTACGGCTGTGGGTTGGTTAGACAGTCCCAATGTAGCCAACAGGGCTGGGCCTTCCTTGGGGTCTGAGGCCTTGTAGTTCTGTCCCTCCTTAGAGACCCAGAAGGTCTTTGGTGTCACCCACCTGTTATTAATCCCTGCTTCATAGGCGTGCGCACGGGGTGTGCCGGGTGTGCCTGGGCACACCCTAATCCCCGCGGCACGCTTATGTATCTCAGGATCCCCCCTGTCGGTCCATGCAGAACCGGCACTATCCGAGCGCCGGCTCTGCTCTCAGCCTCTCTCCCCACCGGCCCACAGGCAGTGAGGGAGGCAGGAGAGGACCCGGGGACAGTGGCGTACATACCAGGGTCGCAGGGGTCGCGGCTGCGACCGGGCCCGGCCCACCAGGGGGCCCGGCCGCCCCTGCGACCCGGTATGTATGCCACTTGGCCAGCCTCTTCTCCTGGGGGGCCCAGGAGCCGGCCACCTCCGGGCCCCCCGAGGCTGGCCCTGCTGTCACCCGGCTGGCCGGTCCTGCGGGCGTGCGAGGGAGCACTCTCCCCTGAGTGCTTCCTCTTCAGCTCCCTCGCGCACCGCAATGATACCGGAGCCGGGAGATGACGTCATCTTCCGGCGCCAGTATCAGTACGCGGCGCGCGAGGGAGCTGAAGAGGAAGCACTCAGGGGAGAGTGCTCCCTCGCGCGCCCGCCTGCTTGCCTGCCTGCCCGCCGGGTGACCGGCCCCCCAGGAGCCCAGCAGCACCACTGGACCCCAGGGAATCCCCTCAGCACTCCAAAAGGTAAGGAGGCTGGGGGGATTAAATTTTTAAAAAAATGTGTTAGTGTGTGTGTGTGTTAGTGGGTATGTTAGTGTGTGTGTTAGTGTTACTGTGAGTGTTAGTGTGTGTGTGTTAGTGTTACTGTGTGTGTTAGTGTGTGTGTAACACTAACACACACTAACACTCACAATAACACTAACACACACAGTAACACTAACACACACACACACTAACACTCAGTGTGTTAGTGTTACTGTGAGTGTTAGTGTGTGTGTTACTGTGAGTGTTAGTGTGTGTTAGTGTTAGTGTGTGTTACTGTGAGTGTTAGCGTGTGTTTTACTGTGTGTTAGTGTGTGTGTTAGTGTTACTGTGAGTGTTACTGTGTGTGTTAGTGTGTGTTAGTGTTACTGTGAGTGTTAGTGTGTGTTAGTGTTACTGTGAGTGTTAGTGTGTGTGTTAGTGTTACTGTGAGTGTTAGTGTGTGTGTTAGTGTTACTGTGAGTGTTAGTGTGTGTGTTAGTGTTACTGTGTGTTTTACTGTGAGTGTTGGTGTGTGTTAGTGTTACACACCAACACTCACAGTAACACTAACACACACACTAACACTCACAGTAACACTAACACACACACTAACACTCACAGTGTGTTAGTGTTATTGTGAGTGTTACTGTGAGTGTTAGTGTGTGTGTTAGTGTGTGTGTTACTGTGAGTGTTAGCGTGTGTGTTAGTGTTACTGTGAGTGTGTGTTTTACTGTGAGTGTTAGTGTGCGTGTTAGTGTTACTGTGAGTGTTAGTGTGTGTGTCACTGTGAGTGTTAGTGTGTGTGTTAGTGTGTTAGTGTTACTGTGAGTGTTAGTGTGTGTGTTACTGTGAGTGTTAGTGTTACTGTGAGTGTTAGTGTGTGTTTTACTGTGAGTGTTACTGTGTGTTAGTGTGAGTGTCAGTGAGTGTGTCTGTTTAGTGTGTCTGCTAGTGAGTGTCAGTGAGTGTGTTACTGTGTGTGTCTGTTACTGAGTGTGTTTGTATTAGTGAGTCTGTTTGATGTCTGTTAGTGAGTGTATGTTTTGTAAGTGAGTGTGTATGTATGTCTGTCACTGAGTGTGTCTCTGTCAGTAAATGTGTGTGTCTGTTAGCTAGTGTGTATGCGTGTGTTAGCTAGTGTGTATGCGTCTGTTCGTGAGAGTGTGTATGTGCGTGTCTTCAGCACTTACCTTTCTCCAGCGGCGGACTCCCTTGGCGCTGGAGATCCCTCCGCCTCTCAACTCCGAATGCGCATGCACAGCAAGAGCCATGCGCGCATTCAAACCACCCATAGGAAAGCATTACTCAATGCTTTTCTATGGACGTTCAGTGTCTGAGAATCGCGGAAGCTCCTCTAGCGGCTGTCAGTGAGACAGCCACTAGAGGCTGGATTAACCCTCAGTGAAACATAGCAGTTTCTCTGAAACTGCTATGCTTTCAGCTGCAGGGTTAAAACTAGAGGGACCTGACACCCAGACCACTTAATTGAGCTGATGTGATCTGGGTGTCTGTAGTGGTCCTTTAAGTGTGTGTGCATCTGCATGCACTGGTGTACATACCGCGGTCGCAGGGGTCGCAGCCCTGCAACCCCTGCGACCAGGTGCCCGCCGCCATGTGTTGTGGCCCCGGCCCGCGCAGAGTAAGCGAGCAGGGGGGGGGGCCCACGGATCAATTTTCGCACCGGGGCCCCATAGGTCATGTGTACGCCACTGCCCGGGGAGCTATTGCCAGCAGCTCCGCCGGGTTCCTCTCGCGAGATCTGAGCGTTGGACACCAGGGATGGATGGCAGCAGCAGGATCCCCCCTCCCAGGGATATTAACTGATCTGCCCCCACCTCCACTGGACCACCAGGGAAGGCAGCAAGGAAGGATCCCCCCTCCCCACATAAAGTAAGAAGGGAGGGGGGATATTAAGTAATGTACCCCCACCTCCACCCCCCACAATCACCCACACACACACATACACAGCACCAACACACATACAGCACCCACACACATACACAGCACCAACACACATACACAGCACCTATACACATACACAGCACCCACAGACATACACAGCACCCACAGACATACACAGCACCCACACACATACAGCACCCACACACATACACAGCACCCACACACATACACAGCACCCACACACATACACAGCACCTACACACATACAGCACCCACAGACACACAGCACCCACAGACACACAGCACCCACACACATACACAGCACCCACACACATACACAGCACCCACAGACATACACAGCACCCACACACAGCACCCACACACACACAGCACCCTCACACACATTACACAAACAGCACCCTCACACTCACACAGCACACTAACAGTACCCTCACAAACAGGACCCTAACAAACACACACACAGCACACTACCAGTACCCTCACACGCAAACAGCACCCTCACACACAGTACATTCACAGCACCCTCACAAGTGCACACACACAAACACCCTCACCCACATAGTACACTACCAGCACCCTCACATACACATCACACTAACAGCACCCTCACACAGCACACACACAGCAGTGTGTGTGTGTGTGTGGATATATGTGTATATATATATACATACATACATACATATATACAGGGAGTGCAGAATTATTAGGCAAGTTGTATTTTTGAGGATTAATTTTATTATTGAACAACAACCATGTTCTCAATGAACCCAAAAAAACTCATTAATATCAAAGCTGAATATTTTTGGAAGTAGTTTTTAGTTTGTTTTTAGTTTTAGCTATTTTAGGGGGATATCTGTGTGTGGAGCTGACTATTACTGTGCATAATTATTAGGCAACTTAACAAAAAACAAATATATACCCATTTCAATTATTTATTTTTACCAGTGAAACCAATATAACATCTCAACATTCACAAATATACATTTCTGACATTCAAAAACAAAACAAAAACAAATCAGTGACCAATATAGCCACCTTTCTTTGCAAGGACACTCAAAAGCCTGCCATCCATGGATTCTGTCAGTGTTTTGATCTGTTCACCATCAACATTGCGTGCAGAAGCAACCACAGCCTCCCAGACACTGTTCAGAGAGGTGTACTGTTTTCCCTCCTTGTAAATCTCACATTTGATGATGGACCACAGGTTCTCAATGGGGTTCAGATCAGGTGAACATGGAGGCCATGTCATTAGATTTTCTTCTTTTATACCCTTTCTTGCCAGCCACGCTGTGGAGTACTTGGACGCGTGTGATGGAGCATTGTCCTGCATGAAAATCATGTTTTTCTTGAAGGATGCAGACTTCTTCCTGTACCACTGCTTGAAGAAGGTGTCTTCCAGAAACTGGCAGTAGGACTGGGAGTTGAGCTTGACTCCATCCTCAACCCGAAAAGACCCCACAAGCTCATCTTTGATGATACCAGCCCAAACCAGTATTCCACCTCCACCTTGCTGACGTCTGAGTCGGACTGGAGCTCTCTGCCCTTTACCAATCCAGCCATGGGCCCATCCATCTGGCCCATCAAGACTCACTCTCATTTCATCAGTCCATAAAACCTTAGAAAAATCAGTTTTGAGATATTTCTTGGCCCAGTCTTGACGTTTCAGCTTGTGTGTCTTGTTCCGTGGTGGTCGTCTTTCAGCCTTTCTTACCTTGGCCATGTCTCTGAGTATTGCACACCTTGTGCTTTTGGGCACTCCAGTGATGTTGCAGCTCTGAAATATGGCCAAACTGGTGGCAAGTGGCATCTTGGCAGCTGCACGCTTGACTTTTCTCAGTTCATGGGCAGTTATTTTGCGCCTTGGTTTTTCCACACGCTTCTTGCGACCCTGTTGACTATTTTGAATGAAACGCTTGATTGTTCGATGATCACGCTTCAGAAGCTTTGCAATTTTAAGAGTGCTGCATCCCTCTGCAAGATATCTCACTATTTTTGACTTTTCTGAGCCTGTCAAGTCCTTCTTTTGACCCATTTTGCCAAAGGAAAGGAAGTTGCCTAATAATTATGCACACCTGATATAGGGTGTTGATGTCATTAGACCACACCCCTTCTCATTACAGAGATGCACATCACCTAATATGCTTAATTGGTAGTAGGCTTTCGAGCCTATACAGCTTGGAGTAAGACAACATGCATAAAGAGGATGATGTGGTCAAAATACTAATTTGCCTAATAATTCTGCACTCCCTGTATACGCGGCGTGTGCTTGTGCTTTAGGGTGCACACCCTAATGCAATAGGCTGCGTACGCCTATGCCCTGCTTCCTGTAGTTGTGCGCTGAGTGGTCGCATTGTTTTACGCCATAGGAATGTGTCTATACTTAAGTCCTGGAAGAGGGATAGTTGGCATGTCTCAAGTCATATGGAATCATATGGAGTCTTCCCTCGGAATGCAGACAGTATCCCAACTTGGGAGCTGCAGCTGACCGGGTCTTTTGTAGCCGGTGATTGAGCAGGATGCTCTCTGGTTTAGGCAGATTGTGTGGCAAAGTGTCGGAGCTCAGAGCAATGGCATCCGCTCTGGTGGGGTGACAAGCTCCGCCCCTTACAATCTGTTTTTAATATCTCATTAAGTAATTTTTTAAAAAATGTCCCTGTGAAAACTCCTGTTAAACTGTAAAACTGATGAATGAGCAACATATGAGTTTAAACTGATGAGAAATCACACTTTGGTAAGTTTCACTTTGTGTTTTCCCACTTATTATCTTTCCTCATGCTTCTTTATTACAGAGAATCTTGTTGGTTTTATAATTTAAAGTTACTAATGTTCCTCCTAAGTGTATTTATGCTTGCCCTAGTGATAGTTCCAAGGATGTTCCATTGCATTTCACCACAGACTCCTCCTCTATTTCCATTGCATCAGACTTTCTTCCCACAAAACCATTGAGACTTTATCATATGTTCCCTCATTACACTTCCTCATAATGTCCCCTTCCTTTTCGCCATGGTTCTGTGCTCTCTCTTCATTCTGCAAAGACCAATTATCCCCCTTATTGAGAATGTACTTAAACAAGAAGTAATGACCTGTCAATGAATTTGAATGGTGTATGTCTGACACGAGTGTAACTACTGGGCTACTGTGCCAATCTTCTTGCGTCATAGTACAGCAACCATCGCAGCCTCCATGTCTATCTGCCAGTCAATGCATCCCCCATACTACGGTGTTTAAATGTAACTGCAGCTTTCACGTCTATCTGCCAGCCAACGCAGTTATTGTGCAACCATTACATATGTAATCTATCATCCAACCTATTTGCAACCTATGTTTCACTGAGGGGGTGAAATAGTAAAAGTTTGTACATGAATATGCAGGAGCAAGCTAGGTAAATCCACTGAGTTACATTCTCCTCTATCTGTGTGCTATACCTGCTGTTAATCAGCTCGTATGTCCCTGTAACCTCTGCATATCTTCTTATCAAACTTCATATTTCATTTTGCAATGCTGCAACTGTAAATCATAGATAGGATGTGTTTGCACCACACTTGTGTAAGTGGATATATATATACATACACACACACACAGACACACACAGACACAAAGGGTTAGGCAGTTAGTAGATCGGTTTTCACCACGATAATTAACCACCAAAATTAACATGCAATGTTTAGATACTGATCATATTGCGCACTTTCCTTTACATACACTTTCCTGTCCATCTATTGTTTGCTCTTGTAAATAGCCCACTCCTATGATACAAACTAAAAGTAATGTGCATCTGCGCTTCTTTCATATGCCATATTTTGTACGTATAATACCTTTATATATTTGCAGTTTTGCATTGCACTGGCAAAGTCATTCTCTAGCAGGGGTATACATTAAAGTGTGAATTATAATGTGTGATTTTATGAATTTTAGGCCAACATAACCAACGTGTAAAAAGTCTCACTCAGAGTCAG
Source organism: Pelobates fuscus (assembly GCF_036172605.1). NCBI lineage: Eukaryota > Metazoa > Chordata > Amphibia > Anura > Pelobatidae > Pelobates > Pelobates fuscus. The sequence goes on along the minus strand of NC_086321.1, from coordinate 193,384,398 downwards.
CTAATTTTTCAGTTTGTCTATTTTGACCCAAAAGTTGAAATTCACTTGAATTCCGTATAATTCTCACATTTGTGAATGATCTCTGCATGTGTTTTATTTTGTATGTCTGTGGGGTTTTACAATTCTGTTATCATTATGTATTATACAATTGTCTATAAAGTATTTGATGACTGTGGTACAGAGAAATGCAATGCTGTACAATGAGCAGAAACAACCATATATGTGAACATTTGTCAATGTCATCATCCTCTGTATATAGCGTTTACATTGTATCTATTCATTGTCATGTGACTTGTCAAAAATTCAAAGGCATTATGAAATATTGGGTCAAAATAACCTGACTAATAGAATTGTTTCAATTGAACTATTTTGGCCTAAAACACACTTCAAATTTACATTTTTGTAAATATCCCTGTTTATGATTTAATGACAGATTACATTCTCGCTCTTCTATCTGCTTTTTGTTTAGCTAGAAAGCAATATATTATGCAGAGTGTAATGCTGTATGGAATTTAAAAGACTTTCTAAAAACTGTATAATTCAGTTTTTACCATTAAGTATAGTTGTTGTTCTTTTTACCTCTGTAATGACAAATATTAAACCTTTTATCTCTAGGGTCAAGGCATACATTTTACGTAGATTATTAATCAATTTATTTACACATTTGGTAGGGCTTTTGGTTTGATTCATCCTGCCCATCTTTCTCCTTCTTCTCTGGAGAATAGATTGAAAGATTGGTAGGGGGAAAATGTTAATTGATCAAATATATAAACAATCAAAGATTGGAGGGTAGACATGAATCTAGAACAATTACTATAATAAGAATGTTTAGTATGCATGGAAATCTATATATATATATATACCTAACACATGTCATCTTGTGTAAGGCAAATTGGGTAAGTTATTGACTGGGTTTTACCTTTCTCATAGGACGGTTCTCTGTTGCACTTTTTCCTCACTATCCCACTGTAGTTGCGTTGTGTGAGGTTTTCGTTTGACGCCCCTCAGAACATTGCTATGGTTGCTCTAGTACACCTGTGGATCAATTCAAATATGAAGTGTATATGTAAAGGGATGGGGTCAACCCTGTATCAGTGTTTCCCCTCCCCATAGCTGACAGATTCCACCCCCCCTTTTTTCTGCTCATCAGGAAGACAAGAGATTTCCTAATGGGGCTGGTGCAATCAAGACACTGCTATGATAGTTATCAGCTATCAGCACCCGTCTCCCACAGCACCCAGTAACGGCTCCCACGCAGGGGGTCATTGCAAAAACTAGATAGTCATCCCTTCCTTGCCAGATCTTAGTTAAGAAGCAGCCAACGATAGCATAGCAGTTTAATTGCATTGATATTGCGGAACAATATTAGTTATGTCAATTGAAGAGTGGTATTTTTGGCCTGTCAGTGTGTTATTGGGAAACATATCAAGGCATGTATACAGCATCAAACTGTTTCATGGCTCTGCACACATTGTCGGAAAGTTACGCAGGGCAGCATGCATAAAACTTTATGGGTGCCAAGAGGGTACTTGATTTTTCTACTTAATGTAGATGCACTCACAGATCTTGTATTTCTTGGCTGCAGTTGTAACAACCCCCCATGTTTTAGGAAAGCTGTGTTAATTATTTGGTTGTAGAGTTATATACTGAGCAATATGCTAAAGAAGCAGACAAATCAAATGGACAACTGCCATAGTGATGGGTTATTGTAAAAAAAAAAAATTTAAAAAAATCGATGCTGTAAGGTAACAGACAGGCCCCCCTCTGTTTTGTCTTGTCCTCATGCTCCTTCACCACACCTTGGTTTTCTGTCTATTAGAAAAAAATCACAGTACCCATTTTGAACAGTAAAAAAATACCCTAATCTCCCTTATGGAGAATTAAATCGTTCCGCCAATTTCCTTGTAGACCTCCAAGAATGAGGACAGATGCTCAACAGTGGAACTGATAGAGCCCCACTATTGGGAAGTTTATAAACACTACAAACCTCATCTTACTTCAACATAAACTGAAATGCAATATTAACTATATGTCACATCACCTTCTACCCCCAGATTCTTATTTTTGGTTCAGTTACTTACATCAATCCTGTTTTGTGTTTTACTATACAAGAGGTTATTTATGAGATCTTCTGTTACGTGCTCTTCCATTGATTATAACTCAATACATACTTATACTGTATGGCCAAAAGAATGTGGACACTTATCGATATGAGCTTGCTGGACATCCTATTCCAAAACCATGTGTGTTAATACAGAGTCACTGGGATTATGCCGGTAGGACCACAGTGATGGACTAAAGCTGAAAGGCCTACCTGAGTACTTGTACAAAGAATGAGCTCCGCAGGAGCGGGGAGATAAAAGATCTTGTTTACTAGCCAGCCCATTTAAATGCAAAGTATTCAGTTAGCTTGCAGCCTACACCTCCAGCAGGTCTTTGCAAGGTGTAGGAATTGTGAATATCACAACACCCTCCCTGGCCCAAGATAAGCATGAGGGAGGAAGGCATAACCTTTTTAATATATGTATTTTAAACTTACAATAAACCCCCATCCTCCTCCATACACCCTACAAGTCTATCCACATCCCACAGTCTGCAGCCCATTTGCCCAAACATATAAAGTGCCTAGGCCCAATGCACACACAGTACCACCACTACACCTCCCCCACACTACAGCTACTATCCAAACAAACAAATAATAACCCAACTTAACTGGTACTAAAGGGCCTTGGCCAAATCCTGAAAAACAGCCCCAGACCACGATCCCTCCTCCACCTATCTCTACAGGACACACTAAGCATTCACTGTAGGGATAATTCTCCTGGCATCCACTACCCCTAGATTCTTCCGTCATACTGCCAGATACTAGAGAGAATTCACCATTAAATGAAACGTTTCCACTGATTTGGAGTGCAGGAGCTGGGTGCTTTACACCACTCCAGCTGACACTCGGCATTATAAATGTTGATGTGAGGCATTGAAACAGCTGCTCACATGGAATACCAGGTCATGATCCTTCCAACGCACAGTTCCTGTTCTGATATTGCTTCCAGAGGCAATTGAAACCGAATGAAACTCTGTAGTGAGTGATGCAACAGGTGATTTTTATAAACTACACACTTCAGCAAACAGCGCCACCCAATCAGTGAGTATGTGTGGTCTATTACTTTGAGGCTGTGCTGTTGTTGCACCTAGATATTTCCACTTCACAGTTAACCGAGGCAGATCTAGTATGGCAGAAATTTCACACACTGACTTGTGACAAAGGTGACATTCTATAGCAGTGCCACATCTAAAGCCACTGAGCTCTTCTGTACAATACAACTAATTGGACTGTCAGTGTTTGTCTACAAAATGTTACGGTTATGTTCTGAGTTTTATATACCTGTTAAAAATGGGTGAGGCTGGGAATCCTGAACTCAATCATTAACAGGGGCCAAACAAAGTATTTACAAAAAAGAAAATCCTAAACATAAAAAAGGTGATAGCACAACCAACAGTAAAATTACTCTTGCCCTGACAATGTGCTGCTTCCAACACATGTGTGTCTGGACCAATCTATTGCACAGTTCTCCAATTTCTTGTGTCTAGTGTGTGCAGACATATGATGAATTGAGAAATCAGCGCACATGTAAATCAAGTTTTATAAACATACATTTAAAAGGTATTGATTTCACCTCATACATATTGTGGTTTTGCTTGTGCTGGTACTTCCTCCATTTCACGTCCTGGATCTTTTTGGGTCTCTTGGAAGTGTGGAGAGGGTGTTGGTTTTATTGATGATGCCGAGTGAAAACAACTCGAAAGGAAACCAAGAGGTTATTTAGCCGATTTGCACACTGCAACGGTTTACAAGGATTCCAAAAAACGTGTAAATAAGCTTTTCCTTAAATTTCTGTTTAAATTTAAATTACTCACAAATAAATATTGTTTAATTGCTGGAAACACCAAAATGTTTTCCTTGTTTTATAAATATCCCACAATACATTTTCAAGAAAAAGATGGGGCGATTGAAGTGACCACACAATCAAAATATATTTACATTCAGAATCCCAAACATTCTTTCTAAAGTGACTGTGCAATATATATATATATATATATATATATAAAAAAAATCCTTAATTTGATGGAGGGAGCAGTGTATTAATTTGGTGGAGGGAGGGGACCAGTGTATTTTATTGGAAATGGGGGAAGTGTATTAATTTGAGGGAGGGGGCACTATTAATTTGGGGAAGAAGGGGCAATGTATTGTATTGGGTGAGGTCACTACCCAACATTAGGGTGGTGGGAGAGGCAGGCAGTGCATTAGAGTGGTGGTGGTGGGGGGGTATGTGATGGAGCTCCAGTACTCCGACAAAGTACCTCCGCCAACTCTGCTTCCTCGTAGTGATCAGGGTCCCTGTAGCACTTCAGACCCAGTTGCCGAGGCTTGACTGGGTTCACAGAGGGCCTATTCCACCCTGGACCAGGCTACTGTGTTTAGAGCCCTGTATACCCTTTTCATCAGCAGATTAGATCCATTTCCCCAAAGACACTTGGTGAAGGTAAAACAGCAACTAACTTTAATACGCATGTTAAGCCCCTAACAGCCTCATTTACATACAATAGGGTGCGTAGAGTACTATAGTACAAGGAAGGGTGGGGTCAGACAAAAGCAAGGGCTGATGGGAGATTGAGGAGGGACAGGGCAGCTAGTTTAAACTTGTCTGGCATTGTCCCTGGGACAACACCCTGCTGGGAAAAAAAATAGGACAGGAAAAAGGGGGAGGGGGAGAGTCACAGACAAGCAATACATTCAACATATCCTGCACCAATAATGGGCGTAGGGTGACCAATACACAAAAGGAATCTGGGGACCCGCACATAGTGTCTGTCTTCTATCACCAGTGACAGTGACTACCGTTAAATTGGGGGGAAGGCAGTGTATTAATGTGGGGGAGGAAGGCAGTATTACTGGACCAGTGTATTAAATTGGGAATGGAGGGCAGTGTATTATTTGAGGGAGAGAGAAGGCCAGTGTATTAATTTGAGGGAGGGGGCAGTGTATTAATTTGGGAGAGGGCGGGGGCAATGTATTATATTGGGCAAGGTAGTGGACAGTGTATTCGAGTGGTGGGATAGGGGCATTGTGTTAAATTGGGGGAGGGCAATGTATTAATTTGGGGGAGGGCGGCAGTATTAGAGTGGCGGTGGAGGGGGCAGTGTATTAAATTGGGGGGAGGGCAGTGTGTTAAATTGGGGGGAGGGCAATGTATTAAATTGGAAATGGAGGGCAGTGTATTATTTGAGGGAGAGAGAAGGCCAGTGTATTTTTTTTTTAATTTTTTTTTTAAATTCTTTATTTTTGTGGGTTTTCAGCAAAGAACTCAAGATACAACATGTGTATAAAATAATAGGATGTAACAAGTTACATATGCAAGGAACATTACGGCATGTCAAGTTACACAGGTGCTACGTCAACCCAATTTTATTTTTTAGTCTAGTTAGGTTAAGCCCCTTTGTCTGTGCGGAGCAAGTCTGTATTAATGTCAAGGGGTGTTTAGGTGGGAAGCTGGGTATACCCCGCCAAAGGATATGGAGTGCCACGCATTGCCTAGGGTAAGTGCGTCGGGGGTCGGGGAAGTTATAATAATGCGGCTTGTAGATACTCATGACCTTTCGCATGCTTTATGTCCGGTCCCTGGCTGTCTGGTGGTTCGCTTCCCTCGCATTGAGGGCAGTTGTCGGGTAAGCAGGGCCGGTGGGGGGGAGGGGGGGAGATTCGCTTAAGTCTTGTCGTGGGCTGTCCGCTTACGGAGCCAGAATGAGATTATATCTCCTAATCAAAAGCAATATAGGCAATATAACAGTAACGTAGAAGGAACAAAAAAGGAAAATAAACATTGTAACATGTGAGTAACATAGCAGAGAGTCCCATAGGTGTGTTTAGGAGCCGGTATATGTTACGGGCCTGCCCGGCCTTCAACTGGGTATTGTAGTGCATATTTGCAAAGTCCTGTATGATGTGTCTTAGAAGTGGATATCTGCTCGGTTCATGTCGGTAGGTCTGCAGCCCTCTGCAGCGTTCCTCTGGGCACAAAGGGTGTGATGTCCGCGACGTTCCACTGTGGACGGGAGTCCGTGTTGTTCGCCGGCGCTGAAAGGCCCAGTGTTTGGAAGAAGACTGGAGCTTCTGAAACCCTTGTCAGGAGGTGTATCTTACCAGCACGGTCTACCATCAGCTTGTGGGGACCCCATTTATATGGGATGGAGTTCTCTCGGAGGTGCTGCGTGATTTGGTGGAATGATCTGCGCCACATGATAGTATGTCTTGATAAGTCTCTGTATAGCGTTAAGCTTGCGCCTTCGAAGGAGATCGTGGGGGTGTCTCTTGTGGCAGTCATAAGGGCCCCTCGGTCTGAGTCCCGAACTAGTTTAAGCAGCACATCCCGTGGGGCATCCTGTGGTGCTTTTGCGGCCTTAGGGAGACGGAAGCAAGAGTCTATTCCGACCTGTTTCGCCTGCTTTGGGAGCAGCAGCGTGGCTATAAGCCGTCTGCAGTAATGTGATAATTCTCCTGCATTGATTGTTTCAGGTACCCCCCTTATACGCACATTCCGTGCCTTAGCTTTATCTTCCATGCCTGCTAATTGTGCTGTTAATGTGTTGCACTGTTTCTGTAGGGATCCTATGGTTGTTTCTGTAGCAGTTTGTGCTACCTTGGTGCTTCTGACAGCCTCCTCTGTTGAGGTTACCCTGCCTGCAAGCGTGGTAATGTCTCCCCTAATGAGTGCCATATTGGCATCAAACATTGCCCTGATTTCCTGCATCATAGCTTTAATATCAGCCTTTGTGGATGGTGCCAGGTCGCCTAGTTCTGATGTCTGCAGGGGCTGACACTGTACCTTAAGATGTGCAGGCAGGGGGTCTGGCATGCTGTCTTCGTCCGAGGACTGCGAGGTGTAGGCCTCAGCCGGCGCCACCTTGGTCGGGCGCATGTAAGCGCCGATATCTTTGGATCCGGAGCCCGGATCAGGTCTGTGCTTCTTAGTTTTTTTCCCCATGGTCTGGGGTGAGTAGGGAGTAGTTTTCTCCGGACTCCGACGGTTATTTGCCGCAGATGTGGCCGTTTTATTCGGACGGCGCACGGAGCTACAGGGAGTTGCGACCTTCCCGGTCTGAAGCTGGCTCCGCCCCCAAGGCCAGTGTATTAATTTGAGGGAGGGGACAGTGTATTAATTTGGGAGAGGACGGGGGCAATGTATTATATTGGGCAAGGTAGTGGACAGTGTATTCGAGTGGTGGGATAGGGGCATTGTGTTAAATTGGGGGAGGGCAGTGTATTAATTATGGGGAGGGAGGCAGTATTAGAGTGGTGAAAGGGGGTGTCAGTGTGTTAAATTGGGGGAAGGGCAGTGTATTCAATTAGAGTGGAAGAAGGAGGAGCAGTGTATTAGATTGGGCGGAGTGGGCAGTGTATTAGATTGGATTTGGGGGCAATGTATTAGGATGGAGGGCAGTGTATTGGATTTGAGGGCAATGTATTAGAATAGGGGGAGGCCAAAGTGAAGAACACACTCATAGGACTTTAAAATCAACAATAAAATGTAATTTTTTTTTACAGCTGTGCAAAAGCATACATTCACCATTTCAGTCCCATTAACAAACTTTTCTTAAAGGGACACTAGTCACCAGAACAACTACAGCGTATTGAATTTGTTCTGGTGAGTAGAATCATTACCTTCAGGCTTTTTGCTGTAAACACTGTCTTTTCAGAGAAAATGCTGTGTTTACATTACATCCTAGCGATAACTTCACTGGCCACTCCTTAGATGGCTGTTAGAGATCCTTCCTGGGTCATGGCTGCCTAAAATGCATCCAAACATTCCGTGTCTCCTCCCTCTGCATGCAGACACTGAACTTTCCTCATAGAGATTCATTCATTGGCCAGGGCTGTGTTTGAATCATGCTGGCTCTGCCCCTGATCTGCCTCTTTGTCAGTCTCAGCCAATCCTATGGGGAAGCACTGTGTCAGGCCACCACTTCTAATGATGTCAGCAGACTGCCTGTTTTTATGAGTCAGCATGCAGAGTTACAGCTTCAGGCTTGAATACAGTAAGATTTTGATATTTATGGAGGCATGTGGGGCCCAGGGGGGCTAGATGGTGGTGTTAACACTATAGGGTCAGGTATACATGTTTGTGTTCCTGACCCTATAGTGATCCTTTAATATGTCAAGGTAGTTTGACTGAAACATTGGTTATATGCAAATGCACATCTCTTTAACATAAATTTGCTCTTTTGTTTACTTTGAAGCCCTACGAGTGTGAGGGCATCCAGTTTCAATTAGGAATTTTTTTTATACTGTACTTTTCTAAAAAAACAAAAACCCTATGTTTCAATGAAAACTGAAGTTTTTTGTGCGGCCCACATAAACTTACAGCTTGTTTATTTGGCCCATGTTAGCCTTTGAGTTTGACATGCTTGCTTTACAGACCTAATGACTGTGTGACATGGACTGTTGCAGAGACAGAATGATGCACCTTAGAATTTGGAGGACACATATTTAAGAATTTAATCCTGGGATGCAGATTCTCTACTAACTGTCCTGCAGTTGCATAATTTTGTAAGCTAAATAGCACAACTCAATTTTTAATAAAGTAATATTATTTATATATTTGGGGAAAACAATAAAATAAAACAAAATTAAACAAAAGCTACTTGAACTGTACAGTGATCTCACCAAAAAAACTTTAACCCCTTAAGGACACATGACGTGTCTGACACGTCATGATTCCCTTTTATTCCAGAAGTTTGGTCCTTAAGGGGTTAAAGGTCTAGAATAGGTTTATCAAATGGCAGTGTGTAGATTGTGCATATATGCTCCACACATTGCACATTTAGAGATCTATTTTTTAAATGTCTTTTAATTTGCATTTGTTTATATACTAACTTCATGATTGTAAAAAAAAATAATAATTATATATATATATATATATATATATATATATATATATATATATATATAGTGAAGGCAGAGTCATCAACAGCCTTCAGTATCCCTTTAATCAGTAGCTCTGTCATTTTCTTTTAGTATTGCTATAAATCAGATTTTGGCCTGTCACATTTGATGAACAGCACATACTTTACAATTACCCCATATCTATCTTTGTAGTATGCCCCATTTAAAGATACAATACAGAATATGCAGAGTAAAATACCAGACACCACTGACTAGTGAATAAACCTGAATCTTCTTTTTCAAAATACCTGCAATGAAAGCCACTTTAATAACGCGATATAGAGCTAAGATCAGTACTATTACTGTACTAAACGGGATTCTTGTATAAGTCAAAGAACACTACAATCACCTAACACACTCAAGTTTGCTGAAGTGCTTTATATGTGTAGAGTGTGTCCTCTTTTTTTTTTTTTAAATGTATTTTACAAAATGTACCGATTTTAATAGAAATTGGCACTTTTAGAACTTAACCTTGTTAACACCCCTCCCCCCGTGTCAGATACCCAGTCTTGGCACTTACTGGTACTTTAGCTCAGTGGAGGCAGGGAAATACCCAGAGCACTTTCCTTGCAAAGACGTCTCTGTGAGCTGCACAGGGAAGTCTGTGAATGGATAGCCACAGAAAGTCTAGGCTGGGAAAGAAGGGGATGGCCAGCAAAGGCTACAGACAAGAGAGCTGCAGCTTTTGCAAGCTGTTTGTAGATACAAAAAGCACCAATTAAAGAAAGCATAAATAAAAGCACACCGCAATACAAAAAAAAAGTGTCTCAATCCTCCTTTTCCTACAGAGCACCGCAATTATGGAATAACCTCAGGGACACATTCAATCTAACATATTTTAAGAGATCTATGGCAATATATCTCAGCACAGAACGCACCTGTCATGGCTGAATTTATTACCTATTATGTATACACACATATATAAATGTAATACATATGTGTATACATATACACACACATTATATATATATATATATATATATATATATAGTTTGTATATTTGTAATATTGTATCCTATTGTAACAAAGTCATGTTTTGTGGACCCAGGCGAAATCTCAATGTATCCATCCTGGTAAAATATTTCATAAATAATATTTTCGTTGTGATTGTATATACTAAACAGTATTATTTTTCTTTGTATTTAGGCAGTAGAGAGTCCATTTACAATATCTAGATCTAGGTCATTGATCAATGTGATACAGCCCTTTAAAGTTTTTTTTGTTTTTTTGTATGAAAATAAAAACCTTTAAGTTATGCTGTCATAAAATTCAACACAATTCCACTAGCTAATGCTAAATATATTATTTCTCACTTACCAATTTTGTGCTTACTGTATAGTCTGCAACATATAGTCTACAACTTTACAACATACAGTAAAGTGTTTCTTAAATTAAACATTAATATAACTAAATATATACGAGTACCCTTAACCAACTTAGAGGACCTACTTAAAAATACCACACTTTTTTTCTTTTACAATAAGCAGTAACGCTAAAGCCAAAATCAAATTAAACAGCTCCAGGAAAAAACAACAGCATCAGGTAAGAAATAAACCTACAATTTCAAACATAAGCCAATAACGATAACAAATGATCATGTCATCAATATTCAAATGGATGACTTCAGGCATCATCACATTTGTGAACATTTATTAGTTGTATGACCGTGTGTGTGTTTTCATTATAAATATATTAGTTAAAATATCAAACTATGGGGGCGGAGCCTGGCTAGCGAGCGAGCAAGGCGTGCTCAGCTCGAGCTCCCGCTAAACGGGGAATTTCACGCCGAAAACCGGGGCGCACATACCGGGAAAATATACAAACGGGGGCTCAATAGATGGAGGAACCCGGTAGGCGCCCGCAGATACCGGCCCCATCTCCCGGAGAGCCCGGGACCCGAAACGGCGGATCGAGGCAAGTGAGAGAAGGGGAGTTGGGAAGGCAGCCGCTTCCCGCTCAACACCCCGAGCACGCACGGAACATCCCCCCCCCCCCCCACGGAACATCCCGGTCCCCGCCACACAGGCCCAACCCGGTCACTGACCTGCTAATGCAAACGACGGTTCCAGCAGACGGACCAGAGGGGAAGGCCTTGAAAATGGCGGCCAAAAGCGACGACCGCACTTGTAACATGCAGCAGCAGCATGTAACACATTACCCCACTCCTAAAGCGAGAGACTCTCTGGACATCATTTTTGATAAGTTTTGGGCCCAGCTAATGGCCCATATACGACCAGCTACAGTCATACCACTCCCTGACCCACCTAAAAGGCAAACCAGCAGCCCTGGGAGGACCGGGAAACCTCTGAGGGGCGCAAAAAAACGCCAACCCACAGCAACCAAACTGAAACGCCTGCCTGGACAGAGGGCAACGAGGGGACCAACCCGCAGGTACCGGCCACACAAACGGAGGGCTACAGAACCCGCACGAAGACCCGCGTCAGATACCCGCAAGGCTCGCCGCACCCGCCCGTCGGGAAAGACCCTGGACCCAAGTGGACCCCAGGCTCGTGGCCTGAAGATACCAGCCCTCAAACTGATCCAGGGCCGAGGAGGCGCCAGGCCTACGAAGGGCTGCATGGCTGACCAGCTAAGCCACTTCAACTGCTCCTACACCCCATTGGCGGATCCAGGGGGGGGGCAACGGGGCAATTGCCCCCCCCGAGATTCTCCCCTGCCGGCTAGTGCAGGGCTGGCATTGCCCAAGCGCCAGCCCTGCAATGTGCCTGCGGACCGGGAGGGAGATCAGTGATCTCCCTCCCCGGTCCGCAGGCACATTACTGACAGCCGACCGGAAGGGGAGGGAGAGAGGACCCGGGAGCTGTTACCAGCAGCTCCTCCGGGTCCTCCTCTCGCGAGATTTGGAGCGTTGCCAACGCTCCAAATCTCGCGAGAGTGAACTCTAGCCCTGGAGCGCGGGCTAGAGTTCACTGGAACCACTGGACCACCAGGGATTCCCCACTGGGACCACCAGGGATCCAGAAATGTCCCCCCTCCTCCTCAATAAAGGTAAGAAGGGAGGGGGGACATAAATATATTTTATTAAATACATTTTTTTTATTTTATTTTATTTTTTTAATTAAAAAGCCTCCCTTCCCTCCTCCCCTCCCCCCATACACACTGACCCCATACACACACTGACCCCATGCACACACTGACCCCATGCACACACTGACCCCATACACACACTACACACACTGACCCCATACACACACTACACACACTGACCCCATGCACACACTGACCCCATACACACACTACACACACTGACCCCATACACACACTGACCCCATACACACACTACACACACTGACCCCATACACACACTACACACACTGACCCCATACACACACTACACACACTGACCCCATACACACACTGACCCCATACACACACTACACACACTGACCCCACACACACACACACTGCCCCCATACACACACAAACACTGCCCCCATACACACAAACACTGCCCCCATATACACACTGTCCCCATATACACACCGTCCCCATATACACACTGTCCCCATTCACACACTGTCCCCATACACACACTGCCCCACAAACACTGCCTCCATACACACACTGCCCCACAAACACTGTCCCACAAACACTGTCCCCATACAACACTGTCCCACAAACACTGTCCCCATACACACTGCCCCACACACATACTGCCCCGCACACACTGCACACCTATACACACACAGTGCCCTACACACCCTGCTGCCCCCCCATACACACATTGCCCCAAACACACACACACGACCCCCCCATACACACAGTGCCCCCCATACACACACTGCCCCACACATACATACAGTGCCCCCCATACACACACTGCCCCACACAGACATACAGTGCCCCCATACACACACTGCCCCCTAACACACACACTGCCACCCTTACGCACTCACACTCACTTCACCGCTCACACACACACTGCACCTTTCACACACACTTCACCCCTAACACACACCACTTCTCCTATGCCCTATATCCCAGCAGACCCCAGGTAAGTTGTCAAACTGTTCTTAAACGGTATGACTACTTACTCCGGGGTGGGATCCTGGCACTACTGGCACCATAACTACTACACTGAGCTGTAGTGGTTATTGTGCTAGGATTATTTTTTTTAAATAATCTACAAGTGCCCCTCCCGAGATCAGGCTCTGGATCCGCCACTGCTACACCCAGCTGCGTATAGGGATTGGATGACCGATCTGTAGGAGAGATGCAGCTGAATAGGCCTCACACACAGTGGGGCTGCAATGCTTAAACCATACCTGGACTTTCCTAAACACACTAGTAACGTTTACCTTTTTGTTCATAACCGCTGCCAGGGGTTTTAAAATCTGCCGTATTATGCATTATTTATACATGCATACATATTCTCCATGTTGATGCCTTTAGCGCGATAATCAATAGGCCTAGCATAGTTTATTTTCTATCAATGTTATTAGCATATTGTTTGTACGATTATCCAGACGCATGTTTGCTTATTCATTCGACCGACATGTTATTTCTCTTACTTTAAAAATATTTTCAAGGGGGCGGGGCCTGACCGCCGGTCGGATCAGACACGTTTTGTCTGAGCTCCGGCTTCTGAACTTGGAAAACGGTGCTAACTGCGGACCAAAAGTCAACACCGACCTGGAATTGTGACCAAAGCACCACTCAGGCGACGGTGATTTCGGGGACACCGAACAAGAACCCCAGCGGCGCCACAGTAACCCGACAAGGGCCTGAGGCCTGTGAGCTTGAGCCTGGGTGAGACGGCCGCTCGCCCGGTTCTCCGACCGGCGCTCTGCCACCCCCCCCCTCTGGACCGGGGGGGGTCATCCCGGTCCCCACCGCAGCATGCCGCAGAGCCTTCAACCAGGCCCTGCTACACATCGAGATTGGAGCGATGTACTCCAAGATGGCCGACAGCCACCTCTCCTGAGCGGGAAACTCCGCCGACACCAAGCAACGCACCAGTAAGTTTGGACTCTATCTCACGGCGGAGCCCTGCAGCAGCCCCCGCGACAAGCCTTATGCCCATATCACGCCTGCAGGATAAGGGGGTGTGGAGGCGGAGGGGGAGCGAGAAAGAGCGGGCCCCCCCAGAGCGCACATCGGATGACACCGATACCGCAATGGGCCCACCTGGGCCGAGGGCCACAGTGGAAAGCCTCCCGGAGCACTAGCCGCACACGCCGGATAACCGAGGCCGCTGGCGGCGACTGCCACCAGGATCTACAGCAGTGTCCCCACAGGGAAGCCTCCCAACACTCCTGAGACCTCATACCCAAGAGACTGACCTGCCGCACACGCTGACGGCTAAAGTGGCTCCCAGTCAGTCACCCTCTCCAGTTACAACACCCCTGATAAGCGGGGCATCGGCTGAAATGACCACACCATCGAGGCACCAACCCCACACAGCGAGCAGCAGACAGGTCGGCAGATCAGCTTATAGACCCCACTCACTCGCACGCTGGGACTCCCTCATAGAGACACCATGGATCGGGTATCGCCTGATATGCACCCCTCACATGACTTTGCACAGCGTTCTATGATGTATAAAGTGTAATGCTCATGCTTTTTGTTTATTTGTTTCATCTATTTTAAATTAGCCTGCTTCTCCCATTGTCCTAATCTGTCAGGATTATATTTTAGATGTCACTTTTTTACTTGATGCCCTTAGCCTGCTAAATATACACTAGCATGATATAGCATGTAACTTAGTTAAGTCTTAGCAGGCATAGTGGCTATAAAGCATAGCATAGAGCAAACATGATCTCTATTTGTTAAAAGTGAAATAATCTGCTGTGAAGTTAAGGAGAAGCACTAGAAGATTACTTAAACCAAACGCGCAACAAGACGGTTATACTACAGGTATTACATGAAAAATGTTTACTGCTTGTACCAAACGACAAAAAATAGCAAGAAAAATGTGCAGTTCTTTATAATCCAACCTCTCATACGTATTCCACATACACTTATCTAAGTCTGCTTAACGAAGCAACAAGATTAAAGCGAGAGATAGCAGTGCTAAAGCGAGAGATAGCAGTGCTAAAGCGAGAGATAGCAGTGCTGAAGCGAGAGATAACTGTACTGAAGCGAGAGATAACTGTACTGAAGCGAGAGATAACTGTACTGAAGCGAGAGATAACTGTACTGAAGCGAGAGATTACAGTATTTGGCTATAGCATGTTACTATATATATATATATATATATATATAAAATGAGGTTGATAATCACAGGAGACTTAGACAATATGTTGTGACGACCCTATCCTGTACAACCCTTGAAAGTCTCCCTCTCTTTTTTCTGTACCCCTATAATCACATGCCTCAACAAAAATAAAGAATAAAAAAAAATATATATATGTGCAAAAGTTCTAGCATGTTACTTTTAAGCGATAACCTACTTATACGTTTATTAAGCCTGCTAACTGAAAATTGTGCCAGTAAGCAATTGGAACTTGTAACTTTGCACACAGCTAAACGCACACTGATTTAGCGTGTTCCTACTCTTTAAGTTAAATCCATATGACAGGGCAATATTGAACTTGCACATTAATCTTATGCGTAGCTTAAGCACTTAATCCCATACAACTAGTCTATGCTAAGCGACTGGAACTACATATTGACCAAACCTGATTGCAAGAGCAACGTTAATTCATAATATTTAAAAAAAAAA
Organism: Pelobates fuscus; assembly: GCF_036172605.1. NCBI lineage: Eukaryota > Metazoa > Chordata > Amphibia > Anura > Pelobatidae > Pelobates > Pelobates fuscus. Next base: position 193,368,712 of record NC_086321.1, on the reverse strand, counting down.
AAAAAAAAAAAAGAGGTACGAGTACTATGGAAATGTTAGACACCATTGTTATTGAACCCTCTACTGTATACTAAATGCACATTTCCCTCTTTATATTCTGTATCCCATCTAATATGCCTCAATAAAAATACAGATTGACAAAAAAAAAATATCAAACTATTTCCTTTTAAGAAATTATAAATGTAATTGCTCTGGACTCATCCACCCCTTTTAGGACCAAGAAGTTTCTATACATACATTGTATATTTTATAAGAACAAATTTATTGTATTTCGTTTTTCAGGATTTCTCATTATCTTACTGGTGTATATGTGTAATATTATTCCATAGAAGCATCAATTAATCTGAAAGAACATCATTTTTTTTTCATTGATTGTACCTCATATATCACACATATGGACTAATTTAATTTATCAGGTGACAGCAAGGATGGTCCTCAGTTAATAAGTCATACATATATTTATTTTTTTATATATAACTGCACTGCGTCGGGCACTGTAAGGTGAGAAGTCTTTTGGTAACTTTCATGGAAGAAAATGATACAACCGTATGCATTTTAAAGCTGTTGACTATTTCACTGGTTGTGTTTTGTTGTCAAAACAGTACTGGTACAAGCATCTTGCATTTAAAAAAAAAAAAAGAAAAAAGTTATTTAATATAGTGTCACATATTTCCATCTTTGTGTGAATCCATCATCAAATGCCACTTGTGAGGTTCAGGTTTTAGTATGAGCTACTGGACTCCCTATCAGCCAGATGAGGACATCTGAGAAGAAATGCCATGGGGTCAGATCCATAAAAAGAAGAGAACGTGTAGATACTGTCCCAGCGCAGTTGCACGATACTTCTTCTAACAAGCAAAAATGTATCTCAACCAACAATTGTTTTCTGCTTGCTGTACATTAAATCCAAAAAACGTGCATGAAGAATATTGGAACAATCCCAAAGAAAGAGATTAATAAAGTTCATGATCGTTATTAATCCTTGGTTTGTCTATGAATACCCACAATGCAATCTACAACAAGACCAGTGCATTAGGGTTGTTATATTTCTAATCCAATCATTTTTATATATTACTGTAAAATGTATTTAGTATGTTACATGGAAATTAATGCCAGTTTCTAGCACACATTGCACAAAACTGGACATCATTCACTCCCTGCCTTCATATAAATAAGATGCACTGTATTTACCCTGATTTAGCTTTTTAATGATTGTGTAGCAGCTCTATAAGAAATAGTGAGAACGTATTTAAAAGTAAATGCTCTAAATCTGAACAAAGCTCTTACTAAATGAAAGGTCAAACCAAAAAATAAAGTTTTTGTTTTTTTTGCTGCTATGATAAATGTGCAATGACAATGAATTAACGCTAATATAAAATTAAGGGCTATCATAAACCAATATATTGTTCCTTTAAGATGCAGTAGTGGAGAACACAGTATCCTAATCAATGACTACATATTACTCACATCTCTTCTAAGGCAGCATACCCCTACCTTGTGTTACAAACTCTTAAGACATGATTATATACACACACTAACCTCAACAAAAAGGCACAAGATCCAGTTTATTACATTCAGAAATGAGATTCTAAATAAAAAATATATATAAAAACGTGGAGAATTCTGAAATGAAGAATAAAAAAAAAAACCACAAATAGGTGGGTAATTACCCACAATTCTCGGAGTGTGAACATATGACACAGGTCTTCTAGATGGACAATAGGTAACCGCAGTTTTGGAGTAAGGATTGAGAACCCAAAAGTCCTGTGAGAGTCCGTTGGATAAAGACCTGAGACCACAGTGGAGTGCGCCATTATTACAATTGAGCAGCAAGATATACACATGGAAGTTCTATTATCTTCCATGTGCAGGCAGTAGCAGAGGAGAAAGGTCAGTCCTGTGCAGGTCTCATGATTGTCAGGCAGACGTCTTCCTCTAGCAGTGCAAATCTGGATAGCTAAGGGTAATATGTATAAAGATCAGATTGTTGGTCAAATCATGAATCCACAGGTAGAGATGGCACAACAAGCAGCTCAGACTGCGACAGAGTGGATAGGTGTAAACCCACATACAACACAGGCTGCTCATCAAAAAGTCTATTTAACCTGCAGCTTTTCTTTGTTTGCCACCAGGGGGAGCCATTACATCAAATAATGACACCACATATTGGGAGATAAAACAACCCCAGTATACAGCAGAGTTCCAAAGACACACAGATTCTGTGACACAATTACACAGCACTGACTTCAAAGCAAGTGACTACCCTGGTACCCCAAAATTACCTGAGGGCTATGGAAACTGGAAAATACAATGTTGATAACCAGCACTGCATTGGTGCACAAAGGAATACTGACACGCATACAAAGACTCACATACACACAAGTGCACATACACACTAAATTCCATCTATCGTGGTAGAGCTGTACTGTAGTCCTGTCAACAGGTATATACTCTCAAGGTATACAGGGGCAGCAGACATGGAGTGAAGTGATCAGTGTAGAGGGGAATTTAGAAATCAGGCATGAGCTCCATCTCCTGCTCCAGAACCTGGCTTATAGATTGGAGTACTCTGTTCCTTGGTTTCCTCGCTTACATCTTCATCTTTACTGTCCATTTGGGGGTAGACCACCACACAGAGTTTCTGGCCAGCACGTGTCATTGCATCTGAGATTGAAACATATCATCAAGGCACATATGTTAAGTAGACATCAACAATAAATACCAACAGAAAAAGAGAGAGCTTCAGGTACAGGCACTACCATTAGGTGAATAAGGTATTTGCTTGGGGTTCAAATCTGCCATGGGCACACAAGAAGAGGTTTCCTGGTGGGCTGACCTGCTGCTGTCTGGTGCTGGGAGAGGAGCTCCTTAGCCAGCCCTTAGTGCTGCCATTCATCTGCTGGGCACCTCTCCACCGCTTACCTGCCCTAGCACCAGAGGAGAGGGGAAGCCTAGTACCTGGTATCCTGGCTGCCCCGTGGCTGTGAACACCGAAAGCACGGTGACGGGAGCAGGAAGCCTTGTCTCCCAAGGCTGTTTCCATTCTCTACATTTCTCACCGTGCGTCTGCTTTCACTTAAAAGGACACTAAAGGCATCCAGATCACTTCAGTTCATTGAAGTGGTCTGGGTGCACTGCCCCAGGTCCCTTAAGCCTGCAAAAGTAATTATTGACGTTTTTAAGAAACTGCAATAATTACCTTTCAAGGTTAACTCCACCTCTAAAGGTTGTCTACAATATAAATAATGTAAAAAAATAAAAGGAATATAAGAACACATGGGATTACTTCTGTTTCTCATTTAACTCACCCACAGGAACACTGGATTAAATACATTATCAAAAACCCTTTACTGCAGTTGATATTGTTAACTTTAACAGTGTGTCATGAATGAGATTCTTAAAAAATGTATTCGTGGATATCATCAATATATATTCTGAACTGTTGGTTTCAATCAGAAATAGGGATATGCCATTTAGTTGAGATATCCCATTTTTTATTATATTAATATAAGGGATAATTACCCATTTGTGTGATTTAAGATATCCTCTAGTCTGATTCATTCTATTTAGAATGATGATGCTATCTACATACTAGCTGCACATATATATCCTGTTTGACATAATATATGTCTAATATATGGTTGAGTGCAATGGGGAATCTACCTTCCTGTGAAGAGAGAATTTTGCTTGTTGATAGTTTATCCAATTAAATGGTTTTTGGAAAATTAATCTGTAGCAGTAGTATCTTAGCATTCAGGGGAGACAAATATGATACCTTATCATGAAACTCTTTCCTGGTCTTTATTTCACTCTGGGATCGGTACACAGCCGCTACATGTAATGGGAATATTGCATTAAGTATGCCACCCTCTCTGTCCTATGTGCTGCATAATCAACTGCATTCTGTTCAAAACAGTGAGATCGGCACTCTAGCATTGTATGAAGGGTAGGTGTACGTCTACATTAATGCTGCCTATTTTTCTTAAACATGGGTAGGTGGGACACTGTCAGGTTAATCTACCGGGGGGGTGACTTACAATGACGTCGGGGATGACTTGATGTACACGCCCCAGTTGTAAGTTCTGAACTAGAGTAGGTGCTTTCAGATATGGGCGGGCACTACTCTATGACGGGCCCCAGAAGACATCATCCGAGGGCGGGCTCTACTCCTTTTAAAATCCGGCATGGTGTTGATGATTTCCCTGCCTGGTTTTATTCTGAGGAAACCCATGTATTCGTGGCCATTCATTTGGGGGAGGAAGGGGTTAAATTCTTACCTTTCTCCAGCACCGGGCTCCCTTGGCGCTGGGGACTCTCCTCCCTCTTCTGACGTCACCCGCCGAATGCCCATGCGCGGCAAGCGCGCGCGCACATTCAATCAGTCCATAGGAAAGCATTTCTCAATGCTTTCCTATGGACGTCAGCGTCTTCTCACTGTGAAAATCAGAGAGAAGCGCCTGTCAATGAGACAGCCACTAGAGGCTGGATTAACCCTAATGTAAACATAGCAGTTTCTCTGAAGCTGCTATGTTTACAGCTGCAGGGTTAACCCTAGATGGACCTGGAACCCAGACCACTTCATTGAGCTGAAGTGGTCTGGGTGCCTATGGTGGTCCTTTAAGGCTGGGAGGGAGAATGTCGAGTGAGGTATAGTGAGATTCAGTTCATAATTATCCTCTCTGATATTAATCCCGGAATTTCTTTACTTCTAACTATTTACCTAGTGATCTACCCTGTTTACAAATGTAACTGCCCTTTCACTTCCCTATTGTTTTTTGATATCTCTAGATAATGGCTGTGACTAAAATAATGAAAGGGCGCAGAACACAGTTTGGCCCCTTAATTGTAGCAACAAAAAAAAAATCACTGATTATAAATTCAATCTGGCTGCTAGTACTCCGGTTATTGTGAGCGTATTTAATTTCTTCAATTGTTTGGAATTCACTGCAACCAGTTGCTACAGGTACCTCTTATAATCTAAGTGTTGAATAAACTTCTAATACTTATTACATTTATATCAAATTTGTATTAAGTGGATACAATTATAGCCATTCCTCATCAGGGGATAGAGAGAGAGAGAGAGAGATCTCAAAACAGTCGATATAGATCGATATATATATATATATATATATATATATAATCTATATAATCTATATATATATATATATATATATATATATATATATATATATCTATATCTATATCTATATCGACTGTTTTGAGATCTCTCTCTCTATCCCCTGATGAGGAATGGCTATAATTGTATCCACTTAATACAAATTTGATATAAAATTCCAGATATAAATGTAATAAGTATTAGAAATATATAAATATATATATATATATATATATATATATATATATATATATACACACACACACACACACACTCTAAATTCAGCCTGATACTTCCAGCATTTACTTCATTTAAAATTCAAGTAAGAGTTAGCTCAGTTATAATGTAACTTTGACAACAGGTACACTTAGTATATTTTTGATCTTCCAATTCAGACTGTAAATTTGCATGATTAAATATGAGCTCTAAGTGATTACCTTAGACAGGTTGTAATCATATTACTCTTATTTGCTGGCCAATTGGTTCCTTCTGTTTTAATTTTACTTTATTTCATATTTTTCACTTCACATTATATGTATGTGTTTTGTGTGTCGTGTGGCTTTATATATTTAGCAATAAAGGAAATTTGTTTATTACCAAGAGGAATTATAATATATTGGTGATTATTCACTGAGGTTTAGTTCCAATTTGGGACTTTATCCTCATTAGTTAGTAAACAATAAATACATACAACCATCTTTAAACCAACTACTGTGTTGGCTTATACAGGACAGGTCTATGTATCTATGATATGTATGTATCAGTATGAGGATATAACACTTACCAACAAAGTTATTGAAGCACTGTGGCTTGTTCTGCCAGTGGACTCCCAAGAAATAGACAGGAACCCCAGTGAGCATGATGGCCAAGCCGATTCCGCATACCACAGGCTCAGACCAAAGACTAAAGACAAGCAGGAAGGCCCAGAATAGGAGGTAGATTACTGGAAAGATTAGGTTAACCTATGGACAAAGAAAGAGCTTATTAGTGAGTGTGCAGAGTCAACATTAAAAGCTTTACTTTCTCTCCTGTTTCAAATGTTTTCGCAAATGCTTCCATTCTCTCAGGAAATTTGCAAATCAGATTTTGCTTTTGCAGACAGTATACAGTAAAATGTAATAATTTAAGTTGTTTAACTTTGCCGGATAAGACAAGGGCTGTAATATCATCAACATGTATCACAATCAGTGAATCGTTTTACAATTAAATCACTTCCAGGAAACCAGTGCAGGGAACTTAGACCCTACTTAAAGGAAAATGGCTTCTAAAATATATTTGTTTCAATAGATTTGTTTCTTTACTTCTTTAGATCACTGTGCCCTTCTTGTGATCACCTTTCATATGACACTGATACTATATCAATGCATAATTATCGCCCCCACCTTGATAGGCCGAGAGATGTCTGGCTTCTTCCATCGTAGGACAATCTGTCCAGCAACTGTCACACCATAAAACAAATAATTTATGAAGCCGACGTAATTAATTAGAGTGTACATATCACTGGTCACCAACATCAACAATGTGGAGAGGCACTGCGGAGACAAGAAAAGATGGTGAGTACAAAGTATAGGAAACCAAAAAACTAGAAGTTGGGAGTGAGGAAAATGAAGTAAACGAAATTCGATAATACTTTACCGTAAAGAGCAGAGCTGGAATTGGAGTACAGCGCTTAATGTGAATCATCGCCAGCACACTGGGAAGATGACCCTCTCGAGCTCCAGCAAAGAATAACCTGAAGAATAATCAGAGGAGCAAGTTACAGCACTCATCAAGCCTGCAACACCCATAGTGTTATAATGCTTGCACAAACACATGCTAGCGATCACCTGACACTAACCTGGAAGAGGTAAAGAGAGAACCATTGACTCCCCCAAACGTTGAGAGAGCCACAGATATTGGCATGATCCAGGCCATCACACCTAGCAACTTCTCACCAAATGTCTAACAAAAGAGAGAGGAGGTGGTGAAAATTGAAAATAGATTTGTTAAAAAATAAATATGAGACAAAACAATGGTCTGAGTGAATAAAAATGTAGAAATATGTTGGATCATAGGTCAGAGAGTAACCCAACACACTATGAGATATACCAGTGTGTACTCACCACAGCTACGGCATTGGAAGCCAGTAACTCCTGAGGGGACATGGCTGTCACATAGGCAATATTTGCAAAAACGTACACAAAAGTGACAAGTGGGATAGATATAAATATGGCACGTGGGAGATTTCTGTAGGAAGAAAGAGAACAGTTAACAAACATAACTTTAGAATAATATGGTTAATACGGGCAATAACTAGCTTTTGATTGCCTAAAATTCAGATTCCATGTGCTCTCTAGTTGTGCATAACAATATTAAACCAAAACCTCCATGTAGCGTTTAACCCCTTCAGGACCGGCCTGTTTTTGTGATGTTTGTACGTTAAGGACCAGAGCAGTTTTAACACTTTTGTGGTGTTTGTGTTTAGCTGTAATTTTCCGCTCTCTCATTTACGGTTCCCATACAAGTTATATATTGTTTTTTTCAGGACAAAAGGGGCTTTCTTTACATACCATTATTTGTATTATGTCCAATATTGTATTTAAAAAAAATAATAAAATATGGTGAAAAATTAAAAAAAAAAAAACATGTTTTTGGACTTTTACTTGAAAAATCTTTTACTTATCTACAAAAGCTAATGAAAAAAACTGCTAAATAGATTCAAAATTTTGTCCCGAGTTTAAAAACACCCAGTGTTTACATGCTTTATTGCTTTTTTTTGCAAGTTATAGGCCTATAAATACAAGTAGGAAATTGCTGTTTCAATATATATATATTTTAAATGTATCAATAGTGACCTTGTAACACCGTTATCTGTCATAAATCCCTGAAACACACCCCACATGTACATATTTTTTTAAAGTAGACAACCCAGGGTATTCAAAATTGGGTATGTCCAGTTTTTTTTAGTAGCCACTTAGTCACAAACACTGGCCAAAGTTAGCATTTATATTTGTTTGTGTGTTAAAAATGCAAAAAACGCTAACTTTGGCCGGTGTTTGTGACTAAGTGGCTACTAAAAAAGGCTGAACATACCCCATTTGCAATACCTTGGGTTGTCTTCTTTTGCAAATGGTATGCCATCATGGGGCTAATTCTCATTCCTTGGCTACCATACGCTCTCAAAGGCAACCTAACCAATCCGACAAATTTCAATTAAAAAAAAAGTAAAATCAAGCCTTATATTTGACCCTGTAACTTTCACAAACACTATAAAACCTCTACATGTGGGGTACTGTTATACTCAGGAGACTTCGCTGAACACAAATATTAGTGTATCAGAACAGTAAAATGTATCACAGCAATAATATCCTCAGTGAAAGTGCTGTTTGTGTGTGAAAAATGCAAAAAACTTCACTTTCACTGACAATATCATCGCTGTGATATGTTTTACTGTTTTGAAACACTTATATTTGTGTTCAGCGAAGTCTCCCGAGTAAAACAGTACCCCCATGTACAGGTTTTAGGGTGTCATAGAAAGTTACAGGGTTAAACACAGTGCTAGCAAATTAAATTATCTGGACTTTCGGCCTGGGTTGGCAGGCAGGTCCCTCAAATTGCAATCATTAAAATTACTTAATTAGGTAAAAATATTACATAAATACACATGTAGAATTTTAATATATATACATATTTATATATTTGACGTCTACGTGTATATTTATGAAATTATTTATGTAATTATGTATATGGACATATGTATATTTCGTATTGTTTTTATTTATTTATTTATACATATATATATATCATTACATTCTAAGTATATTTTGATATAAATATATATATATATATATATATATATCAAAATACTGTTAGAATAAAATTGCATATATAAATATTTTTTTATAATTATTAAAAATTATTTTTATTTTTTGTTATTTATTTTTATTAACATATTATTTGTATTTTATAATAATATATATATACACCATATATATAGCAATTATATATATTGTATATATTCGTGTGTAATTTAAATATAAGTGTATTTTTATATTAATATACGTATATATAAATATAAAAATACACTTAATATGACATATATATGATACATATACATATATTATATATAGATATAATACATGTATATATCATATATATATATATATACACATATTATTATTATTTTTTTTTTACACTGATTTTACACTTTTTTTTTTAACTTTATTTTTTGGATTTTTCACTTGCAGGGAGACTGCCTGTCAGCACAGACAGTCCCCCTGCAGGCAGATACACAGACACCTATTGCGGTCATGTGATCGAGTGATCACATGGCCGCAGGGTCCTGATCTGCCGAGGGGGGACTGCCCGGGCAGACAGGCAACCCCCCTGGACCGGGTGGAGCACTGATCGCCGCCGTGGGACCGACGGCGATCAGGTAAGTAGCCCCAGACCGTTATGACGGTTCAGGACCGTCAGCGGTCCAAACGCATGTTTTACCGCTGACGGTCCTGAACCATCAGCGGTCCTGAAAGGGTTAAAAACCTGGCTTAATAATGCAAAATAAAAGTCAAGTCAGCAAATATAAGTTGGTATATACAAAAAAGATGGATGAATTAGGCGCTCACTGTGTGGAATAATAGGCTGCAGTAACCAATACAAGGAACCCCAACCTTGTAAAAAAGTGATGTGAGAAAGAGAGGGAGGAGACCGCGCCTTAAATATATAGAATAAAATGATATAAAATCAGTACTCACATTTACTAGAGCAGAACTTGCTCTAGTTTCTTTAGCGTAGGTGGTATAGTCCTCACCAAGGAACAGGATGGAAGAAATAAAATTCAAATGTATATATACAAAGAATTTATTTAAACAAAAATAGGATAAAATAGATAAAAGTGCTATAAAAAGTATTTCAAAGTGGACTTTGAAAGACTTTTTATAGCACTTTTATCTATTTTATCCTATTTTTGTTTAAATAAATTCTTTGTATATATACACACACATTTGAATTTTATTTCTTCCATCCTGGTTACCATCCTGTTCCTTGGTGGGGACTATACCACCTACGCTAAAGAAACTAGAGCACGTTCTGCTCTAGTAAAATGTGAGTACTGATTTCATATCATTTTATTCACACTTTATTTTATAAATATATATTGCACTATCCGGATTCTCCGGTCTCTCCACATATTACTCCATCCGAGATGATTGGGACCACCACTACCTCATATATATCCTTAGACGGGGATTATTCCGTCCAGGCGCACTAACGGCAGAGCTCTAGGTTAGCTCTGGGATATGTGAGTGGAAAACTATTATTCATCTATATACTTATTGTACTAAACATATTGCACTATTATTCTTTGTATGTTCCTTTTCATCTCTGAGGTCATATTGTGTAAGAGGATCACTACTTCCAATATTGTGTATGTATACTTTTCTTGTATATTCATCTACTTCTATATATTTAAGGCGCGGTCTCCTCCCTCTCTTTCTCACATAAGTTGGTATATACAGTGATTTTATGCTTTGCACAGAAGATCAAGATACTGACTCTGATCAGGAGCTAAGTGAATGATTTCATTATCAATGTATGTAAGTAAGGGTAATCGAGGGTAATAGAGTTTACACATTGTGTGAAATGTGAACCTAGCTATCCAGAATCAAGATCTGCTCTTCCATTGTTGCCTCACTTACTGGTAGGGATTGACTAGTTCCTCTGTGACATAGTTCAGGAAGTTCCAGCCACCGTATGCAAAGGATCCCTGTAGAAACGCCAGGGCAATTAAACCAATATCTGGTTCTTGAAAATTCTCAAATGCATTTTTGGGCTCAAGCCAGAAATACTCCCCTTAGAAGAGAAAACAACAAAATAAAAAAGTCATTAAAACCACATACAACTTAAGTACAACAAAAAGTCATGAATCAGCAAAGTTCTCCCCTGCTCCACATCTCACTTGTTTTCCTACCACTTTCCCAATCTATACAGTCTGTATGATATATCAATGGGCTATTGTAGTACATAAGTTGGTCAGGTTAGGACCGTTTATTCATGGTTTACACCTCAGTTTTCATGTAATTTCTTATTTATATTCCCACAGGTACCTTTGACTTATATCAGGGTAATGTTAACTAGGACCACTCTGTCTATACTGTTTATTAGGTACACGCAAGCAATAATACCATACGGTGGTTCAAGATACAATAGCATACTCCAACACTTCTATGTTTAACATCCCGCCTTAGTGCAAATCTCCAGAATACAGATCCCATGCAAGTTTTTTTTCCTTTAACTTGTGAACAGTTTACGTAATTTACTTTAATCTTCAAAGTTAATTCAAATTTAAAGGACCACTATAGTGCCAGGAAAACATACTGGTTTTCCTGGAACTCTAATGCCCTGAGGGTGCCCCCACCCTTAGGGTCCCACTCCCGTGGCGCTGAAGGGGGAGGAAGGGGTTAATCCCTTACCTTTTTTCCAGCGCCGGGCTCCCTCGGCGCTGGGACTCTCCTCCCTCTTCTGATGTCCCTGGCTGAATGCGCATGCGCAGCAAGAGCCGCGCGCGCACTCTGCCAGTCCATAGGAAAGCATTCTCAATGCTTTCCTATGGACGCTGGCGTCTTCTCACTGAAGATCACAGTGAGACACACGGAAGTGCCTCTAATGGCTGTCAGTGAGTCAGCAACTAGAGGCTGGATTAACCCTAATGTAAACATAGCAGTTTCTCTTAAACTGCTATGTTTACAGCAAAAAGGGTTAAACCTAGCTGGACTTGGCACCCAGACCACTTCATTAAGCTGAAGTGGTCTGGGTGCCTATAGTGGTCCTTTAAGCTCAAAATAGCCAAACTGGAACAATTCTTTGTTGGCTATGCTTCCAGGTTTGCTACTGTGGCCTTACATTTGAAATCATTCAGTCTATTTTACAATAACTCTATTGACATTTGCTTTGCATGTTTCTCATAGTTCACAGTGAAGTAAACACAGATGGGGAAATAGTAAGTCACTAAAAATAAAAGAACACTCCACATTGAAGTGTTCATTTTTAAATTTAGATTTAGAGCCCCCAAATGTATCTTTAAAAAAAAAAAAAAAAAAAAGAGAGAGACTATGTTCTGGTCACAGCTCTGCCAGTGTTGATCTCCCAGTCAATTTAATCCTTCACATAGACAAACAATAGGAACACAGGGTGCAAGCATGGCAAATGCTGTGATAACTCAACTAGAGAAGCACTCAAACCATTTCCTCTCAACAAGAAGTCCTCAATTCTGCTTTAAGTGAGTTAAAACTAGTGAGAAAGAAAACTCTCCCAATGGTCTGGTTGACAGCAGGAGGTCTTACAAAAGGGGCTTTATAAATGTGCCGATTTCCCATTAAATTAATTTTATAAATTGAGATAAAATGGATATACTGTAAAACCCTTAAGAATTTTAACATGCTAAAGTGCTTTAGGGATTTGGAGGGTTCCTTTACGGCTGAGGAAGAATATGTTCCCGTTCTGCAACAGACAAGTAAACATGACTAAACTTTTCACATAACAAGACTGTGTGGTCAAATGGCAGTAAATTGATAGGGTGAGGTTCTTGAGGGCTGACTAATGCCAGACTTAAAGCGTAAGTCTGGCATTATTGCATGATATTGCAGCAATATCAGCAGGGTAACTAGCGATTTTATTAGTAATAAACATTTTGCATTTATAAAACAGCACACTTCAATGAAATGTCCATGTGATTAACAGTAAACTCTGGAGGACCTACAGACACATTGGCATTTACCTTTGCAGATCTGGACTATTCCCATGATGATGATCAATCCCAGAGCTAGCAGTTTTCCTGCAGTAAAAATGTCTTGCACACGTGTGGCCCATCGCACACTGGCACAGTTCACCCAAGTCAGCAGCACTATTAAAGAAAAAAAAAAAAAAACCACAACATGCCATTACATGCTTTATAACATGTTGGTATCAACCAGATCAATCAGCTCTTATTTTTGTATACCCTGCAAGAACCAAACTAAGGCTCATCCTATTTTATAGACAGCACCACGTGCAATAAACCGTGCAAGCTACTGTTATTACCTAAAGACACCACAGATTGTATTGACCTCGGTGCAAATTATAGAGCTCACAACAGTGTTAACAGTTTTGGTTGCTGGTTGTTCCACCGTATGTAATAAACTCGGGCATAAGTGCGCACAGCACATTGCATTATTTTGTGCACCCAGAGAAAATTACTAATCTAAATCTAAAATTTGCTTCAAAAATACAAATTTAGAAAAGAGGTACAAAATGCACATGTTTGCTCTAAGGTTAACTAGGTGCTTACAGATGTTTGCTACAAAAACATAATAAGCTAATCCCAACTCACACAATAGTGCTCATACAGACATAGCCAGGGGGCATAAATGGTCATTTGGCCCTGCATTAGGGTGTGCCCAGGCAACCACATCACGCTCCCTGCACACGCCTATAACCTGGGCATGAAAGCATACTAGTGTTATGCAAGCAGAGTATCCAATGCAAAACAAGAACATCAAGCATGTTGAAGTAGATTTGTAGACCCTGGTGCAAACAAATCCCCAAACAAACAAAAAAGTGGGACAATGTGCTTAAAGTGAAGCTATCACCAAATGAAAAAGCAGAAACAAGCCATGTGTTTCCTTGGTACGCGTAGTTCCACATCACAATATTGGAACATGTTTACAAGTTGCCGTTGGATTACATTTCTCAAGGACTGGCATATAAATCTTGGAAAAGTTGTCTAGCAGTAACAGTAGGTTTCCCACGTATCCCATTGTTTAAGGCATATCTGGTACTATTTCCTGATCCCCAAGTCTAGGCACGAAAAGCACGCCATAAAGTAATTTGCCTACCAATACAGCACGAATACTCCTAAACAGCAAGTTTATGCATGCGACAGGAAGACTGGGGGGAGTGAGGTGAAACCATCAGCCCTTCTCTGCCAACACCCAGTATCCGTTCCTGTAAAAATATGATAATGGAACCTGCCCATCATCCTGTTCATTGATAAGGAATATATGCATAAGGAATAGAAGAAGATCAGTCAGGCAGCGATAACGCACACATAGAGGCAGGGTGTGTGTAGGGGTGCTCAGGGTTGATAAACAGTGGTCAGAAACCGCCACCAACCCACCCTACAAACTCACTGCTAGCTGTTATACTATAATGACACTATTGCCTTCCATTTAATAAGCTTTCCAAATGATTCAATACTTTTAGAAAAACTTTCCCAGTGATTTATCTACAAAAGTCACTATTTAAAGTCTTTGGGATTTTCGTGGATATTCCAACAATATTGCAATTATTTGTAAAGCCTATTAAATCGAGGCCTACATTGCAATTACTAAACAGATTTTCACCCACTGCAGAGAGAGCATCACAGTCTATTACAGACTTATATGTCTTGTACAGTGGCCGTGGAACAAATTAGAGGTCCTTTACTGCATAGTACAATATTTAATGCAAAGGTGGTGAGTTTGTGGTACAAACAAAGGAAAATGAAAGGTGAATTTCTTTACAACATACAGATTACATAAATGGTATGCTATTAGCATACTCCGAATGACTCGCAATTGACACATACAAATAATGGAAAATTAATATACCAATTTACTAAAGCTGCCATCACAGCTGTCTCTCTTTAATATAAAATATAACGCAAGCGTGGTGATGTTGCTAACAAATCATATGTCTATAATTACATTTAGATGGCAGGTTTTTATTTGAGTAGAGAAACAATAACTTTTTTAATTAAATATATTTATAAATTATCTTTAAATAGGCATTTAAAGTCACGTGTTGGTGTTTACAGCTGACACAAAACTTGGTAAGGTAATACAATGCAAGCAGGATATTTCTTTGTTGACGAAGGATTTAGCTAGTTTAGTGGACAGGATATTTGAAAGGCAGATGCAATTTAATATAGATAAATGCAAAGTTATGCACTTTGGGGTGAAGAATACACAAGCAACTTACACCGTAAATTGTAGTGAATTAGGGATAACACAAATGAGAAGAATTTGGGAATTGATATAGACAAACTAGGCAACAAGGTGCTGTCAATTTTTCAGCCTATATAACTATGTAACCTCAAAGTGGGAGAAGTAGCAAATTACTTCTGTATGTGGGATGGAATTATTAAATTAACTTTCTTTATTGCAGTTAATCCTTACATGCAAGGACACAACTTTCCACTACAGGTTCATGTTTTTTTTTTACAATAAAACAGATCCAGTTATGAAGAGAAAGAGAAAACAAGTCTTTGTCAGTGTTTCTGTACATCACTAAACCGCTGCCATCGCTCCTCTTAACACACAGACTCTCCCTCTCTATTTCTCTCTTATATTCCTCTCGGCAATGATAATTCCCAGATGAGGTACACGGTCGTCATTTCCCCTAGATCAATATTTGGAGGTTATATTCGTGTACATGAAAAATATCCTAGTGCTGATAAAGGCATCCTGCCAGCGTAAGGAGCTTGTTTTCAAGCTCAAGAATACTAGAAGACAGATGGGAGGGGAGGGTAGAATCGATCACGTGGGAAAGAAAACCAGAAATAACCAGTGATGGGGGAGAGGAGAAAACAGCCAAGCTAAAAAGACAACATATAACATGACATAATGCAATTTAAAGATCTGATCGAATGTCAGAAAAAGACTGTAGGGAAACAATGCATTTAATAATTTAAAAATAAATCTGCTAAGCTGGGTCTTCAGGGGAATAAGATGGGAAAAATGTCAAATGCACAGTTTATCATTCTACTTCTTTAACACCAGGGCTGAAGAACTTTATTCTCTGCTAACCTAAAACAAGCAGTACAGTTTCCACACCTGTAAACACTGAGCTGTTCTCCTGTCAGAGTCAAATGTTAAGTATTATTGCTGCTATTCTTAACACTATCAAACCATGTGGATACAGCACTCCAGACTATATGCCTGCAGGCTCCACTGCCACACTATCATTTAGTGGAATACATAATTTGAATCAATGGCTACAGTGACTTGTCCTGCAGTAACCTTTTGTTACATACTAATACCGGCATTCCAATTATCAGTAACCCTGCCGTACAAGGAGGTCTGAAGGAGAAAGAGAAATCAGGAACAAGTAAAGTCTGTGAGCATTGTTGAACACCGATTAATACAGAGAGAAACTGTATTTAGCCCCCTGCCAGACAATAAGCTACTTTACTTTCATACTGCTGAGTGTCTTGAATAATTATTTTAATGAGCAATAAAATATCTGTATTTAAAAAAAAAAAATGCATTTGTTAAATATTAAACCGCAGTTTAGTGAAATGGCTCCAGGTATTGTATGTACTTGAAAAACAAACGCTAGTCTCTCCTGGCAACTCAAACCTCAAACGCCTCTGGGTCCCACATAAACACTGGATAAGTCTATTATTTTCTCCTCTTGCTCCATTCTTGCTGACTCAGCCTTAGTAATCAGGCTGTCTGAATAATGACATTTCAGACCCAGCTGTGCTTGCATAATCCAGATCCTCCACACCACCCCCCTATTCTATGAGCTTCCAGGGAACCAGTTTGAGCAGGATCTTCTTTTGCCGTCAGCTTGGCACCATGTCCCTCGAGTGCAGTCCAAAACACCTCCTCCCCCCATCTGCAGTGATGAATTCCAGGGCCAGAACCAAGGTCCAATAAACACTTAGCTGATTACGAACAATAGCAAAGGGATATCAGACAAGGGTTTCAGATAGCTGTATTTGAATATTCCTTGGTAACCTGGAGGTAATAGTGCTTTGTAAAGACTAACCAAACTAATCTGTGCCTGTGTAGCGCATATATTTTAGAAAGGAAACAGCATCAGAGTAAATGTACTATTACTTAAGTGAAAAGTGTTGTAGAATTTTAATCTAGAGGGATTAAGAATTCCTATGAACCAAAATCAGGAACACTTTACCCACACAACTGAGTAATATAAATTATTAGGGATTAGGCATTAGGGATCGACCGATTATCGGTCTGGCCAATAATATTGGCCGATATGCTGTATTTTCAGCAATATCGGCCAATAAAGATACCGATATTGCCGATAATGCACACCAGGGCCACCATCAGGGTCCTGGGGGGCCAGCGCACTCTTAGTCTTACTTCCCTTCCCTTCAGCTCCTGTCCAACGGCCATCAGAGCGTTGCCACAGGTTACCATGGCAATGCTCCACGCGGCACACAAGCCGTGACAGTTAAACAGGAGAGCTGCTGGGAAGGTAAGCAAGAGTGTTGCTGGGCCCCCTCTGCACAGTCCATGCCAATGTACCACCAGTTAATGCTATATCCTCCCTCCCTGGCCAGGTAAGAAGCAGGGAGGGGTACAAAAACATAAATTAAAATTTTTTAAAAAATTAAACCCCCCCCATTTTACAAACTTAACATACCTAACAAACACTCACTGCACAAACACACACACTCTGCATTCATTATATATACACACACACACACTACACAGACACTCACTGCATTCACTAATCAAATACACTCACTGCATCCACTACACACACACATATATTCTTGAAATCATAAAAAAAATCTGACTGGCATGTATATTTTGTGCATTTACCTTAATAAAAAAAGATTTGCAAAAAAATAAAAACAGGGTCTTTGGATCCCCCAAACCTCAGGGTCCCACTCCCGCCGGACTGAAGGGAGAGGAAGGGGTTAAATTATTACCCTTCTCCAGCGCTGGGCTCCCTCGGCGCTGGGGACTCTCCTCCCTCTTCCGACATCATCCACCAAATGCGCATGCGCGGCAAGAGCCGCACGCACATTCAATCAGTCCATACGAAAGCATTTCTTAATGATTCCCTATGGATGGCAGCGTCTTCTCACTGTGAAAATCACAGTGAGAAGCGCGGAAGCGCCTCTAGCGGCTGTCAATGAGACAGCCACTAGAGGCTGGATTAACCCTAATGCAAACATAGCTATGTTTACAGCTGCAGGGTTAAACCTAGATGGACCTGGCACCCAGACCACTTAATTGAGCTAAAGTGGTCTGGGTGCCTATAGTGGTCCTTTAACAGTAGATTTGTGTAGAAATAGTTTATTTTTTTTAAATGGTAAATGTACAGAATATTGGTATCAGTAAGTTATCGGTTATCGGCCTGAAAGTTCACAGATTATCGGTTCTAAAAAAAAAAAAAAAAAAAAACCAGTATCGGTCGATCCCTAACTGGTATACTGTTTTATAGGGAAAAAAAAGATATAAAACATTAAGAAAAAATAAAAATCAGCTATTAAGATTATAGTTAATTCAGCTCTGGCAAGGTTCAAGACAGAAATCTCAGGTTTACTTACACAAACAGACAGCTGCCAAGAGACGAAGACCAGATTCCGGTGCAAAGCAGGTTGGGAAGAGTGGCTGCAGGACATAGTTTGAGAAGGTCAGGGCAATGACTGCCTGGTTTGTAGGGTAGATAACCAGCACTGCAATCCATAGCCTTAGGAACCTATGAGGAAATAAAGGTAATCTTAAAAATAAACCAACAGTTTAGCAGGTACAATCCCATACAGTTCCAGCTTCAGTGAGCCAACCAGTTTATTTGCCATGACTTCAGCAAATAAATATTAACGAATATCCTACATACCCTGCAAGTCCTCCAAATATGTCCTTCACATAGGAGTAATCTCCTCCAGATTTGGGAATAGTGACCCCAAGCTCGGCATAACAGAGAGCACCAATTGCTGTGATTACACCTGTGACAATCCACACAATTAGTGCCATCCCCACAGAACCTGCATTTTCCAGCACTCCCTTAGGGGATACGAATATACCAGAGCCGATGATGTTACCTACGTGAAGAGAAAAAAAAAATAGGTTATGTAGGGTGGTAGAGGTGGTAATTCTCTTAAAACATTGTCGATGAATCTTCAGATTTTTTTAACTATTCTTGAAAATGTGAAAATTGCTCATTTTAGCCCAAAATGGTACACTGATAAAGGTTGGCCTAACATCAATGTTCCACAATTCCCAGTTTAGTAAGTAAGCCCCGTTAAGTGTGAGAGTATGCAAGGCAAGAATTTTCTTTAAGTAGCTCTGTATTTTTGCATAATACAAGTCTAACAATTGTGTGTGTTTTTTCTATTTTATTTTCATATTTTTTATTGTTTCTCCAGTGAAAGTTACCATTTACTTTCCATGCATAAACCCTCCTCCATTTGTATCAGTCTTCACTAAGTGTAACTAGTGACTAGTAACCTCAACTACCAACTATATTACACATGAGAGGAGAACAGTTTAAGACACGAACATACATTGATTCCCCTCCCTCCCCCCCCCCCCCCCCCCCCCCTAACATCAATGTTCCACAATTCCCAGTTTAGTAAGTAAGCCCTGTTAAGTGTGAGAGTATGCAAGGCAAGAATTTTCTTTAAGTAGCTCTGTATTTTTGCATAATACAAGTCTAACAATTGTGTGTGTTTTTTCTATTTTATTTTCATATTTTTTATTGTTTCTCCAGTGAAAGTTACCATTTACTTTCCATGCATAAACCCTCCTCCATTTGTATCAGTCTTCACTAAGTGTAACTAGTGACTAGTAACCTCAACTACCAACTATATTACACATGAGAGGAGAACAGTTTAAGACACGAACATACATTGATTCCCCTCCCTCCCCCCCCCCCCCCCCCCCCCCCCCGATAGAAAACCCATCATATAAAATAGGGCTCACACTTTGCAGATCTTCTCTCACACAGAGATGAGTGTAAAAGTGTTATCACATGTCTGGAAATTAGTACATGGAAACCTAAATTATTACTTTCAGAAGCTGATACATAACCTTTGGCTCTCCAGGTCTACATTCTATGGGAGTCTATTGTTTGTATTACTGATTGGTTTTACAGACACACAAGGACAGATAGTGATGTGCAGGAGAGGGGGAGGTAAAACACTGATAAGATTATTTCCCTTCTTAAAATGTTTTGATTCAGCAATAAATCTCCTCAAAAGAATACTGAAGGATGATTAATATATATTTCTCCCACCACAATTTGAAATTCACTAAATTCTTCCTTAAGTGAATAACCATGTAAGAGTCATGGTGAGATGCGTTAAGGTGGCAGCAACAAAATGCAGATACAAATGCACAAAATGCCCATATTAAGCCTGTGCTAAAAAAAAACAAAAACAAAAACCAGTATATACATATACACACACACAAACAAATCTCAACACTTGCACTCCAAGCTTCAGTTCAGAACACAGTGCCCAGCAGCATAATAGATATCCTTGAAAAAAATACCGGCACTCTAGACTTTTCAAATCTTTCTTTAATTAAGCAAATCCAAGTCAGGTTTCAGTTCCATCAGGACATCTAGAGTGCCGGTATTTTTTGAAGGAGATATATATAGATCTCTATCTATCTATCTATCTATATCTATACACACACACACACACACCACTATAATAAAAATATAGGAAGCAGGGGTACATGCAGTCCCTCTCCAAAAAAAACTAAGTCTGTCCAACCATTTTGGTTACTATAAAAACTGTTAGTGGCTCCTATAAAATTGGTTAGCTCGCAGACCATATTTTTGTATTTTACTTTCACTTAGAGTCTACGAATTTAGTTTTTGGAGCCAAGGAAAATTGTTAGTAAAATAGGCAAAAGTGAGGTACCAGCAAAAAAAAAATAAAAAAAAAAATGTTAGGGTCAATGGCTTCCAGGCTTGTGGGATCTGTCAAGCTCTGTGTTACAGTTCACTGGCTGTGTAATTCTCTGAAATGCATATATTAAGTATGTTGGCATGGTTTGCCTTCCAAACTCCCTTAGCTTACTTGCTCAGGCATGCAGACACAATCATCAAGAAAATAATAATGATCCTTCACATTGCATTGTGGAGATCAGAGTGAAGTCTACTATGGATTGTTGTTATAATACCTAAACTCAGACAGTGTCTTGTGATAAGAATTTCCTGCCTCACAGCTCTGGCTATCATGAGACTGAACCTTTCAACCTGAGGATAGGGCTGTAAGCCCCAGCTTAAACCTTAGCTATGCAACTGCACTTATTGCAGGGGCCCACAGGGAGTGCTGTGGCCATGGCCCCTCTTATAAGATGGTGGATGCCAATGGGTTTTGGGCCCGTTACACGTCTCTCAATTTAAATTTCAGAGTACTGAACATGTTCCAGAAACCCCAAGAAGGGGGATAATGGAAAACAATTTCTGCTACGAGAGGCATTTTGGATCAGAAGACTGGTTACGCTATACCCTAAAGGACATTCTATTGACATTAATCTGAGTAGGAGTGTTTTAACTTTTTATCATTAGCAGTACTCTTTAGGACTTATCTTTAAACTGACAGAATACCTTTAACCCCTTAAGGACACATGACGTGTGTGACATGTCATGATTCCCTTTTATTCCAGAAGTTTGGTCCTTAAGGGGTTAATATTTTATTCTTGTGAACTTTTGGTACTGGTTCTCTTTTACACCCTTACCTTATCCACAAGCTAGTTGCCGTCACGTTTCTTGTGGAGTTTACACTTTTTTTTCCCCCAAGTACAGCGCGGGTCTCCTCTCGGCTGACTCCGCCCAGTCCCCTTGGCTGAGATCATCATACTTGGTTTCAGCCAATCCAGTGCTTTCCAATGAGCTCTTGCTCGGCAAAACGCTGCGCTGCACCAATCCGTATCTACTCATTGAGATACATTGAATCAATGAGGAACTTTCAGCACCTCCACGCAGTATGCCACTTGAGGCGTTACTAGGCAGTAATGTAAGCACTGTCTTTTGTCTGAAAAGGCAGTGTTTACATTAAAAAGCCTGCAGGGACAGGCAGTAGGCACCAGAAAAACTTTAATCTGTAGTTGTTCTGGTAACTATAGGTCTTCCTTTAACCCCTTAAGGACACATGACATGTGTGACATGTCATGATTCCCTTTTTTCCAGAAGTTTGGTCCTTAAGGGGTTAAGGATCAGTCTATTATTAAAATAATATATGAACTGCTTTGTGATTGCACTTTATATTTAAAATATATTCAGTCTTTTTTTCAGATTTTGTATTCACTTACCACTAGATGCAAGTTATGAATTATATCGCACATACACACCTTTTGATGTTTCGCAAATCATTTTGCACATTAGTATGATTTTTATCTGTGAATGTTTGGCATTTTTAAGTACCTTTTCCACCTTATATTATTTTCTAAGAATATATTTTATTACAGTTGGCTTCTTATTACAAATTTTATTTACTGGTATGCTGTTTATCCGATATGTGGTACTTGGCATTCTGTATTTTTATTAGCACTATATGTGGTATTTTTTATGATTGATACACTGTTATATTTTATTCTAGCTTTGCATTCTCTATATTATTTTGGTGAAGATAAGATCATGTTTTATGAGATACTTATTGCCCTCTTGTATGACATGATATTTTGATGTTTGTTATCATGACAGTTCTAATATGTGCATATTTATCCACTGTGGCTATGCTTTAAGATTCATTCTTTATTTCTACTTTATACTTAATCTTATGCATCGGTCTGCATTGGCATTTAATCTCTCTTTATTCTTCCATCATTTAGATAGGGAGGAGCTAATGCTGTGAAGCATGGTTACCATGGATACACCGTTCTTTTTTTCTAGCATGGTAGAAACCATATTTTCATTTTATTTAGATTATAATTTTTTGTTTTGCCTGTGGGCATGTGCTCTTGCGCTTTCCTGTCTACCATGGCGAAGTGTCTCTTGTTCAGTTTGGTGGTTTCATTCAAAACGGTTTTATTTATTTTGCCTGTGTGTTTGCGCTTTGTGTAGTGAATGCGCTTTTCTATCTTTTACAAGGCTGCATTTGGACTTTAGGCCTTGCACTATTATGACGTCAACACGCCTTTACGTGGTTCGCGCTTTAGCACTTTTACTGGCATGGTGTATCTCTTGTGTTTCACCATCAGTGGACGTGTTTGTTTTTTTTCATCATTCCACGGATGATTTTGTCGCTTGGTTTTGGCGCCATGCTTTATTGTCTGTCTCCTTGTCCCTTATCACAACTGGAAGGATGGGGTAAGTTATTATGAACACTAATTGGTTTACTATAGAGAGAGCGGGAGTGTGACGTTCTATGTGGTGTTAGCTTGATAAAGACCTTTGCTAAAGTTGAAAAATTGCTCTGTACGTCATGATTTCTGATGTACTATATGCTTTGAAATTGTTGGCCCTGATTCAGCTAAACAACCTGTGGTCCTGAAACGACTGCAGTCCTTTTCTTCTGTGGAAATCTGTTCCCACTAGGTCTCATTCCATCCTCACCTGCTCCCACAACCAGGTGAATCATTATTACTCTAAAAATCAAACTATTGAATAAAATATTGAAAAGAACCTATAATGTGAGCTAACCTCAAATATAGATCACTAAGATGTTGTATGGACATACCATTGAGAAAGCCTCTGGTGAGGGGAAAAAACGGATCTGGTCACTTGGCAACAGAACACAAGCATAGGTAGTTGAAACAAGGAGCAGATCGAGGCTACTCACTAGACAGCCCAAACATTGGAATTGTGGCAAACCGCTTTGGCGGAGTCTTGCGATTCTATGAAAGTTAAAGGACCACTCTAGTGCCAGGAAAACACTCGTTTTCCTGGCACTAGCGTGCCCTGAGGGTGCCCCCACCCTCAGGGACCCCCTCCCGCCCGGCTCTGGAAAGGGGAAAGGGGTTAAATCTTACCTTTTTCCAGCGCTGGGCGGAGAGATCTCCTCCTGCTCTCCTCCTCCGATCCGCCTCTTCTCCTCCCCGTCGGCTGAATGCGCACGCGCGGCAAGAGCTGCGCGCGCATTCAGCCGGTCACATAGGAAAACATTCATAATGCTTTCCTATGGACGCTGGCGTGCTCTCACTGTGAAAATCACAGTGAGAAGCACGCAAGCGCCTCTAGCGGCTGTCAATGAGACAGCCACTAGAGGACATAGGGGGAAGGCTTAACCCATTCATAAACATAGCAGTTTCTCTGAAACTGCTATGTTTATGAAAAAATGGGTTAACCCTAGAAGGACCTGGCACCCAGACCACCTCATTAAGCTGAAGTGGTCTGGGTGCCTAGAGTGGTCCTTTAATTTCAGAAATTTCTGCATGGAGTTCAATTATGGGAATTTATCAGTGCTACCATACTCACTTATCCATGTAAGCATAACTTTACTGGTGCGGTATTATGTACCTAATATTTTTTCCTCTGTCTTTGATGCCCACTACGAGTTCATACAAAATCTCAAGGCAAATTGCAGAGAGTATTCCTGGACAGCACTTTATAACATTTGTACTTGTTAAACATTTTGGACTTTTGACCTTTTTAATGTGGACTGGTTTGTCCCTTTTTTTTTTTTTTAAATTCTTTATTTTTCTTGTGCGATTAGTGGTAACAAACAAACTTAGCCAGGATACCATTTGCAGGCAATATACATATCATTTCAAGTCTTGGCAGTTAGTACAGCACATTTTTTTTTTTAAGTAGCAGGAAGTCAACAGGTTAATTTAAACATAAGTATAGAAAATATGCATTATGTTTTTTCAGGCTTAAGTACTCGAGTCAGATTGTAGATTAGGCAAAATCAGTGCATAAACTGTGCTATGAACATTCCAATCAATGCATTTACTCAACTTTAGCTATGTAAGCAGGCTAGTGCATTAAGGGGTTATGCATAACGTTAGGTACATACACAGAGTATTGGCAGGAGTTTTTCCCTCTGAGTGCAGCCCAGACCATGAGAAAGTCCCTTTGGGAATTTATGCAGTGGCAGTTCATGGTTATCCAACCCCCGATCTGCAGAGTTTGTGGCATGTTAGGAGTAAGTCCATCGTGCATGGGAGGAAGAGGTATGAGTGCTCTCTCCTTGTGGGGTACCATTGTGAGATCTTCAGCTGGACATAGTCGGATTTCTGGGTCGTGGTGTAGGTCGGCAGGATTAGCAGCAGTGCCTGTTGATGGACCGGGTGGCAGGTCCCGACTGCTCGTTGCCGCGGGAGCTGGGAATCCCCGTCTGTGGCTTGGTAAGTTGGTAACTTCTCTGTAGTGAGGGGCCCCATTGCTTTTCCGCCGGCTGGACAGCCTCGGGGTATCGATTTTGCTGCGTACTGGTGGTCCCTGATTGCGCCGCCATTTTAGGGCTACATTCTTCTTCCCGCCATATTGGTCGTGGGGAGCCCCCAGGCCTGGGCGCTGCAGGTCGCGGAGACAGATAAACCCCCCCGGTCCAGAGGGGGGGGATACGGGGCCCTTACCGCGTGGCGTCGGAGTTCCAAAGGGAAACTGCAGGGCAGGATAGCGAGGTGGCGGCCGTCCACCTCACTCATCGCTCGGGTAGGCCTCGGATGTGGCTGTGCTGATGTGCCTTCTTAGGGGTCTAAACGCTCGGGATCCGAGTGGCCTCAGCTCCAGCACCTCTTTGCCCGCAGGACCGATGTTGCTTAACTGCAGTTGAGTAGTTTTTTTAGCTTTTTACGGGTATAATTGCTGTGAGTCTGCAGGAGCTCGACATGAGTGCGACCTCTCAGCATGGCGGTCGGCCCCGCCCCCCGGTTTGTCCCTTTTTAAAAATAAATTATCTCTTTGTTAAATGTCCAAATTAATTGCTTTAATATGTTTCATTTGTATTACCATTTTAAGATTAGCACGGTTCAGTTTCACACCACATGTCTGTGTGTGTTATATGTCCTTTACATGTAGTGGGTACCCTGGTTTTTTAATTGCAGCTTTATATGAATTTTAAGTATTTTTATATAGCGCTTTCAGATCATATTTGTATACAGTGCTATTATATTGGGAGAAGGAAAGCTACATCTATATGATGAAGGAAGAGTTTAGAATTTGTTGGCGCTTTATAAATAATGATAATAGTAATCCTGCAATAAAGAGTTCAAGACAATGTACAAACAGGGTAGAGTATGGATCACTTGTGCATATGCAGGATACATTTGGTCACTGTGATAGCACTGCAAATTTCCACCGATGAACACAATCTTAGTACTATGGTTTAGCAATTCTGCTTTTCTACAGCTTAGGGGCAGCAATTTTACAAAAATTAAAAAAAGTCATATATCCACTTGCAGGTTGGATTCAAAAAGGATCTCAGAAACATGGGTTGTAAACAAATGAAAAAAATCTTCTATTATAAAGAGCTGGCAATTTTGGTGCTGTGGGGGTTGGGGAATTTAATCATGTGCAGGCAGAGGGATTATGACGCACAGTGAGGTCCACTTCTTACTCAGAGGCATTTTCTGCGATTACTGGGAAAAAAAATGCAATAACACTGGTACATTATTATCTGAGCTTCCAAGGGGTTTATGATGTGCTCCCCATTTAACTGTTTCCAGTGAAGAGTTCAATAGGCAGGTTTCTTGCTTGAGGTTCAAATAATATAAGGAAACAGGATAGCATTCAAAGTGTTAACTGCTTCAGCACTGCACTGCACGACTTTGCCCTCAGTATAATGCTGTTGTCCTATTGATATGCCTGACTTTGCGGTTTCTCAACCTTTGTTCCATCTCTATCTTTGGTCTTGACTCTATTACCTAAAAAAAAATGCTAATTACTGGTCTTCGCTCTAGACCTTTAATTACTGTCTATGAAGAGATTTAGAGAGAAAACAAGGTATAAACAGGTGACAGGTTTCACATAATCCAGTCAAGAGGAAATATATGCCAGAAGTCATTCTGCAGAATGTAAAGTTATAATTATGGCCGCCTTTACCGAATGATTCTTCAGTATTACAGCAGTAGAAATATCTCAGTCATGTTTAGGACTAATGACCCACAAACACCAGGACAGTGCCTACAGTTGATGTACTGGGTCAGCATATACAAGTATTCATCACAAGTCATGATCACTAAATTTCTTTACATTCACTACTAAGTGCAGGATGTGCATAGACAGTGGTGCCAGGCAGCCATCCACTCCAATGCAGGTATCCATACACATCCACAAAGAATGTGTATAGCAAACACTGAGCAGGCGTTGTTCTATGTACTGGATAAAGAAACAGCAGAAAATTGCATGCTTATTTTTTTCTCCAGGAACAGATATTGCTACCTTAACCTACATTCATACAGACACACAACCCCCATCTGTCTGAGTGGAGAGCAGGAAGTAAAGTGACACACCAACATACTGGAGATGCGATGTGTGAAAAATACACAACTAAATCCTCTTACAACATACTGCCCTTGATCCATCGCCTAAAGATCTACATTCAGCAGTGCCACATTCGCCAGCGTCACAACTATAAATAGCACTCACACGTCAGCTTCTTATCTATTATTCACAGCAAATGGGGGAGGGAGAGATGATGATATAGCTGCAAGAGTGAGGGAAGCACTAACGTAGAAAAAAGGAAATTAAAAGGGAAAAAAAAAAAAGACAGAATATAATAAAATCTATGTTTGCGTAGCAGGGATGTGACATTACATTTAGTTTGTTCTGTTACTATAAAGCTTCTTCTCATCAGATGAATGTGATGTACTGTTATGCTATAACAGATCCCAAATTTCTGTTCCTGCACCAAAATGTAATTACTCCAATTGCTTTTAATCATAGACCTCTGGTGTTAGCAATTGGGGACAGACGTGATTGCCACAAACTGATATATACAGGGAATGCTCCACCATTAATGAGGATAGGATGTGTTTACCTCCAGAAATAAAAAAAAATATAAAAAAAATAAATAAATAAATAAATAAATAAAAATAAAAAAAAATCACACAATATACAACTGTGCAGACAATGTGTTAATTTAATATGGAACCTTATTAAAAGTGTGTACTGAGGACTGCATAGGTGATGTTACAAATGCAGCCTGATATTAGGAGTTGAAGAAGAAACCACTGAACATGTATATTACTAAAACCTCTTCAATTTTACTCACAAGATATAAACTAAAATGTATATATAAAATGTTTAACCATGTCTTGCTTTCCTTGTGTCTTCACTCTCTAGTCCTTATTTGCCACCCTATGTCCTTGTTTGCTCCTGTACAAGTAATATTTCAGGGTTGACAAAGTCCCTTAACCCCTCAAGGACCAAACTTCTGGAATAAAAGTGAATCATGACATGTCACACATGTCATGTGTCCTTAAGGGGTTACATTTCTATGAGCACTAAACAAAATAGGTCAGGTTATGACAAGCTGTACGAATTTAGCAAGCAAAGGTAGGTTTCATCATCTGATTCCTTTCATACCAATGCTTTGTAAATCATGGGGTGTCACCATAAAAACTCTCAACATTTTAAACTTTGCAGGCTTAAAATACTGTGTTTTGTTACCAGGTGCACCAATTCAATTTCCAAGCTAGCCCTACAATCCTATAAAGCCAAGTGTGTAGATGAGTAAATCCAGTACATGTCAGTATTGGTTACGGTCTGCAGAGCATACCTTATGGTTTTATGCATCTATAACGTGTGGGTAGCTGTTCCAAGTTAGAATCTACACCAGGGGCCTTGAAATATGACAGTTCCATACGCAGGTAATGTACACACGCAAAAAACATTGCTATTAACTATTTCATACTAAACTCTGCCACGATTACTAGTGTTAAAATATATAGAAGGCGCTTAGAATGTTTTCTTTGTATCAATATGTCTCAAATCTTTGAGCTGCTAACCACTATCATGTGTCAACCGCAAAAAACACGGTTCAAAAATGTAGGATTAATGTATACCGCTTAGAAAAAAAAAAAATATATGCAAAATATTCTCTTTTGGGGTGTCACAACACCTGTAGACAACAAATTCACAACCAGTATGCAGAGGAAGCCTTGATTAGGTGAAACATTTTTAGCACAAAATTAGTAACTGTGGATTTTGATTTATTAATATGCTATTTTTAGAGTATCCTTTTTCAAACCATTGGATTCAATAAAATAAATTTTTATTCACATCTGGATCTGTAAAGACTACTTACATTGGAACCAAAGGGTTGTGTCCACCTCAGAATTAGGAGCACTGCAATTCAAATAGAGCCTATCAAAAGGCTCTGGAACACGTGAGTGGTTAATTTTCATGCATTTATACTACTATACTTTCTGAACATATTGCACTAGATTCCGTTGTATATCTTTTTGTTCTTGGAGGTAAAGACCACCAGAGACAAGAGGGAAGGAGTCCCCCCCAAAAAGAATCCAAGGCGTAGAAGCTAGAGGCAAGCATAAGGCTCTGAGCAATGTGAGTGGAGGTCCAAAGGGATCTAGTGGGGAAATACTTTTCTTTTTCTGTATAAACAGTCTTCTCTATTGTTTGTTTTTCTGATATTTTCTTTCTGAGGTATACTTTATCCAGATAAGTTATATTGCTGCTAAGTATTTTAATATTGATTTAAATATTTATTAAAATATATGCACTGTTTTTCACAGTTGACATATTGTATTGACACTTTTTTGCACACCAAGCACTTCACAAGGATTTTTAAAACACGTTTGTAAAGGTACATACTGTTAAGGTATTACACAAAAATGTATGTTTTTTATTGCTTGAGCACTTCAAATCACACTGCATGTTGGTTGTGAATTTGTTGTCTGCAGGTGTTGTGACACCACATAAGAGAATATTTTTTGTATTTCTAAGCACTACACTATAATCCTATATTTTATGCCAGGATTACATTGTAGCAAGTTTTTAGCTTTTGTCAAGAGTGCCCTTGATCTAGCACTAGCTAAAGAAATTATTTAATTATATTTCAATCTTAGTGAAAGTCTGGTTTTAGTTCTGCAATCAGTGCTCATATATTACTAACTGTAGATCTTTAAGTAGCTGAATGTGCAAAGTCGAAAAATTAAATAAGGGAACAAATACTATAAATGCACGCGTCTAACTGCACTCTCAGCAGTTTTATTAAGAATTCACCCTTGCCTGCAAAATACGGGTTCATCAGCATCAATGAATGACCCTTGTACACCACATCACTCCTCTACTCAGCTATATATTGCTCACGTGACACCAACAGCTCGATGAGAAAGCTAAGGGAGCACGGTCAGCATTGTGGAACTGCCTTACGTGTCTCTTCCTTCCTCTCTAGTTCCTGTGGTACCTGTGCTATCATTCTTCCCTTTCTGCAGTAACAGATATGTAGAGAATGAGGTTCGTACTGTAAGAGTCATGCTTATGTAGTAACATGTTCATTACAGTTTAGACAAAAGGGTATTCTGCTCCACATAGACAGTAAGTCTAAGTTTTTTTCTCTTTTTCTTGGTGTTACTAAAGTGAAATATTGAAAGAAAAAAATCACACATTCAATAAGTCAGATATCCAATACAGTATACTTATTGGTAAACTATATAATTATAAAAATAAGTCATGGGTCTTGAACTACAGTTAAAGTTAGTTAAGAGAAGGGTCGGAAGTGGTGCTAGGTTCGACCTTTTAAACAGGTCTGAAATGTGCATGTAAAAAGAGTTCCCTCTCGTCAAGAAAGGAGAGCTATAACTGTTGGGGATAAATAATGGATTGTGGGACAAATGATTAAGTGGTGATGGATGGATATATGGTTAGATTAAAGATCTGGCTATGGTTTCTCCATAGCAAGATACTGGAGATTGTTGCAGGTTGAGATTCATCTCTTTTGTCTTGGCGCTGTGTTCAAAGGGAGAAATCAGTCAAGAATCGAGTAAGTCAATAAATAGCTAAGGAGAGATACGGCATGTCGTCACTTTTTCTTGTTTTGGGTCAAGTGAGGAGAAAACCTCAGCTTGTTTAAAAAATAGTAAACAAGTATTTAAGTTTAGCAAAGAAGGACTAGGGTGGTTAATGGAAAAACCCTGAAATAAGTACATTCATTTTTAGTGTATTAACATGACATATCCAGCTGAAGTGTTAGAGGCACAGTTTTTAAGATCCTTAGAAACTTCAGCTAGGAGCTGGGGGGAAATTGACCTTGAAGTGGTCCCTATGATAATTAAAGTTATTGTTTGGAAATTGAGGCCTACTTACACTGAAATTTGGAATATAGTAGCAATCAAGTCGAGATCTAGAGAGGCAAAATCTTGCTTTTCTCAACATTGACATTGAATAGTATAATATACTTTTCCATTTCTTTCCACAAGTAGGAGAGGCAATAGATAGCATTAGAAAGAGTGACCAGTAAATCGTCCGTAAAGACCAAGTGTTGAAACCCATCTCCTAGCTGAAGTTTCTATGGATCTTAAAAATTGTGCCTCTCACAGTTCAGCTGGATATCTTCATCATCTGTATTCCATGAATCATAGGGTTGTCCTTTGTACAGGTTCTGTCACCAATAAAAGGGGCACTGGGGTGATGGAGCACCATTGTCTCGTTAAGTTGTTGATTGAAAAAGGTTTAGTGTGCTGGCCATTAACCTTTTTACTCGCCATTGGTGAAGAGTAGAGAGCATGAATACACAATTTCCAGCTCGGATCAAAGCCCATGCAAGGTTAAAGAGACACTAGTCACCAGAAAAGCTACAGCTTAGTAGTGGTTCTGGTGTATAGCACACCCCTGCATGATTTTTAATGTAAACACTGCCTTTTTAGACAAAAGGCAGTATTTACATTACTACCTAGTGACACCTATTTTAACAGTCACTCAGATGGCCACTAGAGGTGCTTCCTGTGCATCACTTGCGTTCAGCGTCTCCATGACACTGAACGCTCACCATAGAGATGCATTGATTCAATTAATCTCTATGAGGAAATGCTGACTGGCACAGCGTGGAGCTATGCACTACAGTCTCCTGATGCTTTACTATGGGAAAGCATTAGATGGCTGAGCTCAAGAGCCAGAGTGAGATGGGCAGGCAAGGGGGGGCCATGTACCTAACAGTGAAGTTACCACTAAAGTGTCAGGAGTACGTTTGTATTTTTGACCCTTCCTTTAGTATCTTCCATAGTGTTCTCTCACTTATTCAGGGAACAACAAGATTGGCTTGTAGATTTCATAAATTACATATTTCATGCTGCATTAACCATCATAACAGATGTGACTTGCATGCTATTTCCTCTTTATTGTGGGGTTTGGATGAACTATGCAATTTATGACAGACATATTGCTATAAAAAAAAATAAAAAAAATTTAACACCTGCAAAGAGGGGTCTCATCATAAAAGGTTACTATCTTTACCAAGAGTAATGATAAATTAGCCAATAAAGTTTACCTTTGTTGTGCACATAAAAAACGGTTTTCCATTTGTATGATGTTAAAGATGAAGTAGACTATGTGTTACAGCATGCCTGCAGTTACCAAGTAAAAGTACAAACCTCAATCTTTTGCTGTGGCAATATTGCTTGATTAGTGCTTGTGCAAACTCAATTAAAAGGATACATTGGACAGCCATAAACTATCTATAAATTGTAGGGTAGAGTTCACACATGAATAGAGACACATATAAATCCTTCAGTATCACACTAACAGGGCCTGAAATAAAAATGTGAAGACTAAGGTCATCACTCCGATATAATGCTTGCTCAATTGGATCTTAAATGAGTAGGGCAAACACATGCACACTTATAAAGCATGCATTGATTATTATGAGTCAGATCAGTTTTAGGGGCCAGGAAGAGATCCAGCCACAAAGAACGATAAAATGGCACCCTAATGATTAGATGCTAGCAGTAAAGTTAAAGCAGCACTGTCTACCATCCCATGAAAAATTAATTTTTCATAAAGATAGAATCTTTATTAGATACCTATTTTGACCATGTTGGAATTTCACTGAAACAAGATAGCTGCGCTCACGAAGGACAGGTTCAGGTAAGTTAATCCTACCTTTATCTGTCCCTCTGGCCACTGAACCCCCTGCTGTGATGTCACAGTCGGGGGACATTGTGAGTTCTGTAAAGCCCCCAAAAAGTGACAGTGCCGCTTTAAGAACATGGAACCTGTCCAACCATGTTCGATGACTAACACCAACATGTCATGGTTAAACAGACAACTTTGGCAATACTCTGTGTATATTAATACAGAACAATTATTACTATTAGTTTTTATGGCACATATGCACGCCTTTCTCAGAGATATTTATAATATGCATTAATGGATTTTGCGCTGAATGAAAATAATAAGGTATCCCTGATAAAACATCCATAAGTTTAGGTGGTGTAAAAACTGATTGAAGGATGACATACACACATTATCTGACTGTGATTAAAATCTTATTCCATATGGAAAATCAAATCTGAGATGCCATTATTAACAGTATGATTAATCAAATTCCTGCCCTTTAGCAATTGTTTATTCAGCAGTGGACTTTTTGGTAAATTGGTTTGGTCATGAACACCGATAGTTATTTGACTATATTGCACTAAAGGCAGCTAAGTAAGCATATGTAAAGAATGAATATATTAATGTAACAGGAATCCTTCTTCCTGGCAGTAAAGATAGCCACAAAACAATAAAAACATTGCCACCAAGAACATCACACTAAGGATTATTTCCTCGAAAAGGCTACCCATCATAGGCACCCGAGTCTTTTTAATTTTGGGACATACCCTCTTCCTTTATCTCAGGGTTTGAGAATAATGAACTCATAGGAGTAACAGTGGAAGATCCTAGCAAACTGCAATGCTAGTTGAAGCAAATACGAAAAACAAATAGAAAGGATAAATATTTCACCAATATGTAAATGTTATATATGCTACATGCATTAGGGTAGAAATCTCAGTCCTGCCTGGAGCATATTTAAAGGTTACCTGCAGCAAATGTGTCCATCTCATTGCCTCTTTAGTTTTTATGGTGATGGACAAATAAGTGCTTACAGTGCTGTGTTCCAAAAACTTAGTGCTGGTCAACCCTCTGACCTACACTCAAATCACTGGGCCATTTTTTTATTTTTATTTTTTTTTATCAACCAAGAGTATCAGATGCAATGTTTAATACAACTTAATATTAATGCAATGTTTTGCATCTAAACAGCAGTCACACTGTGCACTTCTTAAACGTAAAAGTAGAACCCCCTTTTCAGCTTGATTGGAACCATGGTGTCAGAGAGCCAGTGGTTTGCATGCATCTGAAATCGGAATGCTACAAGGTTTCATACATGGGTCTTCTTAAACTGAATAAACTGAAACTGCAACTGGGTTTAAACATCCTGCTCATTAAACTCACATCTAAAAAGCTCTGATAATACTAACTGAGCAGAGAATTACATTTCAAAAAGCTGATAATTGAGCACTAGATTCTTATGACAAACATAATTTGTCCTTTTAAAAAAAATAAAAAATTTAATTTTTTCCCCTACATTTTTCAAGTTGTATATTAACAAAAAGGACACCAAACCAAAATGTATGATGTATGGGTTATATCTTGCTGAAGTCTACACCAATGACAGGCTAATGTCTGTGCCAAAATATTCATAATGAATGTGGGTTTGCCATGTACAGGCACATCCATGGTATACTGAAGGCAGAAGTGGGGTAAGTAATATTATGATGAGCAGTAACTAAGTAAAACAGATCATTTTCTAAAACGTAGTGGCATAAAGGAATAATATATACACTACTACATTTAATTTGAGAGCACAGAAGTTGTTGACTTGATGATCATGTATTGCATTTGGCAAAAGGCACAGATAATTAACCAATTACAACAAACATAAGTATATGCATGCCTGACTTACCCACTATAATGCCGCAGGCACTCACCAGCCCAATCTCCTTCTTCAGAGCAACTCCACCTGCTCCCCCAGAGCTCGATCCGGAGCCAGAATCCTGCCCCTTCTCTTCTGGGATCTTCTCAGCACTGCTTCTCAGCCGTGCACCCTCTGCCATCTTTGGGAGCAACACGACACCCAGAAGTTAGAAATAAAGAGAGTCTGCTGTCCACCACCTGCATCAGGAGAAACAATTGCAAGATTATATAAAATCAGGTTAAACACATTATGTAAATTACCGTTTGTAAATCTAATGTAAAGGAAAATGTAAAGCACAAGTAACGTTTTTTGTTTTTACTATGTATTTTAAGCTGTTGGATACTAAGCTACTGCTGCTGTAAGCGCGGTGCTTTATCTTTGTGTTCGTAAAGGAAAATGTGTTACAAACCAAGTCAGATTCAGCAAACAACCCTGTTATCTGTAAGCGAGTAATTGCTAACCACGATTATGGTAGTCCACGGCACAGGGAGTGTCAAAAGCAATTTTTAACCTAGGCCAACCAATGAGAAGCTAGATACCATTCTACTCATCGTAATAATGCGGGAGGTGAACTTTGATACATTAGTGATCTTCAAATATATTAGGGGAAAATTTCCAAGAAATTTAGTACACATTGTCAGAAGAGATATAGCAAATGCAATTTAGCATTGTACGGTTTCAAATTTTCTTAGCATTTTGGATAATTGAGTATATTTTTCTCATGAGAGAACTTACATGAGAGCAACATGAAAATGTATGAAGGACAGCCGTTACCTTTATAGACAAAGTCAGTTATGTTTGTAATGCTTTTTCCAAGGTATAACCTCTAATTAAACATAAGAAAAGAAAATAATCTATTAACTATTACTTGTGTGTAAAATGTCTGGATGAAAACAATAGTTTAAATATGAATTTAGAGTGTATGAGGGTTGTCCAAGCACCATGCCTACAGACAGATTAGCAAGCCTGATTTTAATTCTTCAAAGAGTAATTACATGACAGGACGGTCACCGTAACAAGGAATTCGTCTAACACTAGTGTTGAAGAACATAATTTTGTTTTACACTAGACAGGGAGTGGTTAACATTTTAACTCATTTTAAAAGCTGTACATTTGGAATAGTGGAGAGGGTTTTTGCTTTTCAACTCTGTCACGGTTATTATTGTCATGTATATAGCATCAACTTATTCCGCAACACTTTACAATATTATTAATAGGGGGAAATGTAACAATAAATGAGACAATTATAAAATGTTACAGGAACAATAGGTTGATAAGGATCCTGTTCAAACAAGCTTACATTCTAGAGCAGGCATAGGCAACCTTCGGCACTCCAGATGTTTTGGACTTTGCCAGCATTATGGGGGATGTAGTACACAACATCTGAAGTGCCAAAGGTTGCCTATCCCTGGTCTAGAGGTTTCAAGTTGAATAAAAAGTGAATTTCAAAGTGAACGCCAAAATAGCTGAATTTGAAAAATTCTATAAGTCAGCTATGCTTCCAGTCAGGCTACTTTTGCTTAAATTTTTAAATTCACTTTAAATTCTCACTTTAGTGAATAACCCAGCAAGTATTTAAATTGACATTATACCACAAAGCTTCTTCAAACCATGTCCCTTGTACTCCTAGACATTTCCACTGGTTCGAATAGATTGTTTCATTGTGCTGCTGTTTACTTAGCAACATTTGCCAGTTTTACATAGAGCTTATTGTGGAAAGCTCAATTCTACCATTGTGTGTCTAACACAGACAGTGCCCTATAGATAGATAGATATACCACCAGGTGCTCAATTAGAAAACAGAAAAACAACATTAGTATGATTTCAATTCACTGAATGTCTAAATCGATACATAATCAGCGTTAGACGACATTGACTTCTAAAACAGCTTTATTGAAAGAAAATAAAAGATTTAAAAAAAAAAAAAAAACACGATGTAGTACCAAACTATTTCAAACAAACAATACACTTGCACATTAACGTAACCTAAGAGGTAAAAGCAAAGTTCTCTAATATGGTGCGTCACGTGTGTACAGAAAGGACCACAGAACCGGCAGAAACAAGCATTCAACACCGATAGAGGAAATCCTAAACAGAACCAAGAATCATT
This sequence comes from Pelobates fuscus, assembly GCF_036172605.1. NCBI lineage: Eukaryota > Metazoa > Chordata > Amphibia > Anura > Pelobatidae > Pelobates > Pelobates fuscus. The sequence goes on along the minus strand of NC_086321.1, from coordinate 193,331,911 downwards.
TATGATAAATATTGGAATAAGCATAGCATAAATAATGCCAATGACTAGTCTATAACAATACACACTGCCAGTACATACACATTCACATTGACACCCTGCAGAGCATCTATGATTCACCCACACATAGACCGAAGACCCTTACCCCGAGCACCCACACATCCATCACCGCTATTTATCATGCTGCCTAGTCAACCGGCCACTTCAGCACTGTATAGCACACCCGAATATCGGAGAACCCACCCGATGCAGGGTTCACTGACTTAAATCAGGATCCCTTGCACAACACCTTGCACTCACTCTTCCGATGGCTTTATGCTCGGACCGGGTGTATCCGCCCGAAGATGAAGTGTCTTGGGTGAGGGGCTGTCATCTCGTGTCTGTGTATGACCCTCTCACTGGTCGCACACCTGTGCTGGAGCGCAGTGCACAGCCCTCCCTCCCCCTCTATTGCCTGAGCAGTATTGTTTGTGCCGTTCCCTGGCAGCCCTTTTATTTCCTCTCGCACAGGAGCCTCCTCCCACAAAAAGGTTGGTCCACACTCCATATTGTGGCAAAGACAGAAATAAACATACAGATGTTGAAAAACATCAATGTCCTGCTTCCTTCTCCCTCGCGTTTAGAGAATCCCTCCCCCCCCCTCTTCTTCCTTAATATTGATGTCTCTGTACTGAACCCCACCCTTCACTGCTTTGTACGATGGATTGCTTTGCAAGTCTCTATGTACAATATTCTTTTAAACACTCCAGGTTAATAATATGGCTCAGTGCTTTTTCCCAGACCCGCATTAATCATTTTATATGAAGAAATTACAGAGCAGTGTAAGGAGATGCTTACTGAACAACCAACCATCAAGGACAGATGGAATGGTAAGAAACTAGATGACCTCGAAGGCACACAATGTGGCCTCAATATCACTGAATAGCAATGCTGACTGTTCACCAATAAACCAAAAGCTACCCTCCTCATAGAGGTTTGTAAATCACACTGACCTTACAAAAATAACTCAAAGCACTGAACTGAACAATACAAAGCAGACAATGGGAGGAACCTCTCTACAGGAGCACCAAAATCTGTGGGATTCTTGGAGCATTTGGAACCAAACCTTTCCTGGAAATAAATGGTTTGCTACTGTTCCGCCTTTTGTTCAACTCACATGGTTTGGGCCTGTTGTTTGCTTTTTTAATATTGATTATGAATCCTTTTTGGCATCTCTGTGATACCATGTATATTTTCCTTGGCCCGTCTACAGTTATCACACAACAGTGAGAATAAAGCTTTTTACAGTACCCACAGAGCATCCAGGATCTGATATTTCTGGTACAATTAAGTGAACATGACGTGTTTCTTTATCCTTGTATTTCCGAAACACATTATAACCATAAGCACCGACATTGTCAAAGGATTTGTGCACAATACACAGGGCTATTTTTATCACACCAAAATTGTTTATTTGTAAAATGTGTGTCACGTTCAGTTACACAATCCTTCAATGTAAACTGTTCTTGTACAGCAACACAACCATTTATATTAGTAAATCATTTCTAGGGTGCAAAAAGCTTTATGAACACAAACACATTTTTTTGAAACCCATTTTCCGGAATTTGAATACAAAATACTGCCAGTATTATCGGAAACACACGTCTATCAGACATTTTAGGCCAAAAATAGGTCAATTGGAAATTAGCAGAGGTGAATACTTGATCCAATTCGACTATTTCAGCACTTTGAAGTGATTGCAGCTTTTTTGTATGTCTTAGAAGTAAGACATACAAAATTTTCGTTTCGCAAACGGCGGACGCGAACTTCCGCAAACGTTCGCGAACCGGGCGAACCGCCATAGACTTCAATGGGCAGGCGAATTTTAAAACCCACAGGGACTCTTTCTGGCCACAATAGTGATGGAAAAGTTGTTTCAAGGGGACTAACACCTGGACTGTGGCATGCCGGAGGGGGATCCATGGCAAAACTCCCATGGAAAATTACACAGTTTATGCAGAGTCTGGTTTTAATCCATAAAGGGCATAAATCACCTAACATTCCTAAATCACAATGGATATGGATTGACACCTGACATATGACATATTGACACCTTGACATATGGATTGACACCTGTCCTCAGAGACCCTGATACACACTGACACAGAGCAGAATAGGGACTGTTCCCCCTACATAGGGTCACTTGGCAGATATGGATTGACACCTATCCTAAGGATCCCTGATACACACTGACACAGAGCAGAATAGGGACTGTTCCCCCTACATAGGGTCACTTGGCAGATATGGATTGACACCTATCCTAAGGATCCCTGATACACACTGACACAGAGCAGAATAGGGACTGTTCCCCCTACATAGAATCACTTGGCAGATATGGATTGGCACCTATCCTAAGGATCCCTGATAAACACTGACACAGAGCAGAATAGGGACTGTTCCCCCTACATAGGGTCACTTGGCAGATATGGATTGACACCTATCCTAAGGATCCCTGATACACACTGACACAGAGCAGAATAGGGACTGTTCCCCCTACATAGGGTCACTTGGCAGATATGGATTGACACCTGTCCTCAGGGACCCTTATACACACTGACACAGAGCAGAATAGGGACTGTTCCCCCTACATAGGGTAACTTGGCAGATATGGATTGAAACCTGTCCTCAGAGACCCTGATACACACTGACACAGAGCAGAATAGGGACTGTTCCCCCTACATAGGGTCACTTGGCAGATATGGATTGACACCTGTCCTCAGGGACCCTTATACACACTGACACAGAGCAGAATAGGGACTGTTCCCCCTACATAGGGTCACTTGGCAGGTATGGATTGAAACCTGTCCTCAGAGACCCTGATACACACTGACACAGAGCAGAATAGAGAATATTCACTAAATGCCAAACATTGTTATACAGGGGAATATTCAGTAAATAAGGATAGGGGGGGGGGACCTACTGTCCTCCCCCCGGCCCCCACCCCTGTGCAGTGGGTGGGGGCCATAAATCACAATGGGGGGGACCTACTGTCCTCCCGCCCGCCCCCACCCATGAGCGGTGGGTGGGGGCCATAAAAATAATGAGGGGGGACCAACTGTATGATGTTGTATCGATCAGGTAGTGTAAGGGTTACGCCCGCTTCACAGTGACAGACCAAACTCCCCGTTTAACGCACCGCAAACAACCGCAAACAGTCCATTTGCACAACCGCAAACTCCCCATTTGCACAAGGTTGGATACCAAGCTAGCCATGTCCGTTCCTTGTCCTCACTGATGTCATTGAAGGCCTCTTCCTCCACCCAGCCACGTACAACACCAAGGGTCCCTGAAAGTATGCTAATAAACTGAAAAAAGAAAAATCTCCCAAGAAGGAGATCTAAAACTGGCATAGGAAAAGGATAGACAACTATAATAAAGTGATACCTACAAATCCTAGTGAGCATAGGTGTATAATAGAGGGAGAAAGGGAAAGCAGAGTAATGCTTCCTAATACCGTAGTCAGCCACTTTTCCACCTGTGCGTTCAGGGCAGACAGGAGTGCTTGTCCGGTGTGACTCTCTGCTTTCAAGCAAGTCAAACCCAAGACGGTGTGACACTGCCGTATCCGGGATGTTGAATAGTACCTGGGGAGCCGGGGGGGGTGCCGTTAATGTGGAGCAAGACGCAGCAGCAGAAGAGGACTATGAGGAGGAGGTTATGGAAGAGGATGGAGTAGGAGGAGTAGAGGAGGTGGCAGCAGGCCTGACTGCAAGTCGTGGCGGTGTCACCAACTCCTCTGCAGAGCCATGCATTCCATGCTTGGCAGCCGTCAGCAGATTTACCCAATGCGCAGTGTAGGTGATATACCTGCCCTGACCATGCTTTGCAGACCAGGTATCAGTGGTCAGATGGACCCTTGCCCCAACACTGTGTGCCAGACATGCCATTACTTCCTTTTGCACAATCGAGTACAGGTTGGGGATTGCCTTTTGTGCAAAGAAATTTCGGCCGGGTACCTTCCACTGCGGTATCCCAATAGCCACAAATTTTTTGAACGCCTCAGACTCCACCAGCTTGTATGGTAAAAGCTGGCGGGCTAAAAGTTTAGACAAGCCAGCTGTCAGATGCTGGGCAAGGGGGTGACTTTCTGTCATTGGCTTCTTACGCTCAAACATGTCCTTGACAGACACCTGACTGTGGGCAGATGAGCGGGAACTGCTCAAGGCGAGAGACGGAGTGGCGGATGGTTGAGAGGGGGCAAGGAGGACAGCAGTGGTTGACGTGGCTGAAGATGCTGGACCAGGAGGAGGATGGCGGCTTTGAGTTTGTGTGCTGCTTGTACTCATGTGTTGATCCCATAGGCGTTTGTGATGTGCGATCATGTGCCTACGCAAAGCAGTTGTACCTAGGTGGGTGTTGGACTTCCCACGACTCAGTTTCTTTTGGCACAGGTTGCAAATGGCATCGCTGTTGTCAGAGGCAGACACACAAAAGAAATGCCACACTGCTGAGCTCTGCAATGACGGCATTCTGGTGGTGGACACATCATGCGTTGATTGGCATGCTGTCGGGCTGACCCCGGGTGCCGACTGAGACATATCCCTGTTATCTACATCCTCTGGCAATAATGGTTGCGCATCACTCATTTCTTCAAACGGATTTGTAAATATCTCTACTCTGACAAATAAAGTTAAGTGGCTGTGGTGCTAGTGTTGGTGGTGGCGGCAGGCGGGTGAGTGGTATCTTGAGAGGTGCCCGAAGCTAAGCTGGAGGAGGATGGTGCGTCAAGGTTCCGAGCGGAAGCTGTAGAAGATTGGGTGTCCTCTGTTAGCCAGTCAACTATGTCCTCAGAACTTTTCAAGTTCAGGGTACGTGGCCTCTGAAAATTGGGCATTATTCTAGGGCAAAAGGGAATCACAGCACCACGACCACGACGGCCCCTGCGGGGTGGCCTGCCTCTGCCTGTCATTTTTGGTACTATGCGTGCAAGCTACTGTGAGACCAGATATGAGTGGCAATGTGCACTGGCAGAGGTTGGCAGAGTACACGCTGTAGGCCTGACACCCGCTTGAAGACAAGTAACTGCTAGTCAATCAAACAGTGAAAAAAGTTTTTGGGTTTTAAATGCACGCTATAGTGACACCAGATATGAGTGGCAATGTGCACTTGCAGAGGTTGGCAGAGTACACGCTGAAGGCCTGACACCCGCTTGAAGGATACTGACTGCTATTAGCTTACAGTGAAAAACTTTTTTTCTTTTTAAAGGCACGCTATTGTGACACCAGATATGAGTGGCAAAGTGAATGGCAGAGGTTGGCAGAGTACACGCTGAAGGCCTGACACCCGCTTGAACGACAATGACTGCTATTAGCTTACAGTGAAAAACGTTTTTCTTTTTAAAGGCACACTATTGTAACACCATATATGAGTGGCAAAGTACACTGGAAGAGGTTGGCAGAGTACACGCTGAAGGCCTGACACCCGTTTGAAGGACACTGACTGCTATTAGCTTACAGTGAAAAACTTTTTTCTTTTTAAAGGCATGCTATTGTGACACCAGATATGAGTGGCAAAGTACACTGGCAGAGGTTGGCAGAGTACACGCTGAAGGCCTGACACCCGCTTGAAGGACACTGACTGCTATTAGCTTACAGTGAAAAACTGTTTTTCTTTTTAAAGGCACGCTATTGTGACACCAGATATGAGTGGCAAAGTGAACTGGCAGAGGTTGGCAGAGTACACGCTGAAGGCCTGACACCCGCTTGAACGACAATGACTGCTATTAGCTTACAGTGAAAAACATTTTTCTATTTAAAGGCACGCTATTGTGACACCAGATATGAGTGGCAAAGTACACTGGAAGAGGTTGGCAGAGTACACGCTGAAGGCCTGACACCCGTTTGAAGGACACTGACTGCTATTAGCTTACAGTGAAAAACTTTTTTCTTTTTAAAGGCATGCTATTGTGACACCAGATATGAGTGGCAAAGTACACTGGCAGAGGTTGGCAGAGTACACGCTGAAGGCCTGACACCCGCTTGAAGGACACTGACTGCTATTAGCTTACAGTGAAAAACAGTTTTTCTTTTTAAAGGCACGCTATTGTGACACCAGATATGAGTGGCAAAGTACACTGGCAGAGGTTGGCAGAGTACACGCTGAAGGCCTGACACCCGCTTGAAGACAATGACTGCTATTAGCTTACAGTGAAAAACGTTTTTCTTTTTAAAGGCACACTATTGTGACACCAGATATGAGTGGCAAAGTACACTGGAAGAGGTTGGCAGAGTACACGCTGAAGGCCTGACACCCGTTTGAAGGACACTGACTGCTATTAGCTTACAGTGAAAAACTTTTTTCTTTTTAAAGGCATGCTATTGTGACACCAGATATGAGTGGCAAAGTACACTGGCAGAGGTTGGCAGAGTACACGCTGAAGGCCTGACACCCGCTTGAAGGACACTGACTGCTATTAGCTTACAGTGAAAAACAGTTTTTCTTTTTAAAGGCACGCTATTGTGACACCAGATATGAGTGGCAAAGTGAACTGGCAGAGGTTGGCAGAGTACACGCTGAAGGCCTGACACCCGCTTGAACGACAATGACTGCTATTAGCTTACAGTGAAAAACATTTTTCTATTTAAAGGCACGCTATTGTGACACCAGATATGAGTGGCAAAGTACACTGGAAGAGGTTGGCAGAGTACACGCTGAAGGCCTGACACCCGTTTGAAGGACACTGACTGCTATTAGCTTACAGTGAAAATCTTTTTTCTTTTTAAAGGCATGCTATTGTGACACCAGATATGAGTGGCAAAGTACACTGGCAGAGGTTGGCAGAGTACACGCTGAAGGCCTGACACCCGCTTGAAGGACACTGACTGCTATTAGCTTACAGTGAAAAACAGTTTTTCTTTTTAAAGGCACGCTATTGTGACACCAGATATGAGTGGCAAAGTACACTGGCAGAGGTTGGCAGAGTACACGCTGAAGGCCTGACACCCGCTTGAAGGACACTGACTGCTATTAGCTTACAGTGAAAAACTTTTTTTCTTTTTAAAGGCACGCTATTGTGACACCAGATATGAGTGGCAAAGTGAATGGCAGAGGTTGGCAGAGTACACGCTGAAGGCCTGACACCCGCTTGAACGACAATGACTGCTATTAGCTTACAGTGAAAAACGTTTTTCTTTTTAAAGGCACACTATTGTAACACCATATATGAGTGGCAAAGTACACTGGAAGAGGTTGGCAGAGTACACGCTGAAGGCCTGACACCCGTTTGAAGGACACTGACTGCTATTAGCTTACAGTGAAAAACTTTTTTCTTTTTAAAGGCATGCTATTGTGACACCAGATATGAGTGGCAAAGTACACTGGCAGAGGTTGGCAGAGTACACGCTGAAGGCCTGACACCCGCTTGAAGGACACTGACTGCTATTAGCTTACAGTGAAAAACTGTTTTTCTTTTTAAAGGCACGCTATTGTGACACCAGATATGAGTGGCAAAGTACACTGGCAGAGGTTGGCAGAGTACACGCTGAAGGCCTGACACCCGCTTGAAGGACACTGACTGCTATTAGCTTACAGTGAAAAACTTTTTTTCTTTTTAAAGGCACGCTATTGTGACACCAGATATGAGTGGCAAAGTGGACTGGCAGAAGTTGGCAGAGTACACGCTGAAGACCTGACACCCGGACGCTTGCAGACAACTAACTGCTATTCGAACTATTACAGTGAAAAAAAAGTTTTTGTTTTTAAATGCAAGCTATTGTGACACCAGATATGAGGGGTGGCACTGGGCAAGTGGGCACAGTATCCACTGTGAGCCTGACACAGAAGCTGGCAGACAGGCAACTGCAATTACATTACACAAAAAAAAAAGAAAAATAAAAAGCATTTTTGGGGTGCTGTCCTTACAGCAGAGATCAGATGAGTCCTTCAGGACTGTAGTGGACACTGAATACCCTAGCCTAGCTATCCATTTCCCTATCAAATGAGCAGCAGCTACACTTTCCCTCCTCTATCTAAGAATGCAGCTTCAGAATGAATCTAAAATGGATGCTGTACAGGAGGTGGGAGGGTCTGGAAGGGAGGGTCTGCTGCTAATTTGCTGGAATGTGTCTGCTGACCGTGAGGCACAGGGTCAAAGTTTACTCAATGATGACGAATAGGGGGCGAATCGAACCGCGCATGTGTTCGCCCACCGTGGCGAACGCGAACACGCTATGTTCGCCAGGAACTATTCGCCGGTGAACAGTTCGGTACATCACTACTTAGAAGCTGGAAACATAGCTGACAGATAATTTTTGCCAGTTTAGCTATTTTTACCTTGAATTTGAAAGTCACTTTGGATTCTCGCTTTAGTTAATACTCCTGAGAGTCTCTGAAACTCTGAACTCTTAGAAAATAGTCAAATAAGGATTTTAATTAGAAAAAAAGGATTTGGGCCAGAAAGATGAGTTGTCATTCCTGAGTATGCTAATTTGGTAAAATTATGTTCATAAAAATGTCAACTTTTAAAAAGTAACAAAACAATGAAAATAATCTATAATGCAGCTCCATTGAAAAGTCAATAGTGCCATTATAGTTGATATTACAGTGCTTAAAGGACCACTCTAGGCACCCAGACCACTTCAGCTTAATGAAGTGGCCTGGGTGCCTGGTCCCTCTAGGATGAACCCTTTTTTTAATAAACATAACAGTTTCAGAGAAACTGCTATGTTTATACTGAGGGTTAATCCAGCCTCCAAAATCTCTAGTGGCTGTCTCATTGACAGCCACTAGAGGCGCTTGCGTGCTTCTCCCTGTGAAAATCACAGTGAGAGCACGCAAGCGTCCATAGGAAAGCATTGTAAATGCTTTCCTATGCGACCGGCTGAATGCGAGCGCGGCTCCAGCCGTGCATGCGCATTCATCCGATGACGTCACAAGGAAGAAGGAGAGGAGGAGGAAAGCTCCCCGCCCGGCGCTGGAGAAAGAGGTAAGTTTAACCCCTTCCTCCCCCAGAGCCCGGCGGGAGTGGGTCCCTGAGGGTGGGGGCACCCTCAGGGCACTCTAGTGCCAGGAAAATGAGTATGTTTTCCTGGCACTAAAGTGGTCCTTTAAATTTAAGAGGAACATGAGGATAAGAACTGTGGTATTTACAGTACACATTAAACAATCTCTAACTTTTGAGGTAAGTTACAGTAAACAAGCTTAGTTTTAGCACTAATGGTAATGTTTTATAGATGTGAAATACTCTCTTTGTAAAACAATGTTTTCAGCATCAAAAGCGCCCAGTACAATCACAGAACAAAGAATCCAGACTTAAAGGAACAAATATGTATTCCTAACACTACAGAGCTCTAGTCACGTGACTAGGGCCCCGTTCCGCAGCGAATAAATGGTTAATCAACCATTTATTTGCTTACCTTAATCCAGCGCCGGGCTCCCTCTGCACTGGTGACCTCTTCTCCTCCATCGACGTCAGCTCTCGAGTGGAGCCGAATGCGCATGAGCGGCCAGAGGCGCGCGCGCATTCAAACTCGCCCATAGGAAAGCATTACTCAATGCTTTCCTATGGGGATCTTTTTGACACTGGAAGTCCGTGAGGACGTCCAACGTCAAATAAGTGCTACTTACTCAGTGTAAATCGCCTCTAGTGACTGTCAAGGAGTTTCTCTGAAACTGCTATGTTTTCAGCTGCAGGGTTAAAACTAGGGGGACCTTGCACCCAGACCACTTCATTGAGCTGAAGTGGTCTGGGTGCCTATAGTGGTTCTTTAATCATATGGGCTAAAAGACGTCCTTTATTGAAGTCACATTAATGCTGACTAAAGTCCATGAGAAATAAAGAACAGAGGGGGCACAAAGGTAGGAGACTCTAATTTGATTTGCTCTGTGCAAGGCACTTTTTTTTAGCCTGCCAATCGAGTCTGCTTCTTTTGTCCTGTGATTGGACCTGCCTGGCCTTATTGATTTGCTTAAGAGATCACTATAGTGTCAGGAAAACAAATCGGTTTTCCTGACACTATAGTACCCTGAGGGTGTCCCCACCCTCAGGGTCCCCCTCCTGTGGTGCTGAAGGTTAAAACCCCTTCAGTTACTCACCTTCTTCCACCGCCGGGCTCCCTTATCTCTCCACCCCCGCCGATGTCAGCTCCCCTGTCTGACGTCAGCGGAGCGGAATGTGCAAGCGCGGCAGTGCAGCGCGCGCATTTAAAGTGTCCATAGGAAAGCATTTTTTTTTTTTTTTTTAATTCTTTATTTTTAGTTGTGCATACGATTATAACAGTCGCTTGTGAGGTACCCCAAAGGCAGTCCTCTAGCGCGTGGTAAACAGTTTAAACATAGGGGTAGACGGTGGATCTAGCACATTTTTTAAGTAATTAAGGTTATGAACAGTATAGATTTACGTTGCTTAAGCATTTCAATACATAACACGAAACAACATCGCTTGTAACTTTCTGGATAGTAGGTTTTTACGCTATGCCATAAGCTAGTCAAACATAAAATAATTATATTAAACATACATGAGTAGGGTAAAGTAACCCTTTGCTTCTTTGGAGTTTGCAAAACATATAATTATTGTAGTATATCATGCTAGGCTAAGTGTGCGCTCAACACAACTAGTTATGCATGAGATTATAGGTGTATTGCACCTTTTTATAGTGTAGCACATTTTTATAGGGCAGCGTGAGGCTTACATGTGCACATGAAACAGTGTTAATAATCCAATTGTCTGTTGTGATACAGGCTAGTGGGTTACAATACTATGATTGATAGTTACTCATGGGTAAGTGTTGCTATATCATATCCTTTGCTTTGCAGAGGTCTATTTTTTAAATTAGGTCAACAATCTTTAGCATGTGTTTCTGTGTAATGTAATATGTTGGGGAGTAAGATTACGTTGCCACGAATTAATGCAGCAGTTAATAGGTTAAATCATGCTTGCCTGTTGGGGAGACTTAGGAAGGGAGTCCACATTTTATATTTTATAGGAAAAATAAACGGATGACACGAAGCATTTTTCAGTGATAAGTTATACTGGTGCTGGTGCTAGGTCTGTCAGTTGGCTATGAGTTGCTTAGTAATTATGTCATATTAACAAGATAAGATATGTGAATTATGCTCATTCCTATATAATGCTTGTTATATTGGTCAAACAGAAAACAATCATGCTTTGAACTGGAAGTATGCCTAGTCTTATTCTGCGCTTATTACTAGTACGTTTCCATTAGTTGTTAGTTGCTAGCAAGAAGTATAGGTTATACAGGTTAAACAGGTTAAACAGGTTAAATAGGTTAAACAGGTTAAACTCAGCGCAAGGTGTTCAGCGTAGTGCATCAACTACATGGCATATTGGAACAGTGCACTCCCCATAATGGCATACATGAGACGCAGACTTTCTTGTGTGGCAGTTTTCTGAGGTGAAAAACATAATCCTCTGAGTCCCGGCTAGCTTGAGTTGGAGAGTTATTGTAGTCCGAATGCCAGCATGGTAGAATGCCACATCCCGCAGTGGTTTTGGTACTGCTTGCTAAATGTTAACTTGCCATGCTAAGCTAGATGGTGCAGTTTGTTATGCCAAGCTAAGCTTGGGTAGTAGACCAGCATTGTGATGTTCTGCAGGTTCTCTGTCGAGTGAGCCGAAATTGAGAGTACATGCTCATGCAAGATAGGACATATTAGAGATAACCAGCTTATTTCGTTTATAGGTAGCGCTAGTGCAGATGTGGGGCTACGGCTAGGTTAGGGTCAAAGCAATAATTGGCCCTCAGAAAACACGAGGGCTATACCCCACCAAGTGGCACCCAGTGGGTAGAGGCATAGTGGAAGGGTTTATGCGTACCTTGTCATTAGGGTGTCAAGAGTCTGAGTCTGTAAATGCACGGGCTGTCTCCATGCTCTGCCTCTGTGGCATCTAGTATCGCTCAGCCCACCCCACTTGCGGGCCAGGTTGAGGGCATCACTGCTCGGTTACTGTCTTCCGATCCGCGGTTCTGTGGCTGATTTTGTCCCGGTGGGTGGTTTGAAAGGCTGCTGCGGCTGTTTCGGGTCTGCTCCGAGCCTCCAGCCCGAGCTATCATGGGGGTCACTTCCCTGTGTCCTCGGGTCCCTGTGTCATATGCGGTGGAACTGTGGGCCCTCTGGGGCTCCGTTCTCCCGAAGCCCTTCCGGGTGTGTGGACGTTGGGTCGGATATCTATCCTGTGTGGCTCCCAGCCCAGAAGGAGGTTTTTTGCTCCGGGCACTCATTTGGGTTTGCGGTGCTTTGTGTGGGATGGAGTGGTATCGTCGACCTTGCGTGCCCCGATAATGTCGCGCAGCGGCCATTTTATGTCCCCCTCGTGGTGGTGTAGCTGGTCGGACGCCATGTTGAGCTTCGGCGCGTGGCTGCAAGTGCTTTTCCAATTTAAGCCAAAATGCTTCAAAGAGTGCATCCAGCCTTGCCGCGTAGTCGGCTTGTACTGTGTTGTGGACGGTCGATGTCATCGAGCTCCCCCTGGGGCAGGTAAGTGCCTTTGTAGCGGTAGTCCCAGGGGCACTGTGAGTCTGCACGATTTCAGGCTGATTCATGGAGTTCTTTGTCCCCCGCGAGGACCGGGATATCCCCCACCGGCCCAGGGGGGGGGGGGGGGGCAGCAGGGCTGCTTTCGGTTCACGCTTGTGAGCTTGTCCCTCGCTGGGAGAGCGGCCGTCTCCCCCATACGGCAGGCTTCGCTCCATGTTAGACCGCACGGCCAGCTCTTGCCGTTGTGTTGCGGATCGGATCCGGGCAGGTATCACCCCGTTCCTAAGATCCTCCTGTGTCTCATTCCAAGCACCTCGAGCCATTTGTGTCGCTTAGTATCAGTAAAATCAGTGTGATTTGCTCTCCGATGCTGAAGCCCTCAGAAAACACAGCCGGCCATCTTGGCTGTCAGACCCCGCCCCCCAGGAAAGCATTTTTCAATGCTTTCCTATGGACGCTCTGCGTGATGGAGGCATTAAATGCCTCCAGCGTGGCAGATGCACCTCTAGTGGCTGTCCGGAAGACAGCCACTAGATGCTAGCTTAACCCCAAATGTAAACATAGCAGCTTCTCTGAAACTGCTATGTTTAAAACAGGCAGGGTTAACCCTAGAGAAACCTGGCACCCAGACCACTTCATTGAGCTGAAGTGGTCTGGGTGACTATAGTGTCCCTTTAAGTGTTTAGTGGGAGGAGAACCTACCTCACTGGACTCTTGCACGGTAGGACCATACTAATCATGCAAGTTGGTTGGCCTCTGATTATGGCATATTAATTTCTTTAGCATCATTCAAACAATGATCAGCATTTAAAGGGAACCTCAAGGCACCATAACAACTTCAGTGGAATTAAGTTGTTATGGTGTCAGGATGTCCCTGGTTCCGGATTACCTTTGGGGTTAAATCATTCATGATGTCATAAAAGTTTTCTTTACAGAGCTGTTTAGCTCTGCCCCTGTCTTTCTTATGCTCTCAGATTCTTAAAACAGGATGCCTTGGACTTTTGATTTGCTGAGAGTTATCAACTGAAGGTCCAAGTCAGTCAGTAGTTCCTCATTCACAAAACAAATTGGATAAACTTACATATTTTTCTCAAGCCATGAATTCAGAGCTACTGGGTGGCTTATGCTCTCAGCTGATCAGCGATGTCCCTGTCAACGTTATTCAGATTAAGTTGCTCAGAAAACCCCCCAGCATTTTGACTGTGATATTTTGAATACATAGTGTAAATAAACAAAACCATACTTTCTTACCCACTGATGAGCTATTACACATAAGGTAAGGATGCAAGCATGTATACTGAATGTTTAGAGTGAGTATTTGTGTTTGTGATGCTTTCCCCCAATTCCTGGGCTTCTGTTTAATTTGCAAACAGTTCACATTCTAGAGGAGTCTAATATGTCAAACAGGATATATAAACCTGTGGAGGATGGGTGTACATGGACAAAACAACAATGGTATCTCGCAAAACAAATAGATTACAGAATAGAGAGCAGTACAAGGAGGGGAAAGAACAACCCCCCTTCATTCCAAAATTTTAAAAACAGACACATTATTACAGAGTTACCTACAGGAACAGGATAATTTGGCAACCATTAATGTTGCTTTACGACACTTTTCTTTGCTACTGTCAAAACGTATTTTTTTAAGTTTAACAGACATCCCAACATGCAAAACCTTATTTTACATGCACACAGCCACCAAAGAAGTATGCACAAAGACATTACATTTTATTATGACAGAGCACTACTATTTATGGAACAACACATTGCAACTTTTTACACACACTATTACACACACAACACACTATTGACACATGCACACACACCTTGACACACAGATACAGTCACTGATACAATGATACACACACTGATACATACACACTGGCATATATACACACACCGGTACATACAGACACTGGCATATAAACACACACTGACACATACACACAGGTACAACGATTGGCACATACACACACTGACATACAGATACACTCTCTGGCACATAAACTCAGATACACACACTGGCATACAGATACACACTGTGACACATAAACACAGATTGACACACACACTGACACACAGATACACACACTGACATACAGATACATACACTGACACAATGGCACATACACAAAGTGACACACACTGACATACAGATACACTCTCTGGCACATACACATAGATACACACTGACACACAGATACACACACTGACATACAGATACACACACTGGCATACAGATACACACTGTGACACATAAACTCAGATAAACACATATATATTACACAGATTGACACACACACACACACACACTGACACACAGATACATACACTGACACACTGGCACATACACACAGGTACACACATTGACACATACACACACACAATCTGACACATAGATGTTTTTATATTTGCAGCCCATCTCCTGCTAACAAACCTTTTGTTTCCAGGAGGGGGGCCTGCTTGGGGTCCTGGTGCTGCTGGCTGAGGCTAATGGGAGTGAGCATGAGAGTCTGCAGCAGCTCACTCCAGCCTCTCTTCTACATCAATGCTAACTGCGGTGCTGCCTGATCCTGTCTCCTTCCCTTGCGACACTTTAGCATCACTTCCACCCAACTTCACTTTGAGCCTAATTGGCCTAATGACATTTTTAAAGGGCCACGGCGCTCAAACAGAACCCTGTTCAGCAATAAAGAAAAATAACACCCACCAGGCAAATCATATAATGTGATTTCCGGGATATTGTATATGATTTGCAGGTGTCAGGGAGCCACATGGAAACAGCAGGAGACTTCCGGAAATTCCAGGAGAGTTGGGATGCCTGGATTAATTACATTTTAATGCATTTTAGGCTTATGGCATTATTAATTTATATTGTGAGGGGTTTATCGCCAAGTATTTTTCAGACTCCAATATTCCAATATTTTATTTAAAACCATTTACAACTGAGGTTTTTTCTAGTTTTGTATAATGACTAAAGCACCTTCAGCATTTTTGATAAATATTTCTTCCACCATAATTTCATGCTTTCATGTTAAAGGGACACTATAGTTACTAGAACAACTACAGCTTAATGTACTGGTTCTGGTGTCTATAGCATGTCCTGTAGGCTTTTTAATGTAAACACTGCCTTTTCAGAGAATTCAGTGCATGATTAGTGCAGCTCGGCGTTTTGCAGTGCATGCGCAATAGCCTCCCAATACTTTCCTATGGGAAAGCATTGGATTGTTTGAGATCACTAATTCTGATGATCTCAGCCAAAGGGTCAGATTCAGCCTCAGCAGACCAACGTGGCTCTGGAATAAAGGTACGTTTTATTATAGTTTTAATGAGGGGCAAGGGGGAGGGGGGCCCGGTCACCTAAATAGAGTTTTTAACATTATAATGTCAGGAATATATGTTTGTATTCCTGACAATATAGTGTTCTCCCTATATATGTTTCCCCCCTGTGTTGAATTTTAGAGTTAGCTGGCCTGTTGATGTAACTGCACTGTGCAGGGAATGAAGAAGGGAAGACCATATAAACTATATAGTGGTTTTCAAACGCTGCCTGACCCAAGGTGTATGCAAATGGCTGAAATATTCTCTATTATATTAAAGGTAGGGATGAGTTTTTCTCATTTTATTTTTTACATATACTTCATTTAACACAGAATCTATTTCCTTTCAAAACTTGAATAAATGTGAATGAATGCATACAGACAGAGTAATCAGTCCATAGACAAGAGTGTATAGCAGGGGAGCCTGAAGTAACTGCTTTAATAATCCCAGAACAGACAGACACACCCATAGGGGAGGCCCCAAATAGACCCACAATGAAATGGTACAGTTTTTTAAACCCTCATAACTAACCTTTGACCAATCACAAACAGCAACGGTCACCCAATGCTGCTCTAAAATGTTATTCCTGATCTTTGCTGCTTCTTGGCAAATAGGCATTTGTATATAATATATTTGTATCATGCCAATGCAGTCTCACTGTTCAATTTACTTCCACTTAGTAATGAAATTACTTTTGTTTCTGTATATGCAGTCCATGCCACAGCACCCCTGGATCCCTGGCTGTGATTCACACAGCTTACATGGTTTAATTTTAAATCAGATGTGACAACACCGTGTGTTTACTAGAGATTTTTTTATCTCCTGCTTTGTTACTTTAAAGGGACACTATAGTCACCAGAGCAACTGCGGCTTATTGAATTTGTTCTGGTGAGTAGAATCATTACTTTCAGGCTTTTTGCTGTAAACACTGTCTTTTCAGAGAAAATGCAGTGTTTACATTACAGCCTAGTGATAACTTCACTGGCCACTCCTCAGATGGCTGTTAGAGATCCTTCCTGGGTCATGGCTGCCTACAATGCATCCAAACATTCAGTATCTCCTCCCTCTGCACGCAGACTCTGAACTTTCCTCATAGAGATTCATTGATTCAATTCATCTCTATGAGGAGATGCTGATTGGCCAGGGCTGTGTTTGAATCATGCTGGCTCTGCCCCTGATCTGCCTCCTTGTCAGTCTCAGCCAATCCTATGGGGAAGCATTGTACTTGGATATGAGAGACGAAATTACCAATTTTCCAACGGCATAAAGGTTTACTGAGCTTGAAATACTTGTTATACCGTGTTAATTGCTAATGTTTGACCTGTACTGTTAACATTCCACTCTAAAATAAAGAATGTAAAAAAAAATAAAAATAAAAAAAGCTGGTCTGAAAAAATTCTTCAACTCAGCAATAGTCACAACTTTTGCCTTTCCATTTATAAGTTTAGTGCATAACCCCAAGTGTTTGACCCTTTGACCCTCTCCCCCCCACGCCCCACCCCGCCCTATTGTGAATGTGAGTGTAGGCTAAATGTAATGCACGTGTAGGCTGTGACAAATACCGTATTTACTCAAATCTAATGAGCACCTTTTTTGAAAAATAAAGTTTCCAAAATTTGAATGCGCATTAGATTTGATGAAGCATTAGATTCAATGGCGCATTAAATTTGGGGCAAAATTCGAAATTTTCTGGCGAATTAAAACAGGTGAATGCAAACTAGGGAATTGAAACACACAAATTGAAACTAAGGATCTGAAACTCATAAATTCTAACAGACGAATTCAAACAGGTGAATTCACACAGGCGAATTTTATTCCTGTGGATTTACAAAGGCAAATTTCGTTAATGAAGGAGGCTTAAGAAAGAATAGTTACATAGTTACATAGCTGAAAAGAGACTTGCGTCCATCAAGTTCAGCCTTCCTCACATATGCTTTTGCTGTTGATCCAAAAGAAGGCAAAAAACCCAGTCTGAAGCACTTCCAATTTTGCAAACTAGGAAAAAATTCCTTCTTGACCCCAAAATAGCAGTCAGATGTCTCCTTGGATCAAGCAGCTATTACCCCACTAATTAGAAATTATATCCCTGTGTGTTATGTTTTTGCAAGTATTTATCCAATTGCAGTTTAAACATCTGTATAGACTCTGACAAAACCACCTCTTCAGGCAAAGAATTCCATATCCTTATTGCTCTTACTGTAAAAAAAACTTTTCTTTGCCTTAGATGAAATCTAATTTCTTCAAGCCTAAATGTGTGACCTCGCGTCCTATGTATAGCCCTGTTTATGAATAGATTTCCAGATAATGGTTTGTACTGGCCCCGAATATATTTGTATAATGTTATCATATCCCCTCTCAGGCGCCGTTTTTCCAAACTAAAGAGATTTAAATTTTTTAACCTTTCTTCCTAACTAAAATGCTCCATTCCTTTTATCAATTTTGTAGCTTGTCTCTGCACTTTTTCTAGTGCCATGATATCTTTCTTTAGAACAGGTGCCCAAAATTGCACAGCATATTCAAGGTCTGGTCTTACCAGCGATTTATAAAGAGGCAAAATTATATTTTCATCTCAAGAATTTATGCCCCTATTTATACATGACAAAACCTTACTGGCCTTAGCAACGGCAGATTGACATTGCATATTGCTACCTAATTTTTTGTCTATAACAATTCTCAAATCCTTCTCGTGTGTGGTTATCCCTAGTTCACTACCATTTAGGGTGTAAATTGCTTGTGCATTCTTAACCCCGAAGTGCATAACTTTGCATTTTTCTACATTAAATTTCATCTGCCATTTTAGTGCCCAGTCCCCCAATCTATCCAAATCCCTCTGCAGCAAGGCAATATCCTGCTCACATTTCATTACTTTACCAAGTTTTGTGTCATCTGCAAACACTGATACATGGCTTTCAATGCCCATTTCAAGATCATTTATAAATATGTTAAATAGAAGCGGTCCCAAAACAGAACCCTGAGGGACACCACTTACCACTTTTGTCCAGCTTGAAAATTTACTATTTATGACAATTCGTTGTACTCTAACCTTAAGCCAATGTTCTACCCAAGAACAAGAATATTAATCTGGACCAATTTATTTTAGTTTGAAGACTAACCTATTGTGAGGAACCGTATCAAATGCCTTGGCAAAATCCAAGTAGATCACATCCACTGCAACACCCTGATCTATATTTCTACCTACTTCTTCGTAGAATGCAATTAGGTTAGTTTGACATGACCTATGTTTCATAAAACCATGCTGATTATTGCTAATAACACAGTTCTTCCCAATGAATTCATGAATATTATCCCTTAATAGCCGTTCAAATAATTTCCCAGTCACAGAAGTTAAGCTCACAGGTCTATAATTTCCAGGCAAGGATTTTGAACCCTTTTTAAATATAGGAACAACATCTGCCTTCCTCCAATCCTCCGGTACAATACCTGAAACAAAAGAATCTTGAAAAATTAAATACAGAGGTTCACTTATTTCCCCACTTAGCTCCTTAAGTACTTGTGGGTGGATACCGTCAGGCCCCGGAGCTTTATTTACATTAATTTTATTTAATAGCTGTAGCACCTTGTCTCGAGTTATCCAATCACAAGTTATCTGCAAGTTTGTTAACATGTAACACTAAAATTTAAATACTGTTAACGTTATACTATGTTATGGCAATAAACATTTTAATTGTAGCACAATGTTGTATAGTAATATCTTCTTGTATAAATGCGCGTTACAATCACCCATCACTTAGTGTCCCCACCCAAACTGACCCTATCAGTACCCTTGCTCCCAACTGACTCCATTAGTGTCCCTGTAACAATCATCCCCTTTAATGTGCATGTCCCAAACCTGCCACAAGAGTGTCTCTCTCTGCCCCTAACTCACCCCAGTTAGTGTCTCAGCCTAAATTCGCCAATTAGTGTGTCTGCTCCATATTTCTTCTCTCACTCTCCAGCCAGTCAGGGAGCAGACATGCAATAAGTCCAGCCCCTTCAAAAATCCTACAACATTAAGAGGAGCCAGAGGCTGGAAAGAGGGAAGGACAACAGTTTGGTCCCGGCTATTTAGTAAGGATGGGCCTCCAAAGCCAAATGCTCCCTTTGGCAGCCGTGCCGGGGGCTAAAGACGGATTAAAATGGCTTGCCCAATGCCCAGAACTATATGCCTCAAGCATTGGGTGATATAAATTCCCATACTCCTGGGTTGTGTGAGTTACAACCAGGGGAGGTGTGGCTAGGTATGTATAAACAAGCAGGGCCAATTACTAACTACCAGATTTTGTCTCGATGACCGAATTCCGACTGCAATGGCAATTATGGTTGGCCTGAGTGAATATGCAGCAATCTCCTTGATGAATTCAGTGTTTGCATTAAAATCTGTGTGTTTTTTCATCCGAATCCTATACGAAGATTCATAAAGCACCGGGTTTAATAAAGTTAAGACTGAATGCATCCGGCAGGACACACATTCACAAATTATCATTCACTTCAACAATAATTTTCAGTAATATTTGCCATGCAGAAATAGTAGCCAGCAGGCAAATAGTTAAAGACCCTTGGCAGTCCAAGGGTTCATAATGTGCCAGCTGGCCCCTGCTTGCTAACTAGCTGTCACATTAAAAAAGTAAATAGATAAATAAACAAAAAGCCTTTAGGAATCAATAATACTCCCATAGAGGTGAGGCCGGATTGCAGGCTAGGTCATATGCCATCTTTTAGAGCTGCTAAATCCTAGCCATCCTGCTTTCAAATAATACGGCTTTGGAGATTTTGGAACCCCTGTATCATAAGTGGCCTTCAGGCTATTGAACAACCTAGCTGGACCAAATCCTCATAAAATTGCACTGCGGTCTACCCTACCATGTGCGGCCAATGTACCCTATGGCGGGTGACACAGCCAAGTGTCACAGTGAAAAGGCTACAGGGACAGGCTACAGGCACCAGAACAACTACATTAATCTGTAGTTGTTCTGGTGACTATAGTGTCCCTTTAAGAATTGTATATTTCCTAACTTTTTTAGCTGGCTCCTAGATTCCAAACAAATTTGTCAAGCCCTGGTTCAAGACAACCACTAATGGCATTTGCTGAATTTTCCCGGAGTTTAACTCTGTGAAACAACGTTGGAAATCCTCGTGCTTTGCATGAAGACGTCTAGCATCTTTAATATAAGCATAGGAAAGCACTGATTCAATACTATCCTATAGGAAGCTTTAATGCGCATGTGCATTAGGTCCACCATCAGCGTGAGCAAAAGGTGAGTGAAAAAGGGGTTTTAACCCTTTCATGTAGGCAGGGGTTACAGACGTAATGTTAGGGACAGGGGCACACTATAGCATTAGGAATTCAGTTTAGTATTCCTAGCACTATAGTGATTCTTTCATCACTGTGTCTTCAATTAGTTTGAGGAGGGGCAACTATCACAAGCATCTCTGGTGGATAAGTATACTTGCAAACATACAGAAGAGATTTGCCAAGTGTGGCCAGACACACCCTAAATGTCCACACTTGTAAAGGACCACTTAACACAAGTATAGAGCACTCCAGCTTGCACTTCTGTTCTTATGTGGCAGTTTGAAATAGTTCCTTATATTGCCAAAGATGGAGATTATAATTTATCCTTGTAAATGTTGTGAATGTGATAAGTAAAAACTTGTTCCAGGGATGTGTATCCAGCAATCTCAAGTGTAAGCGCCAGTGCGTAAACAATAAATGCCTTTTATTTTTTGCCAAGTACATAGATGGTCAAGATATTGGGCACTGTCACAGCACATTTCATTATGGTGTGCATCAGAGATTTAAAAAAAAACAAAAAAAAACCCAACAACCTCAAAACAAATAACCGCTTGAGGACCGATGACGGTTCAGGACCGTCATCGGAAACATCACCTTGAGGACCGATGATGGTGCTGAACTGTCATAACGGTCTTGGGGTACTTACCTGATCGCCGTCAGTCCCCCGGCGGCGATCAGCGTTTCACTCAGTCCAGGGAGACTGCCTGTCTGCACAGACAGGGGCGTATTAGCCGCGAGGCAAACAAGGCATTTGCCTTGGGCGGCATTTTCCAGGGGGCGGCAAAAAAAGCCGCCCCCAAATGCCCAAGGCAAATGTCTTGTTAGCCTTGCGGCTAACAGACATGCTGGGCGGTCGGGCGGCGCTGGTGGGCGGCTGGCGATGGAGCACTTCCTCTGAGCTGTCTGCTCAGCTCCCTCACGCGCCTAGGGCAGCACAAAACCAGGATACACCACTGTGCACAGACAGTCTCCCCGCGGCAGATCAGGACCCTGCGGCCACGTGATCACTCAATCACATGACCGCAATGGGTGCCTGTGTATCTGCCTGCAGGGGGACTGTCTGTGCTGACAGGCAGTCTCCCTGCAAGTGGAAAATCACAAATAAAGTTAAAAAAACATTCAATTAGTGTAAAAAAAAATAATATATGTGTATATATATAAGATATATATATACCGTATACACTCGAGTATCAGTCGAGTTTTTCAGCACATTTTTTGTGCTGAAAAACCCCAACTCGACTTATACTCAAGTTAATGTCTGTATTATGGCAACTTACATTGCCATAATACAGACAAGGACCACCAGGCTCATTACAAGCCCGGCGGTCCTGTTGGGGGCTGGCAGAGAGCTGTAACTTACCTCACCTGCAGCTCCTGTCAGCCCCCTTCTCCTCCGCGCCGGTCCGGTCAGCTCCTCTGTCAGCTCCACTGTAAGTCTCGCGAGAGACGCGAGAGACCGCGAAACTTACAGTGGAGCTGACCGGACCGGAGGTGAGAGAAGGGAGCTAACAGGAGCTGCAGGAGAGGTAAGTCTGTGTGTGTGCTCTCTGCCAGCCCCCTCCTACACAGCCATCCACTGGACCACCAGGGAATGAGAGCCCCCCTCCCTGGCCAGCTAACAAGCAGGGAGGGGGGACGAAAATAAAATTAAATAATAAAAAAAAAAAATTATTAACATTAAAAAAAATTAAATAATAAAATAAAACAAATACTAAAATATTTTTTACAAATATTAAAATAAAAAAATTGATATTTTAAAATAAAAAAATAAAAATGTCCTCCCCCCACCCAGTTCACACACACTACACACTACACACACAAACACACACACTCTGCATTATACACACACACACTCATACAAACACACACACTGCATTATATACAAACACACTTTTACAAACACACACACTGCATGTTATACACACACACTCATACAAACACACACACAATCTGCATTATATACACACACACACACACACTCTGCATTCACACAAACACACACACTCTGCATTATATACACACAGAGTGTGCGTATATAATGCAGAGTGTTTGTTTGTATGAGTGTGTGTGTATATAATGCAGAGTGTGTTTGTATGAGTGTGTGTGTATAATGCAGATTGTTTGTATAAGTGTGTGTAATGCAGAGTGTGTGTTTGTATGATTGTGTGTGTGTTTACAGGGCCACCTTTAATATGGATTGGACCCTGGGCAAACATTTGCTTGGGCCCCTGAACCCTGTCGTCCCCTCCCTGGCATGCAATCATGCCCCCCACCCCAACGCAGAGGTGTAAGTAAAGTAGAGAGGGCTCTGGTGCATGAATTATTTTTGGCAAGAGGGGGCAAAAGGTAGATCCCCATCTGTCATGCAACTCCAACAATGCTTTGACAGCTGGGGCGCTACCATTTTCCCATGCATGCACGGTTGTATTTAGCACTGAGCAGTATTTGTGTGTTTGAGTGTAAGCATGTTTTTGTATGGAGTATGTTTGTGTGAATATAGGGGTGTGTTTGTATGTGGAGATGGCATTTAAATGCAAGTATGCATTTATGTGTAGTGTTGGTTTTAAAAAAAACACTTTTACAAACACACACACTGCATGTTATACACACACACTCATACAAACACACACACAATCTGCATTATATACACACACACACACACTCTGCATTATATACACACACACACACACACTCATACAAATACACACACTGCATTATATACACACACACTCATACAAACACACACACTGCATTATATACACACACACACTCATACAAACACACACACAATCTGCATTATATACACACACACACACTCTGCATTCACACAAACACACACACTCTGCATTATATACACACAGAGTGTGCGTATATAATGCAGAGTGTTTGTTTGTATGAGTGTGTGTGTATACATTTAAAAAATGTAAAAATAATTTTTAATAATTTTAAAAAATACATTTAAAAAAATGTAAAAATATTTTTTAATAATTTAAAAAAAAGTATATATATATATGTAATTTTATTCTAACGGTATTTTGATATATATATATATATATCAAAATACACTTAAAATGAAATGATATATATATCTATGTATAAATAAATAAATACCGTATTTATCGGCGTATAACATGCACTTTTTTCCCCTGAAAATAGGGGAAAAATCGTGGGTGCATGTTATACGCCGATATCCCATAATTACTTACCTGTCCTGAAGCGTGGGCCGGCTTCACAGCTTGCACCGCGGTACAGGAACTTTAATTTCATGTAATAGAGTGCACACTTCCTTTCAGTCCCGCCGGAAACCGGAACATGAAATTAAAGTTCCTGTACCGCGGTGCAAGCTGTGAAGCCGGCCCACGCTTCAGGACAGGTAAGTAATTATGGGAGGGGAAGTACACTATGGGAGGGGAGGGGAAGTAATTATGGGAGGGGAAGTACACTATGGGAGGGGCGGGGGGGGGGAAGTACACTATGGGAGGGGAGGGGAGAAGTACACTATGGGAGGGGAGGGGAGGGGAGAAGTACACTATGGGAGGGGAGGGGAGAAGTACACTATGGGAGGGGAGGGGAGAAGTACACTATGGGAGGGGAGGGGGGGAGAATACTATGGGAGGGGGGGGAGAATGGGAGGGGAGGGGGAGAATACTATGGGAGGGGAGGGGGAGAATACTATGGGAGGGGAGGGGGAGAGAATACTATGGGAGGGGAGGGGGAGAGAATACTATGGGAGGGGAGGGGGAGAATACTATGGGAGGGGAGGGGGGAGAATACTATGGGGGGAGAATACTATGGGAGGAGAGGGGGGGAGAATACTATGGGAGGGGAGGGGGGAGAATACTATGGGAGGGGAGGGGGGAGAATACTATGGGAGGGGAGGGGGAGAGTACTATGGGAGGGGAGGGGGGGAATACTATGGAAAGGGGGGAACACTATGGGATGAGGGGGGAATACTATGGGATGAGGGGGGGGGGATACTATGGGAGGGGGGGAAATTTCCTGGAATTTCTTTCTAAAAATGAGGTGCGTGTTATATGCCGGTGCGTGTTATACGCCGATAAATACGGTAAATAAAAATAATCTGAAATATACATATGTCCACATACATAATTACATAAATAATTTCATAAATATACACGTAGACTTCAACTATATACACGTAGACTTCAAATATATAAATATATAAGTAGCCACTTAGTCACAAACACTGGCCAAAGTTAGCATTTTTTGCATTTTTAACACACAAACAAATATAAATGCTAACTTTGGCCAGTGTTTGTGACTAAGTGGCTACTAAAAAAAGACTGGACATACCCCATATTGAGTACCCTGGGTTGTCTACTTTAGAAAAATATGTACATGTGGGGTGTGATTCGGGGATTTATGACCGATAACAGTGTTACAATGTCACTATTGCTAAATGTAAAAAATATATATATTGAAAGAGCAATTTCCTACTTGTACTTATAGCCCTATAACTTGCAAAAAAAAAGCAGGTAAACACTGGGTATTTTTAAACTCAGGACAAAATGTTTAATCTATTTAGCAGTGTTTTTCATTAGCTTTTGTAGATAATTAAAAGATTTTTCAAGTAAAAGTCCAAAAACATGTATTTTTTTCAATTTTCTACCATATTTTATTATTTTTTTTAAAGTAAAATATATGACATGATACAAATAATGGTATGTAAAGAACCCTTCTTGTCCTGAAAAAAACAATATATAATTTGTATGGGAACCGTAAATGAGAGAGCGGAAAATTACAGCTAAACACAAACACCACAAAAGTGTTAAAACCTCTCTGGTCCTTAACGTACAACATCGCAAAAACAGGCCGGTCCTAAAGGGGATAAAATAAATATATTTACTGAAACGCCAACAATTCTAAAGATCTCTTGTAGTTCTATTGCATTTACACTTTTATTGCACTAAGTAATCCACAAAAAAATACCTTACTTATATATTTATTTTTATTTATTTTTTTCATTTTTTATTTTTGTTGTGCGAGCATTACATCATACTTGATTAGCCACGACAGCCGTATCAAGCTCCATTGTAACAGTTGAAAACATCAGTATGGCATTTAGAGTTACTGCACATTTTTTAAAATGAGAACATGAAACAACTTAGTATATAACAACAGCTCATTATCTTAAAAGCAGATTAGTTTCCGTGTGGACAGTGGCTTCCTTCCCGAGGCAAGGTACAGTGGTTAATACCGTAGGCCAGTGGTAGTGGGCCTAGTGGGCGTCCCTTGTGTGCCTTACGGTGCGGTCTTTGCCTGGCCTGCTTTCTTCAGTTGGGACAGATGTACCTAAGCTGTTAAGGTGTGGGGAAACAACTTGAGTAGGCCATCTGGTGTGGCCAGTTACTGTGTATGTAGTGGGCCGAGGAGTGTGGCCCAGATTTGCGTAGGCTAGCAATAGAAAAGAAAAACAATAAAAAGAAGGGAAACATAACGAAACCTGGCGAACAAACAAAACAAGTCATTTTAAATAGAGGGTTTCGATGTGGTGTCTGTATGGCTGGAGAGCCAGCTCCATGTAGTGAGGCTGAGGTATGCTGGGAGCTGTTTGGAGCTGGGGGGGTTAGGTGGTATATTGGAGCCAGTTGCCCGGGTTATTCCCGGTGTCTATAGGGGGTGCCCATGAGCCCTTTATATATTAAACATATATAAACATGTTAGAAACATATTAAACATGTTAGATAGGTAGAGGAGGTAAACTTTAACATATGAAACATATGAGGTACGAGCCGGTAGCCGGCGGTTCATGAGGTCTTTTTCCCGGATGCACCCTTGCTGTTCGGGACAAACGGGACGACATTGGCCGGGTCCCAGGCCGTTGTTTTCGGAGGGGTTGCAAGTCCTAGGTTGGCCACCACAGTGTCCATCTCAGCTATGTCCTTGACTCGTTGTTCAGTGCCCTGATGCTGTATGATAAGCACATGTGCTGGTCCCCAGCGGTAGGTCACTACGCTGGCCATTAGTAGCGTTGTCAGCGGACGGAGGGTTTGTCGCCAACGCAGGGTAGTGCGTGACAGGTCGGAATAAAATGCTATGTCCATGCCCTCAAAGCTAAGTGGTGTCTTCCCCTTGATGGCGCTCATTAGTGCTGCTTTATCTTGCCCGTTTTGGAGTTTGATCAGGAGATCGCCTGTTGGGGCACCTGTGAGTTGTGGTGGTTTGGGTAGGCGGAACATGCCATCCAACTGTATCCCCTTCGCTTGTCTGGGGGGCAGCAGGGTTGAGAATAGCATGCGGAGGAGATGGGGCATTTCAGCTGGGGACACGGTGTCAGAAATGCCGCGGATTTTGATATGTTTCCACCTGCGTTTATCTTCCATGGCAGCTATTTGGTGGGACATTGCAGTGTGGGCCATGGTGAGGTCTCTCACCTGTGTCTGGAGGTCAAGCACCTGTGCTGAGTGCGTTTGAGTGAGATGTTCTACAGTGGTGAGGCGGGCTGTGAACTCTCTGACATCTCCCCTTACTTGGGATATCTCCACGGATAGCGACTAGCGTAGGTCCGAAAGGAGAGCTGTGAGTATTTCTGTAGTGATCGGGTGATCCATTGGTGGCTGTGCTGGCTTTTCCGGCCCTCGAAATCCCAGATTCTCCGAGTAGTGCAGCGCAGTGTATCTGAGCTGTCGGAGTAGTCGTCGATGTCGGACGCCATTTTAGGTCCCGCCGCGCCATGCGGCCTTCTCAAAAGTTCGCCGATATCGGCAGATTGCCTGGGCCGATCAGGTCTTAGTTTTTTAGTTTTCTTCCCCATTGGTATTGGGGTGTCGTCGGGCTTTTTGCAGTGCCGTTGGCTGCCGGTTCCGGCTGAATTTGGGGCTTTAGGGTTCTCGCTTGACGGAGCACTGTGAGTGTGCGACCGTTCAGTTTAGGCGCTGGCTCCCCCCTTTACTTATATTAATTGTATTTGTTGTATATGGAATGCGGGTTGTTACATAGGGGAGTCAGTTTGACAGTTCCCAGGGTGGCAAGCTACAGAACGCAATGTCCAGACCTCGCGGTGTTACAGAGCACAGTTTCTGGATGTGTTTTATGCTGAGAAGCTCTGGAAAATTTCATGTAGGCGGTAACGGGTGACACACCAATCATTAGGCAGGAGAATAAGCAACTATATTAGCCAAAAAATTAACGGTGTGTAAAATTTCTGGTTTTCCAAGCATATAGTGGCAGTACAGTACAAGTGGGATATAGCAAGATTCCAAGAAAAAGGATGGGTGAATCACAAGATGACAGCCTGAAGCACCTTAAGCAGCTTCTGAGGAAAAAATAAATGTCTAGCCTCTAATGCCTCATAAGGTGCTAAAGAATGACCATATCTTCTGGAGCCTTCTCAGCCACTGCTCTGGTGGAGTGCGCCTTCACTGGAAAAGGTAATATGAGACCACTGACCTTCTATGCCAACCTAAAAGTATTTATCTGTTATCTGGCAATATTAGTTTAGAGCAGCGTTTCCCAATTGGTGTTCTGAAGAACCCTAGGGTTCCACAGAACACTAATTGGGGTTCCGCCCAAAAAAAAAAAAAAATGGCTGCGGGCGGCGAGGGAGCAGTGAGCAGTGATCTCCCTGCTCAGCTCCCTCGCGCACCTCCACTGTCCACTGCTTCCTCGCCGCACGCCTCCACTGTCCACCTGTCTGCCAGATCTCCTGACCGCCAAGCTGCAGCCAGCCCCACTGGACCACAGGGACTTCATGCAGGCAGCCCCACTGGACCCCAGGGACTCCATGCCAGCACTCCTAAAGGTGGGGGGGGGGGGGGGGTGGAGTAAAATGTAAAATAAATAAATGTATGTGTCTCTGTTAGGGAGTTTGCATGTGTTTGTGTGTTTGTCAGTGAGAGTGAATGTGTGCTTGTCAGTGAGTGTATGTGTTTGGCAGTGAGAATGTATCTGTTCTTGTCAATGAGAGTGTATATGTGTTTGTATGTGTGTCTGTAAAAGAGTGTGTGTTTGTCAGTGAGAGTGTATGTGTGTATGTCAAAGAGTGTGTGTTTGTCAGTGAGAGTGTATGTGTGTATGTGAAAGAGTGTGTGTGTGTCTGTCAAAGAATAAGTGTGTGTCAGTGTGTGTATCTGTGTCAAGGTTTGTGTATGTGTCACTGTGTGCATCTAAGTGTTTGTATGTGCCAGTATGTATCATTTTATTTGTATGTGCCTGTGTGTGTGTCAGTTTGTATCTGTGGGTGCAAGTGTGTGTATGTCACTGTGTGTATCTGAGTGTATGTGTGTGTGTATTTGTGAGTCAAGGTGTGTGTATCTGTGTGTCAGTGTGTATATGTGTGCCAGTGTGTGTGTATGTCTGTGTGTCAGATACATATACACACTGACACAGAGATACACACACTGGCACATGCAAACACAGATACACACACCTTGACACACAGATACATACATACACACTGTGTGTCAAGGTGTGTGTATCTGTGTGCCACTATCTGCCAGTGTGTGTATCTGTGTGTCAAATTCATACGCACTGGCACATACATACACACACACACACACAGATACACACTGCGTGTCAAGGTGTGTGTTTATCTGTGTCAGTGTGTGTATCTTTGTGCCACTATCTGCCAGTGTGTATCTGTGTGTCAGATTCATACACACTGGCACATACAAACACAAATAGACACACCTTGACACACCGGGGTTCCACGATGTTGATACACTATGTCAAAGGGTTCCACGGGAAAAATTAATTGGGAAACCCTGGTTTAGAGGCTTCTTTGCCTAGGCGTTTTCCATGAAAATTCGCGAACAGGTGATCTAAAGACCTGAAGTCAGCTGAGCAGTGAAGATAGATTCTTAAAGCTAATTTGACATTCAAAAGGTGACACTTTTCTTCTTTCAGAGAGGAAGGAGACTGGCAAAATGAGGGAAGTAAGATTGGCTGATCAATATAGTCTTTGAAAGAACTTTGGGCAGAAATGAACGGTTTCAGGTGCAAAACTACTTTGTCTAGGTGAAAATGGTAAAATGGAGAGAGTTTGAGAGATCTCACCTACCCTCCTGGCAGATGTAATCACCACTGGAAAAGCCTTATGGAAAATAGCAGTTCAAACTAAGGAGCTTAGGCTTAGGATTTCTTTTAACAATTCAAATGTCTGAGAGAGATTTTCTTGAAACCAGCTAAGAAAAGATTTCATCTCCTTCTGCTTTGTTTTTTCCAATAATTCAGCAGAATTTGGTTGCAAGTCTTTGTATTGCATCCATCTGGAAGCGGCGTAGCATACTCACTTCAGGTTAAATACTTAGACTTATAAGAAGCTATTATAGGTGAACAGGGCCGCCACCAGAAATTTTGGGGGCCCTAACTCAGCTCAGGGTCTGAGCACCCTGGGGCCTGCCTCCAATCCCGCCCACAGGGTCCACCTCCAAATCCCACCCATAGGAATACACACACAGACATAAAAACACACACTGATACAAAAGGACACAGATACACACACACACACATAGATACATACTAACAGACACACATACTGAAACAGACATACAAGCATATAGGCATACATACTGACACACACATACTATGACATACACACATATACAGATACACAGGCATACATAGTGACAGATAGACACATACTAACATACATACAGACACACATGCATGAGGACATACACATACATACACCGACATACATACACACAGACATACATTCATTCATACTGGCACACATACATAAATACATAGAATATCCAAAATGGACATCGTTCGAGCATTCGACTGGCATATAGAGATGGTGCTACAGACAAGCCGGTAGCAAAACATTTTTTAGCCCAACAACATCCCATACATGCATACATACATATATACATACATACATAATGACAGGGGTCCTCAAACTTTTTAAACAGGGGGCCAGTTCACGGTCCCTCAGACACTGTTGGGGGCCGGACAATAAACAATATGAACGAATTCCTATGCACACTGCACACACACACACACAAGGACATAAATACACACACACATCCTGACATACATACATATATATAAACAGACAGACACAGACATATACATACATATTGAAATACATACAGATACATACACACACACAGACAGACAGATATGCATACATACACATACTGACTTACACACACAGACATACATACTGACATACATACATACTGACACATACATACACACATACATACCGACATACATACATACTGACACACATACATACATACATAAATACTAACACACATACATACACACATACTAACATACATACATACATAGATATATAGATACATACTGACATACACACATACATACTGACATACATCCATAGATACATACTGACATACACACATACACGCTAACATACATACATACTGACATACGTACATAGATACATACTGACAAACACACATACATACTGACATACATACATACTGACATACACACATACATACTAACATACACAAATACAGCTAATCTTGCTTACTTTTTTTTGCAGGTGGAAGGCTGTGGCTGATGGGAGTTGGCGTGGCTCCCGCGGCCTGGCTTTCTTCCCTCCCGCGCAGCGCGGAGGGAGCTGGGAGGAAGTGACGGCCATTTCCTCCCAGCAGTACTTTGCGGCTGCAATTTTTTTAAAGGAGCCCAGTCGCGCTATTGCACGGCTGCAGCGCTGACCGGGCCCCTGAAGATATAGAGCCTATCTGGTGGCCCTAAGTGCGAATGCCACCGATAGTCCCCAACAGCGTGCCGGCCCCGGTGCAACTGCACCGGCGGCAGTTCCGCCGCTACACGTGGGGCCCGGGTGTCCGGGCCCCCCAGGGCCACCAGGCCCGTGACAACCGTCATGGTTGTCACCCCCTGATGGCGGCCCTGTAGGTGAAGGGGTGGGCACTCCCCCAGGCAACAACATATGTGCCTCACCAGAATGTTGGCGGTACAAGAAAGTAGTAGTGAGGTAATTTTGGGAATGGCAGCATTTATAGGGTGAGTAGGAGGGCTTTACAATTGTTTTATGTTTTTTTCCACAGAGTTACTTGTACAGCACTAGAAAGTTCATCCCACTTTACTAAAGTGCCACTATACAGTTGTGCTCAAAAGTTTGCATACCCTTGGAGAAGTGGTAATATATGTACATTTTTTTAAAGAAAACATGAGTGAACAGGCAAAACATATTTCTCTTGGGATTTATATTCAACTGTAGATTATAACAGAATTGCACAATCAGAAAACAAAACATGAATGAATGGCACAATCATAAAAGAAATAAAAATAAAAAGACCCCTGTTCAAAAGACTCTTAATTACCTCTTAATACTGTGTTTTTCCCTGGTTTGCATCAATGACAGTGTGCAGTCTTTTGTAATAGAAGCCTATGAGGCCTCTAATTCTTGAGGGTGGTATAGCTGCCCATTTGTCTTTGCAAAATGCCTCCAGGTCATGCAAAGTCTTTGGTCGTCTTGCATGAACTGCATGTCTGAGATCTCCTCAGAGTGGCTCGATGATATTAAGGTCAGGAGACTGTTATGGCCACTCCAGAACCTTAACCTTTTTCTGCTGTAACCACTGGAGGGTCAGCTTGGCCTTGTGCTTAGCACCATTGTCATGCTGGAAAGTCCAAGATCGTCCCATGCGCAGCCTTCGTTTAGAAGAATGCAAATTGTCTGTCAGTATTTTCTGAGAGCATGCTGCATTCAATTTGCCATCAATTTTCACAAGATTACCCGTGCCCTTAGAGGACACCCCCCTGCCCAAAACATCAGGGAGCCACCACCATGCTTCCCATTGGGGATGGTATTCTTTTCACTAAAGGCCTTGTTGACCCCTCTTCAAACATAGTGCTTATGGTTGTGACCATAAAGCTCAATTTTGGTCTCATCACTCAAAATTACAGTGTGCCAGAAGCTGTGATTTCGTGTCAAGGTTTTGTCGGGCATATTGTAACCGGGCTTTTTTGTGGCATTGACGCAGTAAAGGCTTCTTTCTAGCAACTGGACCATGCAGCTCATTTTTGTTGAAGTATCGTCGTATTCTGCTCCTAGAAACAACCACATCGTCTTTTTCCAGAGCAGCCTGTATTTCTCCTGAGGTTACCTGTGGGTTTTTCTTTGTATCCCGAACAATTCTTCTGGCACTTGTGGCTGAAATCTTTCTTGGTCTACCTGACCTTGGCTTGGTATCAAGAGATCCCTGAATTGTCCACTTCTTAATATGTGATTTAACAGTACTGATTTGACTCTTTAAGGCTTTGGATATCTTTATTTTTATCCTTTTCCCATTACCTTGCTACGCAGGTCTTTTGACAGTTCTTTTCTGCTCCCCATGGCTCAAAATTTAGCCTGCTCAGTGCATCCACGTGAGAGCTAACTCTGTAACAAGGCCAAACATTCAAGGGTATGTAAACTTTTGATCAGGGCCATTTGGTTGATTTCTGTTATTATTATGATCACTATCCTTCAATAAATGAATTTTTTTTTGCATGATCGGTCATATTTTCAAAATCAATACCAAAATTTCACAATTTTTGCCAGGGTAAACTTTTGAGCGCAATTGTATGCTAGAAAAAAAATGTAACAAATTCACCCATCAATAATACAAACATTCAAAGCATGTATTTACCAAATAAAATGTGTGTGCAAAGTATAGGACAAGACACATAAATATTTTGATTTTGAAAATACGGTAATATATCTATTTTTGTAGAACTTTTTTCTTGTCTGCTCCCTTTTAAAACATTTGCCATTTACAGTAATCAAGAGTATATATTACAGAAATGTCCATATTAGAAGGTAGTTCTTCAACATAAATAATGAAACTTGTGCACATTCCATTATGAAATACAGAATTCTGCAGAAATCAAATTGTGCTAAAGAAACAAATGTGAGCAAAGATACTTAGTACTCATTTGAAATATGTGTACAAACTATTAAAAAGCTGTTTTAATATGTTATGATCTTCATCACTTGTTAAAGATTAAATTCAGTAAACATGCTACAAGATACACACTGGGAAAGGTTCTTTGCTATGGCTTGTACTTTCAAATAGCAGATTTACAACAATTCTCCGAGCCATAGTGGTTAGATAATCTTTTACCACTGGACCTCAACATACCTTCCCACTATCACAAATATCCACACAAAAAACGGAATTCCAGGGCACACCCAAAAGCATACATTTCTGATTAGTGGAGATATTGCCATATGCTGTAACCAAATCCCCATTTATTTTTTGAATTCTTTATTTTTGTGGGTATGCGTATAAACCACTTTACTTCTTGTGCAAAAATGAACAATAAGTACAAGTTACAAAAAGAAAAAAAAGACAGTGTATAGCACGTATAACAGCACAGATACTGATTCCACCCATTTTGCTATTTAACCAAATCCCCATATTTGTTTGCTAAGATAGGTAATTTTACATAAACTTGCAAAATGTAAAACTGTGTGTTGTTCCTTAATCTGGATTTTGCATATATTATTGATCTTTACAACATGTTCTGACTGCGCGACCTAATTCCATTATTCCTGTGGCTATATAACAGCAAGGACAAAACTACAAAAAATGATTTCAAATGTAGAAACTATATATCAATAATTACAAACTAAGCTAAAAGCCAATTTCAAAACAATCTTGAGGTTAATAAGTTTTTTTCTTAGAGTACCACATGCTTGTAGTGTTGCCATATCCAAAAGGCATCAGAAGGCTGGAACATGATGTCACAGTGATTGCATATCTCCCATGATCAGGACTTATGTCACCGCCAACACCCATAATAGGTGGGCCTGCTTGGAGAAAGGGTGGCACTGAAGGGGAATGTTTGACCGGCAACCAATATACAAGGTCTTGCAGAGAGTACTGCTAAAGCAATCTCTGATAGGTCTTGTGCACAGCACAAGCACGTCTGAAGATGTTCTCTTGTTATGTTGCCCGAGTACAGTTCCTTGATGCTGGACACCAGGGAACTAAATCAGGACTGCAGGATAGGACTCCGAAATTGAGACTGTCAGAGAGCCTGTGAGAAATGACTGTAGCAGTACTCATCTGATCCATGAGCCAGCCGGGGTCCTCTGCTCGCCTATACACACGTCCCGTGCGATCTCTTCTATTGAACAATCACGCGGCCCACCTCACAAGCACGCTCTTAATGGGGCAATGGGAGCCCCAAGTAATTTTCAGCACTCATTGGTCCACAACATTCTGGCACCCCCATGCATACATGTTTTGGGTGTGTAGGCATGACGTGGATAAATTAAATGTGACTAAAAGGTATTTAAACCCCCCTAGCCCTGTATACTGTGCCCTTTTGTGGTTTCTGTCCCAGTACCCTTTAGTGCGTTCCTTTTTCTCTTGTGTTATATTCTGTTATTGACCTTGACTTTGTTACTGACTCTACGTTTCTCTTTAACCCTTTACTATGTTGTTTGCCTGTCACTAAAATGGCAGCTTTTACAGTGCTAAGCCTCCAGGGACAGGCTATAGATACCAGAACCACTACATTAAAGGGACTCTCCAGTGCCAGGACAACAAACTTTTTTCCTGGCACTGCAGGTCCCCTCTCCCTCCCACCCCCCATCCCAAGTTGTTGAAGGGGTTAAAACCCCTTCAGTGACTTACCTGTATCCAGCGCCGATGTCTCTTGGCGCTGGTTCAGGATCCGCCCACGCTCAACCCCCGCCGACGTCAGCCGTATTGTAAACATTAAGCTCTCAGCCAATCAGTTCTCAATCCAATCAGCAGCACCCCTTGTCCAAGGCTTTGTCTTTCAAGATTCTGAGCAGCGGAAGGACAGGGGACCGAGCGATCCCTCCGTATCCCTGGATACAGAGTTTCGGGTCAGCCCCTAAAGGTAAGTCTGTGCCAGAAACCTCCTGGCACCATGACAAGTTCAACTTTAATCTTCCTCTAGATATCTAATGATATTCTGATAGCCAAAGAGAAGAATGAAAATAAATAATTCAGGAAAGCATGAACACAACATTAAATGGGAACATAGTCACAAGTATTTATAGAGAAGAAATGATTTATCGCATAGTATAAATAGTTTTCCTTTAAGTAAGGTGAGAGACAATGTGAATCTTGGTGTTTTTTTTATTTATCTAACACATATGATGTGAAGGGCATTCATTCACAAGATGAAGGGCCTAGAAACTAGTCACTGTTCTATTGGCATGGGGAGTGATTTTCTCAGGTTGCATATATACCTTCCTAATCAAAGCTAGATAACGTTACATCCAAAGCCATTCCATCTCAGTTTCATAAAAATTAACAATTACTGAGTTTTATCTTTTTTTTTTCAAAAGAAAATATACATGTTATTTGTATAGCACATTTTCTTTGCAGTATTTAAATCTCAGCTTGTAGCTGCAGATCTATTATCTACCCCTTTATGTCTTCACCAGGTAAGACTTTTTGTGGCTGTCAATTCGCAGAACTCTCAATGAGAAGTCTTTGCAAGGCAGGTGCTCTGGGCAATTGCCTGACTCTTGAGTCATACAAATCACTTCAAGGTTACGCAGAAAGGTTTCCTTGTTATCGTAAGGATTATGAAATAAAAGAAAAGCTTCATTTCCTGAATGATATAAGCAGCAGAATCTACCTTGAGAAGAAATGAATATAAGCAAAACTTCCATATCCTCATAAAAAAGCAGGAAATGAAAACAAACAACAAAAAACCGGACAGGACTTGTCAAACTGGGGAGGAAAAGTGAGAAGGAACACTCACAGTCACTCTCAAAAACATTTTGTATAATAATCCTTTCATCAAGTTTTGCAAGGAAATAGATTATTTTGTAAATTAAGTATATGCAAATAAATAAGAAAAACTGACAGGATCCTTCAGCCATATACCTACACCTTTGGTTAAAGAGTGTTTTAAAGCTGACAGTCTTCATGATCTTCCATGCTTCACTTCCTGTACATAAGCAAGGGACGACCACAGAGACTAATTGTTGGATTTCAAACACTGTCTGAACCAAGGTGTATGTATATGGCTAAATGATTATGTAATTGTCAGGATTACAAGCTGATCCAGCACGCAGAGCTGTGTCACACCTAGGACTAAGGATAATGTATAACTGGACCTTAGAATGGCTGGACTTAACGTATTCAAGAATAGTCAAAATACTTGCCGAGGTCAAGAACACAGAATCAGACACAACGATGAGGGAAAGCCAAAAGTCAAGGATACCAGAATTCAGGGAAGTCAAAACGAAGCCAAAGTCAAATACCAGAAAATCAAGATCAGGAACGCACTCTCGGATTACCATCAGGATGAAACCACGATATGGCAATGAGTAAAAGGAGAATTAGGTGTAAATACCCCTCCTGTGGATCTGATAGGCTGTTACCGGCATGATTGCTGCTTGGCACAACTTTTCCTGTCAAGACGGTAAATGCCATTAACCACATTTTTATGTGTGGATGAATACGTGACATTTCCCCCCACCTGAAGACTGCCCACCGGGTGGGCAGGACCAGGTTTGATAGGAAACTATCATCATGGCCCCCCCTACATCATGCTGTGCCCCCCCTTGGGTCCCCCCAAATGCCGTCAACTTGCCCCTCCCCCACCGAAAATAGTGCAGCTGCCATCTGTGGACCTACCTCATTAGGGGCTCGGTCGGGTGCTGCAGCCCTTTGGCAGACCGGGCCCCTTTAAAGTTGCAGGGAGTGCTGGGAGGAAGTGACTGTTACTTCCTCCCAGCTTACAGACCGCGCAGGCTGAGAAGACACAGGATGCAGGCAGCTGAGAGAGAGGGAGGAGGGAGGGAGGAGAGAGAGCTCTGCAGCTTCAGACTCCCACCAGGGTCAGCCAGCCCCAGAAACTCACCTCCCTGCAACCAAAAGGTATGGAAGGGGCAGGGTGGGTGGTTAACATTATGGAAGCTGCAAATTGTGTTTGCCAGTGTGTATGTTTAGGTATGTGTACATCTGTGTGTATCTGTGAGTGTCTGTGTGTATCTGTATCTGTGAGTGTCAGTGTGTATCGGTGAGTGTATCTGTGAGTGTCAGTGTCAGTGTGTATGTGTGTATGTGTTTGTTTATCTGTGAGTGTCAGTGTGTATCTGTGAGTGTCAGTGTGTATGTGTGAGTGTCAGTGTGTATGTGTGTCAGTGTGTATGTGTGTGTATCTGTATCTGCGAGTGTCAGTGTATATGTGTGTGTATGTGTGCGTATCTGTGAGTGTCAGTGTGTATCTGTATCTGCGAGTGTCAGTGTGTGTATCTATGTGTGCGGATCTGTGAGTGTCAGTGTGTATATGTGAGTATCAGTGTGTATGTGTGTGTATCTGTGAGTGTCAGTGTGTATCTTTGAGTGTCAGTGTGTATGTGTGTGTATCTGTGAGTGTCAGTGTGCATCTGTGAGTGTCGGTGTGCATCTGTGAGTGTCGGTGTGCATCTGTGAGTATGTGTGCATCTGGGTGTGTCAGTGTGTATCTGTGAGTGTCAGTGTGTATCTGTGAGTGTCAGTGTGTATCTGTGAGTATGTTTGTGTGTTAGTGTGTATCTGTGTGTACCACTGCACTCAGGTTCCGCTTTTCACTCTGGCCCACAGCCTCAGAGGTGTTCTGCATTAGAAAGACACTGCTAATCCGTCGAACAATACAAGGTAATAGAATATACAGGCAACACTCCGGGTACTGAAGGTGTATTTATTGAAGGGTAGAACACCACATAAAAGTGCAACTTTTCAGCCCTAGACAGACTTAAACATGATTAAGGCCCTCTAGGGCCGAAACGTTGCACGTTTGCACTTTTAAGGTGTTCTATACTCCAATAAATATATCTGTTTTGTCTGTATATTCTATTGCCTTGTATCTGTGTGTGTGTGTATGTGAAGGTATGTGTGTCATTTTGTGTATATTTAGGGATGTGTGTGTGTGTGTGCGCATGTGTAGGTATGTGTGTGTATATGTGTGTGTATATGTGTAGGTATGTGTATCTGTGTATGTAGGTATCTGTGTGTGAATGTGTAGGTATAGGTGTGTATCTGTGGGTGTGCCAGTGTATGTGTGTGACGGTATATGTTTTTCTCTGTGTGTATGTGCCAGTGTGTTATTGTGTTTTCATATCACTGTGTGTGGCCAAATATCTGTACAGCCTCCTATCCCCTAAACAAGAGTCCCCTATTCCTCCGCTGCAGCCCTTTTCACCCCGCTCTAGCCCACCACCAGTGCCCCTCCCGAGATTTGGTTCTGGATCCGCCACTGCTCGGCAGTCTGTGTGTGTGTGTATGGACTCAGCAGTCTGTGTGTGTGTGTATGGACTCAGCAGTCTGTGTGTGTGTATGGACTCAGCAGTCTGTGTGTGTGTGTATGGACTCAGCAGTCTGTGTGTGTGTGTGTGTGTGTGTGTGTATGGACTCAGCAGTGTGTGTGTATGTATGGACTCAGCAGTCTGTATGTGTGTATGGACTCAGCAGTCTGTGTGTGTGTGTGTGTGTTTGTGTGTATGGTCAGCAGTCTGTCTCTCTGTGTGTGTAAGGACTCAGCAGTCTGTGTGTGTGTGTGTGTGTGTGTATGGTCAGCAATCTGTCTCTCTGTGTGTGTAAGGACTCAGCAGTCTGTGTGTGTGTATGGACTCAGCAGTGTGTGTGTGTGTATGGACTCAGCAGTCTGTGTGTGTGTATGGACTCAGCAGTCTGTCTGTGTGTGTGTGTGTGTATGGACTCAGCAGTGTGTGTGTATGTATGGACTCAGCAGTCTGTATGTGTGTATGGACTCAGCAGTCTGTGTGTGTGTGTGTGTATGGTCAGCAGTCTGTCTCTCTGTGTGTGTAAGGACTCAGCAGTCTGTGTGTGTGTGTGTGTGTGTGTGTATGGACTGTATCAACTGAAATGTGTTTGTTTTTTAATAATCCTTGGTGGAAAATAATGAATTCTCCACCAGGGATTATAAAAAAAAAAAAAAACACATTGTGTCGGGGGCGGGGCTTAACATGCAGCAGGGATGGGGTCAAACTGCGGTGAGGGCGGGGTTAAATGTGCCCCCTTTTGTCTCTGGCCCACCATGTGCCCCCCCTAAAAATGAATCCTAGAGACGCCACTGCCGATTGCAAACAAGCAGTTTGAGCAAGGACACATGAAAAGTATAAGGTCAAACTGCGGTGAGGGCGGGGTTAAATGTGCCCCCCTACTTTTGTCTCTGGCCCACCATGTGCCCCCCCTAAAAATGAAAAAGTAAGGATGCTGGAAGGGCCTCCGAAAAAGAAACAGGGTTGATTATCCTAACCAAACGAAAAGGACAAGGAACCTCGGAGCAAACTTCATGCAAGGAACCTTCAACCTGATGTAGCGTGAGGATAAGCAAACCCGATCACCCATGAAACTTAAAGCGAGCAGCCGCAGTTTCAAGAGAGGAGTGAACCTTAGTCCAGGTATCACGAATAGAGGTAAGGTGATCATCCAGAGTAGGGATAGCCGTATCAGAAAACACAGCAGGGAGAACAGCAGGATGACGACCCGTATTGACTTAAAACGGACTATGCCCAGATGAGTCATGGGTAACGTTATTCCTTGCAAATGCACCCCTTTTAGACTGTGTACTATTCACGAAGCAACGTACAGCTCAAGTGATTGGTTAGCTCTTTCAGCCGTACCATTAGTTTGGGGATGGTAAGCAGGGGAAAATGACAATTAAATGTCCAACTGTTTATTGAATGCCCTCTAAAACCGTGACACAAATTGGGAACCCCTGTCAGACACAATATTATTAGGAATACCATGTAGCCTGACAATATCGCGTATAAATATGTGCACCAGGTCCTGAGACGATGGCAATTTTTTAAGTGGAGTAAAGTGTGCCATTTTGGAAAAACGGTCAACTACCATGAGGATGGTTGTATACCCATTGGAACTAGGCAGTTCAACAATGAAATCCATCGATAAATGAGACCATAGGATAGTGGGTATAGGAAGTAGCTGTAATAATCCACACAGAAGTTTATGAGGAACCTATGCTTCTACATAATCTTTAATACCACTCCTGAGTGACTCCCACCACAATGACCTGGAAATGGTATTATTAATACCCGGATGCCCAGCGGTCATATTGACATGGAATACCTTCAGCACCTCTTTCCTGTCAGGCAATGGAATAAACAATTTATCTTGAGGTTTGTTGCAAGGTGCCTGGGGCTGAGCTGCCATGATAGCACGGAGCAAAGGGGATGATAAAGAAAGGACAGTGGATGGAATAATACACGCAGGAGAAATAATAGGGGATGTATTTTGTTCTAGATCCGATTCAATGTCAAATTGCCTAGACAGGGCGTCAGCTTTAACGTTCTTAGAACCGGGTCTGTAGGTGATAATGAAGTTAAAGCGAGACATAAATAATTACCATCTAGCTTGTATTCAGTAATGATCAGAATGGGATCCTTGGAACCCTCCAAACGATGTCGCCATTCCTTAAGCGCAGGTCCCCTCTCCCTAACAGTTCTCTATTACCAATGTCATAGTTACGCTCGGCAGGAGACAACTTTCTGGAGAAGTAACCACAAGAATGCAAAGGGGCATCCTGACTCTCTCTCTGTGAGAAAAACAGCCCCGACCCCTGTCTTGCAGACGTCAACTTTAAGTAGGAAAGATTTACTAGTGTCAGGATGTCTTAATATATCAGCAGATGCGAACATTTGTTTAAGAAGCTCAAAAGCCTCTTTAGGCCATATAGTACAATTAGCCCCCTTGCGTGTCATATTGGTGATAGGGGCTATTACTGAAGAGAAACCTTTGATGAATCTCCTATAATAGTTAGAGAAACCAATAAACCTTTGGATGGCTTTTAACCCATTGGGTAACGGCTAGTGTAGAATGGCCTCTAGTTTGCGAGGATCCATTTGGAAACTAGAGGCACCGATATCGCTACTTAACTGCGACCTACGCCTGTTCGCTAAAATACTAGCTATGAGGTTGACCCCACACATACCAGACTTAATCTCTCCCGACCAAGTAGGATTCGTCCCCCACAGGGAAGCCAGGGATAATACGGTCCGGGCCCTTTCTCTGATCCACCGCGCGCAGCGCACTTCGGAGAGCCTTCTCCTCCTCTCTACGGATGCGGAGAAGGCCTTCGACAGGGTGGCGTGGGACTACCTATTCTCGGTACTGGAACACGTCGGCCTGGGGACCCATATGCGCCAGTGGATAGAATCTCTTTACTCTTCCCCCACGGCCAGGGTGTGCATAAACGGGGTCTATACAGATGCATTCCCGGTTAGGAACGGAACCAGGCAGGGCTGCCCCCTATCGCCACTCTTATTCATCCTGGCCCTGGAGCCCTTCCTACAAGCAGTAAGGGACAACCCAGATATCTCGGGGGTGACGGTGGGGGCAGACCACCACAAAATCGCAGCATACGCGGATGATATGCTATTTTTCATCACTAACCCAGAAATCTCCCTCCCAAACCTCATGGCAGAGTTTAAGACATACGGCCAAATCGCCAACCTCAAGATTAATTATGCTAAATCCTCTATCCTCAACATTGGCTCCCCCAGGGGGAGGGCAGACCAAATCCGACGAAACTTCCCCTTCCAATGGCGAGACACCGCTATTAAATACCTGGGCGTGAGGCTCACGGCCGACCTATCCAAACTTTACCATACTAACTTCACCCCACTGCTGGGAACCATACGGAAGAATCTGACAGAATGGGCCACACCTCACTTTTCCTGGCTTGGCAGGGTTGCCATCGCCAAAATGAACATTCTCCCACGGGTACTTTACCTATTTCAGACAATACCAATCTCACTTCCTACCACCTTCTTCTCAGCACTCCGAACCCTCCTCATTAAATTTATCTGGAAAGGCACTAAACCCAGACTCAAGTACACACAACTCACACTCCCCAAAACAGCAGGTGGCCTGGCAGTTCCTGACCTCAAACTGTATTACCAAGCATGCCACATGCAACGGGCCCTGGAATGGGCAAAGGAGGGAATCAGCAAACCCTGGAAGGCCATCGAAACACATCACGCAGGCAGGCCCCTCGCGGCCCTTCTGTGGTTGGACCCCTCGGTTGGTAGGCGGTCAGTGCACCAACAACCCTTCATCGCCGCCACTCTAACCTTATGGCACTCACAAGCGAGGAAACTACGCCTCTCCTCCTTCCCATCCCCACTGCTACCGTTGGTATACAACCCGGACTTTGAACCGGGGGTAAGACCAGGAAACCTCCGCAGCGTCCTCCCACAAAACTTACCCAGACTCCGAGACATGACGGCCAATGGGAAAATCTTGCCCCTACAGACGCTCACGGGCACACCCACCCACCCCTTCATGACGACATTCAGATACACCCAAATTAAGAACTACATCACCGCCATACCACAACACCCCGACGTATATAGGGACCTTACACCATTCGAACAGTTGTGCCAGGACCCGGAGCCCTTGCCCCATAGCGTATCCTTCCTCTACTCTATGCTACAACGACAACAGGGACACCCCCCACCCCCCTTCATGTCCAAATGGGAGACTGCCATAGGAGAAATACTCACCGAGACCCAGTGGCACAAGATCTGTGACCTAGTATACCACTGCGCAATAGCTAGCAAAACACAGGAAACGGCCTACAAGGTCCTCACACAATGGTACCTGACACCAGAACGTTTACAGAGAATGCACTTAGACACGGACGGCCTATGTTGGAGGTGCAGGAGAGGGGTTGGATCCTTCCTCCACATATGGTGGGAATGCTCACTCATAGTACCGTTCTGGGAGAAAATAGCTGCCATAGTGGCCCTGTTCACGGACAACGCCCCACCCTTCCAGCCCGCCCCGTATCTCCTACATCACACGACAACCCCCACGCCACGATACAAACGCTCCCTGACCATCCGAATTCTTAATGTCGCAAAGCACCTAATTCCTTTACACTGGAAAAAAGACACAACCCCACCGCTCTCCCTGTGGTTTACTAGAATGGAGGAGTTACGAGTGACAGAGGCAAGCTGGTATTCAGCCCAAGACCGA
Organism: Pelobates fuscus; assembly: GCF_036172605.1. Classification (NCBI taxonomy): domain Eukaryota; kingdom Metazoa; phylum Chordata; class Amphibia; order Anura; family Pelobatidae; genus Pelobates; species Pelobates fuscus. The sequence continues at coordinate 193,287,877 of NC_086321.1, read as the reverse complement.
ATGCAGACATACTTAGACACATGGGCACCCTGGTTGACACGGGTGGGTACAGAGGCATTTCGGACTGTGCATTTGCAAATGGGGGGAGGAGCTGACGATCCCCAGGAGGAGACACTAGGAGACTAACGGGATAATCCACACTTGGCTCAAAACTCAGTACCTCCTTCCCACACCTATTCCACCCACCCCACCCCCTGTCAGGTCCAGGCGGAGCGAGGGATCGGGGGCTCGGGGAGCGGGGCGGGGACCAGCCCCACGGGGGCGTAAGTGGGGCTACGACACCTGTCGGGGTGCGGCCTTATGCGGTACCCAAAACAGCCTACGGCCTCACGGGGGTAGGGGGTGGAAGTGCGCCAGTATCCGTGTACTTTTGAACTAGCTATAAATGGTATCTTAGAATGCTAAATGCTAGTTGCTCTTACTTTCTGCAACTTGTTTGCTTCATCAGAACATTTATAGAATGCACCATTTTTAGGTACTGTGGCCGAAAACAAGTGCCTGTGACTCAGACTGGGTACAGGCCAGTAGAAGTTCTGAACGGTTCTTGTTTCGTTGTATTGGGGGTTTGTTTATCCACTCATTCGGCTCCCCACTCGGTATCTAGACTAATGGATGACTATGCTGCCCCTTCCCCCGAAAATTCATTCATACAAATACAAATACTTTAGTCTAGTATTAAACAATAGTATCCGTAATCCTGCATTCCAGGTATTTAAGCCTTCGTTCCATATACAAACGGAACGGCACTAGGCCTACAATCTAGAGTGCACTGCGTAGACCTAGAATTTGTACGTTTAACCCTCGATTCATTCACTCTCTCTTAGTAATTATGATGGGGATATAAATATGCCGAGTTATACTTTTGTTCAGAGCCATATGGCTGGTTTCGACTGTTTATCTGCTTATGTGTAAACCGACAGCTGGACCTGCGCGTCCATGCAATTTCAGGTGATTCGAGAGACCTGCGAGTCTCACATTGTTCATTGTGGAAAATACCTAAAATGATGATATGCTTTCAATAAAACCATATTTACAAAAAAAAAATATTATACCCCAAAAACTGTACCTCATGCTGATCAAATATGTATTTCTCAAGTTTACAATAAAGTCCATTATCGAGCAATGTTTGTAATACTTGTTTAACATGTTCATGATGAGACTGGAGGTCAGGGGAATAAATAAGGATATCATCCAGGTAAACTAGAACAAATGAATAGATATACTCCCTGAGTACATCGTAAATAAAATCCTGAAACACGGCCGGAGCATTGCATAAGCCGAAGGGCATGACAAGGTATTCATAATGCCCACTCCTAGTGTAAAATGTTGTCTTCCATTCGTGATCCTTCCTAATCCTCACCAAATTGTATACACTCCTAAGGTCAAATTTGGTAAAGATCTTAGCACCCTGGAGTCTATCAAGCAATTCGGATATAAGGGGAATGGGATAGGCATTCTTTATAGTAATCTTGTTTAATACCCTGTAGTCAATGCATCTTTTTTAGCTACAAAAAAGAATCCTGCTCCAGCAGGCGAGGATGATTTACGTATATGGCCTCTTCTTAACAATTCTGTGATGTACTCATCCATGATCTTACTTTCTTGTGGGGATAGGGCATAAACTGCCCCCTTAGGGGGCATAGCCCCAGGCAACAAATCTGTGTGGAGGAATGACCTGTGTGGAGGAAGAACATCAGTCTGGCTTTTACTAAACGCCCTCTAACCTCCCAATACTGTATGGGAATTTCGTGGGTCAGAGACATAGCAGCGGGTAAAGCAACAAAGCCCACTTTTTTAGTAAAGTGAAACATGCAGTTTTCCTGACAGTCTTTAACCCATTCAAGTATTTCCCCTTTAGTCCAGTCAATATAAGGGTTATGCTTGATGAGCCAAGGGAAACCTAATACGATGGGACAAGAAGGGGAAGGTAATGTCTTCCTTATGCAAAGCTCCTATCATAATGCAAATAGGCATGGTCTCATGGGTAATCAATGGTTGAGATAGTGGTCTCCCATCAATAGCCTCAACAGCTATAATGATGATCTCTCCTTGACTGGTATAGTGTGTTTCTTAACAAAATATAAATCAATAAAGTTACCAGCTGCACCTGAGTCAACCTGCGCTTTGCATGAAAAGTTCTTCTCATTGCAAAAGGCGGAAATGTGAAGGAGAAATCTGCTTCGGGAATTGGTTGAGGACGTATCCATTACACCTTAGACATGTCCCCTTAAGGTTCTTACGTGTGGAAGTTTTCCGGATGTATAGAACAAGCATCTCTCATGTGTCCTTTTTTGCCATAATATAAGCAAAGACCCTCTTTTTTCCTATACCGTTTCTCTGCCTCAGACAGTCCAGTAACCCCTAACTGCATAGGTTCGGGTTCAGACAGCGTCGGAAGGCCAGAGACAACAGGATTGGAGAATCGAGGTGCTAGTGACATAGTCAAATGTCTAGTTCTGTTTCTAGCAATTTCCCTGGTCCTGAGTCTATTATCGATCTGCTTAGGTAGGTCTTTGCCAGCAATTTCGTCAAGAATATTCTCGTATAATCCTTTTTTAAAAGCAGCGATTAATTCGTTATTAGTCCAGTCTACGTCACATGCCAAAGTACGAAATTCTATGGCATAATCTGAGAAATCCCCTACATTCCTGGATATTACCAGAAAAATGCGGGGGAGGAGATAAGGAGATCGTAGGTGCCTTATATACTGTAGGTGGAGGTACATTAGGCAGCGGTGACATAATCGGAGAAGCCTCAGGTTGTAAATGAGCCATCCTAGTAAGGAGCGTGCTAAAAGCCTGGGCAAATTGATCCTATTATTTGGAACGCGTACTAGGTATATGGGCGACTGGGATCGGGCAGTATGACGAGCAGTTCCGCAAGCGTTTGGTGGTTCGCCAGTCAACGGGGGCTGGGACCAAATGGACATTGGGCTCTGGCTGGCGATAAAGACTCGCCCGAATTCCCACCAAGTAGGCCTCTCGTCCTTTCTCGGGGGTGCCGACGCGAGGGCTTCACCCCCCACGTCAGCCAGTCAGCGCAGGATGGGATGTTGCTGGCAATACAATGATAGCCAGTGCAAGTATGGCGTGGGTTGTAGATTCAAGCAAGAGTGCTCAGGATGCGGGGTTCCCATCCCGCTGCTAGAGGGTTTCAATGAGCACCTTCTTCTTCTCGGAATCTTCAATTAGTGGGGGATCAACCTGTGGTGGTGCTGGACAAATTGGCTAAAGAAGTGGTGTTGGAATGCATGGCAGGTCCCTTTCGGGTGCCTCCTCTTCCCCATCTCAGGGTTTCACCCCTGGGTGTGGTTCCGAAGAAAGAACCATGGAAGTTTAGATTGATTCATCATTTATCGCATCCTCATGGAGGTTCGGTAAATCATGATATTGCAGCGGAGCTGTGTATGGTGTCCTATGCTTCGTTTGATGCGGCAGTGCAGTTGGTGCATGCGTCGGGTTCGGGGGTGTTGATGGCAAAAACTGATGTGGAGTCAGCATTTCATCTTCTTCCAGTTCATCCGGAGTGTCATCACCTTTTGGGTTGTAATTTTTGAGGGGCAATTCTATGTGGACCTGTGCCTCCCGATGGGGTGCGCAATTTCATGCTTCTACTTTGAGTGCTTTAGCTCATTTGTGGAGTGGGTGGTGAGGGTGGAGTCAGGTTGCAAGTCCATCCTTCATTACCTTGATGATTTTTTGTGCGTCAGTCCTGCCCATTCTCTGGTGTGCGCTCAGCTCCTTCAGTCGGTAGCTGATGTGGCAAGTTCTTTCAGAGTCCCGCTGGCTCCGGATAAGACTATGGGCCCTACATTACATATTTTGGTGTTTGGGCTTTCTTGGGATCGAGATTGATTAAATTGTGGGTGAGTGCCGCTTACCTGCGGTCAAGGTGGGGGGTCTGCGTGTGGCGGTCGAGGCAGCACGTTGTCTTTGCGTGTCAGATCATGCCCATGGTCAGGGTCGTTAATGGGCGTTTGGCGGCAGCAACGTCGGGGGTTGTGAGGTTGCACCACTATGTGTGCCTTACCCGACCGCTGCAAGAGGATTTGACGGTGTGGAGCGCTTTCCTCGACGGATATAATGGCAGGTCCTGCAGGCAGAAGCCAGAGGTTCTGAATTCCAACCTCCTGTTAGCAGATGCGGGGATTGGTGCCCGCCTAGGTACACACTAGGTTGTGTGGCTTGGGTTACCATTCAGGCGCTTCCTGGGTTCAGGGCATGCCCGGTATCCTGCTTCCAGGGGTTTTGTGCTGTTCGCCCACAGTCTATGGGCCCTTTGTTAATCCACGGGGATGGGAGTTACTTGTCCAAGTTTCAATTTATTAGGGTCTTTCGGATGGCGCTGGAATTACTTGGCATTCCGGGGAAGGAATTTGGGAAGCGATAGAGGCTTTTCGTTTAGGTTTCCCCAAGCAGGCTATCCAGAGGATTGGTAGATGGGAGTTTCGGTCCTACTTGCGCCCGACTGGGCTGATTGCGTTTTCACCTGTTTTATACCATAAATATGTCTCAGGTTTTTATTGGAGGGAGAATGGATGGTAAAGAAGGTTGGTTGCAATACCTGCACACATGTAGTTTAGAGCAGCTTCATGCAGTAGCTAAATTTTAGGTAGTTATTACCAAGTTTCCTAGTAGAAAGTGGGGAAATAATATAGGTTTGTAGAGGCTGTATGTGTTAGTAGTGAGAGCTTATTCTGTGTAAATGCTTATGTCTTGAGTAAATGTAACCTCGCTCTGGCAACATAATATGAATAATGAAGACCATTTGCAATTACCTACATGTCACCAGAATGCCTTATAAATGGAAGCCTTGCATACAAAGTTTAAAAAACAAATGTAAAGCTTGTCCACTTAACACATCCTCATAAGCACATGAAATACACTTGTTAATACAAATTTTATCATTTGTGTTTTGCTATAGTTTGTCCGCATTCTGAATGCAGGTTTGACTGTGAAATATTTACCTGCACAACAGCATATGGCATTATGCTCCAGTGAATAAGGCTGCATTATACCATAGATAAACTGGGCAGTCTGCTGATAATGCTGACATTAGGCAACTGAGAATTGTTTGACCTCAGGCCAGGGGCCAGAAATAACAAATATTTGGCCTGATATATGGGTAGTCAGCAAAAACCAACAGATCTGTATCCTCCCATAACTACCCTGAGCTTAGTGTGGTTAAATAGCTAGATATATGTTACCTGAATTTGCCTACATAAATTTAATGCCACTAATGGGGAGTGGGGACATTCAATAAATTTTATAAAGCAATAGAAAGATTTAAATAACTTTGCCAAATCAAATAACACAGATGGAGAAAAAACATTTGACAAGTACTAATTTTATTTAAAGGCACACTGTAATAAAAAATAGTAGCTATTATATGAATTAGATTTGTTCTTTATTCTTTTTACATTTATTGGCCCTCTATACATTAAAAAATAAATAAATAATTTTGCTGTCCCATGATGCCTTGGGTGCGCGCATACTGGCTTGGGTATCTAACTGAGAAATTCTGCATGTGCGCACGTGCATCTGCATAAGATTTCAGTAAAATAAAGTAAGATAGTGCAAATTGTGTGGTGGTTATGGTGCTTAGAGCACTTCTTCAATTGCTTTCTAAAAAAACAGGACATGAATAAGGCCCGCCATTTATAATAGACACATGAGCATTGAAACTGAAAATCTAATAAACAGTTTGTTAAAAAGGTAGCACACTATAAATTGACAGACCATTTATAACAGAAGTACTGGTTACTTTAGACCTGATTTGACATTTTTTTCCCCCAGTGCTGACATTTTGGATTATTTTTAGTCCTTTTAAAATCCCCACAACTTGCTGTTTTCCTGAATGTTACCCCAAATATCTGCTAGGTTGTCATCACATTTCAGTCAGGTGGCATAGTAACGCAATGGGCAGGTTAGTAATTATTCTACTCCATTCAAGATGTTATTTTAACACTCATCTGTCTTCTTATATTCTTTTCATACTCCTGATTTGTTTTTTTTTCTTAATACTTTTCATTTTTAATGTATTCATTACTCAGTACTGCACAATATGATAATGCTTAATAAACTCCATGGTACATGCTAGGCGTGAAGTGGAGATATGAATGATATACACTTATGGCGACAAAACAATCCCCTGCATGTTATGTTATGCTTATTTATACAAATTTCTATTCATTTCTTCACATATATGTCCGCCACTGAAGTTTGTGGGGAGATGATATTATAATCATTTATGTTTGATGCTAAATTCAACTGAATGTGTATTGCTACTCGTGTTTAACCCCTTAAGGACACATGACGTGTGACATGTCATGATTCCCTTTTATTCCAGAAGTTTGGTCCTTAAGGGGTTAATGTACATTCTCCAGACTGTTGATTGTTATTCTTATTGCATGCAATGGCTGAATGTAGTTGCTTTGTGTAATTTGGAATAGTGTGCACATGTAGTGAAATTAGTTTTACAGAGTTTTTACATGGAATCTTTAAAAGGAAACACTGTAGGCAACCAGACCACTTCGGTCTGGGTGCGGTGTCCCTTTTGCACTCAGTCCTGCAATGATAAACATGGCAGTTTCAGAGAAACTGTACATTGCAGCTCAAAGTCTACCCACAGTGGTGGTCTATCGGAGGGGGGAATACAGCTTTGCATTCCTGGCACTTATAGTATTCCTCTAATTGTCTAGACTCTAGAGTAATGTGGAAGTTCCACTTCTGGGTAAGCAGAATTTGAGTACGAGTAATAGGCAGAGAACATCAACATTACATATTTTGGTGAGCTGGAGGCTTGGCTGTGGGTATCTCCTTTTTGGTCAATTCAGTTGTAAACAGGTTGGCCCAGAACCGGGGGATAGGGGCGGGGGAGGGGGGGCAGTGTAGAGAAACTACAAAAAGGAAAATAGCACCATAACTAATACACCTGCATGTAGTGGTAATAGTGCCTATACTGCTTCTTTCACAAATTGCTCCCTTAGTTTGCTGCAATATATGTTCATGTGTATCATCATTGCGGTTCATTTTATAATTGCCTTTTACTAGTATTAGTGATACTGACCTGCTTCTACATTCAGTAATACTTTTGAATAAAGATTCAGTGTGGAACTATCATACTGTCAGAATTTATTTTCGTTCATTGTCTTAGATGGGTACATTATTGTGTGTCATCTAGTAATTACTAGTTTGTGCATGTATCTCAATAACTTAACTAGAACAGAACTAAGAAATATATAAATCCTCAACTTTTGGGAGTGTACACGGAAGTACACAAAGAACCACTGCTCCATGAGCAGAGAGCATCAGACTAGTTGGGATTCTGGATATCTGAGATATAATAACTGATGTTTGTATAGGATTCCCAGAAAGCTGTGAGCTGCTGTGGTAACATAAAAACCACAAGCTCACAGCTGGACATCACCAACATATGTTTCAAATTGTCTGCTCTCAAATAAGGTGATATCTGTTCTACTTCCTCCACAGAGCCAATTTAGTGTACATATGTGGCGAAACCAACCTCGCCACTGGGCCCTGGAGAAGCCTGTTTGCTAGCCTCCTACCTACTGACTATGGCCCCTGGGTTATTTGGGGCATATTGTACTGTATATTGCTGCTACTGGCCCTTTTAACAGCATCTATGGACATATTGGGACTTTTGGGACTACTGTCCCTTTAAGACTGTGAAGCATATTCGAGTGTACTGCCTGTAATATTATATATGTATTTATATATGTGTTAAGTTTATCCTGGGTGATTTGTATGCAGCATTCATCTGATTGTTTGCAACAATGTTGCAAACAGGTAATTGGCAATCAGTGCAGTGTGGTCTGTGTCCTCTGGGTGGCCGCCATTCGGGAGCCGAACACGTGGCGGCGGCCATCTTAAACTACCGAACAGCGGTGTTTTGCCGTCGAGCGTCTGGAACTAAAATCGGACACTCGACTAGGCAAACACCGCTGAGACCTCCAGACTTCCAGGATTTCGTATAGAAACTACCGAATGGCCCGCCGTTCGGTAGAAAGAACCCCTCAAATAAGGGAATTCATTCAAACCCTCTCCAGGCTCTATAACACAGGCAATTCGCCTGTTTTCATTCCCTTGTTTGTGACCGACCGCAGGGCCAAAATGCATGGAACTGTTTTCGGATACTTTACCCATGCGGTCGGTCAAAACTTTGCCTGCTCATAACTCCCGAACCCCTGGTCCGATCTGGGTGATTTTTGAGTATGTTGCTCACCCAGATCAGGGCTATCAGGGGATACCTGTCTTAGGGGTGTATCATATGTATTTGGGGTACATCCAGGAATTGGGGAAAAATGTGTACTATATAATTGGATTAAGTGTTAATCTAAGGGGAGGAAAGGTGTGGGAGGTACATCCATGTGATTGGTCACTTTCATCCTCCCCCTGGGAGTGTCCTGTATGTACCTGTTTGTGAATAAAAGCCGGGCTGGATGAGCCAGTCCAGAGTTCCTGTTTTACCCTCAAAGTGATGTGTCGTCTCATTATTGGGGGGAAGGATTTATTGCATGCTGTTCCAGTTGACTGCTAGGAGTACAAGCCTATTCGTATGGTTCCTATTCAATGGTCTACAGCATTCATATGCTTGGGAGAATTTAAAAGGTTTCTCGGATTCGGTGATTGTGGTGTCTGCCAGAGTGCTTGGAGTCCTCAGGAAGCACTAGGAGCATCCATTAACGGAGGTACTCAGTCGGGGTGCCAGGCGATCCGTTACAACATACAAGGTGCGTTTTTTGTGTGTCTTTTGTTGCGCTCCATATGCGCACTGCAGTTGCATATGATGTCATGATATGAGCTGCATTATCATTGGTGTGTAAATGTTTTTAAAAACCTACCTGTCCATCATGACACTCTACTTTTAATAATATTAGATTTGGGTCCCTGCCTAGATCTTTGTATTTTTCAGTGAACTTTCTCAAATTGAATGAATTTTTTTTTAAATTGAGGCAAAAAAGCAGATCTGACAAAACTATTCAACTCAGCTATAGATGCATTTGGGCTCCTTTTTTGATTTGGATTCAGATTCTGGAAATTTGGAGTTAAGTGAATAACCCTGTGTTGGTTGTCTGCAGTATGGTGTATGGTTACTGTGTGTGATATGTGTGTTAGCTCTGTGTAATGTTCCTATATGGCGTGTTCGTTCAGGCAGAGCCCGCTCTTTCTACAGTTTCCGTATGTCATACACGTTTTGCTAGAAATAAATGTTCGTCTTGTTTCTGTCAGGATTATAATTGATCCAGCAAGCAGAATAGTATCACAGCAAGGACTAAGGATAACGTTTAACCGGATCTTAGAATGGTGGCTGAACATAACATACCGGAGAATAGTCAAAATACTTGCCGAGGTCATGGACACAGAACGTGACACAACGATGAGGAAAGCCAGAAGTCAAGAATACCAAAAATCTGGTAAGTCAAAACAAAGCCAAAATCAAATACCAGAAAAAACATGATCAGGAACACACTCTCGGATAACCAGCAAGTGGAAACCACGACAGGGCACTGACCAAAAGGTAATTTGGGTTTAAATAACCCTCTTGAGGCTGTAATTGGTTGTCTCTGGCCTCTGACCCCAAAACGTTTGTGCACATCTATTACCTGATGTCGCACTCACATTGGCGCCATCTTTGATGTGGGCAAAGGTGAGTTTCCTATTAAAACCGGAACCGCAGCGGCTGGCGTCTCTAGGAACCAGAAACGGAAGGAACGGTTTGCCGCGACCAAGGTAAGTATTCAATATCTCTGTCGGCGTGGCCGCTTAGTTTATGTGCGGCCACGCCGGCAAAAGAACGGGGAGCTGTGACAGTTTTCAATTTTACTCACAGCAGAATATGTGGACCCTATAAAAATAATTGTAGTTTTGTTTGCTAGCTGTGTGTATGTTTTTGTGCTGTCTGTAATGCATGAGGGTATGGTGTGTGCTGTCTGTCTGTAATGTGCATGAAATGGTGTTTAATGGCTGTGTGTAATGGATGGCTGAAATGCGTGTGAATATGATGTCACCAATTGCCTTTCTTCTATCATTGACTGGATGTCCTCCCGCTTTTTGAAACTCAATCTCTCTAAAACTGAGCTCCTTGTCTTTCCTCCTCCAAATACTGATCCTCCTCTTCCGCTCTCCTTTCAATTTAGTGGTACACACATAAGCCCGTCCTTGCAAGCGCACTGTGTTGGCTTTATACTTGACTCTGACCTCACCTTTGAGTCTCACATCCAGTCTGTCACCAAATCCTGTCGATTCCACCTAAAACATTGCCCGCATTGGCCCCTTTCTTACTCAAGATACTAATAAGGAGCTTGTCCATGCTCTAGTAATCTCTTGCATGGGTTATTGTAACCCTCTCCTAATTGGTGTTCCCAGAACGGGAACCGCTACATTCTGTAATGAACGCTGCCGCCAGACTGATTTTTCTCTCCAGTAGCACCTCTCACACCTCACCCCTCTGTCAGTCCTTACATTAGTAAATTCAAAGTACTAACCCATACCTATAACGCATTGAACAATTTTAGCCGCTCTTATATCTCTTCACTGATCCATAGGTATGCCCCGTCTCGGTCTTTCCACTCTGCCCATGACCATCACCCGTACGGCCAACTCACGCTTGCAGGACTTCTCGCCTGTGGCTCCCTTACATTGGAATAGCCTGCCTACCAACATCAGACTCTCTCCTAGTCTTCAATCATATAAAAAGTGACTTAAAACCCATCTCTTCGTGTAAGCTTATGGCCTCCCAAACTAACCTCTACCTTACATACCTATCCCTTGCTCTCTCCTAAAGGGCAGCACTCTACGCTTCTCCAGCTCTGCCTCACTCTCACCTTGTTTGATTGCTATCTCATGTCCTATTGTGTTTTATACCCCCATCTCTTCTAGACTGTAAGCTAGTTTGAGCAGGGTACTCTTCCACTTACTGTTCCTGTAAGATTTTGTAATTGTCTCATGTATTGTTAAATCCCCCCTCCTATAATATTGTAAAGCGCTACAGAATTTGTTTGCACTATGCAAATGCTAATAATAATGTGTGTGGTATGTGTGTTGGCTGTGTGTGTGATGTGTCTGTGCACTGTGTGTTTTGCTCCCCTTCTGCTTAGTTTCCTGATTGGATGGGGTTATGGTTCCTGGCACTCTAGTGAGTCTTATTTAAGTCCCTGGTGTAGAGAGCAATTACTTTGGCATCCACTCGCCAAACTCTCTGCCCTAGCCTTGACCCCTTCATGCTCCCCTGCTGCAGCCCTACCACTTGCCTGCAATGCCCAAAAATATCTGCCTGCCAAGCACCCTGAACTGCATGTAGCGGGTGTCGGCCAGGCCCGGACTGGCCATCGGGCACACCGGGCAAATGCCCGGTGGGCCGCGGTGGCCATGGGCCGAGGCCGGCAGGGGAAGGTCCCAGGATCTCCCCTGCCGGTCTATGCAGGGCCGGCACTATCCGAGCGCCGGCCCCGCTGTTTTCAATGAAGGGCCGGTGAGGAGATCATAGATCTCCCTCACCGGCCCCCTTGGAGACACATGCGGCTGGGGAGGGAGGGAGAGGACCCGGCGGAGCTCTATCTTGCAGCTCCGCCGGGTTCCTCTCGCGAGATCCGGCGCGTTGCCATGGCAACGACCGGATCTCGCGAGAGTGAACTCTAGCCCTCAGGCTAGAGTTCACTCACCACTGGACCACCAGGGATGGTGTCGGAGTGCCGGTCCCCCCCACCCACTCACCAGCATGCCGGTCCCCCCCTCCCAGGCTAAAGGTAAGAAGGGAGGGGGGGACATAATGCCTACTATTTTATTTTACCCCCCCAACACTCAATCCATTCTAACATTCACACACAGCACACACATCACTATCACACACAGCACTCTCACTCCCATCACTCTCACTCCCATCACACACAGCACTCTCACTCCCATCACACACAGCACTCTCACACCCATCACTCTCACTCCCATCACACACAGCAGTATCACACCCATCACAGCACTTTCACACACAGCACTCTCACTCCCATCACACACAGCACTCTCACTCCCATCACACACAGCACTCTCACTCCCATCACACACAGCACTCTCACACCCATCACTCTCACTCCCATCACACACAGCAGTCTCACACCCATCACAGCACTTTCACACACAGCACTCTCACTCCCATCACACACAGCACTCTCACTCCCATCACACACAGCACTCTCACTCCCATCACACACAGCACTCTCACACCCATCACTCTCACTCCCATCACACACAGCAGTCTCACACCCATCACAGCACTTTCACACACAGCACTCTCACTCCCATCACACACAGCACTCTCACTCCCATCACACACAGCACTCTCACTCCCATCACACACAGCACTCTCACTCCCATCACACACAGCACTCTCACACCCATCACTCTCACTCCCATCACACACAGCAGTCTCACACCCATCACAGCACTTTCACACACAGCACTCTCACTCCCATCACACACAGCACTCTCACACCCATCACACTCAGCACTCTCACACACATCATCCACAGCACTATCACACGCGGCACTCTCACACACATCACATTTAGGACTCACACACACATCACACTCAGCACTATCACAAAACACATCATACACAGCACTCTCACACACATCACACTCAGCACTCACGCACATCGTCCACAGCACTATCACACTCGGCACTCTCACACACATCACATTTAGGACTCACACACACATCACACTCGGCACTATCACAAAACACATCATACACAGCACTCTCACACACATCACACACAGCACTCTCACACATCATCCACAGCACTATCACACTCGGCACTCTCACACACATCACATTTAGGACTCACACACATCACACTCAGCACTATCACAAAACACATCATACACAGCACTCTCACACACATCATACACAGCACCCTCATACACAGCACCCTCACACACAGCATCCATCATACACACATACTGCACCCCTCACATACACACCGAACCTCCCCAACATACTGCACCACACACATACACAATACTTTCAAATATATATATATATAATATATATATATATATATATATTTGTGTACGGGATTATGGAAGGGGCGCACATTAAAACTGTGTGTGATTTTAATATATGAGAGTCGGTTGAGGTGTGCCGAAACCGACGTGAGGTTAGGCCTGCAAGAGAGGGCCCACCCAGGTATAATGATATATGAAAAGGGTGTGGTGGGAGGGAATTTCCGAAATCGTCGCAGACAGGTGAGTGGGGGGAACGCAGGGTTTAAATAGGCATGAAATCCCTCCCACAATTTCAGGCATAACGCCTTCTATTTGTGTACGGGATTATGGAAGGGGCGCACATTAAAACTGTGTGTGATTTTAATATATGAGAGTCGGTTGAGGTGTGCCGAAACCGACGTGAGGTTAGGCCTGCAAGAGAGGGCCAAAAAGTGTGTGACATTTATTAGACGTAACAAATCACTTAGACATATTATAGAAAGCGAGCCTGATTTCTTTCTGGATTTGGAATGAACCGGTTGTATGCCGAGGACTACCAGCGACCCATCTTCTCTACAAGATGAGTTGGAACTGGATGACTTGAGGCTGCTGTGGCGACCCTAACACGGAATGAATGTACCGAGAAGGAACTTTGGATTGAGGCCAAGACTAACAAACAAGGAGCGAATGTATAGCATGAACTGTTTGAGAGATGTGGCAAAATTGTACGTGCAACCATTATAATCGGAACGCATTTAGCATCTTGAAACCACATACAATAATTACACATATCGAAAGCCGTAGAGTACGTTTGCTTAGTATTAGTGGACAAATCTTACCTGCATAGACTCTAACTACAGGCAAGATTGATACCTTTTTTGACCTGCAGAGGAAATCTGGACTGCGTGTTCTTTTATCTCAACCGTTACGTTTAAGCAAGGTCCGACATCAGGACTTCGGAAGTGGCTAAAGCGGAGGAAACTGCAGGGGAACTTGAGACGTCAGGGTTAGCGTTTATTAAAGATAATACGATACCTGGAGCTATATCTTGTAGCGTGCTGTGAGGAGGAAGGAAACGTAATAGGTTTAAATTATGCAAAACTCAGAAGCTCATTGAGCTTTCTCGTGTAGTAGAGCTGCTAGCTAATGGGAACCAATAGGTGAAGATAAGGACTATCCCGTAAGAGTTGAGGCCGTGCCGGTAGCCCTGTGTTTGAGAGAAGCCCTACCTACGATTTAGGCCATGTGGACTTGTACCATCTAAGCGTGGCAGGGTATAACCTCTTGTGGAAAAGTGATTAACCTGACCGAACACGTGCGATTACCTGCATTAAACCATAGTGAAAAAGGACTATAACAGGCGCCTGAAGAAACTGCCGTGACGTGAAACGAAGAATAGAATGCAAAACCGTGACCCACCGTAGGGAAATGTTTGCACGAGAGAGGAACCTGAAGAGGAGCTTTGACAAAATTTGAAGACGATATGCGTTCGTATAGCAAGTACCCTATAGCGGTTACTTGGTAGGCATGAGAACGTAAAGGATTGAACTACAGGATGCATGAGGTGTTACGCCTTGAATCTGAACATCCAGCATGACCGAAAGAAACTCCCGATGAGCTACTTAAGCTTACATAAAGAGAAGCGTGAACGACAACAAATGCGTGACGAATGAATTGACTGCGCATGGAGGACCCCGTGAATGTCGGGCGTGCAGACAAGTCCCTAATTAGCAGATAAGGATTCGAATAATATTAGTTTGGCCAAAAATGGAGGCGGAGTGATGCCTCGGTGTACTATATGAAACAGGCGGGAATTCCGTTCACCCGGTCCGATCAGATCGCTAAAGCTTGTCCTGCATAGCTCGTATAAGCGACGCCGACGTGAAAACTGAGTGATAGTATGAGTCGATAAACGGTAATTGAGAACACAGCGTACCAAAGTGCTGCCAAAACGTTGTGAACAAATAAACGGTATATCCGTGATACATGAGTCCGGAAGCAGCCACTGTACGTCACGTCAGCGCCTGGAGGACCCGACGATGGTCCGATACGAGGCCAAATCTGTACGACATGCAATGCGGAGGGCAACGTGAGACCCAACATACCAATTCGACTGAATATAAGCAAGAGATGCCCGAAACACGTTGTTGGAGGAACCGCTGGTCTTGGAGTCTCCAAGCTTGGACTGGGCACGTAGTGTACGTGGTACCTAAGGATCGCCAGCGAGCGACAGGTTGGGGTAACATATATATGAATATATAGATATATACAACCATATATACACAGGTATCCTCGAACAGCTTAGCACTAAGCGTCTAGCAGACCCATTGCCCGTAAGAGATAACGTATAGAAAGCACCGGAGTAGCCGAGTAAGATAGGTCTGAAATACCGTTTTGCATCAATGTAGGAGTATGTAACGCACAATCGAACCTAAGGCGGGAAATAAAGCGCTAGGATACCTGAAGCGGTTAAGGGATCTAAAACATAGTGACTATGCTTGACGGGTCTGGGGTGTGCCGCCCCCCCCCCCCAGCCTACTAGGAGCGCGAGCGTGAGTGCTGGCTGGCTAGCTAGTGCCGCGATGCGGCGAAACGATTACACTAGGTTGGTGACAGGTGAGGCCCTGCTAGTTGCCAAGCGGCTTGAGAGGCTCTATCTATGCGTTGGGGCGAGGGGGTAGCGTGGCCACTGAATGAGGTGGCGGGGTGTCGGCCTCTCGGTGACAGTTAAACATAAGATAGAATGGGAGTGACGGATGAGGCCCTCTCTATGCCACAATGCGAGGCGACTAACTATGATTTGGCCCGAGGGGCATAGTACCTCCGAGTATGAGGATGGGTGTTGGCCTCGCGGGACCACTAACCTATGGCGAAGAAGCCGGGGAGAATAACAGCTAGTGGACACCTAGGAACCTAACAGCCAGCAGTTGCTAACTAAGAGGGAAGGTCGGGTAGAGAGAGAGGACACGCCACAGAGCGAAACGTGGGTAGCAATGAGGTAGGATCGTACGTTCTGAGCGAAATTGGAGTGCCCAGCGAGCATGTGGGGTCCAGATGGTCGGGACGTATGAACTGGAATGCGTGTAAGATCGTATGTACGGCCCTCGGGGCCCGTGGTGCCGTAACGTGGCCCCGGTTTGTAAAGTAAAATGAGTTTTGTAGTTTTTTTGTTTTTTTTTTATCGAAAACAATGCAAACAGAATACGAGGAAATAGACTGAACGGTAAGTGGTTACTCAAGCCGTAAGAATGAACAAAAGCGTACTTGACGAATCACCATGTACGAGTGCTAGATGTACCTATCATGTAGCGCATAAAATCGAACGACCGACTAACCCTAAATAGATTATGCAGCCATAAGAAGTAGAACGACCGAATACCCGACGAATTCCTCTGCCGGCAAGAAAAAAGAAAAAAGAAAATCGTAAAGTATAACCATATGTTAAAAGAACGCCCTACCGGATATAAGATGAGAGTAAAGAGCAGAATCCAAATAAAACAGTCTGAATTTTAACTATTGGGGTGTAAAATGTGTCATTCATCATGAATCCCAAACAAATCCCAACTTAGTAAATAGCTCCGGGTTATGATTGTATAAATGGTAACTAATTCAAACACCGTTGCCATGAAACTAAATGAGTGAAAATTATATATTGGAAGATTTTAACGGTCGCAGTCAGATGCAGTAATATTTTTAAAGCATATACGGTTATTTAAAGGGGAAGACACGGACTTTCTTTGTTAAAGTGCACATTAAGCGAAAATTTACCTCACAGAGGCTCCACATGTGGTCGGATATTCCAGGGGCCTGGGGGGTTCAATCACTTTAATTTCATAGTTGGTGATTTCAAAGTATAGTTACAAGACTAGGGTTCTCTGCTTTGCAAAGTATTATTTAACCCATTAGGAGCCAGTGAGTGTTACTTAATATTCTCCCCATAGTAATGAAAGGAATACAAACTGCCTGTCAGGGATGAGCCCCCCTAGCTGATAAAACTGGTCGATTTTAAAAACATTTCAACAACCTAATCTCTATTGAGGGAGTTTGATAGGCTTCTATGGATCTCTGCAGAGATAAAAGTGTTTTAATGAATAGGGCTGATTAACCTGCAGGATGCTGGGGGGTAGGGACATTTAAACCTGATGGCAAAGCAATGCGTTACTTTTTTTTTTTTTTTTTTTTGCAGCACACTTTTGTCAGAGAACTGAGACACAAAATATCATTTGTATTATCACGTTTTAGTGCAATGAACAGTGAGAGTAAAGAATGAAAGGATAAAAACAGAATGGTATAGTTAAATCTCGTTTTTGACAGCTGCCCTCTGCATATCTGCTGTGTAGAGAAAATGAACTTTGAAGCATGCGGTGACAGTGAAGGTTATTGCTTTAATATAATGTATATTAGTTATCGTTGATTTACAGAGACAATATAAATATGGATTTAGTTGAACTGTACTTGGCAGGTGATGAAGCGGCTGTATGAGGTGGTCTATAGTAGTTTTTTATAAGTTAAGTGCGATAAATATGTACATTTCCTGAGTAAATTTGGCGTCCTGCACTATAGCATGAGATTCTGCAAACGTTACCACAAATACAAAGAAAAACGAGTACCGATAGGCTAAAAGGCTTAAGAGGATCCAGAATCGATGTAAACGTCTTGTACCTTGCGGGCGTACCGCGTGGGTTCGTATGTTTCGACGGCTATGAAGGGGAGAACAAAGTCTCGGCGATACCGCAAACCAGAACAGTGTGACGAAAAAGGAAAAAGGAATTTTCTGAAACACTCACCCCGAAGCGTGAAAGAAGCAGCTATGCGAGATCCGAACCGCGTTTGCCGAGAGTGCTCACGAAATTGCTGAACGCGTACCCGTGTCGAGGCGGAAATGACGTCAGAGGTCTGCACAACCCGGAAGAGGAATTTCCGAAATCGTCGCAGACAGGTGAGTGGGGGGAACGCAGGGTTTAAATAGGCATGAAATCCCTCCCACAATTTCAGGCATAACGCCTTCTATATATATATATATATATATATATATATATATATATACGCGCACACACACACACTACATTCCTGACATACACACTCTGGATACCCTATACACACACACTAGATTCCTTGTAAGCAAACACATACTACACCCCTAAACACACACTCTCTACAAACACTACATCACATATACACACACACACACACACACTATAGCCTGTATGCACACACTTGCTACATCCCCTATACACACATTCTTTACAGACCCTAGCCACATATGCATTACATTACACCACAAACACAACACGACTAAAACCGACCTTATTACACAATACCACACCACAATCAGTTCACTCTATACACACACACACACAATCCCACAAGCAGGCTCCAAACACAGCACGATACTCTTTCCTGGCATTTTTGTCTCCTGGTATCCATTTATAGAGACACCAGAGACAAGTTGCAAGGAAACACAGTGCAAGCATGTTATTAAATTTGCTTGCACTGTGCAGAACAAATACAGGGCTTTTTTCTCATGCTAGAGCTCTTTAGAAGAGCTCTGCGCATGGTCTGCCCTGGCCTGCACTTTGAGAAGGGGGCGTGTTTGTCGTTAGTGACGACAAAACACACCCTCTCTGCACCGCCCCTTCTTAGTGGGCCGCTGTGATAAAAAAATGCCCGGGCCGAATTTTTATCCCAGTCCGGCCCTGGTGTCGGCTTATAGGAATTCCCCACCAATGATTGTTCTGAGTGACTGCCCAGCAGGGGTTCAGCAGCATGCCTTCAACAGTGGACATGTGACAGCTAAACTACTAACTCAGTGACACTCCTATATCCATTGTGTCCCGTTTGTGGGATAACTTCACACTCCCATAGACACATATTGCAACATCAGGATTGGTTGAGTTACTTTCTGGTTTGATGTAGACACACTATGTAAACTGCAAAGTCTGCTATCTCATCTGCAAACTCTGCTATCTCTGTAAAGAACTCTCAAATCAAACCACATTCTTTTATTTATCTGTCTGGTTATCTATGCTTTGTGTGTGTGAAATGCATAACCTTCAAACAAGATAGTTGGAGAATCAAAGGACATGGGTAAAAACAATATGTATTCGTCCTAGTAAAATATTTTCTAAATGGTTAATAAATTTATATATGCTGCAAATGCAACATTTGAGTTGAGGACCATGCTTAGCCATATATTGTACATTACATTAAAAAGATGTGGGTAAACTGCCAATATCACAGCTCAAGCAGTTCTATCGCCACACTTCCCCCAACTTAGCATTTCAATTTTTTTAATGAAATTCTTATAAAGACGTTGTTGGATTTACACTGAAATTCCAAGGCAGTCAACATATCATAAGACATAATAAGGACTACATTTTCCTTATGCTTGAGAAAAAAATTGGAGCTGTAGAAGAAAATGCTTTGTCTATTATAACTTATTTTTCGCATTTACATAGCCAACTTATTACGCAGTGCTTTACAATATTATAAAGGGGAGACCTTTAACAATAAATGAGACAATAACAAGATTTTACAGATACAATAGGTTGCTGTAGGCCCTGCTGAAATGAGTCTAGAGGAGGTGGGGAATAAAAACACAACAGGAAGAGCACTAAGAGGGATAGCAACCAAATGACAAGGTGGGAAAGTAGTAAAACTGGAATGTGAGAATGGAGTGTGGTCCTTTAAGAGAGAGACATATTTCTGAAATAGAAGCTACTCTGGGAGGCTATAAGCTTTTTCTGAAGAGGTGGGTTTTAAGGGACTTCTTAAATGATTGAAGACTAGAGGAAAGTCTGATGGGGGTAGGCGGGCTGTTGTAAAGGAAAGGAGCTGAGCTGCCCCCAAGAAGTCTTGCAAGTGCATGTTAGTGGTAAGTGTGCGAGCAGCGGACAGGAGAAGGTCTCCAACAGAGTGGAGAGTCAGAGGAGGGGATTACCTATGTATTAGTGAAAGAACGTAACAGTGGCTTGAGTTGTTTAGCCCCTTAGTGATCAGACCACTTTTCAATTTTCTTACCGTTTGGGCCCAGGGCTGTTTTTACATTTCTGCAGTGTTTTTGTTTAGCTGTAATTTTCCTCTTATTTACTGTACCCAAACATATTATATACAGTTTTTCTTGCCATTAAATGGTCTTTCTAAATATACCATTATTTCCATCATATCATAATTTACTATAAAAAAAATTATAAAATTTGATGGAAAAACATACCTTTTCTAACTTTGACCCCCCCAAATCTGTTACGCATCTACAACCGCCAAAAAACACCTGTGCTAAATCATTTCCTGAGTTTAGAAATACCTGTTAACATGTTCTTAGCTTTTTTTGAAAACTTAAAGGGCTATAGGTACAAGTAGCACTTTGCTATTTCCAAACCATTTTTTCCCAAAATGAACGCAAGTTACATTGTAACACTGATATCTGTCAGGAATCCCTGAATAACCCTTCACATGTATATATTTTTTTAAAACAAGACCACTTAAGGTATTAAACTTGAGGCATTTTGACTCTTTTCATGCAACCATTTTACCACCAACCTATGCCAACTTTAAAAAATAAAATAATTGGTGAGTTTTTTGACACACATAGCAATTTAAGAATACATGTACGGAGAATTTTAACCCCTTAAGGACACATGACGTGTGTGACACGTCATGATTCCATTTTATTCCAGAAGTTTGGTCCTTAAGGGGTTAAGGGTTACTGCCAAAAGAACACCCCAATATGTGTTCAGCAACATCTCCTGAGTACAGGGATACCCCCCAGGTATATGTGTGTCAGGTTCTCTAGAGGCTAAAATACCTTATTTGGAGTGTGCACATTCCAGTTTTCCCAACTTGGAATTTTCACAGCTGGTCATCATGCACCCATGTCCTATTTGGGATATTTTTGAAGCCGGACAATCTACTTACCCCCATTAAACCATATATTTTTGAAAAGTAGACACCTTAGTGTATTTTAACACTTTCCATGCACTAATTCTACCATCAGTCTTTGTCAACCTTTTAGGTAGTCATTTTTCACACACATTGTACTTTAGGCATGGATTCTCAGTTCCTGTCATGATCTTGTTCAGGACAGAGAGGAGGCTTTGGCCAGAGTTAACAAAAGAGGTTTTATTGGTAGGTTTTGACATAATAGCAGGATAACTTATAAAATGAAATAAAATGGAGAAGGAAAGTGAGAGAAATAAACGTTAAGGCAATATGCCCTATAAAAGATAATAAACAGGTTGTTTGCAAATAATCAGAAAGATAGAGATAAAAGTAGAGGTAGAATAGTAGGACAATAGTAAGACAAGTAACACAAACACAAGGTTTCAGGGTAAGAATATAACACCTTGTAAATATGAGTTAGCAGCAATGTCCAGATAGGGGGCAGGTTTGTATAATTCAGGTTGGCAGGATAAAGTAGGGTTGTAAGCAATTCAAGTTGGTATGGAGCAGGATTGTTAGTAAATCAGGTTAGAAGCAATGAAGGTAAATCACAGGTTGCTTCCCAGGAGGTAGGATCTGAAGTCTTTTCAGTATGAACATCAACTTCAATGTAAAGGCCACTTTGTTTGTCGGGTGTGGCCTTTTATAAGAGACTTGATTCCTGTTATGCAGGTGAGATACTCAGGTGACTAGTGGCTAGGGAGGTCACTAGTGGTTGAGTACTGGAACTTGATTTAAAGGAACAGAAATAAACAAACATAGAACAGTTGTCAGGATAGGATCCTCACAGTTCCTGTTATGTGTTATTGCCAAAGAACACCCCAATATGTGTTCAGCAACATTTCCTGAGTACAGTGATACCACCCATGTACAGGTGTATGAGGTCCTCTGGGGGCTAAAAGACCTTATTTGGAGGGTGCATATTTCAGTTTTCCAACTTACCCTAGGGTATTTTAAATGGTGGTATTTTTTTGAATTCTTTATTTTTGGTTGTGCATGGGTAACAAAACATCATATGATAAATGGTGGTATTTTAACACTTTAATGCACTAATTCTACCACCAGTCTTTGTCAAACGTTTGGGTAGTTGTTTTTTTGTGTTATATTTCTCTCACATTGTACTTTTGGCATGGATTCTCAGTTCCTGTTATGTGTTACTGACAAAGAACACCCCAATATGTGTTCAGCAACATCTCCCGAGTACAACAGTGCCCCCAATGTACAGGTTTTATAGGTTTTTTGCAAACTTATAGAGGTCAAAGGTAGGGCTTTCCCCTTTTCCATGTTGGCACATTGAAATTTGCCAGATTGGTTTGCTGGGCCTATGTTGCCTTTGAGACCATATAGCAGCCCAGGAATGAAAATTAACCCCATCATGCAGGGCCGGATTAACATAGGGGCTGATGGAGCTGCAGCTCCAGGCCACGGCCAGGCCCTTTTTTTTTTTCACACTACTCTTAGCTTTGCCACCTGGCTGGTATTTTACTGGCACATCCGGTATTTGAGGTTGCCTGGCCGTGCCGGTATTGCAGTAATACCGGCAATACAAATGCAGGTCATTTTCTTAGTATAAACGGACATTACTCTGCAATACCAGCACCGGCCAGTAGGGGTCACTGTGTGTGGAGAGAGTGAGGGATAGGAAGTTACAGCATATTCCTGCCTCTCTCTACTACTCACTGATTCGTGGGGGAGCAGCAACACAGCACAGAGAGTACAGACAGCAGCTCTACAGCTCAGGTAAATGAGGGATGGGGTGAAAGGCTGCAGGGAGACATGGGGACACTGAGACACTAGGGGACACATGGGGACACAGACACTAGGGGACACTGGAAAACATGGGGACACTGAGACACTAGGGGGCACTGTAAGACATGGGGATGCTGAGACACATGGGGACGCTGTGAGACATAGGGACATTGGGATAAACTGAGACATTGGGACACGGAGATTCTAGGGACACAGTGTCCCATGTCCCCCAGCCAGTGTCCCTAGTGGCTCAGTGTCCCCATGGCTCTCAGTTTCCCATATCTCTGTGTCCCTATTGACTCAGAGTCCCTATGTCTCCCAGTGTCCCCATGTCTCCCAGCCAGTGTCCTCAGTGTCCCCATGTCTCCCAGTGTCCACAAGTCTCCCAGTGTCTGTATCCCCATGTCTTCCAGTGTCCCCATGTCTCTGTCCACAAGTGTCCCCATGTCTCCTAGTGGCCCCAAGTGTCTGTCTCCCAGCCAGTGTCCCTAGTGTCTCAGTATCCTCTAGTCTCCCAGTGTCCCCGAGTCTCCCACTGTCTGTGTTCCCATGTCGCTCAGTGTCCCTAGTGTCTTAATTTCCCCAAATGTTTCAGTATCCCCATGTCTCCCAGTGTCTGTGTCCTCATGTCTCTGTGTCCCTTGTGTCTCAGTGTCCACATGTCTCCCAGTGTCTCCATGTCTCCCAGTGTCCCCATGTATGTATTCACATGTGCCCCCATGTCTCCCCAGGTCTCTGTGTCCCCATATCTCACTGTGTCCCCTAGTATCCTAGTGACACACTGAGACATGGGGACACTGGGAGAAATGGGAACACTGAGACACTGGGAGACTAGGGGACTGGGCTACATGGGGACACTGAGACTGTGATACATAGGGACACTGAGACACTGGGTGACATGCAAGACTGGGAGACAGGGAGATACTGGGAGCAATTCCTCTATACAGCAGATTCAAACTGTGAGTAGTTTGTTGGTGATTTTACAGAATTTCTTCTTATGTCACTCCTTGTGATTTACGTCATGTGATGTCACGCATAACTAATTAATTATACAAATGATTAAGGCTGGTATTATTTTTCCAAGAAAGGTGGCAAACCTAACTACTCTTCACATACTCTTGCTTAAAGGAACACTATAGGGTCAGGAACACAATCATGTATTTCTGACCCTATAATGTAAAAACCACCATCTAGCCCCCCTGGCCACTACTTGCCTCCCTAAATATAGTAAAATCTTACTTGTATTATGTAGTCTGCAGCTGCTGGCTCTGCCTCTGAACTGACTGTCTGCTGACATCATCAGAAATGGTTGTCTGAGAAAATTTCAATGCTTCCCCGTAGGATTGGCTGAGACTGTCAACTAGGCAGATCAGGGGCAGAGCCAGCACAAGTCAAACATAGCCCTGGCCAATCAGCATCTCCTCATAAAGATAGATTGAATCAATGCATCTCTATGAGGAAAGTTCAGTGTCTGCATGCAGAGGGTGGAGACACTGAATGGCAGTGCTGCACACTAGGCAGTACTGCCCCAGATAGCACCTCTAGCAACCATATAAGGAGTGGCCAGTGGAGTTATTTTCTCTGAAAAGACAGTGTTTACTACAAAAAGCCTAAAGGGAATGATTCTACTTACCAGAACAAATACAATAATCTGTAGTTGTTCTGGTGACTATAGTGTCCCTTTAAGTTTGGAAGTTTAAGAGGGATGTATGGCACTTGTGTGGACTGGCTGACAATAAAATTAGGTAATGCAGACTTTGGTTTCTTTAACACTGTGGCATGTCCCCTTTCTTCTACACTCACTATATACACCTTTACTCTGTCCCAGACTATATACCAGGAACTTCTGCCTGCTAGTAAGATGATAAGGAGACAAGTGGACATGTGAGTGCTAGGGGACAGTCTTTAGAAAGCATGGAGTAGGCCCATCATTTGATGCATTTATGTCAAGCTCTGGGTGCTGCCTGCATAGTATGCCCTTAGTTGGACAGCATTCATGCCAGGCTGGCCTTCGAATTCTTTGGACAGACATGCCCCCTTTTTGGGCATGTTCACCCCTTTTGGCAGGTCTGGTCACGTGATTTGCATCAGTGGTACACCCTTTTACCCTTCCCTTTGACTTCCTGCTTCACTGGACACTGCTGTTAGGGGTTCTGGACATTGGCGGATCCAGGGGGGGGGCAACGGGGCAATTGCCCCCCCCGAGATTCCCCCCGGCCGGCTAGTGCAGGGCTGGCATTGCCCAAGTGCCAGCCCTGCAATGTGCCTGCGGACCGGGAAGAGAGATCAGTGATCTCCCTCCCCGGTCCGCAAGCACTGTGCTGGCAGCCGGCAGGAGAGTGAGAGAGGACCCGGCGGGAGCTCAGCCTGCAGCTCCTCCGGGTCCTCCTCTCACTAGCATGGAGCGTTGCCGCGGTAACCACGGCAACGCTCCAAATCTCGCGAGAGTGAACTCTAGCCCTGGAGCGCGGGCTAGAGTTCACTCTCCCCACCTGACCACCAAGGAATCACACTGGGACCACCAGGGACGGAGAAATGTCCCCCCTCCTCCTCCTCAATAAAGGTAAGAAGGGAGGGGGGACATAAATATATTAATTTTATTAAATACATTTTTTTTTTAATTAAAAAAACCTCCCTTCCCTCCTCCCCCCGTACACACACTGCCCCACAAACACACACTGTCCCCATACACACACTGTCCCCATACACACACTGTCCCCTTAAACACACTGACCCCTTAAACACACTGACCCCATAAACACACTGACCCCATACACACACTGACCCCATAAACACACTGACCCCATAAACACACTGACCCCATAAACACACTGACCCCATACACACACTGACCCCTTAAAAACACTGACCCCATACACACACTGACCCCATACACACACTGACCCCATAATCACACACTGACCCCATACACACACTCTCCCCATACA
This sequence comes from Pelobates fuscus, assembly GCF_036172605.1. NCBI lineage: Eukaryota > Metazoa > Chordata > Amphibia > Anura > Pelobatidae > Pelobates > Pelobates fuscus. Next base: position 193,262,241 of record NC_086321.1, on the reverse strand, counting down.
CACACTGACCCCTTAAAAACACTGACCCCATAAACACACTGACCCCATACACACACTGACCCCATAAACACACTGACCCCATACACACACTGACCCCATAATCACACACTGACCCCATAATCACACACTGACCCCATAATCACACACTGACCCCATAAACACACTGACCCCATACACACACTGACCCCATACACACACTGACCCCATAATCACACTGACCCCATACACACACTGACCCCATAGACACACTGACCCCATACACACACTGACCCCATAAACACACTGACCCCATACACACACTGACCCCATACACACACTGACCCCATAATCACACACTGACCCCATAATCACACACTGACCCCATAATCACACTGACCCCATACACACACACTGACCCCATAAACACACTGACCCCATACACACACGTCCCCATAATCACACTGACCCCATACACACACTGACCCCATACACACACTGACCCCATACACACACGTCCCCATAATCACACTGACCCCATACACACACTGACCCCATAAACACACTGACCCCATAAACACACTGACCCCATATACACACTGCCCCACAAACACACACTGACCCCATAAACCCACTGACCCCATAAACACACTGACCCCATAAACACACTGACCCCATAAACACACTGACCCCTTACACACACTGACCCCTTACACACACTGACCCCATAATCACACTGACCCCATACACACACTGACCCCATAAACACACTGACCCCATAATCACACACTGACCCCATAATCACACTGACCCCATAATCACACTGACCCCATACACACACTGACCCCATAAACACACTGACCCCATACACACACTGACCCCACAAACACACACTGACCCCATAAACACACACTGACCCCATAAACACACTGACCCCATAAACACACTGTCCCCATAAACACACTGACCCCTTAAAAACACTGCCCCACAAACACACACTGTCCCCATACACACACTGACCCCATAAACACACTGTCCCCATACACACACTGACCCCATAAACACACTGACCCCATAAACACACTGACCCCATAAACACACTGACCCCATACACACACTGTCCCCATACACACACTGTCCCCATACACACACTGTCCCCATACACACACTGTCCCCATACACACACTGACCCCATACACACACTGCCCCCATACACACACTGCCCCCATACACACACTGTCCCCATACACACACTGTCCCCATACACACACTGTCCCCATACACACACTGTCCCCATACACACACTGTCCCCATACACACACTGCCCCCATACACACACTGCCCCCATACACACACTGCCCCCATACACACACTGTCCCCATACACACACTGTCCCCATACACACACTGCCCCCATACACACACTGCCCCACAAACACTGTCCCCATACACACACTGCACACCCATATACACACTGCACACCCATACACACACTCCACACACACACAGACACATACAGTGCCGTACACACACTGCTGCCCCCCCATACACGCATTGCCCCACACACACGACCCCCCGCATACACACACTGCCCCACACATACATACAGTGCCTCCCCATACATACAGTGCTCCCCATACACACACTGCCCCACAGACATACAGTGCCCCCCATACACACACTGCCACCCTCACACACACACTGCCCCACACATACACTGCCCCCTAACACACACACTGCAACCCTGAAATACACTGCCGCCCTTACGCACTCACACACACTTTACCGCTCACACACACACTGCACCTTTCACACACACCACTTCTCCTATGCCCTATATCCCAGCAGACCCCAGGTAAGTTGTCAAACTGTTCTTAAACGGTATGACTACTTACTCTGGGGTGGGATCCTGGCACTACTGGCACCATAACTACTACACTGAGCTGTAGTGGTTATTGTGCCATGATTATTTATTTAAATAATCTACAAGTGCCCCTCCCGAGATCAGGCTCTGGATCCGCCACTGGTTCTGGATTTACTTGAAAGATGAAAGCATAAATTAGAGAGAGATTAGCATAGAGTATGTGTTTTCATATAGCTGCATCCTTTGAGTTTCCCTCCAACACCAACTCCATCAGATACATGACGCTTGGGAGGTATGTATTTTTGGTCGATAAGATTCTGTAATTAGGCCCATCATAATTGTCAGCTCCAGGCCCTCTGGGCTCTTAATCTGGCCCTGCCATCATGGCATACCATTTGTAAAAGTAGACAACCCACGGTATTCAAAATGAGGCATGTCCAGTCTTTTTTAGTAGCCACTTAGTCACAAACCCTGGCCATTATTGTTTATATTTTGTTGTTGTTGAATTTTTCACACCTAATCTCCCATTTCACCCATTTTAATACATTTAACTGCTTTAAAACACTCATATTTGTGTAGAGTAATGTCTCACAAGTACAACAGTACCCTTTAAGTGCAGGGTTTATGGTCATTTGGAAAGTTACAGGGTCAAACATAAAATTTGCCAATGTCTGTTTTTGTAAATTGCTATTTGCCAGATTGGCTATGTTGCCTTGAAGATGGTATGGCAGCCCAGAAATGAAAATGAACCCCACCATGACATACCATTTGAAAAAGTAGTCAAGCCAGGGTATTCAAAATGTGGTATGTCCAGTCTTTTGCAGTAGCCACTTAGTCACAGACGCTGGCCAAACTTAGCGTTTTTATTTATTTGCTTTTTTTAATTTATTTTTTTTACACAAAAACTGCACTTTTACTGGTGATTTCATCGTTGTGATAAGTCTTACTGTCTTAAACACTCATACTTGTGTTCAGCAAAGGCTCCCGAGTATAACAATACCCCCCCCCCCATGTACAGGTTTTATGGTGTTTTGGAAAGTTACAGGGTCAATATAGGGCTTGCCCAATTCAGTTTGCCAGATTGGTTTGATGGGTCTGTGTTGCCTTTTGAGACCATATGGTAGCCCAGGAATGTGAAATAACCCCATTATGGCATACCATTTTCAAATGTAGACAACCCAGGGTATTCGAAATGGGGTATGTCCAGTCTTTTGTAGTAGCCACTTAGTCACAAATGCTGGCCAAAGTTAGCGTTTTTATAAAAAGAACCCCCCCCATTTATATTTGTACACTTATAATGAAATCATATATATGCATTAAATATGTATAATATATTATACATATATAATATATGTATAATATAGTTAATTATTATTATTATTTTTTTTACTTTTTAGCAGCCTGGGGGACTGCCTGCCAGCTCAGACAGTCCCCCTGTTGGCAGCTCCTAGAGTCCTATTGCGGCGATGTGATCATGGTGATCACATGGCATTGGAGGGCTAGGGTGGCCAGCTACTGCAGGGGGACTGTTGGGGTTACATATATATATATGTGAAAATACACTTAGAATAAAATTACACACATATATTTATTATTTTTACAGTTTTTTATTTTTAATTAATTATAATTTATTTTTTATAATATATATATATATATATATATACACATACACACACACACTATATATAGTTATTATATATATTATATATACACATGTGTAATTTTACTCTAAGTGTATTTTTATATTAATATATGTATATATTGATAAAAAAAACACACTCAGTATGAGGTTATATAAAGATATATACAGGTAGTTCCCAACTTTACGAACTAATTGGTTCCGAAGACTTGTTCATAAAGTGAGAACCAATTTCCCATAGACACAATGTAATAAACATGGGTTCCGTTTCTGATCAACAAATGTTACCATTGAAAACCTAAATTCTTAAGCACAAATACAAAATGAAAGCATAGCAAATACATATGTTGTAGGAATGTTAAAGGGACACTATAGTCACCTGAACAACTTCAGCTTAATGAGGTTGTTCAGGTGAGTGCTACAGCTACCCGGAGCCTTTTTCTTGTAAGCACTGTATTTTCTGAGAAAATGCAGTGTTTACATTGGAAGCTTGGAACACCTCTTGTTGCAGTCAATCAGACGGCCACCAGAGGGACTTCCGAGTTCAGAGGCCCTAAAAAGGCCTCTCGTCCGATGCATTCTGGGTGAATGCATCAGACGGGCTATCAGCACACAAAGCACTGTGAACGCGCTTTGTGTGCTGATAGCCTGTCAGCACTGCTGTGGGCGTGGCTTCAGCTGACAGCTTCAGCTTCAGCTGACAGCTGAAGCCCGAACCCACAGGGAGCTTACTGTCCACAATAGTGGTTGAAGGGGGGGGGGGGGGGAGACCTACTCTCCTTCCCCCCCCGGCCCCCACAGCTGTGCGGCGGGTGGGGGCCCTAAAATTATCAATAAGGGGGGGGACCTACTGTCCCCCCCCGGCCCCCACCCCTGTGCGGCGGGTGGGGGCCCTAAAATTATCAATAAGGGGGGGACCTATTGTCCCCTCCCCCCCCCCGGCCCCCACCCCTGTGCGGCGGGTGGGGGCCCTAAAATTATCAATAAGGGGGGGACCTACTGTCCCCCCCCCCCGGCCCCGCCCCCTGTGCGGCGGGTGGGGGCCCTAAAATTATCAATAAGGGGGGGACCTATTGTCCCCCCCCGGCCCCCACCCCTGAGCGGTGGGTGGGGGCCCTAAAATTATCGATAAGGGGGGGACCTACTGTCCCCCCCCGGCCCCCACCCCTGAGCGGTGGGTGGGGGCCCTAAAATTATCAATAAGGGGGGACCTACTGTCCCCCCCGGCCCCCACCCCTGAGCGGTGGGTGGGGGCCCTAAATACAAAGGGGGGACCCTAGTTAACCCCCACCCCACCCAAAAAAAAATTATCTCCCTACCTACCCCCCTCACCCTAAAAATAATGAGGGGGGGAACATTAACTAAAAACCTGTAAAAAAAATAAAAAGAGATAAAAAAAACTTACCATTCGATGTTTTCTTTCTTCTAAAATCTTCTTTCTTCAGCCCAAAAAAGGCCAAATAAAAATCCATAATAACCGACGCAATGAAAAAAAAAAAAAAAAAAAAAACGAGCGCAAAAAAAATAATCCATCTTCACCCAAGGAGGGCTCCGCGCAGACTGAGCTCCGCAGGGTGGGGAAGGCTTATAAAGCCTTGCCCCGCCCTGCAATTAGGCTAAGAACACTCTGATTGGTGGGTTTAAACCAATCAGAGTGCTCTTTGTCATTTTACAAGCGTGGGAAAGTTCTTTGGAATTTTCCCACGCTTGTAAAATGACACAGAGCACTGTGATTGGATGGATTTCAAGCCATCCAATCACAGTGCTCTGTGTCATTTTACAAGCGTGGGAAAGTTCTTTGGAATTTTCCCACGCTTGTAAAATGACACAGAGCACTGTGATTGGATGGATTTCAAGCCATCCAATCACAGTGCTCTTTGCATTTTACAAGCGTGGGAAAGTTCTTTGGAATTTTCCCACGCTTGTAAAATGACACAGAGCACTGTGATTGGATGGATTTCAAGCCATCCAATCACAGTGCTCTGTGTCATTTTACAAGCGTGGGAAAGTTCTTTGGAATTTTCCCACGCTTGTAAAATGACACAGAGCACTGTGATTGGATGGCTTGAAACCCATCCAATCACAGTGCTCTGTGTCATTTTACAAGCGTGGGAAAATTCCAAAGAACTTTCCCACGCTTGTAAAATGACAAAGAGCACTGTGATTGGATGGCTTGAAATCCATCCAATCACAGTGCTCTGTGTCATTTTACAAGCGTGGGAAAATTCCAAAGAACTTTCCCACGCTTGTAAAATGACACATAGCACTGTGATTGGATGGCTTGAAATCCATCCAATCACAGTGCTCTGTGTCATTTTATAAGCGTGGGAAGATTCCAAAGAACTTTCCCACGCTTGTAAAATAACAAAGAGCACTCTGATTGGCTCAAACCCACCAATCAGAGTGTTCTTAGCCTAATTGCAGGGCGGGGCAAGGCTTTATAAGCCTTCCCCACCCTGCGGAGCTCAGTCTGCGCGGAGCCCTCCATGGGTGAAGATGGATAATTTTTTTTTGCGCTCGTTTTTTTTTTTTTTTTTTTAATTGCGTCGGTTATTATGGATTTTTATTTGGCCTTTTTTGGGGCTGAAGAAAGAAGATTTTAGAAGAAAGAAAACATCGAATGGTAAGTTGATTTTATCTCATTTTTTCTTTTTTACAGGTTTTTAGTTAATGGTCCCCCCTCATTATTTTTAGGGTGAGGGGGGTAGGTAGGGAGATATTTTTTTTTTGGGGGGGGGGGGGAGGGTTAACTAGGGTCCCCCCCCCCTTTGTATTTAGGGCCCCCACCCACCGCTCAGGGGTGGGGGCCGGGGGGGACAATAGGTCCCCCCCCTTATTGATAATTTTAGGGCCCCCACCCGCCGCACAGGGGTGGGGGCCGGGGGGGGACAATAGGTCCCCCCCCTTATTGATCATTTTAGGGCCCCCACCCGCCGCACAGGGGTGGGGGCCGGGGGGGGGGACAGTAGGTCCCCCCCCTTATTGATAATTTTAGGGCCCCCACCCGCCGCACAGGGGTGGGGGCCGGGGGGGGACAGTAGGTCCCCCCCTTATTGATAATTGTAGGGCCCCCACCCGCCGCTCAGGGGTGGGGGCCGGGGGGGGACAGTAGGTCCCCCCCTCATTGATAATTTTAGGGCCCACACCCGCCGCACAGGGGTGGGGGCCGGGGGGGGACAGTAGGTCCCCCCCTTATTGATAATTGTAGGGCCCCCACCCGCCGCTCAGGGGTGGGGGCCGGGGGGGGACAGTAGGTCCCCCCTTATTGATAATTGTAGGGCCCCCACCCGCCGCACAGGGGTGGGGGCCGGGGGGGACAGTAGGTCCCCCCCTTATTGATAATTGTAGGGCCCCCACCCGCCGCTCAGGGGTGGGGGCCGGGGGGGGACAGTAGGTCCCCCCCTCATTGATAATTTTAGGGCCCCCACCCGCCGCACAGGGGTGGGGGCCGGGGGGGGGGGACAGTAGGTCCCCCCCCTTATTGATAATTTTAGGGCCCCCACCAGCCGCTCAGGGGTGGGGGCCGGGGGGGGGCAATAGGTCCCCCCCTCATTGATAATTTTAAGGCCCCCACCTGCCGCACAGGGGTGGGGGCCGGGGGGGGGGACAGTAGGTCCCCCCCCTTATTGATAATTTTAGGGCCCCCACCCGCCGCTCAGGGGTGGGGGCCGGGGGGGGGCAATAGGTCCCCCCCTTATTGATAATTTTAGAAAGCGAGCTGAGCTGTCAGTCAGACAGCTCAGCTCGCGAACGCGCATTCCGCGCACATGCGCGGTAAAGCGCTCAGGTTCTTCATAGGGCGGCAATGAAGAACGCGATTGGTGCAGCGCGAAGCCGTCCCATTGGGCCCCGCGATTTCGTCATTTTGACGAAAAAGGGGGCGCGGCCTAGCGGGGAGCTCGGCGCTGGAACGGAGGTAAGTTTTTAATATAAAAACACCGAATTTTTTTTTTAATTAATGAAAGTTCATATAAAAGCAAGAAGGAAGGCTGGGTGACTATAGAGTCCCTTTAAAGGAATACATTCTGTATTGATATCTTCATTAAATCATCATCAATCCTCATACTATTCAATGAAGAGACATGCTGCACTTGTAAAATGGGGAACCTCTCCTAAGCCCTCCTACTTATTCACTTTCTTCTCTATCAACTTCCCCCTCTCCTTTATCACTTTTCTTCCCTTTCTTTATTTTTTACAACGCTCTCAAACGGTCTTCCTTCTCCTCTATTACTTTCAAGCTTGCATCTCTTTTTCAGCACTTTTCTTTTACTTGTTTTATTTTTACAGCTCTCAAATTCTCTTCCTTCTCCCTGTTCTTGAGGCTCTTCAGCTGTTCTCCTGCTCCTCGCTGATAATGCCTGCCAAAACATGGCACAATGGCAAACACACACATACAGCAATGTCAGACACACTCAAAGAAATCAAGTAAAATCTCTACTCAATAGTACACATTAGTGCAATAATATTACAGGTATGCCCATGAAAGCACAGTAAGATTACAGAACAGTCTAAATCTGTTTTCTAGACTTCCCTATATCTTCAGGAACTGCGTTCCTGATCCTCTTCTCTCTTCTTGTCTACTCCTTGCCACAAATGATTATTTTTCTCTTCTTGTTTGTGCTCAAAAGCAAACTTCTTGGTCCTGATTGGTGAATCGCTGACACAAAATGGAGGTGAAACCAAATGGCGGCGCATTCAGGAAAAAGTTCATAAAGGCAGGAGTTCATAAAGTGAGAAATGGCTGTATATACATATTTTATATAGATATAATATATATATATATTTATTTCTTTTTTTTAAATTTATTAAAGTTTTATTTTTTAAAACTTTTTCCACCAGAAGGGGGACTACCTGCCCCCCTTCAGCAGCACTGTGGACACCTATTGCGGTCACATGGCCCCTGGGGGTCCTAAATTTCAGAGGGGGGACTGTCCCCTGAGAAGAAGACCGGTCGCCTGGGGGAGAACGGCAGCGATCAGTAACTACATGAGGAGGGAAAGAGGGGAGGTTAGGGGTTAATTTTTTGAAAAATGTACATAATACATTTAGAATTTTTTTTTATTATTTATTTTAACTGAGTGCCTCGGCACTCAGTACAGGCAGAGCATCGGAAGCCTGCCTGATGGCTTCCGATGCTCTGCTCTACACTGCAAGGTGCCACATGTGGCAACCCGGAAGTGATCGCTCCGGGGGATCAATCATTCGGGTGCCCGGCAGTGAGGGGGGGGGGGGGTTTCCACATTGTCTCAACATCGAGCAATAGGCATAGAGCGGATGGAAGTGATCACGATCACTTGCAGCGCTCAAATTAGCTGTGGACGTACCCGTTTTTGGTCGGACGTACCTCATACATCCTTGGTCCTTAAGGGGTTAGAGCTTTATAGGTAAAGGTTAGTATTTTGAGTTTACTCCTATAGAATACAGGAAGCCAATGTAAGGAGTGACAGAGTTGCGAGGTGCGAGAAAAGTGACAGGAGAGGAAAATCTCCCTGGGGCAGCATTCATTACAGACTGTAGTAATGCAGTACAGCTTCTGGGGAGACCAATTAGGAGAGAATTACAGTAATCAATGCAAGAAATTACTAGTTCGTGAACAAGCTCCTTAGCAGCCTCTTGTGTATGAAAGTGGTGGACGGGGCAATGTTTTAAAGGTAGAATCGGCATTAGGGTGGATCTGATAAGGTGAGATGTGATGAAGAGGACAAGTGGTAGAGCAAGAGGAAAGGAGAAGCACAGCCACCTTCTGTTTAGTAGAAGTAGAGAAGGCCTGTGTCATGTCCTGTTCCATTCTACGGATATGTCTGGCCTTGGCTTCTGGTATCCAGTACTCTTTTTACAATTCTTATTTTAGTTTTTCTGGTGTTCTTTATGTTCGGGTTTCTGGGTTTATTCCTTTATTCCGTTCCCTGAATTCCCAGTGTCCTGGATTCCTTTAAATGTTAATTTTTTGTTGCCACACCCATTCCTTTGCCATTATTCCTTTTTTGTTTCAGTCTGTTCCTGCAAACAGTGGTCTCATTTCCTCTGCTCCTTTCTTTGCAGGTAGGTACTGTGTGTGTTTTATTGTTGTTTATTTAGTCATGCATATCTAGGCAGTTAGGACCCACTGTAATTGGAGTACTTTGGTACAGTGGTGGGCTGTATATATCTTGGCCATTTATGTATGTCTAAATCTCCAATGTTTATTACATATATAGTACTTTGTTCTGTCTCCTCTTGTTTTGCCTTATATCTCGTCTCGTTTTATTTTGTCTTGTATTCCCAGTTCATGTATGGTCCTGCCCTGTCCATGTTTCCCTCATGTATTTTTTTTTTTTATTCTTTATTTTTGTTGTGCATGTAGTTACAAAAACATACTTGCAGAGCCACAACAGCTATAGCAAGCAATTCAAACGGCATAGTAGTACAAGTGTGTGGTACAGCGTTATTAATGCACATTTTTAACTATTATAGCAGGGAAAGAGACACAGTGCTTGGCGTTAAAACCAAAAATAGAGGAACCAAGTGAAGTATAAGCACTGAGTAGCTTAGCAACAACAGAATGTCGTTTCACCCTATAGGATGGTTGTTAAATGCAAAAGTAAAACCGGGCTAGTGCACAGATTGAAGAGTAAATATAAGAATAAAAATACGGAGTAGAAATAGAGCTTCTCACTGGTTGCTGATTTGTAGGCAAGTATAGTAAAACAAGTGCATAAAAACACAAAGAACATAAATTTTGAGTGCCTGGTGGCCCACTCCACCCCTACACTCGAATGCTTTAGAGGTCAGCCTGCAATGAATTGATCTATGAGGTCACTCCCCTGATAAGCAAGGATGGTGTGACAGCTTGGTAATAAAACAAGGTACTGGTATCTTACATTCAATCCCAGCATCAGAGTTAGGTTAAACACAGCTTAACTTTGCCTAATAAAACATAACATAAAAGATAAGCCCGGAATAGAAATAATTAAAGCAAAAAACCACTAGAGTTCCACAGAGTTGCAGAGCCCTCAGCCACCATGCGACCCAGTAAATGTTTGCAGAGAGCTTGTAAGTATATGAATGCTCCTCATCTTCCTCCAACCTCCTGTGAGTCTGTTTTGACTAATGGTATAGTTACAGCATGTTAACAAGGCCTGTTAGCTCCGCTCCACCAGTCTCATGGCGTTCTGTCACCCTCGGATCCGGACCCTCAGTGAGCCGTAATCGGTATCCCTGAAGTGGCCCTGGTGGCATTCCCGTTGCTGTTGGTTAGCCCTTCTGGGTGTAGGTCTGCGATGAGGAGTTCCTCTCCGCAGGGCCTGATTCCTGGGTAAGCGGCTGCGAGGCCAGTCTTGGGTGCCAGGTGGTCTTCTCACGTTCGCGCCGTCCTGCAGGCTGAACATTGTTGCTGGGTCCGGAGGGGCCTCTACGGCAGCCATCTTGTGTTTGAGTCGCTGGTGCTCTTACAGCAGGCCTGCCGAGTATCGGTTGCTGGATTGACTCTGGGCCCTCCAGTGGGGACCGGGATAACCCCCACCGGTCCAAAGGGGGGGGGGGGAGAGAGAACAGGATCAGCAAGCTGGTAGAAGCCGATATGCAGCAAGTGGGCAGATGAGTAAAGCAGCGGCCGTCCACTTCACTCCCCACCCCTGTAGGCCGCAGTCTCAGCTTCCCCTCGGGAGCCATAAAACTCCGGATCTTGGGCCTGTCAGCAGCCCCAGCAGCTGCCTGCATCGTTGACTTCAGGATTATGGCTCAAGGTAAGTGGAACGGCAAGGTAGTCATCGAGTTGAGGCCAGAAGCCTCAGGAGCCCTTCTGACATGCGGCCATCTGCCATGGCGGCCCAGCCCCGCCCCCTCCCTCATGTATTTTGTACATGTTCTGCTTTCTGTCCTTCTCGGATTCTGGGTTCTTCTAGTCTTGTCTTGCCATCTTGTTTGGTACCTTTTCTAGTCTTACCTTGTTTCTAGTACTGGACACATACCTGCTTAATATCAGCTCCTGGCATCCGCTAAGCTGCATCAGGGCTGTGGTATGTAGCCGCACAAACCCTGGTGCTCAACACCAGGGGGCATGTGGTTACCCTGCACCAGACCCTGATTGTCCCTTTCCACGCTGAGACTGCCATCTTCCTCATCAGGCACACAGGGGTCCCAGTCTTTGCCACCCGTGACAGCCTAAAGAGAAGGAGTCTACAAAGACTCCTGCTCAGTGTAACCAGATCCATCATGTTTTCTGGGACACACATATATGTATACATATTGATGGGTAGCACATGAAAAGGGTAGCCCTGTAATATGTAGAATTCAGAAGAAGGTGTATTAGATTAAGTAATGAGGAATCCTGCTGAATATGCATTATACATACTGCAGGGCTACCGTTTTCATGTGTTTTTAGAAATGGTGGTTCTGGTCACTCCTGCTGATATTAAAAATAATCTTATAAAAAAAGCTAAATCATTTATCTTTATGAAAGCAATTGGCTTATTTTAACCCCTTAAGGACCAACCTTCTGGAATAAAAGAGAATCGTGACATGTCATACATCTCATGTGTCCTTAAGGGGTTAAATAATTTTGTAGTTATAATTTTATTTTTTACAAATGTTGCCTCTAGTGAGACTGTTTTTAATTTGATATATGATGGAAATCAGTGACGCTGAGCTTAGATCAGGATATTAATAATAACATGATGCAATTTTCTAAGCTTCCCAGACAGTTTGTTGTGTTCAGCACTGAAGGTGGGAACAGCTTTCCAAGAAGAGAAACATGCTTTCTTCCTCTGTGCAAGAGACTAGCTTGAAATCCGAGATGGTAAACAAGCAGTTAGTGAGCAATGGAATGCTCGCTAATAGCAAAAACAAGCACAGAAAAACATCATCAGTTCTTTCTCTGAAGGTCAATGAACTACAGACAGGCAGAGCTATATAGAGAATGGTCTAGTGCCCTTTGATCAAATTGAAGATTAGAAGGCTTTCCCCCCCTTTTTCTAATAGACAAATGCATTTCTTAGTGGAAGCTGTTCTAAGAACCAATAACATATTCAGTCACTGAATGAGAACATTTAGCACATCGTCATCGCCATAAAAGGGAAACTAACATTTCCAGGGAGTTTTAGTGATTACTATTACTTGACTTAGCTTTGTTGTTATAAACAAGGGATGTTTTGCAATTGACAAGCCAAATAATATCGACTTAAACATGACACGGAGAGCACCCTGCTCAAACACACTTGCAGTCTAGGAAATGCGTTGTACAAAGGTTTTTTTTTTTCTTTTAATAAATGTGACATTATAACTTTTATACGACTAATCATTTCAAAATAAGTTGATCATATTTCTTCATAAGCATAAAAAATTGCATACTTGCTCCCAAAGATACAAAAAGCCAAAGTTTCATGTATTTAAAAAATAAAAAAATTATTATTTCTGACTTGTTATTTCAATAAAACAAATTGCTTTCCATACAGATGGAACATGCCCACAAAGTGAAAGGGGGTGCACAGGGAGTACATCCCAAATATAAAGCAAAGAGAACCTGAAATCCCTAGCAACAATAACACACTAATAACTGAGTTACAATTTAGTTACAGGGGCAGGAGTCAAGAGATACACAGAGACAAATTAGGGACTGCAGGGCATTGGCTGTGTTTATGGAGGATCAGTGGGACTACAAATTAGACAAAGTCCCCAAACGGCGATAGTACCGCTTTAATATGGTAATAAATACAATACAAAATTTTTAATTCATAAAAATTAGAGTTTTGTGAAAAAAACTAAAATAAAGTGAATATGTCAATATTGCTCTTGTTTACCAGAATACAAAAGACCTTTGTTCAGAAGAGGTTATTAGTTGGCTTGTTTAGCAAGTAAGTTAACAAGAGAAAGCACTGATTCAGGGGTATGCATAAGACAGCAGATTCTGAATATTGGGGGGTGGTGGGGGGTCTGACGTCCAAGATGGCAGGACGTGTTCATCGGTGGCTCCTGCCACACAGGGCTAACATCGAGCATTTAAACCCACTAACACGTCTACCGGTGGTGGTCAACACTAGAAGAACCCATACTACCAGTGGGTTCACCTTATTGGGTCCGGACCAAAGCTGCAGACCAAGCAATAGCCCTGCTAATCCTTGCGGTCCATCGAGCCAGCTTTGCAAGTGAAGTGAAGAAGCGACCTTCTCCCGTCACTGAGCGTCCACCTCGAGGTGCTTTATCGCAGTCCTGAACCTCGACCCCCCCCCCCGTGCCAGAGATTCTAGCGTTGGGTAAGCGATTTATATACCCCTCCCATTACTACAAATTCTGTAGCAGCAGACTCCACCACCTGTTACTCTTCTGGGCCGGGGGCCCGCCAGAAGTGACGTCCAGGCAGCCGTCCAAACACCCATAAAGGTGCCCAAGTGCTGGGGACAAGATCCTGCCACCTGGAGAGATGAGACCTTTGGACATGGGGCACTAGCCCCCTTTCAAGCCCTGAGCAGTAGTTACGGTGGCACAGTGACTGGTGGTATAATCTTGTGATGGAGGGAAACAAAACCAGTACGGCTATTTTGGGCAGGCAGATGCCTACTCTGCATTGCCCCCGGGGTGCCTAAGGCTGCCGACCGGCGCACTGTGACTGTGTGCCCACAGAGAGGGCTCAGCGAACCAGCTAGGTTCGCCATCTATCCTGTTCTACTCTTGAACCCAGTGGCTTTCTAGTCTAACTCATTGTCAGTCAGCCAATAGTGTTTTATGCCAGGGCTCCACAAATCAGAGGCGCCAGGGATTTGCTGGCCCATTCAGCCCCCGAGGTGGCCGGCTGTCTATTAGTGGAGGTGGGCGGCTGGCAGGCTCATAAAGAGCATGGGCGTGCGTGTGGGTGGTTGGTCGGTTGGCCAGCCAGATATAGGAAGAGCGTGCAGCCTTGCGAGTGTTGGCATGCGCACGGACAAGAGGCTCCTGGAGGTTTGAGGCAGACCGGCAGGTATATGAGGGAGCTGTAACCTCCCTGCTCTGACGTCATTCCGGACCCAGCATCACTAAACAGCGCTCTATGGAACAGTACAGGGAGATAACTGAAGCCCCACTGGACCATAGGGAAAGCTGAACCAAGGCAGGGAGGCTGGGTGGTCACATAAATGTGTGTGATTATTGCAGTGACAGTGGATGTGTGTGGATGTGTCAGTGAGTGTGTGTGTCAGTGAGTGTGTGTGAGTGAGTAAGTGTGTTTAGATGACTGGTCCCCCTCCAATCACATGGGAAAGGTTTTTTTTTTTTACTCACCTCTCTCCCCAACGCTATACGTAGATTCTGCGCACTGTGCAGCACTGACCCAGGATGCACTCCAGAGGCCATCTGAGTGACTGTCACTAGAAGTGTTACAAAGCAGCAATGTAAATACTGCCTTTTCTCTGAAAAGGCAGGGTTTACATTGAAAGGTGTGCAGGGACAGATTATAGACACAAGAACAATTACATTAAGCTGTAGTGGTTCTGGTGACTATAGTATCTATTTAAGAATTTTATTTTTGACATTGAAAAACCTGGCTCCGAGATTCCAAGCAAACCTTTCATGCCCTGTTTTATGCTATAATTTTATACCACTGACATATATTGCCTAGCTTGTTCTCACTAATCTTACATAAAAAGTGCTGTACTCTAACTTTCCAGCTCTGTCAACACTCATGCATTATCGTATATTTTCTGGAAAGTGTTTCTGAAAACTTGTTTGTTATACTATGCACTCCCTAAAATAAAGAATGTTAAAAAAAAAGGGGGCCATGCCCTTAGGGGAAAAAAATTAAAGATTCTGAATACGGGGGCGGAGCCTGACACGGACCGGAGCGTCCGCACACTACCGGAGCAATCTACTGCAATCCGCAGAAACCGGGGAGAATCCACATCACCCTCAGCCACACAAGAGAGCACTGACCTCTGAGTACCACACCGACCCGCCGATGCCGTTCCTTCTGACACCCGGCTCCAAAACTAAACGCCGAGGTGGCAAGGCCTGCAGGACGAGAGGGCAACCTCAGACCCTTTCGGGTACACACTGGCCCTGGACCGTCCCAGACTTTGAGGACTGGTACCCCGACACACTGAGCTCAGGTGAGATGGGCCGCAAGACGCAAAAAACGCCCCAAAACACCACAAAGCCACAGCGTGATATAGGCCAAATGCTACAGGCCTCAAACGCAGTGAAGGCCCAAACTCCCAGAGACACATCCCCACAGCCTTCAGAGGAAGGGGACACACAAGACAACCCACACCCCAGTCCCCAGCACTCAACACCTACATGGACATCAGACGCTAGCGCACCGGCCTCCAAAGGTGACATACAGGCCATGTTGACAGGCCTTCAGCAGAATCTCAGACACATGTGGGAGGCAGATCTCGCAGTACTCAAATTGGATGTACACGCGGTGTCAACGCGCACACAGGCAATCGAAGTAGAGGTCCAGGGACTGAGGGAGAACTACCTAGCCCTAGGGGAGAAAGTGCGGCACTTACACACCTCACAATTGACAATGGCCAGGCAAGTTAATCTCCTGGATGACAGAGGGCGCCGCAAAAATATTAAAATTCGTGGGGTGACAGAATCTGTGCCCCTGGAAGAACTGCCGCACTTCGCTAGACGCCTGGCGGCCACACTTTTACCAGCCAAGCAGGCAAAAACGTTCCAATTTGACGGGATCTATAGGATAGCTAAGTCCCCACAAGCACCCACCTCAGCTCCTCGGGATGTAATACTAAGATGCCAATCAATGGCGGACAAATTGGGGCTAATGGCAGCGATACAAGGGCAGACCCCATTCGACTTCGAAACCTGCAAAATTTCCTTCTTCCAGGACTTGAGCAGAGCCACACTACAATGGCGCAAAAGCATGCACCCGATTACCAAGCAACTCCAAGCGGCGGGTATAGCCTATAGATGGGCGACCCCAGGAACTCTCTGGATCACCAAGGACGGCAAGCACTTCAAGGCCACCGAACCCACGGAGGGCCCAGCCTTGATGACTGCCCTGGGACTACCAACCACCGCAGCGAATATGGGGACACCAATAGACCTTCAGCCTGGGACACCCGAAGATGACATTACCGCGACTCCTGGAAGAGGCAGGGGTGCCAAACCCAAGACCTGAGAGACATAATTAGACCGCGAGCCAAATAGGCTTCAGTTCGAACATTTTACTTCTCTTAAATGTTTTGTGTAGTTAACCCTGATCTTTAAATCATATATCGTTCTTTATTTTCATTTTTTCTCGTTCTCACGCTGTTGCAGTACGAATGAGGCTCACTGGAGCCAAACACCTTTGCTCCGACGACACCCCCCCCCCTCTCCCTGGGGTTATAGGGAACCGATAACAAGGGCGACATAACCACACGGACTGGCATCAGGCACGTCAAATAGGTTGTTAACAGTAACCTGGAACCACACGGGTTCGACCTGATCCTGTCATACTGTAGCAACCTGGAACCACCTAGACACACCAGCCATAGCTGTGAACTGATTTAGCGACTACACACAGCCACCAATAGAAAAAAAAAAGGGCACCTTAAGACCCCCCCTTACATGCCATGCACACAGGTGCACCTAATCACCGTAGTCAGGTACGGACATGAGTGCGGACCCAGAACTAGAAGGGACACCCACAGAGGGACCCCACGACCAAGACCACCATGGTCTACTCCTAGACCTAAGCGCAGAAGGGCCTCATAATAAACCCACATCCTCGGGACGTAGGACAAGACGTTAGACATAGTACTCCGTCCTAGTCAATCCCACCCTCTCCCCGTAGCTCGCACACCTAAAATACTAGAAGTGACACTAGCAAATAGGTACCCTTTACCATACCAACTATAAGACTTGTATTACTCATTATAACATTGAGACCAACTGTAATTATAAAATGTTTGTGAAGCGATGCTAGTCATCCATGCACATGATATGTACCGTTTCGATACGTACAGGCTTTTGTGATCGTACACTTATGTTTATCATTTTCACATTCGAAAAATAAAGATTTAAAAAAAAAAAAAAAAAAAAAAGATTCTGAATACTTAGTATCAAGCTTGATTTAGGGATACGAGTAAACACCCAAAATTACCTTTCTTTACTTGCCTTATGGTGGATTTAAAGGGTCAACCTAAGCACCAAAACAACTATCATTAAAGGAGCACTATAGGGTCAGGAACACAAACATATATTTCTGACCCTATAGTGTTAAAACCACCATCAAGCCTCCCTAAATATAGTAAAATCTTACTTGTATTGAAGCCTGAAGATGCTGGTTTTGTCCCTGTTTGCCTCAGAACAGCAAGCTGCCTGCTGACATCATCAGATGTGTTGTTCTGAGCCAATCACAGTGCTTCTCCATAGGATTGGCTGAGACTGTGAAGGAGGCAGATCAGGGGCAGAGCCAGCACAAGTCAAACACAGCCCTGGCCAATCAGCATCTTCTCATAGAGATGAATTGAATCAATGAATCTCGAGTAGGAAAGTTCAGTGTCTGCATGCAGAGGGAGGAGATACTGAATGTTGTGATTCAAAATAGGCAAGACTGAGATAGGAAGCACCTCTAGTAGCCATCTGAGGAGTCGCCAGTTAAGTTATCACTAGGCTGTAATGTAAACACTGCATTTTCAGCAAAAAGCCTGAAGTGAATGAATCTACTCACCAGAACAAATGCAATAAGCTGTAGTTGTTCTGGTGACTATAGTGTCCCTTTAAGAAATGTTATGGTGCAGAGAAAACCATGTCTATCTGATGACCATGGCATATAATTGGAATGATTCACAAAAATTCTTATACAAGTTAAAATAAACACGTTCTTTCTCCACTGCAATATGATACCTGTCCAAATTAAACTTCATACTTTTACCTGGTGTGAGGCAAGTTCAGCATAAATGGGTGCATATAGAGCAGCTCATTGCTGTAGTGTTACCCTGTACAATGATGTTGCTTCTGTGTTGTTTTAAAAAAAATAAAAAAAATGTAAATTCTTTATTTTAGGGATGCACCGAAATTTCAGCTGCCAAACTTTTATGGCGAAAATGGGCCTAACCCGTTTCGGCCGAAAACGTGTATATATTTTTTTCAATATTTTTTATTTTTGTAGTGCATAGTTTAACAGACATGCTTGCAATAACAATTCAGATGATTACATATCACAATGAAAGATGTTATTGATAACATGAAAAGTCAAGAATACTGCATTTGGGACGGGGGAGGGAAGAACACTATGGGACAGGAGAGGGGGGGGGAGAACACTATGGAACGGGGAGGTGGAAAGAACACTTCGGGACGTGGAGAGGGGGAAGAACACTATGGGACAGGGGAGGGGGAGAAAATAACACTATGGGACAGGGGTGGGGAAGAACACTACGGAACGGGGAGGGGGGAAAGAACACTATGTGACAGGGGTGGGGGGGGGGGGGGAGAACACTGGGACAGGGGAGGGGAGAAAAAAAAACACTATGGGACAGGGGAGGGAGGACAAAAAAAAAACACTATGGGACAGGGGAGGGGGGACACTATGAGACTGGGGAGGAGGGGGAAAGAACACTATGGGACTGGGGGAGGAAAGAACACTAAGAAAGAGGGAGGGGAAAGGCACACGAGAGGGGGGAAGAGGAACATTACGGGGGGGGACCACTAAAAGAGAAGGGAGAAGGGAAGTTTTTCATATTAGATTAATTAAATTCTTTAAAAAGTCTAATATTAATAAAATTATAGGAAAAAAAACTTTTTAAAAATCATTTGGGGAAAAAAGTGATTTTCGGTTTCGGTTTACGGCCAAGGACATCCTGAATTTTCGGTTTTGGCCCCCAATTTTTATTTCTGTGCATAAGATAACAATCTGGTTTGCTACGCCACAATAGCTGTAAGAAATCCTTCAATTACAAGAAATTTCATGGCATAGAGAATAATGTGCACAATTTTTAAATTAAAATGAAAGTAAGCATGAGTATCAGGCAATTTGGACATGTCCAGCTATGAGATGGGTAAGTTAATCATATTGATGCTCCACAGTTTTAACAAATTTAGTTAAAGAAGAGTAATAAAAACAACCTAAGTACCATTCTTTGTAATCAAGCTAGTATTATGATTAACACCAGGAAAACAGGGAGTATTAGGAGTCAGGTTTATAGTTGATCCAGCGCAGAATTGTATCACACCTAAGGATGACGTCTAACCTGGCCTTAGAATGGCCGGACTTAACGTACCTGAGAATAGTCAAAATACTCACCGAGGTCAGGGACACAGAATGAGACGAAATGATGAGGAAAGCCAGAAGTCAAGGATACCAGAAATCAGGGAACTCAAAACAAAGCCAAAGTCAAATACAAGAAAAAACATGATCAGGAACACACTCTTGGATAACCAGCTAGTTGAAACCACAACAGGGCATTGGCAAAAAAGTAATTTGGGTTTAAATATCCCTCTGTAGGCTGTAATTGGCTGTCTCTGACTTCTGACCCCAAAACATGCGTGCACGTTTATGACGTGACGTCGCAGCACGTTGGCACCATCTTTAATGTGGGTGAAAGTAAGTTTATTATAAAATCCTGAACCGCAGCAGCCGGCATTCCTTAGAACGTCGCACCCGCTGGGGACCGGAACGGAGAGAGACCGGGCAGCTGTCCACCGCGACCAAGGTAAGTTAGGCGTGGCTGTCTAGTTTATTTGCAGCCATGCCGACAGAAGAGCCGAGAGCCATGACACTGCTGGGCACTCAACATCGTCAGGAGTGGGGAAACAAGTGAAGGTTGTAAATAATGGTAGAGAAACAGACGAGTAAAGGTTAGAACACCTAAGAGGCTTACTGAAAAGTTTTAAATTGAGGAATGGCACAAAATAAGAAGCCTAGCTAACGTTAGTCAGGAAGAGAGAAAAAACTGCAGAATTATATGTTAACAAAAACAGTGCTGCTTGTAGTGGCTACATGGGTGAGTGGCAGCTGGCAGTTTCATGTCCGAGGTCAGCTGATGCCACTTAGTGGTTCGACAGAGTGT
Organism: Pelobates fuscus; assembly: GCF_036172605.1. NCBI lineage: Eukaryota > Metazoa > Chordata > Amphibia > Anura > Pelobatidae > Pelobates > Pelobates fuscus. The sequence goes on along the minus strand of NC_086321.1, from coordinate 193,241,802 downwards.
AGGTACAGCCAAACAGTCCCTTGACACAGGACTCCGTGCGAAGGCCGTGGTAGCGTCGCAACGAAGCTTGGAGGTAGGCTCAATTTCGGCCTCCAAGGCCTCTCCAGCACGCCTGACTCTCTGGACAGCTTAAGAAAAGTCCAATGTTTGAGCCGTTGCGATGGTGAGTTGTGTTTGGCTTGGGCCACTCTGCAGGAATAAAGGCATTTCCGACACCATTTGGCTTGGCGCAGACACAAAGCTAAAATCATTTGCTGAGGATGCCGGGGGTGTGTTTGAGATGGCTGCGTTTGGGTCTTAAGGATGGTATGCTGTTGCTGGTACTCACTGGCTCTTCGTTGCAACTGGCTCCAGAAGTTGGTGAGTATTTCGTCCAGTTTTTCTTTGAGTGTGAGTGGTGCGGAGCTGGGTTGATGGAGATATGTGGTCTCCACCATCTTGAATAACTGGAAGTGGATGCCTCCTGCTTCTGTAGGTTCACCCCTCTGGTGCACTGTGTCACAGTGGCCTCCAAGGTGTGGACCGGGAATTCAGCCAGTTGTGCTCACCAGGTCGGGAGATCGTCCGCTTCTCCTATACACTGGACACACTAGGCTGCAGATCAAAGTTGAGGTGAATACTTGTCAGACTGACCAAAAAACAGACAGAGTACAATGCAGGCAGGTATAATCCGGGTCTGTAGGTGATTTGGTATGATTTCTGTGTTGCTTATGTGCAATTTAGCCATATTTTTTTTGTTAGAGAGCCAGAGCTAGAAGCATGTCCGGCCAACTTGATGGTCAGGCCCTGCCCCCCTGTTTTTTTAACCACTGTTTTGGTACCTCCTCAGAGTTATTCTGCAACTATATTACTTACAAACATTTTGGTAATATGAGGGGTACAACTTATGGGAATGGGCTGTCAAGGGGTACACAAGTGAAAAAACTTTGGGTATTACTGCTTTGTAATTACTGCTAGTGTGTGACATGTCATGATTCCCTTTTATTCCAGAAGTTTGGTCTTTACGGGGTAAAATAAATATATGTGCATAGTCATCCTACTTAGGAATAGATTGTTAACTCCCCACCCCCCAAATAAATATATGTGCATAGTCATCCTACTTAGGAATAGATTGTTACCCCCCCCCCCCCCCTCTCTCCCCAGTAAGACACAGACAGACAGCAATTTGATGGGTAAAAATTCACACAGCTTTTAATACATGATAATCAAATGAACAAATAAAGTCATTGTCAAACATCCCATAACCGACACTTAAAACCGCCTGTTCCATGGGCTACACTACAGTCACCCACTGTAGAGCATTTACAGTAGCAAGGGACTGAGCAACTTAAAGTATGATGGTTGCAACCTAAGCAGTCATTGTGATACAATTTTGTTAAAAATGATGAGAGCTCAGCAATGTGGCCTTACAGAGGCCTGAGCCATATTATACTAAAGGTGACTGTTATGGGAAGAACAGACAATACAACTTATTGCCTTTCTACAGACATACTATCCCTTTGAATCTACAATGCAAGAAAATCCAGGATGTAAATAAAAATAGTGGGATATACTGTGTCAATAATTCCTGGATAGTGTAGTTCAACTAAGTTCAAGACAGTTGTTTTTTTTTTCAAATTCCCTCCCAACAATGTAACAGACACTGTTCTCTCTTACAGTTCCATGCCCCTGGAATTAATTTACTTCCATTCCATCCTACTGAAACTGGCATGTTACCAGTAGTAAAATGTTCTCTCGGGAACTGAGCCTCCTTGTTCTATCAGTACAGACATAAACATGACACCCAAAACCCCTTAGTTCTCCTCAGGCAGACATGCCGTTCTCAGTGTAAAAGGCAGAAATCACAAAGCATTTGTCATAAATATTTATCCGCTCTAAAGCATGACTTGCTCACTGTTCTGAAAAAGAAAAAAAAAAAAAAGGAATTACCTTAGAAAACAGTTATGGAAGTGCTGCCAGAAATGAACAATAATCACACATTTCAGAGATTAAAAGAACATTTAATTGTCTTTATATGTGTTGAGCTTGAAGTCCTGGGGGGGGGGGGGGGGGGGAGGGGGAGGCGGCAGGGAGCCAGCACTTGAATGATAAAGATGGGCTTTACTAGAGCTCTGTGCAGGTATCTTTTAAGGTACCAAACCTGGGTGCTACAGTCATGATTTTTCAGCCAAGAAGACCTGGACTGATACGGCCCCTGCTGCGCAAGATATTGAGGCTTCGATGAGAGACCCGAGACCTGCGACATCTAGATTTTGTGGAGCGCGGCCAAACTCCCATCCTCCTTGGACCTTGGCAAAGAACCCACTGTCTGTTGCTGGAGATCAAGGAGACTGGAAGCCAAGCACAATAACATATATTATGGCAGATCTTTGCGACATTCACTCCATGTTGCAAGGCATGCATTTGCCAAAGTGCTAGCGAGACCATGGCCTTGGGGCAGCAGTTGCCCATATCAGCTGTCATTTGTTTATGCTTTTTAAAATGTTTCTTTTAGTCTGGTGCCAATCGATTCACCCAGTACCATGTCAAGCAGTGTGGGCCCATGGTCATCCAATATAATTACTCCCTATGACAGAGGTACAACCCATGGTGCAAGACAAAAAAGTTCTAAGGAGCAGCAGTGACCACTGCTGCAGACAGCAGTATCTTGTATCCTCCCTGTGCGGCTTTCTGTTTATGGAGAGTATAGGTAGAGAGGGGAAGTTAAGTCACATTCCCCACTCTCTACTCACATGCAGAGTGCTGTGAAGCAGCACGCAGGCACATAGAACTGCCAGGTATGCTAAATTTGGGCTACTGGAGAGACACAAGAGAGGGAGGACAAGAGTAGAGGGTGTATTGAAGCTGCAAATGAGTATGTATCCAAATATATTAGTGTGTGTGATTATGTAGATGTGTGAGCTCACCTATGAGTGATGTATGACAGTGAGTGCGTGTCTGTGAGTCTGAGTCTACATGTATGTATCTCTGAATGTGTATATGTCTGTGTCACTTGAAATATGTGTGCGCTTGTGAGTGTTTTCCTATATTTATTTGACTGTATCTGTGAGCCTGTATGAGCCATTTACTTTTAATGAATCTTATCTACCATAGCCCCTATCCACTCTCAACACACTCAACAGCTCATCTATCCTTAACACACACAACTGTGCCTATTACTCCCAAACACACACTACATCCACAATTATGTGCATACATGCACTACAGACCCATATCTCCTCAAACACTAAAGCCTGTATTCTCTTAAACACTAGAGTACCTATCCACATGCAACCTCTTATTTACATGCACACACATACTACATCTCAAACAGCTCCACCCACACACTTTCCACAACAACCTCATTCTTACACAAGCAACCCTGCAAGTAGCCTTCCCCCTCATACACCACCACACCAGGAGCATTTCCCCGCCAAACTCTGCAAGCAACATCTCCAGAAACAAGCAACACCACCATAAGTAGCCTACCATCACAAATGCAACAATTGCCTTACATCAGCACCCACATTTTTTTAAATCCTTGGACCTACCTGCCGACTGATGCCCATCACAAGTGGAATGTCTGAGATATTTCACTGTTTGTTCCTATGCTTACTCACCCTTGCATAAACCACGTTAAGGCTCGGATGCCTTCTAAGTCATAGCTCTGTACTTATGTTTGGAACTATCCTAGCTCAGTACGCTGTTGTTGCATATACTTTTACTCTAAATTGTTGTGAAATTTCTTTATTTTAGTTATTATTTACTGACTCAAGACTTTTTTTTATTCTTTATTTTTGCTTTGACAGTCAACATATTGTATAGCATTGAAAAAATAAACAGATGAGCATTCATTACAGCTTTGTACATCACCACCATAACATTAAAGTGTATGCAACAACATACATTGTTGTATTATAAGATGATATTTTAACATAATAACCATTGCCCATGCCTTCGCTCTTAATCATGAAAACATACTGCCAAAGAATTTTTTAAATTATTTTTTAAATTCTTTATTTATGTCTTGACATATAAAGCGGCACTTCGGGGGGGCGGAGCCTGACCGGGAACTGAAATGGCCGCATAGCGCGCTAGCTCCCGCCGACGGGCTCACCTTACTAGCCACAAATCAGCCGCAATCGGTGCACGGACCCCCAGAGCCACAGCACGCACCCCGGAACCCCCACAGCCGCCCGCGAACATGGGAGGGAGTCGGAAGAAGCAGGAACAGCCACCATCTGTTGCCCCTCTGTTCCGGCAACCACGAGGCCAGACGCCATCTTCCTCACAACGGCGGGAAGACTCTGCCTCTGACTCTGATCACAGTGAGGCAGTAGGCTCACCCTCCACTCCACTCACCAAGAGGGACATGCAAACACTGCTGCATGAAGCTGCAGCAGACATCAAGACACATATGGCAGCTGAGCTGGGAAAACAGCTCCAACTATTAAAATCAGAACCAGTTGACCTGGGAGAGAGAACAGGACAGGTGGAGCAGAGGGCAGATGAGCTCTTTGAAAACCTCAACATGCAACAAGCTGAGCTCACTACACTGAGGAACAAAGTGGAGGAACTAGAGACAGGTATGGAAGACCTAAATAAATCGCTCTAGGCACAACATAAGAATTAGGGGCCTCCCCGAAACAGTCACACCTGATATGCTGCTCTCCACGCTGCGCGAATTGTTCCTTACAATCCTCCCAGAGGCAACGCCTCAAGACCTAGCCATGGACCGTGCGCACAGAGCCCTCAAACCTCCTAGCCAAAACCAAATGGCGCCCCGAGATGTCATAGTACGCCTTCACTACTTTACCTTTAAAGAAGCCATCATGGCGGCCACACGCAAAACCCTGCCCAAATTTGACGCCATCACTCTTCAGTTATACCAAGATGTCTCACCCATTACATTAATGAAACGCAGGGAGCTCAAACCCCTCGCCAGCGCACTGGCACAAGCAAACATACCATATCGGTGGGGACATCCATTCAAGCTACTAGTCCGTAAACATGATAGCACCCACGTCCTTCAAGACACCTCCAAAATGGCGCCCTTTGCTGCCGCACTGGGCATCAGCCTGCCCGAAGCACAAGTGCAACCCAGAAATCCAGCGGACAACGCCAGACCACGAAGAACGCCACTCTGGGAAAAACTTCGGACGCCCCGGAACCGACTACCCAAACGCCAGCAGCAGACAGCGGTGCAGATTCGCGACCGGGACACCTGAACAGCATGGGACCAGATCACTATGGACTCAACCACTCACAGACAGAGACTATCCCAAGAGACTTGAAGGGACTTCAAAACTTTTGGTCAACTTTTGAGTGCTGGAACGCACACCACTATATCCTTTTGATTCAGTTTTTTGGTATTACATGGTTTATTAAGGTTTGAGGGGACGCAAAATAGCTATGGGGACGCCAACACTGGGCGCTGAAAAGGGCCTAAAACCGGGAAAAGGGGGGGGGGGGGGGAAGGGTAAGGGACCAGGGCACTCGCAGAAAAGAGGGGGGGACAAAGAGGGGAGGGATACACAGGATGGGAAGGGCGGGGGGGAGGTAGGCTCCACTGTAGATCACCACAAAAGGAGATAGAGACCCCCAAGAGGTTCCCCCAGGAAACGCCAAACCAAAAGCAGCTATGCTGGCCCTCTAGCACATATCCACTAGATCCGATAGAAAGGGCCCAGAGAGAACCCACCCCAGGGCACCGATTACAGCCCACTTAAGCCCGGAGCGGGAAGCACACTGAGACCACACCGTCAATGCACCACCCAGGGCGGAAAGACTCCTCATACCCCACTCCATTTGGCCTGGCACAAACCCTAAGACCAGGCATCTATTTTTTCAGTGCTATATGGTTTTCTATGTTTCATATGTTAAACTTAGTTCAATGGTTTGACTTGGTCTCACTACGAGGTAACATGACGGACGTGATATACAGACGGGATACCGCCCACCACTGGGGGGAGGTAACTATAAAGCATGCCCTACCACACATCCATGACAGCTAACCTGACGTGCATCTCAATTAACTGCAAAGGGCTGAATAACCCCGCTAAACGTCACCGACTCATGAGATGGGCAAACCGCAGCAAAGCGGATATCCTCCTATTACAGGAGACACACTATGCAGACACACGCCCGTTCCCTCTCCTGAGACGCCATTTTCGGGCTTGCTACTTAGCCAACTCTAACTCAGGCAAACACAATGGAGTAGCGATTCTCCTAAGGAAAACCTGCCCCCTCCAGATCGCCACCACACACAGGGACCCCAACGGCCGCTTCCTCACGGTGGTAGGCACGATAGGCCCAACCAAGTATGCGATCACCTCAGTCTATGGCCCCACAACCCCGGACCCGGGATTTTGGCCTACTCTACAGGCGCATCTTAGCCTACACCCAAGCCACCACCAGATTATAGGCGGGGATTTCAATGCCACAATCGAGCCACGGGTAGACAGACTCAAACGGCCACCACAGACTCCTGCACCGACCAGGAATGACAAACTCATGGCAGATTTTATTTCCACAACCAAACTGATAGACGTTTGGAGACTGCAACACCCCACCACACTAGACTACACCTTTTACTCCCACCCACATTAAACCTACTCGCGTATCGACTATTTCCTGGTTTCCCCGTCACTACTCCCACTCATAACAATGACCTCCCTAGGCAACATAACGTGGTCCGACCACGCCGAGATAACGATCACGTTCCAGCCCCCACGGATCTCCAGAACCTGGTCCTGGAGACTTAACCCGACACTACTCCACGACCCACAAACCGTACAGCACATCGCAACGGAACTCAAACACTACTTTGCCACAAATAAGGATACAGTACAATCCAACGCAATACTATGGGCTGCGCACAAAACGGTGATCAGGGGCACCCTCATTAGCTTAGCCACAGCACACAAAAAAAGACGCCTCGCCCACATAGAGAAAACACTAGCGACCATCAGGGACCTTGAATCCCTCCATAAAGTCACCCCCACCCCGGACCTCGCTACACAACTCCAACACCAACGACAGGCCCTCAAAAATGCAATGGCAGTGGACGCCACCAGAGCCCTCCAATGGACAAAACAAAAGTTCTACGAAAAGTCCAATAAAGCAGACACCCTCCTAGCCTGCAGACTGCGCAGGCGCATCCAGGCCAAACAGATAACACGCATACGCACGCCATCGGGCCATGACACAGAGATGCCCACCAAAATTGCAGAGACATTCCGACACTACTTTGCAGGCCTGTATGACCACTCCCCTCAACATAGGCAACGGACCGCCAACCTACAGGACCGCATCCAAACCTTTCTAGACCGAACCCACCTGCCCACCCTGTCAGACAGCGCGATTACCCAACTCTCCATGGAGATCACAGAGCAGGAAGTAGCAACTGCAATAGGGGCCACCAAACCAAACAAAAGCCCGGGACCAGATGGATATTCGGGCATATATTACAAAACATTCCAGGACACTCTCCTGCCCCACCTAGTACAACTATACAACTCCCTACTGCAGGGAAGCCCGCTCCCCAAAGACATGCTGCAAGCCAACATTTGCCTCCTACCCAAACCCAACAAACCCCTCTCAGACCCAGGCCATTATCGGCCAATATCTCTACTGAACGTAGATATCAAAATATTCACGAAAATACTCTCCAACAGGCTGCTGCCATATATCACATCAATAATCCACCCGGACCAGGTGGGCTTCATCCCCACTCGTCAAGCTAGTGACAATACCAGGAGGATGCTAGACCTGATCTGGGTGGCCAAACAACGCTCCATCCCGAAGCTACTCCTATCCCTAGACGCCGAAAAGGCATTTGATAGGCTACTTTGGCCATTCGTCTTTGCCACCCTGGAGAAACTTAGATTCCCCAAACCACTCCAAGATGCCCTGCGAATGATTTACTCTAACCCTACTGCCAACCTACTAATACCAAACACGAACCCCCCCTCGTTCTCCATCTACAATGGCACGAGGCAGGGCTGTCCCCTATGCCCCATCCTATTTGCCATATCACTTGAACCATTACTGCATCTCATCCGCAATACACCCCAGATCACAGGCATCAAAATACGCACACAAACGTACAAAGCGGCGGCATACGCCGATGATCTGATGCTGTCACTCACAGACCCGCAGAACGCACTCCCACCACTTCTTAAACTCATAGACGACTACTCAGAGGTATCGGGGTACAAATTAAATTTGGACAAAACTGAAGCACTTATGCTGACAATGGCAGAAAACAATAGACAGACGCTACGGAACACATATGCTTTCAAATACAATGCCTCACACATCTCGTACCTGGGGATCACACTACCAGTGGATCTACAGCGCACATACGCATTAAACTATTCACCGATGATACAAACACTCACGGAGGACCTGCAGAGATGGGGGGACTTGTCTTTGTCGTGGCTGGGACGCCTAGCCTCGGTAAAGATGAATCTTCTACCAAGACTGCTCTATCTTTTTCAAACCCTACCCATCCCCATCCCCAACTCCGACTTCAAATACTTACAGACGCACATCGACAAGTTCATCTGGTCGAATAAAAGACCGAGAGTGAAAAGGGCGACCATGTACATCCCCAACAGAATAGGAGGCCTGGGCTTACCCCATCTACAACACTATTACCATGCGGCGCAAATCACACAGATCCAACACCTACACACCCCACCGGGGACAAAGCGCTGGGTAGACATAGAACATGACATATTTGGCTTTGACCACCCCTCATTGTACCTCTGGGTCCCACGTAACTCCCGGCCCACACCACTGCCCACACCCCCAACACTATCCAACTCGATAAGCACCTGGGACAAACTTACACGTAAATTCCCTATCATTAACAACCCGTCTCCACTCACACCCATACTGCGCAATAAAGCATTCAGCCCAGGAATGAACCCAAAAGATTTTGCACACTACGAACACAACAACCTGTATAGAATGCACCACTTCTTCGAAGGAGGAAAACTAATACAATACAAAGACCTACCCCAACAACACACACCATACAACACACATAACTTCTTTAGATACATCCAACTAAAGAGTTTTCTGGAACTCCCAGAAAACGTGACAGCAGCCACCACCAGGTGCACAACATTCGAACGAGCATGCATCCATAACCCAGCCTGTAAGGGCCAGATCACAGACAACTATAACATACTCATCTCTACTCACTCCCCAGGAGCGATGGCATATGTGGCGGCTTGGGAGAGGGACCTGGGGCCACCGGGGGACCCGACTGACTGGCAGGAAATATGGGAGGCCACAGCATCTCTCTCTCTGTGTCAACCACAAAGAACAGGCCTATAAAACTTTACTAAGATGGTATCTCACTCCCACAAGACTATACCGCATGGGTAAGACTGACACGGACCTATGCTGGAAACAGTGTGGGCAAAGAGGGACATACATACACCAATGGTGGCAATGGCCAAAACTAGCTCCGCTGTGGGCAGAGGTGGCCCGCCTGGTCTCCGACTTACTCCACATAGATATCCCCTTAGACCCATGGATTTGGCTCCTATCCAAACCCTGGGAACCGTTAACCAGAGCCCAAAACAAACTAGCGAACAGAACGGCATTGGCAACAAGGAGGGCGATAGCAGAACTCTGGGGTACCCCGGAGGTCCCCACAATATCCACAATCATCCGTAAAACCAGGGAAGCCATTGAAATGGACAGACTATCAGCCCTGGTTCACGAAACCTCACGCCACTTTCACAAAATATGGGACCCGTGGCTGAGCGAACCGGCACTAATGTAACCGAACCTCGCAAAGCTGCAGCCCCTGTAAATGGCCAATGGAAACATAGCATAGCAAGGAGACCAGGAGGGGGAGCCCAATAGCACAACAAACAGGGGAGACCCGACGGGGGCCCACACCCACAGCGTAAAAGGGGCTAACCCACAGCAGACCCCAGCAGATACCCAAAACCCCAGAACAGAAACACTCAAACTTCCCGTGAGCATAACACCCAACCACTGAGACCAACGGTTATCTCTAAGTTATACTTGAATGTATTTTTCTGTATGTATTTACGTTTTATTTATGTTTTGCTGTTTATTATGGATTCACTTTTGTGCAACCAGACAATACGTAACCAATGCAGCTGTAAAGATGGAACCGGCTATGCCACATAGCCAATCACAGAACATTGTCAAACATGTCATATCATACGATAAATGTGTATACCACGGTTGCAAAATATTTCCGTAAAATGAAAAATAAAGAATGTTAAAAAAAAAATAAAGCGGCACTTCAGTAATATTCGGCTTGGAAAAGCCGAGGAACAGTATTTATATATGGTGCATGATACAAAAAGGAAATATTATTAGATGTTAAAGTGTCATATAGTTATGAATGGATGGTCGCCAGACGTCAAGGTGTTATCTTTGGTGAACCTAACAAAGAAAGTTAAACATACAACGTGTCGTTAAGGAAAGCACAGTTTAGTTACATATATTGTATTCAGGAATCAGTACCTTTTAGGGCACAGGGAATGGCCAACACCAGGGCTGTGGTGTTGTAATCGGTCGTATGGCGTAGACCCCTCCCTGCGGGCATCCTCGCTTACCCCTCGGTCCATCCATTGTCTCTAGTCATGTGTAGTCTGAGGGTGTTTAGTCATTAGCGTAGTCCTCCCAGGGTTGCCATATTCTTTGAAAGTTTTTTTTCTGTGTTTCTGATCTGGCCTGTGTGTTTGTCCATTAGGTATGTGTCTTTAATCTTCACTATAACGTCGTTGGTCGAGAGAACGGTTGGTTTCAGCCATGACTGGGCCAGGGCACGTCTGGCCGCCAGGGTAACTTTATTTAGGAGCTATTGTTCCTTTCTAGGGAGGCCGTCTGTGGGCATGGATAATAAGACGGACCAAGGATCTATGTGTCTCTCGAAGACGTGTGTCAGCAGTGTCTGCATTCGCTTCCAGAATCTACTGACCTTTGGGCATTCCCACCACATGTGCACGCACCCCTTCTAGCATGTGTCAGTCATGGTTTTACCCATTCTGTGTAGTTGCACTGGTGTGGTGTACCACCTCATTAGCATTTTGTAGGATTGTTCCTGTTGTAGTATGCATATTGAGGTCTTCGCGGTTGCTTCCCATGTCTGCCCAGTCTCCTCCCTCTAGTTCTTGTCCCAAGTCAGTCTCCCATTGTCCTATATATCTAGGGTCTTTGTCGTCCCTATCTGGGGCACTGAGTTGTGCGTATATGGTTGTTATCAGGCCTTTCTGTTCGGTTTCCGAGGCACACAGTCGTTCGTAAAAAGTAATTTGGGTTTGGGCTGCTCTACGAATCTCTGGGTTTTTGGCAAAGTCCTGCAGTTGTATGTATCTGAATACATCTTTTGTGGTCAGGGGTGCTAGGGTTTTTAGGTTATCAAAACGTTCTGAAGGTTCCATTTTCATTCATATGGAGATACCTCTACCCCCTCAATGCCCCTGAAGTTTCTTGCACTCAGCCCGGATTCAAATGGTTTGTTCCGCAGGTACTGTGTCATAGGTGATGGTGTGTTTTTTAAGGCGTATTTAGTGGCTGTCAGATCCCATATTCTTATGGAATTGAGGATCGCCGGACAGGTGGTTCGCATGGTTGATCTGTCTGGTTTGGGCACCCATATCCAGAATTGTGGTAGATCTGTGAACAGTAGGTGGGTTTCTAAAATTCTACCCAGCGATGGGATCCTACCTGGGAGTGCCATGTTACTACTTGGGCCAGTTGTGCTGCCAGGAAGTATAGGCAGAGGTTCGGGAGACCCTATCCACCCCTGGACTTCGGCCGGTATAGTACCTGCCGAGCCACCCGGTGTTTTTTTGTGCCCATATGAAGTTATCTATGGCGCTTTGTAGCGACGTCAGATCTTGTTTGGTTATGTTAACGGGTAGCGCCTGGAACAGGAAGCAAGGTAATAGTGTTATTTTAATATCTATGATTTTTTTTAACTACTGTGGGGGGGGGGGGGGTTGTTTAAAGCTAGGATTGAGTCAGGGCCCTTCTTGCTTCTAAAGGTTATTTTGTGTAAGAGTTTTTGATCCATTTTCGTCCATCAAACTGCTGGAGTTCTTTTGCTGTATACAATAGCTTTAAAACCCAATTTAGGAAGAAATACAAAGCCAGTGAACCACTCATGAGGTTGGTTACTGGCTTGCTATTGAGGCTTGGAGTTACTTGTGAAGCACAAACCAAGAAAATTATGGTGAGGAAAAAAAGAAAGTCTGAAGTTAGTGCATGGTCAATACATTGTTAAGCACAGTTCTGCACACTACATCCTGGGTTGGGTTTTAAAGCTATTGTATACAGCAAACAAACTCCAAGGAGTTAAAATGAAAGGAGGCAAACATTTGATTCTTTGTTTGACTAATTTGCATATGCCCACTCTGATTCCATTGCAGTAGTAACATCACTCCACATTTGAGATTTCTGTGGAAAAAGCAAGTATATCGCTTGACTGGTGTGCAGTTCTGTGCTTAACAATGTATTGACTATCCTTTGACTCCAGGTGGAGGGGCTTTTCAATCACTTTTCCCCCACTATATATATCAGAAAGTTCTATATGAAGAACTGGAACATTGACCGATTGTGGGATCTACGTACCATTAAAATATATATTTTTTTTTCACAAGACCTTGAGTGATGGCTACTTATCTTTTGCTATATGTTGTTCAGCAAAGCACCGGGCAGAAAGACTGGAGGGCTGGAGTGCAAAACCTACGAACTGTGTATGTATGTATGTATATATATATATATATATATATATATATATATATAAAAATATACAAACCAGTGCACTCGCTTATTAACTAAACAGAGATTTTAAATCCTAAATAGTACTATTTAAACACCTCACCTGAAAAATAATGGGAGGATGGTTACATTACATGATCCCACATGGCATAAGCCTGTCAACTGCATCAACTAAACAGTGATTTCACATTCTAAATAGTACTACTTAAAAACACCTCACCTAGATAAAAAATAATGGGGGTTTGGTTACATTATATGATCATACATTGCATAAGCCTGCCAACTGCATCAAAGTACCCCATTCTTGACAGGTCCTACACTACCACCTAATGCTTGCCTTTATGAGATTAATATACTTACTTGGGAAATACTTCCTTCCTGGGACTCTCTGCAAGTCAAGGTTAAATAGGATCCTGGAACGAGACACCTGTGACAGGGAGGGGTGCAAAACCCAGGGGCTGGCCTAGACCCCTATAATTATAGACAAGGTAAGAAGGGCTGCACTCACCTAAATATGCATATATTACAGGGTGCTACTGGGACCAATATATATATATATATATATATATATATATATATATATATATATATATATATATATATATATATATATATATAAAATCATTTTTTTGCCATCCTGATGAAAACTGATGAAAACTTCTGATGGGAGCTGAAACATTGATCAGTCTTCTTACGCTATTAATTAAAAGTTACGTTTTATATTTTTTAGTACAAGGTTCTTGGAGTGCGGTCATTTAGTGGGTTTATGTATTTGTTGCCTGACCTGCACCGGGAATTTATTTAACCCCTTAAGACCGCAGGACGTACTATGCCGTCCTTATTTTGGTGGCTCTAAAAGCCGCAGGACGGCATAGTACGTCCTGCGATCTTATGTACTTACCCGGTCGCCGGCGATCCCACGCCGGCGATCGCGGTATGGGGGACTTACCCGGGAGCCCAGGGAGTCCCCCTGCGTCCTCTTCAGCCGCCCAGGGCCATGTGATCGTGAGGTCCTTGCGAGGACCCCGCGATCACATGAACGGCATAGCCGTCCAAGGCATTGCCAGCAGGGGGAGTGCCTGTAATGACAGGTACTCCCCCTGCTGTCTGAAAAAAAAAAAAAATGTTAAAACAGTGTAAAAATAAATTATATATACTTAGATCATATATATATTTATTATATATATGATCTAAGTATATATATACACACATATACACACATACACATAAATATGCATACACTGTCTACGTGTATTTTAATATTAATATATACATAATTATATATATTAATATCAAAATACACGTACAATGATATTGATTAAATATATATATAATTTTCATTATATATATATTTATATATAATAAAAAATAAATAAATATATAAATACGTTAAAAAAATAAATAAAAAAATAATAAAAAAATAATGAAAAAAAATAGATAAAAAATATATAAACATGCGTAATTTCGTTCTAACTGTATTTTAAAATTAATATATATATATTGATATCAAAATACATGTAGAACGAAATATATATATCTATATACATAAGTATATACGTATATATCACTATGTATATACCTATATATAAATAAAAATTATAAAAAAAAATTATATACATATATATACACACATATATATATACACACATATATATATAATAATTCTACGCATATATTTATGTAATAATTTTACATAATTAGGTCATTTTATTAATTACAATTTGCAGGACCTGCCTGCCAACCCAGGCCAAAAGTTCAGGGAATTACATTGTCTAGCACTATATTTAACTCTGTAACTTTCCAAGACACCATGAAACCTGTACATGGGGGGTACTGTTTTACTCGGAAGACTTCGCTGAAAACAAATATTAGTGTTTCAAAACAGTAAAATATATTACAACGACGATATCGTCAGTGACAGTGACATTTTTTGCATTTTTCACACACAAATGGCACTTACACCAACGATATAATTGTTGTGATACGTTTTACTGTTTTGAAACACTAATATTTGTGTTCAGCGAAGTCTCCTGAGTATAACAGTACCCCTCATGTACAGGTTTTATGGTGTTTTCAAAAGTTACAGAGTCAAATATAAGGTTTGCGTTTCAGTTTTTTCACATTAAAATTCGCCAGGTTGCCTTTGAGACCGTATGGTAGCCCAGGAATGAAAATTATCCCCATGATGGCATACCATTTGCAATAGTAGACAACCCAGGGTATTGCAAATAGGGTATGTTCAGTTTTTTTAGTAGCCACTTAGTCACAAACACTGGCCAAAATTTGCGTTCAAATTAGTTTTTTGCATTTTCAAATATTAACACTAACTTTGGCCAGTGTTTGTGACCAAGTGGCTACTAAAAAAGACTGGACATACTCAATTTGCAATACCTTAGGTTGTCTACTTTTGCAAATGGTATGCCATCATGGGGGTAATTCTTATTTCTGGGCTACCATATGGTCTCAAAGGCAACGTAACCAATCTGGCGAATTTCAATGTAAAAAAACTGAAATATGTAACATGCTATATTTGACCCTGTAACTTCCCAAAACACCATAAAACCTGTACATAGGGGGTACTGTTTTACACGCGAGACATCGCTGAATACAAATATGTGTATTGTATTGCAGTAAAAGCAAACAGTATTATGACATTCACAGTTAGAATGTCACGTAGAACTAAAAAAATTAAAAAAATTCTTATTTTCTCCCATTTTTAAAATATTTTTTTCATATTAAATTATGTTCCATACCTAAATATTTGATGTTAAACGAAAGCCCCGTTTCCCCTGAATAAAATGATATATAATAATGGGGGGTGCATTTAATATGAAAGAGGTGAATTATGGTTGGACAGACATATAGCGCAAATGCCAGGTTTTGTTTACGTTTTTTTGGATCACAACTTGTACATTTGGCTGCGGTCTTAAGGGGTTAAATTTTCCAGGAGTGCAAGCGCAGTGATTATATATATTTCCCAGTGTCAGGGTCTTACCTGAGTTGGGAGTCTGTAGCGCAGATATGTTGCTCACCCTTGCAGATAGCCACAGGCCAAGGTGGTCAGGTAAGAATTCACCTGGCCTGTGGGTCTGTGCACGGGGGCTGTGCAGGATGCAGTACCAATACGCAGGACAGGCAAGGACTGAACCAGCAGGAATGTCGAGGGATAGCCGAAGTCAAAAGATGCCAGAGGTCAGGATAAACGTAGTCAGAAGCCGGGGCCAATAATACGAAGCAGATGAAACAGGAACACTGGTACGAAACAGGATCAAAGACTTGACACTGAGCACAGGGCGAGGCTGGGTTTAAATACCCTGCTGATGACTGATCAGGATCAGGTGAAACACAGCCAAGTCAAGGTGCAGCCCCCAGTGTAGTAGCCATGCCAGGATAAACAGGACCGGAATCAGTAGTCACTGTATAAAGCTGCTGTGGCTCAGAGGCAGCAAGCAGGACCAGGACTGATAAGTTTCCCGGTTCAAGTCCCCTGTTGGGAACTCCAGGAGCGACCACGTCTGGCCGTCTGTCTATCTGGTGAGAACCGTGACACCCAGCCATGGCAGCACTATCCAGGTTGAGCGCCTCCCCACCCATAAAAGGCCACATGAACCATAATACCCCAGCTGTTTTTACTCTCCACACTCCCTTGGATTTTGTGTGTGATATTTAATTATTCAAATTTTTTTTTTTTTATACATATCTGGGACTTGTTAGTTCCTTATCTTGGAATTAGTTCAGCCTCTTTTCTCCCAGAAGCTACAGTATATAACGTCTCCCGACCTCCTGCAGAACCTTCTTAGTGACCAGGGGTTAATGCTGTAGTGACCCTTGGGTAGCAGCTAGAAACCCTGCAATGTCGGATAAATCCTTATGGGTACTGTATTTATGCTTATGATTCCAGACTTCCTGTCAGCTGAGGAACTCACAGGGCGTGGCAGAGGTGAATTTTGTCCCTGCTAGCGTTTTTGGTTTAAATTCTTTTTATTAGATTTTATGGTAAAAAATAACAAGAATGACATAGAAAATACATTACATCACTGAAAGAGATGTTACAAAAAAATACATCATCTTTGGGGTAAGACTACAAAGCATAGGTTATATGCAATTAAATCATATATATCTGGGAGATAACTCTTACATTGCATAAAAATCTGAATTACAATGCTAGCGTTTTTGATGCCTTACAATAAGTACTTCTGGGTCAGGCATCTGTTGGCAGATATGGCCTTTAAGTTGGTCCGAATTCGGTTGATATTTGGTTGAATTCGAGTGAATTTTAATAAGTTTTTTTTCTCATTTAAATGGTTTTCCTTTCTTTTGCTATGGATTCTGGAGGCAATGTGATGTTATTTGTTCTCCTAGCTATACAGTGCTCTGGTCTCTTCAGATATTTTGGCTTATGATTATTTTTTAATTACATGACATATGTCTGGATATTAGTCCCTAATAGGCTTTTTTTTCCCAGCAGGTATTCTTGCTCTCACCAGCCAAGAAAAAAAATAGGTCACAATCTGAAAGGTACAAGGTATGTCAAATACTTTTTCAGTTTCTAAAAAAATATTACCTCCAATTTTGGAATCAAAAGTATGCCTTCTATCATGTTATAATGTCAGTTCCCTCAGGTCCAAGGAGATCCCCAGTTTCACCTGCGGATAGGAGAACAAGGCTTAATAGGTACAATGCATGGGCAAAGTGGCAGCAAAAGTGAACCGGCTATGCATAGCCTGCATGGAACTGGTCGATGACCCACCAGTAGCTCGTTCTGCAACTGCCAATCCAGTAGATGTGATTGCCATCATAAAGCAGGCTGTGGCAGAAGGTGTTAAGGAAGCCACTCAGTCTACCAGGCGTTCTAAGTATACGAGGAGAGCGATCTCGGACAGTGAGAGCTCTATGTAGTACTCCAATGAGCAGAGCCATTTACCTACAGAATACCCAGAGTCATCTGATGATAGTCCCTCTAATCAGGGGAATTTGATGAAAGGAAAACTGAAGCTCTCATTGAGGCAGTGAGAAAGACACTATGCTTGGAGGAATCCTCTGTTCAAGAACCCTCATGCAGCAAGAATTTTGCTAGCCTCAAGAGAAAAGAAACAGCTTTTCCCTTCCAAGAGACTATCAAGACCCTTATTTATGATGAATGGGGTAAATCAGTTTTCAGGGTAAATGGTCCAAGTTATACCAATTCAAAAAAGCTGACTCTGCCTCTTGGATCCCGGCTCCCAAGGTGGACATGGCAGTAGTCCGACTGGCCAAAAATACCACCTTGCCTCTGGATAACTGGCTCTTAGAGATTACCTTTGGAGAAGAGGATTGATACTACTCTTTCCAATGCCTACATTGCAGCAGGAGCTAGTCTGCACCCAGCAGCTGCCTTAACTTCTGTTTTCAGGGACTTTAAACAATGGGCAGAGGATCTGGAAGCGGGCATCAAGGTTAGAGTGAGTAGATCACGTCTCCTCAAAGCTGTGGAAGACATTAGACTAGCAGCAGATTTTTGCTTTGAAGCCCTGAATGTTGATGGGTGCAGAGCACTCTGGATTAAGTCCTGGGATACACACCGCATCCAAGAGCACTCACTACCTTTTCAGGTTGACATGCTTTACAGACTTTAACTGTATGAGTGCATAAAAAACGCTGCAGAAGGCAGTAAAGCCTTATTGCCATGTAGCAGGAGCAACAGGAGATCTTCCAATGCAGACAGGAGGTAATTCAGAGACTCAAGGCAATATAGACCTGGAAGACAGTCCTTTCGAAGCCAACCATGGAAGGTCAGTCAATCTTCCTGAATAAAAGGATGCGACTGCTTTCAGGCTCAGTCTCCAGGTATAGGTGCCAGACTGCTTCAATTCTAAGAGACTTGCAGTCACACCATAAAGGATCTGTGGGTCCTGAAGGTGGTCTCCCAAAGTGAGACCTTCTTCAGGAAAACTCTTCAGGTCCTCCGTTTCCAGGAGATTTTAGAATTCATAGATTCTCTATTCCAACAATTGGTGATCTGCCTAGAACGGTTTCAGGGATTCTACTCAAGGCTTTTTCTGGCCCCATAAGGCAAGGATGGATGGACACTAATCCTGGATTTGTCAATCCTAAATACCTATTTGCGTGCCAGACGATTCTGGAATGTATTCTAATGGAATCATTAGCCTCTATCTCCAGGCAGTAACTCCAGGCGATTGTTTGATTTCCATCGATCTCACAGATTTCAACATCCCAATCGCCGGTGTACATGAAAGGGTTCTTGAGATAGTTTATACAACAGACACTGGTAGTTCAGGGCCTTCCATTTGGCCAAAGCTCAGCACCCAGGTTGTTCTCCAAAGTCCTTGTTTCCCTGATTGCAGAAATCAGGAAGAAGGGTATCTTCATCTTTCACTATTTGGACGACATCCTGATCTTGGCAAAGAATTACCCATCTTTGATTGCCCATCAAGACATGGCCAGATGGATCTTGGAGAACTACAGTTGGATTCTGAATTTCCAGAAGAGTCAACGCCAACCCTTTTGTCACGACTTACCTTAGTTGGAAGTCCAGTAGGCAGAGATTTGTGCTCACCCGTGCAGATATACAGAGCCCAAGGTGATAAGGTTAGAAACCACCAGGACTGTAAATCTGTGCACGGGGGCTGTGCATGATAGGTGTTGTCCAATACGCGGTACAGACAAGGGCAAATCCAGAAGAGTAGTCAGATACGGTTCCAAAAATAAGGAACAGGCAATAACGGATAATCCAAGAAGAAAGGGTCAGAAGCCAAGTCAGTCTTAGGAAACAGGAAACCGGATACAATACACTGACACTGCCCTCAAGGTGAGGCAGTGTTTTATACCTGGAGTAATGATCAATCTGCCTCAGGTGATAGACAGGTAGGAGCCACTGGTGAAATCCAGCCCCCTAGTGCTGCAGACAATGCTAGAATAAACAAGTTCTGAAGTGGCTCAGAGGCAAGACAGCAGGAACAGGACACATGAGGACCCCAGTTGGGCAATTCTGGGGCGACCGCGTCTGGCCGTCTGGATGTCACGGTGAGAACCGTGACACCTTTCATCCATTATAGGCCTTATTAGATGGGCTCAATGGCATATCCAGATCCCTCAAAAATCCTTCCTGACCCAGTACAGGCATCTGGATTTGTAGCAACCCATTCTTCTGACACCCAAAGTAAAGGAAGCTCTCAGATGGTGGCTCTCAGAGGCAAACCTGACCAAAAGGTTTCCCCTGGGAGATCTTGGATGCAAGTCCCTACTGATGCATGCCAAACAGGATGGGGAGCTCATCTAAAAAAGATAGACCTTCAAGGGAAATGGCCTGTATCCCTCCGAGGAGCATCTTCCAACTAGCTGGAACTTAGGGCAGCACTCATCAGACGAAGCTTTCATCTTGTTCCAACAGGATAAGGTGATTCAGAGAACAGCTCCAGAGTGCAGGACTACCGTGGTTTCATCATCTTCTTCTGTGGAGGATTAATTGTCTCACACCCTGGATGTGGTTTGCTGTCTATTGGTGTACCTCAACAGAACTGACAGCTGGAGGAGATACGTTTTGAGAAACTGCAATGTTTACATTGCAGTACTAAGAAAGCCTCTAGTGGCTGTCTACGAGGTGCATGCAGCGCACATGCACATTAGGTCCCCCCATATCAGATGATGTTGGAGGAGGCAGAAAGCCCACCCAGCGCTGATAGAGATCGGATGAGTGGGGAAAAAAGTTTTTTAACCCTTTATGAGCTGCAAGGGAGGGCGGACTACAGTGCTAGGAGTACAACTTTTTGTATTTCTAACACTATAGAATCCCTTTAAATTTGCCCTTGAACAATGGAGTGTTAAGGGCATCTATCTGGTCATTTCTAAGAAATAGGAGATATGCTTTCCACAATAAACCAAAACCTAATTGGTTATCATCATGAGAATGTGAATATAGTTCTGAGTAGTAAAGTGGAGTTAATAAGCATTGCAACTGTAGCAGTGAAGCCATTATCTCTGATTATTCATATAACTGAATATCTGCCAAATTCATTATTGGCCATGTGCATTTTTTCATATATGCCAAATAAGATATGGCTTTAACTAATAAAATGGTTTCCAATAAATATTGATTTTCTCAGACAGGAGGCCCATATAAGGCATTAAACTCCTTCTTTAATACTCCAGCAGCAAAAGAGTCATAACAAAGTTCAATGGAACAAAGAATGCAACCAAAAAGGATATGCAAATGTAGAACACTAAGTAACCAATCATCATGAAACACAACATATTAAGCAAGAGACCCTCAGGCAATCCTCTTTCTTTGTTGCATATTCAGAATCAGATAAGTATTTAATTTATGACTGCTGCTTACTCATTTTTCATTATGGCTTGTGTGTGAGATGTGGTAGTGATTTCTTCACTTTCACTGTGGGTGCTATACCGCGAGTAGGTGCATGTCTACTAAGCATTGAGCAGCCTGTGGATGATAATGAGGGGGGGGAGGACCTGTTGTCCTCCCACCGGCCCCAGCCCCTGAGGGGCGGGTGGGGGCCATAAAGGAAAATGGGGGACACACCTATTATCCTGCCCCCCCCCAACCCCTGAGCGGCGAGTGGGGGGCCATGATAATGAGGGGGGGGGGGAACCTATTGTCCTTCCCCTGCCCCTGAGTGGCGGGTGGGGGCCATAAAAGACAATGAGGGGGGTGGGACCTATTGTCCTCCCCCTGGCCCCACCCCTGAGCGGTGGGTGGGTGCAGTGAAAGACAAGAGGGGGGGGACCTATTGTCCTCCCCCCACCCCTGAGTGGCGGGTGGGGGCCATAAAAGACAATGAGGGGGAGGGACCTATTGTCCTCCCCCCAGCCCCCACCCCTGAGTGGCGGGTGGGGGCCATAAATGATAATGAGGGGGACACCTATTCTCCCCCTCGGCCTCCCCTGAGCGTCGGGTGGGGGCCATGAAAGACAATGAGGGACCTATTGTCCTCCCCCCATCGGCACCCACCCCTGAGCAGCGGGTGGGAGCCCTTAATCAAAAGTGGGGGCCCTTAATTAAAATGCCCCCTTCCAAAGTGACTAGGGGTCCCCAAGCCCCTAGTCACCCCACCCAAATAAAAATAATCCCCTACCTACCCCCCTCACCCTAAAAATACTGATTGGATTATATAATATTTGAGTGGGGGGAGATGACTAGGGGCTCAGGGCCGGGGAGGACAATAGGTCCCCGCCATTGTTATTTATGGCCCCCACCCACCGCCCAGGGGTGGGGTCCGGACAATAGGTCCTCCCATTGTTAATCATAGCCCCCACCCACCGCTCAGGGGTGGGGGCCGGGGGGAGGACAATAGGTCCCCCACCTCATTATCCTTTAGGGCCCCAACCCGCCGCTCAGGGGTGGGGGTCGGGGGGTACTAGGGTTGTTACTGCTCACTGTTAAATAGACATGCCCCTACTCGCAGTATAGCAAGTAGGGGCAGAATTTACTACTAAGTAATCTTTACTTAGTATTAGTAAATGTGGCTGAAAGACCAATTTAGGTCTTTCAGACTTTTAGTAGATAGCTCCCTAATACCGTGGGAATTAGGGAGTTATCTACTAAGCGGCTGCAAGTTGCAGCCGCGGCAAGAATAGGATTGGAGTTTCATTCACTAGAATGAAATTCCGATCCGAAAAAAGTCCTGAATTGCATCCTAACACAAATGGAGAAACTGTTCTCATTCTGTTAGGACGCAATTCGTCAATTTTACCAGCGTCCTGTCTAAATGACAGGACATTCGGCAATACTGACAGGATGCATTGCGGGAACAGGGAGGAAAGCTAAGAATTGTGGGAAAATTTCTCTGACCACCGGAAATGAAGCACACTTTGCTCCTCCGCTGGTCAGGCGCAGGAAACCTCCATAAGACAAGTAGTCCCTGCCGGAGAACAGGAGGTACCCAGCCTGGCATCCCCCTACTGAGTGGCACCCAGGGCGGACCGCATCCCCCTCTTCCCCTTAGTACACCACTGATTGTGATATAGCAATCCCCAGAGTGAATGTAGTTCTCCAACCCCCCAAACATGAGCCAAGACTTCATGAAGGGGTAAACAAATCTCTCTTTAATGGGAGCAACACTGGCCTTTTATGCAAGTCCCCAAGCAAGGTGTATGCCCACATGGACCTTGTTGGGGACATGGACCTTGTTGGGGACAGAGACACAAACTTAGAAACCAATAATAACACATTTACAATGTAAGGCACTCCCACACACAGCACACAATCCCTCCCCTCTGCTTGGGAGATAATTGGATCAGTAACTGTACTAATTCTAATCCAATTATCTCCAAGCACAGAAAAAACACACTTTTTTTTTTTTTTTAAACACCCCAAAAGTACCCTGAAAATACATAAAACCCCACAATCTGGGTGACCAACATATCCAAAAATCACTCAGATCAGTTCAGGAATTTCCTGGAAGTTTTATTTTTGACCGACCATGCACATGGTCCCATGCCAGAAAAAAGTTCCAGAGAATTAGTGGTCGGTCTCTCTGTCTGGAGTACAAAAGTACATACTTCACATGAACAGAGCCCTTTTAAAGTATTTTAGCCAGGTCTATTGCAGGGGCCATAGTCACAGGGTAGGAGGCTGGCAAACAGGCCCCTCCAAAAACTCGTGGCAAACTCACAAGAAAAGGGAAGTTTGTCACACATCTTCCCTCCCAAGAGGAGACTAACCAGGTACCTGTCAGACAGCATATGAGTTAGTCGAGTAGCCCACCCATAAGCAAATACTGAACCTGGTGACTTCTGTAGCCCATCTCTGTCCTGTATGTCCCCAGCGACCAAGTGGGCATCTGGTACTCCTGGTCTCCCTTGTACTCTCAGGCATTGAGTTGTAAGTACTTGGTGGGCCGAGGCCAACTGCGCTCTGCCTTGGTGCCAGCGTTTCTGCTGTGGGACTGGTATGTAGTCCTGCCCTGTAACAAGGGAGAAGGCAGGGCAGAGGCTGGCTGCTCTCTGCCCTGATGCCAGCTCATCTGCTGGGAAGATGCCAGGGAGCATGTCTCTGGACGACAGCCCCAGCTGCTGATGGGTAGGACCGACCATCTCCACTCCCTCTTTCTTTGCCAGTGGTTGGGGAGGTGGACACTGCCGCTGGGGAGTGAGCCAGGTATTTTGCAGGGGCCATAGTCACAGGGTAGGAGGCTGGCAAACAGGCCCCTCCAAAAACTTGTGGCAAACTCACAGGAAAAGGGAAGTTTATCACAAGCTGGATTCCCCAGAGCTTTGTCACCGAGGGGATCCTGGAGCAGCATGAGAAACACACAACACATACCACCCAACATGCCCACAGGAAGAGACACAGGCATAGGAGCAGACTGCCTCGACACTGAAGTCCATGTAGCGTCCGGTGAGTGAGCGTGGCGCACCAGGTTACATCATGTTCATACGAGATTTCTGAGCTAGTTGGTGCTCAGCTAACCTGTTGATGCCCATTCTTCTCATGGCATTTGTGCATTTTGTTTCCTTTTTAAAACTGCCACACTGTCAAATTTATCTCATCTTTTCTACACAAGCTATTTTGCAATACATTGCAATTCTAACTGTAATGAGATCTATGGGGGAATATTTTGCAAAGTCACTGGCTATCTCATTCCAGATACCTTATGACTCTTTTAGACCAGTTTTAGTCAGCAGAATAGTTGGAACCCAATTAAGCCAAAAGGTATGAGTGGGTTTAGGAAGGCCATCCAGAAAAGGAAGCATTGCTTTGATGTTAAAAACGCCCCAAAGCATACTAAAAGTCAATCTGGTGGTAAAGAATATAAAAACAAAGATGATGTGTGCTCCTCACATACCACTAAGGATTGCATATCCATTTCAATTCACTGTAATTTTCCTTACTAGGAATATGTTGCTGAAGAAACCATTTATGCTGGAACACATTGGATGGTTGTAGCATTAACTGCTCCTCGTGACATCACTTCTGCAATCCGGTGCACGAGCAACGTTCCCCACACATCCCCAACGAAGTGGTGCATCATTCTGAAATCATGTTTATAGCAAAACACTTACCATAGGTCTCGATCTATATTATTAGTATAGTGATGCTTTTTGATGCGTGGTTAGATATAACTGACAAACTGCCCTTTGTCACTGGCTTTTTATGCGACAAACAGCCCTTTGCCCCGGGCTTTTGGAGGAGCCTGATTGCCAGCCTTCTGCCTTATGACTATGGCCCTGGGGTCTAAGGCCCCTTAAAAACATGATTTGGGCATATTGCATTGTAACACACTTTTTCTGCCCCTTTAATTCCATGAGAAAATGTCTATTGTTTCTCCAGCAGGGCGTTGTCCCAGGGACACTGCCAGACCAGTTTAAACTGGCTGCTTTGTCCCTCCTCAATCTCTCATCAGCCCTTGCTAAACTCTAACCCCATGACGATTTTATTCTGTTCGTGAGATCTGAGCACTGTTCGGATACATTGAGCGCTCAGATCCAAGCTATCTGGGGATAGGTTGAATGTGGGGGTTCTGTTCAGTATAATAGGAATTATGTATTTTTATGTGTTTTTACTGCTGTTGTAAATGGATATTCCCTGTACCTGGAGATAATTAAGTTACTACACCCACTTAAGCAAATTATCTCCAGGATAGAGGAGAAGATAGAGCGGCTGCATACCCTAAATCTGTGGAACTGTTTTGGGCAGGAAAGCCATGCTTGCAGTCAGTCAAATAGGACTTCCACCTAACTTTTGAACCACTGGACCAATTTGTATGATTTTGACATATGTTTGTATAATGCTTATGCTGGTTCAGAATATGTGACGTTTGTGTGAACTGCATGTATGGTTGGGAAGATATGAATATTGTATAAAACTGTATATTTTCCTGCCTATGATAATTGAGTTAACCCATTGTGTTCAGTAATTATATCACAGGCAGAGGGGTGGGTTTGTGTGCCTTGGCTGGGAGTGTCTGACTGTACTGTAATGTTTTGATTGGCTATTGTAACTGCATGTCCTGTGTACCACCAGGTCCACGTGGGTGGTAACTTGGTGGGAAAACTTGTATAAAAGAAAGTCATTTGGTGCTCATTAGACAGACCTGGTTGACCCTTTCTTGAAGCCTTGGCTCATGCTTGGGGGAGGGGATTGCTTTAATCACACTATACTCCCCGAAGTAAGCTCTTGTAAGAGCTGTTCCTGCTCTCTGGTTTTGGGAGAGGTTCACCCACTGGAAGCTGGATCCTGGCCTTGGGTCCAGGGTAGGTGAAGGACGGCAAGAACCCGGCGCAGCTGCATCGCTGGAAGTGGGGTCTGCAGTGCTGATGGTGTCGGTTGGAGTGCTTGGAGTCCTCGGCAAGCACTAGGATCATCAATTGGCGGACGTACTCGGTCGGACTGCCAGCGTTACGTCACAATAAGTTTATCTTGTATTCAGCCACAAAGAAGCATAGGGTATATATACTTACAGACTATCCTTGTTTCCTTGCCCTGTCATGGTTTTTGTTAGCCGAGAGCACATTTGTACGGTCTATTGGATTCTGTTTACTGAACCAGGCTTGTTTCACCAGTCTTGTGTTCAGTTATCCTGACCTTGCCTTGCCCCTCGAATCTGTGTAGCTCTGTTAATCCAAAACCTTAGGCTGTTTCTTGTTTACTCTGCCTGCTTGTAGACAATCTGTTTACCTGTCTTAGGCACTAGCTTGGCCACTCTGTGAACCGGTATATGTTCCTTTTACTATTTTTTTGAGGTTTTGCATGTTAGGGGATCTCCACTCTTAACAATGGTTCCCCTTTGGATAGTTCGCTATGGCTAACTGACGTCTGGTGTTGATCAGACGTCAGTTAGATCTAAGGAGAAAGACGATCCTCTGAAATGGCGAAGAAAGTTCTATGATTAAGCATAGTTCTCATGTGTCCAAAGAAATCTGTCCAGTTCTGGGAAAAACAAGAGATTTGGCCTGCAGTCGGCAAAGTAATTATAGAATTGTCTGACAAAACAAAGTTTACAGTGGAAAATCTGGCGTGTCCGTATCCACAAGCTCCAAGTCCCGTCAGATCCCCTTGACTGGGATAAACTGGGGCATCCAGAGAATTTCAGGAAGAAAGATGGAGACTGTAATCCTCGGGGGCCTGACGGGCATAAATAGCTGGTGGCAAAGCTCATGTCCCTGCTAAGTGTACTGTACAGTATTTTATCTTCAATGGGTCAAATATTTTATTATCCAACAGATCATAGAAAACAATATTTCTTATCTGCTTGGTGGAGGTAAGTGATCTTTTGTGTCCAAGTGGGGTTCACCCACATGTGACTCTTTGGCCTGATTGTCCTGTAAGGCTTTGTCCTCAGAGGCATACTCACCTGCCTGCCTCTCATCCACTATGGAAAGTGGAGGGGGCAGGTTCCCCAGCGTCTTCCTTTTACAAATAAACAAAGAGCTTTGTAGGACCAATTATGGCAACTTAGTAGAGCGTTTAGCCAAGGCCTTCCCTTTAAATTTTCGTGAAGAGGAACCTGCTCCCTTCCTGTGGCATTTAGTTGTTCGCCTCTAGGACTCCCTTTTCAAACTTTCAGAGTCATGGGAATCATATGCTTCTGGCAGTAATCTAACATATCTCCTTATTCCCAACGTTTCAAACTGAAATGCGGCACATACAGACACCAAGCACCATGACTACATTAAAACACTGAAGTGATCATGGTGCTCAGAATAGGGATAGACCAATAATTAGTTTGGCCGATATTATGGATTTTGGCAAATATCGGTATCGGCCACTATTGATACCGATATTGCCGATAATGTGAGAAGCGGCTGTGGCCCAGCTGAACTTACAGGAAGTGTTCACTGAGAGAGCATTTCCTTGCAGTCCAGCCGGGTACAGGAAACTGAAGCTCCTGTACCGCGGTCCACTGCACTCGGCCATGCTTCAAGACAGATAATGAGGCACACCTGGGAGGGGTTCACTCGGCCATGCTTCAAGACGGATAATGAGGCATACCAGGGAGGGAGAGGACCAATGGAGGGGGGGACACAGAAACTAAAGGACAGGGAGGGAGAGATGGCAGGGGACTACTAAGGGACAGGTAGGTGAGGTGAGGGGAAAGGAACACTAAGTGACAGGGAAGGAAGGGGAGAGGTAAACTAAGGGACAGGGAGGGGAACACTAAATATTCTTGAAAACAAAAAATAAATCTGACTGGTATATATATTTTGTACATTTACCACTTAATAAAAAAGATTTGCTAAATATTAAATAAACTGGTAGATAGTAGACTTATGTAGAAATTGTTTATTTTTTAAAAACGATAAATTTACAGAATATCGGTAAGTTATTGGCTATCGGCCTTAAAGGACCACTCTAGTGCCAGGAAAGCATACTCGTTTTCCTGGCACTAGAGTGCCCTGAGGGTGCCCCCACCCTCAGGGACCCCCTCCCGCCCGGCTCTGGAAAGGGGAAAGGGGTAAAAACTTACCTTTTTCCAGCGCTGGGCGGAGAGATCTCCTCCTGCTCTCCTCCTCCGATCCTCCTCTTCTCCTCCCCGTCGGCTGAATGCGCATGCGCGGCAAGAGCTGCGCGCGCATTCAGCCGGTCACATAGGAAAGCATTCACAATGCTTTCCTATGGACGCTGGCGTGCTCTCACTGTGAAAATCACAGTGAGAAGCACGCAAGCGCCTCTAGCGGCTGTCAATGAGACAGCCACTAGAGGACATAGGGGGAAGGCTTAACCCATTCATAAACATAGCAGTTTCTCTGAAACTGCTATGTTTCTGAAAAAATGGGTTAACCCTAGAAGGACCTGGCACCCAGACCACTTCATTAAGCTGAAGTGGTCTGGGTGCCTAGAGTGGTCCTTTAAAGTTCACATATTATTAGTATTAGCTCTAAAATATCAATATTGGTCGATCCCTAGCTCAGAGTAAACCTTTAAGTCATCATTACTGATAACTTGAGCCCAGTCAGATGCTTCTCATAGAGAAGCTTTAAGCATACCAACATTTTTTCCTCATAAAGAGGAATTGACATCAATGCTTCTCATAGGGCTTTACGCTTTTCTGCTTTGAACTTTGGTTCAAAGCAAGTGAGGCAGAAACCCCTCTTGGGTTTTGGCTTGATTGCATTTTACAGCAGAAACCAGTGTTCTTAACCCCTTAAGGACACGACATGTGTGACATGTCATGATTCCCTTTTATTCCATAAGTTTGGTCCTTAAGGGGTTAAGGAAGATGGCTGTATTTTATGTGGACAGATCCACCTCCACAACCAGAGTTGAAGTCTGCCTCAGATGCCAAACTCCATGCCTGGTACCTACACATAAGCAATAAAGAATTTGTCACATACCGTGTTTTTCGGAAAAGTGTGTCGGTATAGAAGGATGTAGCAAGTGTGTGTGTGGTTAGGGAATGAAGCATGTGTTTTTAGAGGATGTAGTTTTCAGTGTGTGTATAGTGGATATAGTGTGTGTAAGGGATGCAGTGTCTGTGTGTTTAATGATTGCAGTGTTTGTGGGGGATGCACCGTGTGTGTACATATGTGGAGTGGGGTAGTAGTTGTGATCTGTGGGAGTGAGAGGAGCGTTATATATCATTATTTATATTTCAGATGTTTGTAATGTTAGTTGCCCCTCCCTGCCTCTCATCTCTGGCCAGAGAGGAGGGACATGGAATCTTCTGGTGGTAAACGCTGCCCTACAAATCTCCTGCTTCAAATCCGTTGATGGTCCAGTGGTACTATGTAACCCCAGCTTGCACCTCTGCTGGGGCTAAAGGCCTGTCATTGTTCAATCGTCAGAGTGTTATTGTGGTAACCCGTAGCAACGATCTGTTAGACCATGCTCACACGAGAGGTAGGACCCGGTGGAAATGCAGATAGAGATTCTGCCGGTCACCTTCTCCAAATGCAAAAGTCTAAAATGGTGGGGGGGGGAAAGAGATTCTTAATCTCCCTCACCCAGCCATATTGTGGATATATATATATATATATATATATATATTATACATAACGAAGGCTTCCACCTTTGGTTAAGATATAAGGTTAACTTTTTACCCCGGTGCTATCCGCGTTACTAGATAATCTAAATAATAAATCACTCCAGAGGATGAAGTGCAGTGACCATACAGTCAGGCCCATAAATATTGGGACATCGACACAATTCTAATCTTTTTGGCTCTATACACCACCACAATGGATTTGAAATGAAATGAACAAGACGTGCTTTAACTGCAGACTTTCAGCTTTAACCCCTTAACGCCATTACGGTGTTCTATGCCGTCCCGCATTTAAAGGGCTTTGAGCCCCTGGAGGTGAGATTTACTTACCTCCGCCGCAATCCTCTTCTGGAGGGCTGCCTCACAGCCCAGGCAGCCCTCCCACGGCAAATATGGCCCCCTATAGCTGGCTGTGGATCTGCCAGCAGGGGGACTGTCTGAAATGTCAGACAGTCCCCCTGCTGGTGGGTAGTGTAAAAAAAAAAAAAAATCATTAAACATGTGTAATATAAATTTAAAGTATTTTTATATATATAATAAATGTATATCTATTATATATATAATATATATACATATTATAAATATGTAACGTCATACAAAGTGTATTTTAATATTAATATTAAAATACACTTAGAATGACGTTACATATATATATATATATATATATAATAGATATAGACATATATTATAACTGTATATATACACGTATAATTACAATAATAAATAAAATAAAATATTGAAACTAAATTTAATGTAAATTTTATATTCATATGTAATTTCATTCTAACTGTATCATTATTAATATATATATATTGGTAACAAAATACACTTAGAATGACATTCTATATATATCTATCTATATATAAAATACAAATAACCGCATATATACACATATATATATATATAATTACATAAAAGATTACATTAGTATACACGTAGAATTTAAATACCTATAAATGCATATATATTAAAATTCTACGTGTATATTTAAATAATCTTTTAACATAATTATGTGATTTGATTAATTAAAATTTGATTGACATACCTGACAACACAGGGAGAAAGTGCAGAGAATTTAATTTGCAAGCACTAGATTTGACCCGGTAACTCTCCAAGACACCATAAAACCTGTACATAGGGGGTACTGTTTTACTTGGGAGACTTCGCTGAACACAAATATTAGTGTTTCAAACTGGTAAATTGTATTACAACGATATTTTAAGTAAAAGTGAAATTTTTGCATTTTTTACAAACGAACTGCACTTTTATGGACTATATTATTGTTGTAATATGTTTTACTGTTTTAAAACACTAATATTTGTGTTTAGTGAAGTCTCCTGAGAATAACAGTACCCCCCATGTACAGGTTTTATGGTGTTTTGGAAAGTTAGAGAGTCACATATAAGGCTTGCATTTCATTTTTTTGACATTGAAATTTGCCAGATTGGTTGCCTTTCAGAGCTTATGGTAGCCCAGGAATGAGAATTACCCCCATGATGGCATACCATTTGCAAAAGTAGACAACCCGAGGTATTGCAAGTGGGGTATGTCCAGTCTTTCTTAGGAGCCACTTAGTCACAGACACTGGCCAAATATTAGTTTTTTGCTTTTTTCACACAAAAACAAATATGAACGCTAACTTTGGCCAGTGTTTGTGACTAAGTGGCTACTAAAAAAGACTAAACATACCCCCCTTTCAATACCTTAGCTTGTCTACTTTTTCAAATGGTATAATTATGGGGGTAATTCTCATTCCTGGGCTACCACACCGTCTCAAAGTAACATTACTAATCTGGCAAATTTCAATTTGAAAATGGAACGTTCTATATTTATTATTATTATATTTATAGAGCGCCGTCAAATTCCGCAGCGCTTTACAATGGGTGGACGAACAGACATGTAGTTGGAACCAGACAAGTTGGACACACAGGAACAGAGGGGTTGAGGGCCCTGATCAATGAGCTTACATGCTAGAGGGAGTTGGGTAAAATGACACAAAAGGTAAGGATAGTATTAGACTAGTGACAGTTGCAGAAGAGGAATCAGGAAGCTATTAACAGTTTAATTGATACGCTTTTATGAAGAAGTGGGTTTTTAACGATTTTTTGAAGGAGTGGAGACTGGGTGAGCATCTAACGGAGGAGTGAAGCGAGTTCCACAGGAACGGTGCAGCCCTCGAGAAATCTTGAAGGCGAGCATCAGAGTTGGGAGTACGGACAGAAGATAAACGTAAGTCTTCAGCAGATCGTAAGGGCCTAGACGGGACATACTTGTGTATAAGGGAGGATAGATAGGTGGGAGCAGCATTATGTAGAGATTTGAAAGCAAGAACCAGAATTTTAAATTGAGCTCTATATTTTATACTTTCCAAAACACCATAATACCTGTTAATGGGGGGTACTGTTGTACTCGTGAGACATCGCTGATTACAAATATGTGCATTTTTTTGCAGTAAAACCTAACAGTATTATGACACTCACAGCTAAAATGTCAGACGGAAATACAAATTTAAAAAAAATAATCTTATTTTCTCAATTTTTTTTAAATTTTATTTATAATAAATTATGTTCCATATATGAATAGTTAATGATAATTTAAAGCCCAGTTTCCCCTGAACAAAATGATATATAATAAGTGTGGGTGCGCTTAATGTGACAACAGTGAATTACAGTTGAACAGACATATAGCGCAAATTCCAGTTTTGATTTACGTTTTGTTTTGATCAGAACGTGTACTATTGACTCCGTCCTGAAGGTGTTAATTTGAGGGTATTTACATCCAAATCAGGTGAACGGTGTAGGAATTACAACAGTTTGTATATGTGCCTCCAACTTTTTAAGGGACCAAAAGTAATGGGACAGATTAACAGTCATAAATCTAACTTTCACTTTTTAATACATGGTTGCAAATCCTTTGCAGTCAATTACAGCCTGAAGTCTGGAATGCATAGCCAACCCAGACGCTGGGTTTAATCCCTGGTGATGCTCTGCCAGGCCTCTACTGCAACTGTCTTCAGTTCCTGCTTGTTCTTGGGGCATTTTCCCTTCAGTTTTGTCTTCATCAAGTGAAATGCATGCTCAATCGGATTCAGGTCAGGTGATTGACTTGGCCATTGCATAACATTCCACTTCTTTCCCTTAAAAAACTCTTTGGTTGCTTTTGCAGTATGCTTCGGGTCATTGTCCACCTGCACTGTGAAGCGAACATTCCACTTCTTTACCTTAAAAAAACTCTTTGGTTCCTGAGGCATAGTGCCTGTGGTAAGGACATGGGTGAACATCTTTCGCAGGCAGGGGGCCAAGATTGGTGCGAATTGTTTATAATATAGGTTAGTTAGACCATCTGGGCCAGGTGACTTCCCGGATGGGAGTGCCTGTATGGCTTCTAAGATTTCTTGTGTGGTTATTTGGTCTTCTATGGTTTGCGCTTGAGTTGGCGACAGTGTTGGCAGATGTGCTCTTTGGAGAAGGTTATCTATATCCTGTTTGGTGGGTTGGTGTACCGTGGTATCATTTTTTAGGTTGCACAGGTTTTGTTAATAATCAGCCATTTCATCATTAATGGTTTGTGGGTTCAGTAGTTTCTCTCCAGTTTTCGCTATTAGATATGATATCTTGGAGTTTGCTTGTTTTTGTTTGAGCAGCGTTGCTAAATACTTCCCCGCTTTGTTGCCTTGTGTGTACGTTTTCATTTTTAATTTGGTGAGCATGTAGGCTGTTTTGTCAAGATTCAATCGGTTAATTTGGCTGGTTATGGTTTTGATATTGTCCCTGTGTGTGTCTGAGGGGTTCAGTAGATCTGTAAGTTTGCTTTCTCGCTTGCGTTTTAGGTAGGATGCTCGGCTAACTAACGTTCCTCTCATGACCGCTTTATGAGCTTGCCAAAGGGTTGTGGCAGAAATTTCTGGGGTGTCATTTAGTTCAAAGTAATCTTATAATTGGCGGGTAAGTTGTTTTACAAAGGCCTGGTCATTCAGGAGCTTGTCGTTGAGGCGCCATGGGGGTTTGCCCCTGTGTTGGTAGTGGTCTTGTAGCGTCATTAAGATGGGCGCGTGGTCCGACCACACTATATTTCCTATAGAGCAGTCTTGGATTTGCTGGAGTAGTGGTCCTGATGCGAGTATGTGGCCAATTCTGGAGTGTGTTTTGTGGACGTGTGAGTAGAAAGTGTATTCTCTGGCAGTTGGATGGAGTGTCCTCCAGACATCATAAAGCCCATTGTTGTGCAGTAGTTTTGTGAAAGCTTTGTTGCTACGGTTGAGCGTGACGTGTCTGTCTGAGGTGTTGGAGAGTGTGGAGTATATGCGTGAGTTCATGATGTGGTTCAGGTCTCCACAGATCAGTATAGGGGTGGTCGGTAGTTTTGCAAGCACTTTGTGTAGGAAGTTGTATTGGTGTTCATTTGGGCTATATAGGCATACTAGTAGGAGAGGGTTATTGTTGATCAGGCAATGGAGTATTATGTAACGTCCCTGACCATCAATTTTGGTTTGAAGGGGTTCTATTGTTAGGGAGTTATGGAAAAGTAGAGACTCCTCTTGATTTGGAGGTGTGGGTTGCATGGAGTTGGAGGGGGTAATCTCTTACGGCAAATGTGGGGGTGCAGTTTGAGACAAAGTGTGTCTCTTGTATGCAGACTATGGCCTTCAACCCCAGAAATGCCCCCCCTCCTTAATAAGAGCGTGGGAAAAAGACATTGGATACCAGATGCCTACGGAACAATGGCACGCTATTCTGGCAACAAATAGCAAACCTAATCACCCAATACACCAGCTCCCAACTACCACTAAAACCAGAAATATTTCTACTTCTCTCCTTGCCACAGATATCGCACAAACACCAGAGAAACCTAATATACCACATCATTATAGCTGCTCTCGCCAGCATCAGCAGGAACTGGAAACAATCTACTCCCCCTACGATCACCCAATGCACAACACTCATAGACAACAACAAATCATACGAAATTATGGTCAGAAGCGCACAACGAAATGCCCCATACTGGTCCACGGCGTGGGAAATATGGGACGAACACAGACCAACTCCATAGAGAACGCAGGCAAATGCCGCAATACAGACCTACACCTCTCCGAGTAGAGGTTAAGCAAAGTCCCGTCCATCACCAACCGCCCCGCAAATGCCTCACTAACCCACCAAAAAACCTTCCCCCTACCCCAGCCCAACAAGAAACTGCCACACACCACAGCTCAACCACAGGACGCCAATAACACTCTCCACAGAGCAACACATGGGAAGAATAGAGACATCTTAACAAAAGCACCACAATGTTGCATTAATACCCAAAGCGTTTTCACCATTGCAACTTCATCCAAGCACCGCACAATAGGCACAACAGGAAGGCTGATTACTTTCTCTTATAATCACTTTCTCCTACAACTGCTCCATTTTGCACAATTGTGATGAATAAAAAGGTGACCTATTGGATGTATCATGATAGGGCCCCCCTCCCCCCCACTCTTTTCTTTCTGTACCCCTCCCCGAAACACAAGAATGTTGGAGTCATAAGAATGTTTTTCCTCCCCCCCTCTTTTTTCTGTACCCCCACGATAAACTGAAAACCAATAAAAATTGTCAAATTTAAAAAAAAAAATAAACTCTTTGGTTGCTTTTGCAGTATGCTTCGGGTCATTGTCCACCTGCACTGTGAAGTGCCGTCCAATGAGTTCTGAAGCATTTGGCTGAATATGAGCAGATAATAGTGCCCGAAACACTTCAGAATTCATCCTGCTGCTTTTGTCAGCAGTCACATCATCAATAAATACAAGAGAACCAGTTCCATTGGCAGCCATACATGCCCACGCCACGACACTACCACCACCATGCTTCACTGATAAGGTGGTATTGTCACGACTAGTAATGTGGTCCAGCACGCAGAATCTATGTAAACATATACATAAGTCAGAAAAGGAAAAATAACAGGACAGAGCGTAAACCGGACCTTAGAATGGCCGGACTAATACGCTAGAGACAGAGAATGGTCAAAGGGAAAGCCGAGGTCAAGGAAGCCAGAAAATACTCAATACCGATAAGACAAGCCAAGTCAGGGAAACCAGAGATCAGAATAACCAGGGAAACGCCAAGGATCAGGATACCAGGAAATCAGAAACACGAAACTAGCACTTTCAGGAAACCAGGAAACTGAAACCACGACATGGCAAAGTACTAGGGTGAATTAGGGGTTTAAATACCCCTCTCTAAGCTATGATTGGTCAGAGGGCGACCTCTGACCCCAGAACGTACGTGTGCGTTGACGTCGTGACGTCACGCACACGTTAGTATAATTCTCGGGGGCGGGGCTATCCATAGACGCGACCACGTGGTCGGCGCCATATTGGATTCGGGCGTGATGCCCGGAAGAACTACACGCGCGGTTCCTGGCTCGCCGACGAGCAGGTAAGCTCGTGTAGTCGGAGCGGTCGTGCCCAGGCTCGGCGGGCCGGTGACCGCAACAGTACCCCCCACTCGAAGACCGCGCACCGAGCGGGAAGGACCCGGCTTAAGAGGAAAGCGGTTGTGAAATGACCGGATAAGACGGGGCACATGGACCCGGTCAGCAGGAACCCAACAACGTTCCTCGGGACCATAACCCTTCCAGTCAACGAGATAGGACAAGACACCTCTGGATAATTTGGAGTCCATGATAGAACGGACTTCGTATTCCTCTTGATCACCCACTACCAAGGGCGGAGGAGGAGTGGATACCCTTGTGTAGCGATTGCAAGTAAGGGGCTTGAGCAGAGACACATGGAAAGTATTCGCTATTCTCATATGAGCCGGTAGTGCCAAAGTATAGGTCACTGGATTAATACGTTGGGTAACTCGAAAGGGACCAATGTACCGAGGGGCAAATTTCATGGACGGGACCTTAAGCTTGATATGTCTTGTGGAGAGCCACACCCTGTCACCTGGAATATAGACAGGATTAGCGCCCCGTTTCTTGTCAGCTTGGACCTTCGCTCGTAATGAGGCTTTTTGCAGAGCTGAATGGACGGAATCCCAAGTATCATGAATCGAATCTAAACGGGTGTTCAAAGCGGGGATTTCTGTGTCTGAGAATGCAGAAGGAAAAACAGTGGGGTGATAACCCTGATTAACAAAGAATGGACTGTGATTAGAAGATTCATGAGTGGCGTTGTTTCTGGCGAACTCAGCCATGGGTAAGAGCTCGTACCAGTTAGATTGATTGGCATTTATAAAGCAACGTAAATAGGCTTCTAAAGACTGATTCGCCCTCTCTGCTGCTCCATTTGTTTGAGGGTGATATGCTGACGAAAAGGAGAGTTCGATGCCCAATTGTTTGCAAAAGGAACGCCAAAACCTAGAAATAAACTGGGTACCTCTGTCAGATACTATGCTTTTGGGTACACCGTGCAACCGAAAGATCTCTCTCAAGAATATTTGAACTAGATCTTGAGCAGATGGTAATTTTTTAAGTGGGACGAAATGTGCCATCTTCATGAATCTATCAATGACCATAAGGACTGTATTAAACCCGTTTGAACTGGGTAGATCCACAATGAAATCCATGGCCAAGTGGGTCCATGGAGCACTAGGTATGGGCAGTGGTTGTAATAGTCCAGGAGGTGACCTGGGAGGAACTTTAGAAACAGCACATATTTGACATGCCCCAACATAATCTTTGACATTGTTTCTAAGAGCAGGCCACCAAAATCTCCTGGAGATGGCAGAGAGAGTTTTATGGACTCCAGGATGGCCCGCTGTGAGGCTGTCATGGAACAAATCTAGTACCTTCTTTTTTAACTGAGGTGACACATACAGTTTGTCCGGAGGTTTTCCCACAGGTGCCTGAGTTTGATCTGCTATTATGGCACAGAAGAGTGGAGAAGACACTTCGGAAACTGTAGTGGCAATGAGGCATTCAGGAGGTACAATAGGATATATCACCTGTTCCGGAACTTCATCTGTCTCAAACTGCCTAGAAAGAGCATCTGCCTTGGTGTTTTTAGTACCAGGTCTGTATGTAATTACGAAATTGAATCGGGAGAGGAACAATGACCACCTAGCCTGACGAGAGTACAGTCTCTTAGCGTCCCCAATATAAGCCAAATTCTTATGATCAGTAAAGATCAAAAGTGGCTCTTTGGAACCTTCCAAGAGATGCCTCCATTCCTTAAGGGCAAGTACAATGGCCAAAAGTTCCCTATTCCCTATGTCGTAATTCCTCTCTGCAGGTGTGAGTTTGCGAGAGTAAAATCCACAGGGATGTAAAGGCGTATCAGGACTCTCTCTTTGAGACAGAATGGCTCCAACTCCTGTCTCTGATGCATCCACCACTAGGATAAATGGTTTGGATGGATCAGGATGGGTCAGGACAGGTGCTGAGGAAAATAAAGATTTTAATCGTTCAAATGCCTCTCTTGCTTCTTTGGGCCAAGATATACAATTTGCTCCTTTTTTTTGTTAAATTGGTTATAGGGGAAATCACGGAGGAAAATCCCCTTATGAATTTGCGGTAGTAATTCGCAAAACCTATAAAGCGTTGAGTAGCTTTAA
Organism: Pelobates fuscus; assembly: GCF_036172605.1. Lineage (NCBI taxonomy): Eukaryota > Metazoa > Chordata > Amphibia > Anura > Pelobatidae > Pelobates > Pelobates fuscus. The sequence continues at coordinate 193,203,566 of NC_086321.1, read as the reverse complement.
GGCCCTTGGGTAATGGCCACTGTAAGACTGCCTCCAGTTTACGAGGATCCATTTGGAAACCAGACGGAGATATAACGTATCCAAGGAATTGTATCTCCGTTTGGTCAAACTGGCATTTCTCCAGTTTACAGTAAAGGCCGTTCTGTAACAGGGTTTTCAGTACAATTCTCACATGTTCGTGATGTGTCTCTAGGTCTGGGGAATAGATGAGAATGTCGTCCAAATACACTAGAACGAACATGTGAAGGTACTCTCTTAGGACATCGTTGATAAAATCCTGGAATACCGCTGGAGCGTTACATAATCCAAACGGCATAACCAGGTATTCGTAATGTCCCATTCTGGTGTTAAATGCGGTCTTCCATTCGTGACCGTCCTTAATTCTGACTAGATTGTAGGCACTACGGAGATCGAGCTTGGTAAAGACTCGAGCTCCCTTTAATCTGTCGAATAGCTCTGATATAAGGGGAATAGGGTAGGCATTTTTTATGGTAATCCTATTCAAACCCCTATAATCAATACAAGGGCGTAGGTCTCCTTCTTTTTTAGAGACAAAGAAGAATCCAGCCCCGGCTGGTGAGGAGGACCTACGGATATGACCCTTTCTGAGAGCATCCTTAATATATTCCTCCAAACAAAGATTTTCCTGGGGGGACAAGGCATAGACTCCTCCCTTGGGAGGCATAGTCCCTGGTAATAAGTTTATAGTACAGTCATAAGGTCTATGAGGAGGTAACCCTTCTGACTGGACCTTGTTAAATACCTCTTTCAAATCCATATACTGCTGAGGAATTTGTGTGGTCAAGGGAGGTGTAACAGGAACATTAATGGTGCCAATAGGTTGTGGGATTTGCTTAAAGCAAACACCTTTGCATCTCTCACCCCAACTCACAATCTCTCCTTCAATCCAATCCAAACGTGGATTGTGTTTCAGGAGCCAAGGGAAACCGAGTATTATCGGAACTGTAGGTGAAGATATGATTTGAAAGGTAATTTCTTCAGAGTGGAGAATACCCACTGAAACAGTGATTGGCAGAGTTTCGTGTGTGATGAAAGGCTGGGTAAGAGGCCTTCCATCAATGGCCTCGACTGCTATAGGTTTCTCTTTATGTCTTAAGGGCAGGAGATGTTTAGCAGAGAACTCTTTGTCTAGGAAATTCTCCGCTGCCCCAGAGTCAATCATAGCCTCACACTGAACAGTTGTGTTCTCGAAAGATAAGGTTACTTTGACCAGGAAACGGTTCTTAGTCAATTTAGGGGACATATACATCACACCTAAGGTCGGTCCCCGTACGTGCCTTAGGTGTGCAAGTTTTCCGGCCGAACCGGTCATGACGATCTTAGATGTCCCTTCTTGCCACAATACATACATAACCCCTCGTTACGTCTGTGTTGTCTCTCTGCCTCAGTGAGTTTAGCACTACCCAATTGCATGGGTTCAGGTTCTGGAAGAGGCGTTTGGCTACTCACCACTGGGTTAGAGAAACGAGGAGCTATGGACAAATTAGAACGTCTGTTACGTTGTTTGTTTTTCTCTCTCTCTCTGAGCCGGTTATCAATGTTTATCATGTAGGCAATAAACTCATTAAGACTAACCGGAAGGTCTCTAGCTGCAGTTTCATCTTGTATATTCTCAGCTAAACCTTCAGAGAAAGCAGCCACCAGACCGCTATTGGTCCAATCAACCTCAGACGCTAATGTCCTGAACTCTATTGCATAATCGGCTACAGAACGATTGCCTTGCCTGATTCTCATAAGGGCTTTGGCAGCGTTCTTCTCCCTGCCTTTAGGTTCAAATGTAGCCTTAAAGGCCGTAAGAAAGGTACTGTAATCACGGGCTATTGCGTCACCACTTTCCCATAAGGGGTTAGCCCAAGTCAAGGCTTTTCCAGTTAATTGGTTCATCAGATAGCCTATTTTAGATCTATCTGTTGGGAATGAACCTGGGGAGGCCTCAAAGTGGTATTCTATTTGGTTTAAAAAACCTCTAAATTCCTTAGAATCACCTCCATAACGAGGGGGCGGTGACAAAGTTATGGACGGTGGTTTATGTGGTACGGGAACCACTACAGGTGGCGGAACCACAGGTGGTACAGGAGGGACCTCTAAATAGGCAGTCCTCTGGAGCAAGGTCTGAAATGCCTGAGCAAATTGGTCTAACCTGTGGTCCATATCCTCCACCCTATTTTCACAGGCGATCATATGTTTGCATAGTTCTGCAGGATCCATGGCCATGTCGTAATGTCACGACTAGTAATGTGGTCCAGCACGCAGAATCTATGTAAACATATACATAAGTCAGAAAAGGAAAAATAACAGGACAGAGCGTAAACCGGACCTTAGAATGGCCGGACTAATACGCTAGAGACAGAGAATGGTCAAAGGGAAAGCCGAGGTCAAGGAAGCCAGAAAATACTCAATACCGATAAGACAAGCCAAGTCAGGGAAACCAGAGATCAGAATAACCAGGGAAACGCCAAGGATCAGGATACCAGGAAATCAGAAACACGAAACTAGCACTTTCAGGAAACCAGGAAACTGAAACCACGACATGGCAAAGTACTAGGGTGAATTAGGGGTTTAAATACCCCTCTCTAAGCTATGATTGGTCAGAGGGCGACCTCTGACCCCAGAACGTACGTGTGCGTTGACGTCGTGACGTCACGCACACGTTAGTATAATTCTCGGGGGCGGGGCTATCCATAGACGCGACCACGTGGTCGGCGCCATATTGGATTCGGGCGTGATGCCCGGAAGAACTACACGCGCGGTTCCCGGCTCGCCGACGAGCAGGTAAGCTCGTGTAGTCGGAGCGGTCGTGAGGCTCGGCGGGCCGGTGACCGCAACAGGTATGCTTTGGATCATGAGCAGTTCCTTTCCTTCTCTATACTCTTCTCTTCCCATCACTCTGGTACAAGTTGATCTGGGTCTCATCTGTCCATAGGATGTTGTTCCAGAACTGTGAAGGATTTTTTAGATGTTGTTTGGCAAACTCTAATCTGGCCTTCCTGTTTTTGAGGCTCACAAATGGTATACATCTTGTGGTGAACCCTCTGTATTCACTCTGGTGAAGTCTTCTCTTGATTGTTGACTTTGACACACATACACCTACCTCCTGGAGAGTGTTCTTGATCTGGTCAACTGTTGTGAAGGGTGTTTTCTTCACCAGGGAAAGAATTCTTCAGTCATCCACCACAGTTGTTTTCCATGATCTTCCGGGTCTTTTGGTGTTGCTGAGCTCAGGTTTGAGTGCATTCTTTCTTTTTAAGGATGTTCCAAACAGTTGATTTGGCCACACCTAATGTTTTTGCTATCTCTCTGATGGGTTTGTTTTGTTTTTACAGCCTAATGATGGCTTGCTTCACTGAACAGTGACTGAGTCACACCACACAAAAACAAAAGTTTTAGACTTTAGAAAAACAGACTTTTCTAAAATAAGAATATGTGTAAAGGAGTCATTATCAGACTGGAGCAATTTAAATGGAGTCCAAGAGAAATGGGATTATTTAAAAGTTGCACTACTGAAGGCAACAGAAAATTGCATTAGGCTTGTCAGTAAAAGCAAAAACTTCAAGAAACCACTGTGGTACTCCGCAGATGTGGCCAAAATAGTAAAAAAACAAAAAGTTAGCATTTAGTAATTATAAAAAAAAAACCAGAGTGAGGAAGACAGAATGATCTATAAGATTAGGCAGAAAGCAAGTTATAAGAGCTTCCAAATCACACACAGAAGAGAAAATAGCACAGTCAGTAAAAAGGGGGACAAAACTATTTTTAGATACATAAATGAGAAAAGAAAAGTAAAACAAGGATTAGTTAGATTAAAAACAAAAGAAGGGGGGGGCAGGGCCTGACAGCTAACAAGGCCGGTCGCACGTTTTCAGAGCTCCTGCAGCAATGGACGAAATTGTCAAGCTACCGACCGATATACGAGCTTTAACGGCAAACGGAGTCCGGTGCCACACGCAGAAAGACATCAGGACCAAAATGATATCTGTCCGGCACCGGTGCGCCGCAAAACAACTTGAACTGATCGTGCGGCCTATACCGGAGCAGAGCCTGTGGACCAGGAGAGGCTGCCGATCCCCTGGCGCGGGTCATGCCCCTAAGCGGAAGCCCATTCCAGCCCTGCTACCCCCCCCCTATGGACCGGCGGGGGTCATCCCGGTCCTCGTTGGGGACGATCACCCCCACAAGTACACCTGACAAAGCGACGACACATTCAATCCAACGGGACCGTGTAGGCCCAGCCAAGATGGCGGCGCACACAAACGTCAAACCGCCCAAGCACACAGGGGCCTTCATTGACCGGCTACGCACCTATTTCTGGGCGATACTTAAAGCCCGGAGACAACTCTACAGGCAGGCGATGAGAGAGGTGGCGGCGTGGATACGCCCGAACACCCGACGCACCCTACAATGGGACCCCCCTCGCACTACCAGAGCGGCCTCCAGTCTGCATCAGAGCCGAAGCTCTAAAAGAGGAGAGCCAGGGCCAGGCCCCTTGCATACCGAAACCCACGAGCAAAAGCCAGAGAACAAGGCCCACAATACCCCTCATTCAGAGGTCCCAGCAACCAAAGACCGAAAACTGTCGCACTCGAGGGGCTGGGACACGGCCGGCACCATGCAAAACCAAGGCCCACCAGCGCATCACCCAGAAGCAGAGACACGGAGCCGCAAAAAGCACCCAGAAGGGCTATGCTCCCATACCACAGGGACACACGGAAACTCCAGCCTGCAAAACAACGAGGGGAGCGGAGAATTGGCCAAACCGCCAAAGAAATACCCCCACCACCCAAGGTACTCACGGAGGACCGGGTGACAGCGGCGGAATCCCTCCAGCCTACTTGACCCGCGATGCCGAAACCCTGCTGGACTTTCTATGTGTTTTGCGGGCACCGACGACAGGAGTAGGCTGACTCCAACTGCCGCCATACGGCTAAGACAGCTACCACTCCACCAAGCCCACGCAGCCAAAGAGGACTCTGACTCTCACCATCCCTATCCAACTTCACTCCCACTGCTCCCAAACTACCGGACCGCCAAACCCACCCTGCCTCATGGGACTCTGTCATGCCTGTAGCAGACATTGGAAAACTCTAGCCCGAACATGGCCGGCCTGATTAGCCTAACTGATCGATTTTTACTATGCTCGATACATGTATGTTTTTTTTTTTCTTTTTTACCTCCTGGCAGTGGTAGCAGTGGGCTATTTAATACTGAGCATTGGTGTTGTCACTCACCTATAGGGTCCTGTGGAGTGGGACACTGGCAGGTCTGTGGTCACCCAACCTGTCTATTAGCCTGAACTCAATATGTTCCTATCCCACCCAACATGTTACATACATATCTAGAATGTTTTAGCCTGATTCATAGTGTTGTCCCACCTGCTTAATAGACCATTCGCTGCAGCTTGTTTATAACCTAAAATGAGCACTGTCGGTTTAAACGATGACTCTCTCTAGCAAGATTGATATGTCAAGATTTACTTTTCTCTAGTCGCCATAGTTACATAAAATACTATACCAATAGCTATGAGTATTACCCTAATCTTTAATTTGTAAATAGTTTATTCCTGCTAAATGATGTTATGCTGTGTAAAGGCTATATATTCCGTAGGTATCTGCACTGCTGCTGCCTAAAGCATTTATGACTAGTGAGCAACTTACATGTCTACATATGCCTACCGGCCTATAACACTCTTGCTTCATGTGCACAATATGCGAAGCCCACAGATCAGTTTAAACAATGTTAAATTAATCAACATATGACACAACTCTCGCAAACTGAATGTTTAAACTGCTAATATTTGCCTTGTAAAGTCGCAGATTGTTCTACCTAGCCTCATCCCTCTTGTCTAAAAAAAATAAAAAGTGTGCTGATACTGATTGCCATGATTATTGATATTCTTGTTTACTCTTTCTGCATGTACTTGCTATTGTGGCAATACAAGCGTGTTATGTTATTCTAAGCACAATAAAAATAAAGAATTAAAAAACAAACACAAAAGAAGGGGGGCGGGGCCGGACCGCCATGCTGGCCGGTCGCATGGCGGAGAGGCTCCAGGGGAACCAGGCCTTTAAGCCAGAATAGGCAACTCACTACACCCGAACAGAGCCTGGAAACTCTTGCGCAGCAGTGGGAAGGGTAGCGGACTCAGAGATCGGAAGCCTCGGACCCTCCAAGGGAAGCACGAGACTTCGGAGGCTGCGGCCTACTCCGGGGGGAGCAGGGTGGACGGCCGCTGCCCTGCCAACCCCCCACCCACGCTGCCGCAAACCGGCGTGTTGATCGCTTGCCGGCCCCGTGCTCCCCATCCTATGGGCCGGGGGGTCATCCCGGTCCACACTGGGACGAAATCAGGCAGACTAAAGGGCGCCAAACTCAAGGCCTGCAGGGTAAGATGGCGGGCGCCCAACACATCCTACTCACCGCTCTGGCGATATGGAGCCACACTGAATGCCGAAACGGAGGATTGTGCAGAGAACACAGCGACAACCTCACCGCTGACCCCAGCCGGGGAGAGAACGAGACCAAAAGAGCAGCCACACCCTCCGCCAGCAACGCGAGCATCCCGACCGAATAACGGAGCTGGAGGGAAATTATGGGCCCATTGAAGCATGTCACAGCTAGCCAAATAGATCACCCATCTGGCTACCAAACAAAGGGGGGAAAAACTGACCAAATCTGTCACCACCTAAAGACGACCTGGTGGCACGTGGAACAGCTCCTTATCGCCTGGCACCATGCCGAACTACCCCAAGAACTCAATTGACAGCACCTGAACAAACTAAACAAACCCTGAGACTCCCATGTCCAGAAGTAGCCCTGGCTATATAGCTCAACACATGCCACCTAAGAACTGACACCTTTGGAAGGAGCATGCAGCCATACCTTTTTCCCTCCCCCATCTCCCCTCCGGGTCTCACAAGGACACATGTACTGGCATTGACTGCTCGACCCCAGTGGTTTTAAAATTAAGCCTGCATCGCTATGTTGTACTACTTGCCCTCTTCCTTTCCATTCTAGCATAATCAGACGACCTAGCTTGTCACACTAGCAACACTGCCACTGCTTACCTTAAAAATCTCTCTCACAAACACACTATATATACACAAACCACGCTAGTATGCTACACAAGACACCATATTAGATAAGCTGTACTCTTGCCTATACTATGGGATAGCCGAGCAGAATATTAATGCATAGCTAGTACCTAGCCTGTCTACCATAAAACACTATCTTGTAACACGCCACTGCAACAAACGCATACTAAAATACTTATACTAAGCTTGTTTTCTCTTGATAACCATCATACAAAAAATGTGCATCTATTTTATATGCCACAACTGTTATACTCTGTCTATGTTGAAACATGCTACTGCTGTTGGGGCATGGCATAAAAGCTTGTTATATTAACTAATGCTTCGAAAAAAAAAGAATTTAAAAAAAAAAAGAAGGACGGTATGTAGAAGAGGATAAAGGTCTAGCTGACTGCCTCAATGAATATTTTTGTTCGGCATTTACAGATGAAAATGAAGGAAAGGGACCTCAGTTAAGAAAAAGGATAAATTAGTCATTTATTACACGTGAGTTTACAGAGGAAGAGGTTCTATTTCAGCTCTCAAAAGTAAAGACAAATAAGTCAATGGGACCTGATGGAATACACCCAAAGCTATTAAAAGAGCTTAGTGGTGTACTAGCAAAACCATTAACAGATTTATTTAACCAATCATTGATAACAGGAGTAGTCCCAGAAGATTGGAAGTTGGCGAATGTTGTGCCCATTCACAAGAAAGGTAATAGGGAGGAGTCGTGCAACTATAGGCCAGTAAGCCTTACTTCAGTAGTGGGGAAAGTGATAGAAACCATGTTAAAGGATAGGATTGTTGAACATCTAAAAACACCATGGATTTACTTCAGGGAGATCATGCCAAACTAATCTTAATGATTTTTTTGATTGGGTAACTAAAATTATAGATCAGGGTGGTGCAGTAGACATTGCTTACCTAGATTTCAGTAAGGCTGTTGACACTGTTGCACATAGAAGGCTTATCAATAAACTGCAATTTTTAAGTTTGGATTCCAATATTGTTGAATGGGTAAGGCAGTGGCTGAGTGACAGGCAACAGAGGGTTGTAGTCAATGGAGCATATTCGAAGCTTGGGCTTGTCACCAGTGGGGTACCTCAGGGATCTGTACTTGGACCCATTCTCTTTAATATTTTTATTAGTGATATTGCAGAAGGTCTTGATGGTAAGGTATGTCTTTTTGCTGATGATACTAAGATATGTAACAGGGTTGATGTTCCAAGAGGGATAAGCCAAATGGCTAATGATTTAGGTAAACTGGAAAAATGGTCAGAGTTGTGGCAACTGACATTTAATGTGGATAAGTGCAAGATAATGCATCTTGGACATAAAAACCCATGGGCAGAGTACAGAATATTTGATAGAGTCCTAAGCTCAACATTTGAGGAAAGGGATTTAGGGGTGATTATTTCTGAAGACTTAAAGGTAGGCAGAAAATGTAATGGAGCAGCAGGAAATGCTAGCAGAATGCATGGTTGTATAGGGAGAGGCATTAGCAGTCGAAAGAGGGAAGTGCTCATGCCATTGTACAGAACACTGGTGAGACCTCACTTGGAGTATTGTACGCAGTACTGGAGACCGTATCTTCAGAAGGATATTAATACCTTAGAGAGAGTTCAGAGAAGGGCTACTAAACTGGTTCATGGATTGCAGGATAAAACTTACCAGGAAAGGTTAAAGGATCTTAACATGTATAGCTTGGAGGAAAGACGAGACGGGGGGATATGATAGAAACATTTAAATACATAAAGGAGGAGACTATATTTAAAAGAAGAAAAACTACCACAACAAGAGGACATGGTCTTAAATTAGAGGGACAAAGGTTTAAAAATAATAGGAAGTATTACTTTACTGAGAGGGTAGTGGATGCATGGAATAGCCTTCCAGCTGAAGTGGTAGAGGTTAACACAGTAAAGGAGTTTAAGAATGCTTGGGATATGCATAAGGCTATCCTACAAAATCTAAAACAGAAAAAAGGACACAAATGGCGCTAAGCTAATTAGATCCGGTGCAGCAAAACCACCGAAGTGTAATGTCACCACTTACACTAAAATGTGATAAATTCTGAAAAATAAAGTGATTTGCGCACACAGAAAAAGCAAGTGTGAGTTTTACCTTTTACACAGGATATTCTTGTATGTTCACACTACAAACAGTATGTATCACCTTTATACAGGTAAATAAAATACACATAGTGTAAACTGTAAAAAACAATTAATGTTTTAAAAGTGATGTATATCATCAAACTCACAATTTTCAGAGCCCATTTAAAGTTGGCTCTAGACTTATAGCGCTTTTCATCTCACTCTTGAGATATCCAGTGTTGGAAAAATGTGTACATCCACAGGAACTTGGAACTGGTAGCTTGCAGTGATGCTCCAAAAAGTCCAAGGCAGGTATGTAGTTAAAAGTGTTTTATTCCAAAAATTATTTTAAAATGCAAAATATATATATATATATATACACAATAAAATATATATATATATGAACAGCGTTGTGCTGTTCATATATATATATATTATTGTGTATATATATATATATTTTGCATTTTAAAATAATTTTTGGAATAAAACACTTTTAACTACATACCTGCCTTGGACTTTTTGGAGCATCACTGCAAGCTACTAGTTCCAAGTTCCTGTGGATGTACACATTTTTCCAACACTGGATATCTCAAGAGTGAGATGAAAAGCGCTATAAGTCTAGAGCCAACTTTAAATGCGCTCTGAAAATTGTGAGTTTGATGATATACATCACTTTAAAAACATTAATTGTTTTTTACAGTTTACACTATGTGTATTTTATTTACCTGTATATAGGTGATACATACTGTTTGTAGTGTGAACATACAAGAATATCCTGTGTAAAAGGTAAAACTCACACTTGCTTTTTCTGTGTGCGCAAATCACTTTATTTTTCAGAATAAGGCTATCCTAACTAGGCCAGGGCCAGGGACTAATGAAAGCATTTGGAAAATTGGGCAGAATAGATGGGCGAATGGTTCTTATCTGCCGTCACATTCTATGATAGTGACAGCTCTTTGGATCTCATATTAAGAGTTGACAGCAACAGATTCCAAATGCAAATAGCACACTTCAAATGAACTCTGGACCTTTTAACTGCTCCTTGTAAGTGGGATAATGAGGGAATAACACACACCTGGCCATGGAACAGCTGAGCAGCCAATTGTCCCATTACTTTTGGTCTCTTGAAAACTGGGAGGCACATATACAAACTGTTGTAATTCCTACACCGTTCACCTGATTTGGATGTAAATACCCTAAAATTAAAGCTGAAAGTCTGCAGTTAAAGCACATCGTGTTCATTTCATTTAATTTCAAATCCATTGTGGTGGTGTATAGAGCCAAAAAGATTAGAATTGTGTCGATGTCCCAATATTTATGGACCTGACTGTGTCTATATATATATATATATATATATATATATATATATATATATATATATATATATATGTACACTATTCTACGTGTATATTTGTGTTAGGTGCTTATTATAATACAGTGTGAAATACCATAATTAAATGTAGGATAGTAAAAAGGGCAAGTCAGTTGTGGTGTGCCGGAACCGACGATGAGGTAGGCCTGAAAAAGAAGAGGGCAAAAATTGAGTAATCCAATTTATTACAGACAACCAATACAGATACATATATCAACTAGACATGTTTTTGAAAGCATCCCTTAATTCTTGTTCTGGGTTTGGTATGTATCGTGAGTAAGCGGATGACTTCCAGCGCGCCAGTGTATTTATAACATGAATTGGAATGTTGACACTGGAGGCTGTGGATGCTGCTCCTATAAGGAGTGTCCTGAGTAGTTAGCTGTGTTGAGGCCCAGTTGAGTGAGCAAGGACCTAACGTAGGTCATGAAGGTTGTAGTGGTGAGTACTGAACCTTGTGATAGTAGTAATGGTTGTAATGTTAGTAAATTATGATGCTGTATGTATGCATCAAGAACCCTGACGGGACACCACCTGTTGTGTGTGGGAATAGTACGGAATGTTTACTGGTATGTGCTGACTGGTTTGGGAGTGAGGTAAAGTCAGGATGTAATGATCCATGTGTTTTGTTAAGTGGGAATAGAGGAGAATAGGAGAAGATTGTGTTATGGTGGTTGTAGTGAACTCTCTAGGTCTTAGAAATCCATTGAAAGCTATGTATATTGCTGCTTTGAGGACAGAATTTGTATTGGTGTCAAAAGGTTTTAAATCAAGCAGGTTAGACAATGCTTTGAAAATATGGTTATCTATAGGTAGCCTCTGTGATGTACGCGTGGGTTCAGATTTCTGAATGCCTCTGAGTATGGTCTTAATCTGGTGAGAAGCCATGAAACCAGTGTTGTTTGGGTGTAAGATTAGCATATGTTGTTGAATGCCTGTGAGATATAGTTTGATGGTGTTATATGACATTTTGAGTTTAAGGTGGCAAAAAGAAGCAAAACCCAAAAAAGATGTCATAAGAAATGGTTGCCTGATGTTATGTTCCAGAAGGAATCTTTTGAATAGTGTAAAAGCCCTGTCGTATGTTTTGTGTGTATTTTTTGATAGTGCCAATTGGGACAGTGTCCTGCTATGATGCATGATGGGTTCTAGTCAAGTATGAGTTGTTGAAATGTTGGAGTGGTGGTGGCTGTGGGCGCAGCTGACGGGAGTGCTTGATGAAATGCCTGAAATTTAAAACAAGACAAACTGTCAGCAGCTGTGTTACATATACCTGGAACATGGAAACAATATAGAAAGAAATTATGACAAGCTGCCAACCAAGTGAGTTTCCTCAGAAACCTCATGATCGTAAGGGATTTGGAACGACCTTTGTTGATGATGTGACAGGTTGCCTGGTTGTCTGAGTAACATGAACTGGCATATTAGCCCATAAATGACCCCATGCTACGGCAGCAGCCACGATGGGGTAGATCTCAAAGAGAGCTGAGATAGTGGAAAAACCTTCCAAATCCTGAACTGCTGTACGTCAGCTGCCCTAAAGCCATTCGTTCCCAAAAATTGCTGCAAAACCTGTGGTAGATGCCGCATCTGACCAAATGGTAGGAGATGAGTCAGTCAACTGAGGGAGGAACACACTTTTATCATTCCAAGTGGTTAAAAATCGCTTCCACATGTTTAGGTCTGCTGTAGCTTGGGTATCTAAGGACAACCTGTGTGTGTCATGTAGGAAACGTGGAAAAAGATACAATAGTCGTGATATGAAGGAGCGGTCTTGAGGTATGATACGCATAGCAAAATTTAGTGATCCCAGCAGGGACTGTAGCTCTTTGCGGTTGCAAGTACCGAGCTGAAGGTAGCTGTTGATGTAAGTAAGAATGTTCTCTAACTTATCGTGTGGTAGGCTTGCTTGCATTGTGGCCGAGTCTAACTGAATACAGAGAAATGTGATAATCGTGTCTGGCACATCTGTTTTCTTAGGGGAGATTGGGAGATTGGGACACCTAGTTGCTCAAATAGCTTGGTGGTAGCTTTGAGGCTACTAGGAGGGGAAGTATTCTATATCGTAGGGCATCTGGCTATGTTCAATAGTAACCAGCACAATGCTTCGGCAAATGTGTCGAAAATAGCTGGGCTACTTTTGGACCCAAAAGTTAAACGGGAGAAAAAAATAGTAGTTCCCGGACCACTTGATGCCACAGTGTGGGGTGTATGGGTAGTAATTTAAAGGAATTAGTAATATCGGTCTTACTAAGCCAGGCTCCAACCCCTGCTTGTATGATAGCGGTAATGGCGTGATCTATGGTGGTGTATTGCAGAGAGAATTCCTCTGAGGGTATGAGGGAATTAAGACTGGGGTTGGCCGATAAATGTGGTGCCGACAAGTCAATAATGAGTCTCTGTTTAAGGGAAGATTTTCCTGTGACAATACCAATGGGGTTAGTGCGCCATTCTATGAATGGAGGAGTTTTGAAAGGCCCCAATACGAAACCCTCAGCCACTTCTTGGGCTATGAGAGTGTCAACCGCTGAGGGGTTGTGTTGTGCGGATTGTAGATTAGGGCATTCCAGAGTCCCGGATGGTATGTGTAGAATACCTGTGTGGAAGCCTTCTGTTAAACAAGAGATAAGAAAGTCCACCAAGTGTTTAGACGGGTGATGTGACATAAATGCAGTAAATACCGGCATATTAATGGACGTTAGGTAAGGCTTGGAGTACATTTTATTTGGACACATGGTTTTTGCATGTGCCCTAAAACATTTTAAACAGATATGCAATAATCTACATCCACTATAATTGCAAGACCCAACATTGAAGTTATTACATATCTGGGACTTGCCCAGAAACTTGATTGGGCATCCCAGTTGGTCTCTTGACAATTTCTCTGGAACACAAGAGGAACTAGCTCCTTGCGTGGAGGCATGTTCGTCCGCCGTGTTGGGACAGAAATTTGTAGTATGGGCTGTAGAGAAGCAGTATGCACAAGCTGGTGTTCTTAGACCTGCATAGTGTCTGCAAAACATGACGGTATCAATCCTTCCCCAGTTGGATCTTGTTCCATACTGGGAGAAGGCTCCAGACACTTTTGCAGAAAAAGACCTATGGTAATCACAAAAGGCTGAACCACCATATTTATATGAACCACCATATTTTTGCCCAGGTCTACCATCTTGTGCATATAAAGAGCAAACTCCTCTATTCTATTGGGATAGACCGCACAGATGACATCCCGGTAAATACCAATACCTATTGGGAAGCCTGACCCTATTGCCAGTACTCTGACCTAGGGGGGAGAAATGAAATGTATGGCAGACCATATGAGCAGGTGTACGTACCTGGTAGTATGACAAATCTCACAGGAAAAACCGTGTGGTGCAAATATATTTAAGCTGGACAGCCTGAAACGGGTAAAAGAGAGTAGTATGATGAGTGTGGACTGTGGGAAAGAAGTAGACTGTGAAGACTGTACCAGCGATGTTTTTAAGGCTTGCTGGCGTAATACTTGTAACTTGAAGTGTGGTGATATACCATGGGAATATAAATGTGTTACCAAGGCAAAGTGACGCCGTGGCTTTAATACATGAATCTGTCTGAAACAGTGGGGAATGTATGACGGGTGTCAAGTAAAATAAGAGGAAGGGGTAAGGGAGGCCACGGCCTATGTATAAACAGCATATATGTTATATAAAACTGTATCCTTATGTATGTGTCATGGTTTAAAACAACAGAAATGAGGCCTGTAACGTAGGCTGAAACAATTTAAATGAAATTGAAAAGTATGGAAAAACTCCTGAAAGCGTGGGAGTCAAAAACAAAATGATCCATAACAGATATGTTAGCTGGTTTCATGAACATTGATAGAATACTGATACCTTTAAACAGTACTGGAAATAATCTGTCTATTTAACCAAGCAAATTAACCGAATGTTATATACATGAAATGATGAAATGTAATTCACGAGAAAAGGATTTATGCGTAATACATAGCAAAACAACCGAAACCCAATGTGAAGGGAAACAGAAGCTAGGACGAATAGTTTAAACGTATTAATTTTATGCGAACAGCCAGCGTGCTTAAGCATATCATGAATTGAGTGCCGAACGGCAAAAACAACCGAAATGATAACTTGTTCACTGTAGCAAGGGAACAGTTATGTGCGAAATGACAGTTATGTGCGAAATGATCACTTAACTAATACACATGATTTAGCTGAATAACCGTACGGAATGAAGCCGCGAACGGCTTGTGTAATTGCGGCATAGCAGGGAAAAAAATGTAAAGCGAGGACCTGTGCTGTAACGTGCACCGTGGGAACCGATCCTGGTGTGAAAGGTAGGTCTAACTTACGGTTTAGGAGTCCCTGGGACGCGATCTACGACGAAGACCGGGGTAAGAAGCTGGACAGACGGAATAGGCCTGCAAGAGGATTCCTGGACACAGCTTGCCGCGGAGAAACGCGTGGATAAGAAAACCAAGATGGCGTCTGAGAGAACCCGGAAGTGGATCCTCATTCAACGCCGACCTCGAACGGTAAGGAGCAAGGTAAGGGGAGTGCCTTAAGTAGGCTAGGAGTGGATACCAGCACCTCCCACAAATCCAGGCCAAATTGCCTTAATACTTATGTAATCATTTCACATAATTAAGTGATTTTACTAATTACAATTTGAGGGACTTGCCTGACAACCCAGACAGAAAGTCCAGAGAATTTAATTTGCAAGCCTTTATTTCACCCTGTGACTTTAAAAGACACCATAAAACCAGTACGTGGGGGGGGGGGGGGGGTGGAGAGAGACTGTTTTACTCGTCAAACTTCGCTGGACACATATTTGTGTGTTTTGAAACAGTAACTATTATGTCATGATTAGCGTCATTCTCATTCCTGGGTTGCCATACAGTCTCAAAGGCAACATAACCAATCTGGCAAATTTCAACGTGAAAAAAACTGGACTGGGGAAAGTCTTATATTCAACAGGAATCGACCGATATTGATTTTTTAGAGCCGATACCGATAATCTGTGAATTTTCAGGCTAATAGACGATAACTTACCGATATTCTGTACATTTACCATTTCGAAAAAAGTAACTACTTCTACACAAATCTACTGTTACCTGAACATGTTTAATATTTATGTTTTTGCAAATCTTTTTTTTTTTTTTTTTTAAGGGAAATGCACAAAATATACATGCCATTTAGAATTGTTTATGTTTTCAAGAATATATGTGTGTGTGTAGTGGATGCAGTGAGAGTATTTGATTAGTGAATGCAGTGTGTGTTTGTGTAGTGGATGCAGTGTGTGTATGTGTAGTGTGTATATAATGAATGCAGTGTGCTTGTGTAGTGTGTGAATGCAGTGAGTATATAATAAATGCAGTGTGTGTGTGTTTATGTAGTGTGTATAGTGAATGTAGTGTGTATAAAGTGAATGCAGTGCGTGTATATAATGAATGCAGAGTGTGTTTGTTTGTTTGTGTACTGTGTGTATATAATGCAGAGTGTATGTAATGTGTGTTAAATAGGGTGGGGCATTTTTCTTTTTTAAATATTAAAAAAAAATTTAGTCCCCTCTCCCTGATTCTTACTTGGCCAGGGAGGGAGGGAGGGTATGGAATTCCCTGGTGGTCCTGTGGCATGGACTGTGCAGTGGGGGCCCGCAGCAAGCTCTTACTTACCTTCCCAGCATGGTAACCCGTGGCAATACTCTGACGGCCGCGGAACTCGCGAGATTTAGACAGGGGAGCTGAAGGGAAGGTAAGTAAGAGCTTGCTGTGGGCCCTCCAGGACTGCCGGGCTTGTCATCTCCATAGGCCAATACCGATATTGCTGAAAATACAGACTATCTGCAAGACCGATAATCGGTCGATCCCTAATATTCAACCCTGCAAGTTTCCAAAACACCATAAAGCCTGGACATGGGGGATACTGTTGTACTAGTGAAACATAACTGAACACAAATATGAGTGTTTTAGAGCAATAAAACATACAATGCTGATAATATCGGTGAAAGGGGAGCAGTTTATTTGTGAAAAATGCAAAAAACAAATATGATTGGGAACGTTGGCCAGTGTTTGTGACTAAGTAACTACTAGGAAAGACTTGGCATACTCCCATTTTACCCTGGGTTGTCTACTTTTTCAAATAGTATGCCATGTTGTGGGTAATTTTCATTCATGTGTGGCCATACGGTCTCAAAGGCAACATAGCCAATCTGGCAAATTTCAATGTGTAATAATTGGAAAGGGGAAAATGCCCTACATTTTAATCTGTAACTTTCTAAGTCACTGTAAAAACTGTACATGGGGTTACTGTTGTACTCGTGCGACATTGCTGAACACAAATATGTGTATTTTACTGCAGTAAAAGTACCAGTATTACGACATTCACAGTTAAAATACAGCGCAGAACTAAGAAAATAACATTTCTTAATTTCTCAATTTTTGGATTTTATTCATATTAAATTATGTTTCATATTGAAATATTTGATGAGAAATGAAAGTCCTGTTTCTCCTGAACAAAATGGTATATACAGTTGCAAGAAAAAGTATGTGAACCCTTTGGAATGATATGGATTTCTGCACAAATTGGTCATTAAATGTGATCTGATCATCATCTAAGTTACAACAATAGACAATCACAGTCTGCTTAAACTAATAAAACACAAAGCATGAAATGTTGCCATGTTTTTATTTAACACACCATGTAACCATTTACAGTGCAGATGGAAAAAGTATGTGAACCCCTAGACTAATGACATCTCCAAGAGCTAATTGGGTGAGATGTCAGCCAACTGGAGTCCAATCATTGAGATGAGATTGGAGGTGTTGGTTACAGCTGCCCTGCCCTATAAAAAACACACACCAGTTCTGTTTGCTTTTCACAAGAAGCATTGCCTGATGTGAATGATGCCTCGCACAAAAGAGCTCTCAGAAGACCTACGATTAAGAATTGTTGACTTGCATAAAGCTGGAAAGGGTTATAAAAGTATCTCCAAAAGCCTTGCTGTTCATCAGTCCATGGTAAGACAAATTGTCTATAAATGGAGAAAGTTCAGCACTGCTGCTACTCTCCCTAGGAGTGGCCGTCCTGTAAAGGGACATTGACACTGGATTCAGGTATGCACTGAAGGGGTTTTAACCCCTCCAGCAACATGGGATGTGGGGTGGGAGGGAGAGGAGCACTGCAGGGTCATGCAGTGCCGGGATGTTTTCCTGGCACTGGAGAGTGCCTTTAAGGTGTTTATTAAAACAATATACGTTTTCTGTATTGTTTGAATACAAGATTCACCCACATATTTTAACAAAAATTTACAAGAAAAAATTAAAACAGCACAAGGTTATGTGTACTAGGTAGGGGTAGTCAACCTTTTAATACCTACCGCACACTTTTGGATCTTTGATGATGGTAAAATTTCCTTACCGCCCACCAGTGCAGCAGTAACAAATTTTAGAGTGGTACAGTGTTTGTGTGTAAAGGGTGCTGTGTCTGTGTGTAAGGGGTGTCGTGTATGTTTGAAGGGTGTATAGGGTCTATGCTGTGTGTAGGTGGATGAGATGCGAATATCTGTCTTAATGTCTCCCTTCTTCTTACCTTCTACCAAAGAGAGGGGGCATAATGCTACAAGCCTTGGGTCAAGTGGTGACATGTTCACTTTAGCCTGCAGCTCCTCCTGCGAATACAGCACTGTATCGGACCATTGCCATGGTAGCGCGCGATAACGCTTAGTGCTGGCTGGTAAAGGAGATCTTTGATCTCCTCACCAGCACAAGAGGGCTTACAGCAAGGCTGATTCTGCATGGGTCGGCAGGGGAGATTAAAGGATGTCCCTCCCCTGCTGGCCTTTGAGGCCCACTAGGTGTTTTCTGCAGAACCCACCACCGCCCGCCTGAAATCCCAAACCGCCTGTAAGGACCAGGTCGACTACAGCTGGCTTAGGGAATATAGAGTACAATTTGTGTATGTGGGATGTAGCGTGTGTTTGGGGATGTAGTGTATGTATACAGGGAATGCAATGTGTGAGGGAGCAAGTGTGTGTGTGTGTGTATTAGGAGGCTCTAGGTGACATCTGACAGTGTTCCTGCCTCAGCTGTTTCCAGCAATGGGAATCAAGAACGAGAAGAACTTCACACAGTCTTACAAGCTCTGTAGTGGTGTCGCTTTGTGACTCTCAGAAAACCCCCTGTCTCTGGCTCCAATCACCTACCTCACTACAATACAAATATGAACCACCACTCACCTGTGGTGACAGCCAGCCAGTTCCCTCCAGCAATACAATAAATATACATTTTGGATATGGAGCACAGGCAGCATTTTACCAGAATTTGTTTAGGGGAAAAAAACAAAACAAACACATACTATTTTCTGAAAATATTCACACAGCATTGACAGTTAGGGGTGTGTGCTGATAGATTAAACTTAATTTATACATTATGAACACAGTGGGCTGAACAATGTGTCTGTACCATGTGTACCACTGGCTTTCATTACACTTACATTATTTGACACAATCTGACCAAGACCTGAGTGCTATACTCAAAGCCTTACAGCATCACAACCAAAAACGTCGGTATGTTGTGGTTATGGTGCCTAGAATTCTCCTTTACCAGAAAGAAAACCAGCTGTGTGTGAAGTAACAAGTTTATTCTTTCCCCATAGACAGCCATAATAAATGAATAATACACACCATACTCAGCGGAGATACTGGCAGAAGATATTTATATAAGTAGTACCCTGAGAAATGTACCCCCTGTACCAGCCTCACACTCACATTATCTCATACAGGTCCCATTACCTTCCACCATCCCTCCCCAGGGGTTCGAGGACCTACATTGTGCTGGGCATGAGGCAGAGCCCACCTTAATCCTCACCGAGACACGGCTCCCAAATCATGGCGGTAACACTCACACAGCTCCCTCTCGGTCTGGCCACGCCCACACGGAGCTCGCATTCTATTGGTTACGCTGGAGTTTTGGCGGGAAAGCAGCTCGGTCGCCGAGAGATCGGATAGTCGTGTGAGGGTGAGGCTGTGGTGGCGGGAAACTGAATGTGGGACATGGAGTGCTCGGTGTGTTTAGGGTTCAGGTAGATTATACATAAAGTGAGAGTAGTTATAATGTCAGATTGCTCTTGGGCGAGTAAAACAAGAGCTGCTGAGCAATGACCCGATATATCGGATATAGCATGATAAGCAGTAATAGTGCACGATAAGCTGGCATAGTGCACGATAAGCAGGACCTTGGCCTTAGGTGAGTGATCCTTACTAGTTAAAGGGTCACTCTAATCATCAGTCGGAAAATCTGATGGGTTTATACACCCCCTCCACATCCCCCACACTCATCAACATTTTTAACATAAACGTATGCACTTCGTTAGACCACTTGATTAAGGTATTTTTTTTAAGATAAGCTAGTTGTTTTAGTTAAATCTCATATACTTGCAGAGATATTAGGAATTTAATGTGGAAGTTAGCTCCCACATGAAAGTTTAAGGAAAACAAAATCAGGCTATTCGGTCTTTGTTCTATCAGATAAGATCAAATGGCTTCTACATTGGAACTCAAATAATTACAGAGATATTTCACATGCCATATTTTTTTCATGTGAAATATCTCTGTAATTCGGTGAGCTCCATAATTTGGTTTCTAAAACTGCCCGTGCCCTATATGCTGAATCGCTATATATGTACATCTGCAATTTAAAGATTTTACTATTTACATGACGTAAAGTCATGATTTTATTAAAGACACGGAGGCTCGTATATATGCAATCTCTTTCTTATTTATTCCCTCAGCAGCAAGAAATTTTGAGAGAAATATGAAAAACTTTAACTTTAACATTTAAATCTGCCTAGAAACATCGGCAGCCAATAATGTCACAGTGTCCATATGGAAAGGGGGCTGTCCTCTGTCACTCTTCCTCTTTCTGTCTGCGACCTTCCATATGACAAATTAACATCTAATAACTTCCGTTGATGACGAGATTATCCGTATTCACAATTTAGGCTGTAAAGACAAATAAATATGTGGTAAAATCTTATCTCCAAACTATTTGTATCTCTTATCACAGTATAATTAAAATGCAAGCATTTAGACCTAACCAAACTCCTTATCTTTATCTTAAATCTAAACTTATGAAATAGTTCCATCATGTCGTACAAACCTTACCGTAGATCCCAGATCACTAATATATAACTGTATCCCTTTACGCGGTTGGGCGGGAGGGAATTATACTCGCCTCCGTGTCTTTAATAAAATCATGACTTTACGTCATGTAAATAGTAAAATCTTTGAATTTTATTATAGACACGGAGGCTCGTATATATGCAAGTTTAAAGCTGATCAATAATCCTTGAAGAAAAATGTTCGATAGGGCGACAATAAAAATCCCTAAACGTAGACTCATTAGACCAGTCGGCCGCTTTTAGGATATCCTCTAAACGGCACCCTAACGTTGAAGCTTTGGAGGCCATCGCCCCTCGTACTGAATGAGGTGAAAAATTCGATACATCAATTCCTGCCGTAGCAAGCATCCATCTTGCCCAGCGTGCCAAAGTGGGAGACGAGACTGGGAGGTGTGGTTTCCGAAAGGAAACAAATAATGCTCCTTCCTGTGGAGACCGCAGGGGGGCTGTGTGGTCCAGATATGCTTTCAAACCTAGTACTGGGCACAGATTAGGTTTGCTAGGAAAAGCTGGGTAGAAAACTCGTTTAGTTGAAGTCTTGGTTCTTCGTGAAATGTCGAAAGCCACTCCGCCCAATTGAAAGGTGATGGCGTTCCACTCTAGGGCTCTGACATCGGAGACCCGTTTACATGCAATTAAACAAAGGAGGATGAGTAATTTTGCGGAAAGTTGTTGAAGTGAGAGCTCTTGATTTGCCGGCCACTTATCCAAGAAATTGAGGACTATGTTGATGTCCCAGAAGGTTGAGAATCTGGCCGTAGGAGGTCTCGACAGTCTAATCCCTTTCATGAGTCGGCAGGTTAGGGGATGGTCTCCTGCCGTATTTCCCATAAATCCCTGATGGCCTGCTGCTATAGCTGACCTGTATACATTAATCGTACAATAAGCTTTTCCTGTTTCAAACATAGATGTGAGGAAGTGTAAAACCTTATTCAGAGGGGCAGATATGGGATCCACTTCCCTTGCCAGGCACCAACTAGACCATGCTCTCCATGCTGACTGGTAAGCGTTTCTAGTGCCTGGTGCCCACGCCTCTGCCAAAAGTCTGAGAGTTGACTGTGGAACGTCAGGGATGGTCCAGGGTCCCCTGGAAGGAGCCAAGCTATGAGGCGTACTAGACCTCTGTCCACTAAGTCGTGCGAGTTCCCGTCCGGGTCGGTCAGCAAATTCGGTAGGTTCGGAAGCAGTCGTGGGTAATCCATTGACATCTCCAGCAGTCTGGGGAACCACGTCTGTGTCCGCCATAACGGGGTAACTAATACCACGGTACCTCTGTATCGTCTGAGGTGGATGAGAGTCCGAGGTATGAGGTTGAACGGTGGGAATGCATAGTGCCTTGTCTGTGGCCAGGCTTGTATGAATGCATCGGTCGCCAGAGCTGCTGGGTCTGGTCTCCAGCTGTAGAACCTCGGAAGCAAAAAGGTCGATGTCCAGTTGACCCCACAGTGTCTGTAGTTGAAGGAAAATCTGTCTGTGCAGCTTCCAATCCCCCGAGTCCCTGAGGTGTCTGGAGTTCCAATCCGCTGTGGAGATGTCCAGCCCTGGTATGTGTTCCGCAATCACGGAAATGTTGTTGAAGAGGCAGAAGTGCCAAAATTCTTTTGCGAGGAGGGCCAACATCTTCGATTTCGTGCCCCCTAGGTGGTTTATGTATCTCACCGCTGATACATTGTCCATTTTGAGTAGGACACAGCAGGTGATATTGGTGGGCGTAAGGCTGCGGATAGCGAATGATGTGTAGACCTGTTTCTTGTTCCGACCATCTGCCTCCGGTAGAAATATCTCCACAGCGTGCGCCCCAGCCGTAAGAGCTGGCATCCGACTCTATAATCAAATCTGGTGTTGCTCCGAATATCGCTCTGCCATTCCAGGCTTCCATGTGGGCGAGCCACCAAACTAGTTCCTCTCTGTACTCTGTGTCGAGAGAGAGACGTGTTTCGTATGTGTGGCCAGTACGGAGATAGGAGCCCTTGAGTCTTTGCATTGCCCGGTAGTGTAATGGGCCTGGAAATATCGCCTGGATGGATGAGGCGAGTAGGCCTATAATTCGTGCCAGTTGTCGGATCGATAAGTCTGGAGCTCGTAAGATTCGTCTGATTTCCTTTTTTATGGTTTTGATCTTGTCTTCCGGAAGGTAGAGGGTCTGATGAATGGAATTGATTTGGAAGCCTAGAAATTCTATGTTCTGTGTCGGTTCCAAGACCGACTTCTCCCAGTTGATGAGGAAGCCTAGGTTCTGTAGGAGTTGCAGTGACCACTCCAAATGGGTACGCAATATGGATGGGGAGCTGGCGAGAAGGAGGATGTCGTCCAGGTATATGATGAGTCTGACCCCTCGTGATCTGAGAAACGCTATCACCGGCTTCATTACCTTGGTGAAGCACCGTGGTGCCGAAGATAGGCCGAATGGGAGGCATTTGAAGCGCCATTTCTTTCCTTGCCATGTAAACTGCAAAAAGTCTCTGCAGCGTTCTGTAATGGGAATTGTCAGATATGCGTCCTGCAGGTCTAACTTGACCATCCAGTCCGCTGGTAGGAGTAAATCTCTGAGGCAGTGAATGCCCTCCAATTTGAAGTGTCTGTATTGGATGAACGCATTCAGCTGGCGAAGATTTATCACTGGGCGTACTCCGCCTCCTTTCTTTGGCACTAGGAAAAGAGTGCTCGTGAATCCCCGCTGGCTTAACGGGATCTCTTGGATCGCATTTTTGGCGACTAACTCTGCAATCTCCAGGGTAATTAGCCTGGCCTGCTCGTGGGGAAGCGATAATTCTCTTGGGGCCATGGGCTGTATGGGAGTGGTTATTAGATCTAACTGGTAACCCTGTACCGTCTGAAGAACCCACTGGTCTGATGTGATCTGATGCCATACATGGAGGAAACTGGCTAATCTTCCACCCACCCTTATCTGGGGGAAAGGAGGAATAATTACACTTACCATAGGGCCCTCGTCCTGATGCAGCTCCTCTCGATATCCGTGGCTGCCATGGTCTTCCTCTGGATGGGAAGAACGGGGATGGCCTGTATTCCGGTGTATATCGGAATTTGGTGGGAACCTCTGGGGGCTCTAGCGTGACCCCGATAGCCTCGGCCGGGTGGACGGTTCCTGGATCTCCCGGCCCCTCCTAAAATCTTGGGTGCGAACACCCTCTTTAGATTGGCTTGCGCCTTATCGATAGCTGTAAACGTTTTAACGTATGTACCCAGGTCTCGTACAAACGAGTCTCCGAATAACATGCCCTTTGCAGCCGGGCCAGGCTCAGTAACTGCCATAGATATCAATTTAGGGTCCATTTTTAATAGTATTGCCTTACGGCGTTCAGTCGCCATGGCTGTGTTGGCATTACCCAAAAGGCAGATCAGGCGCTGAACCCATCCTATAGCCACGTCAAAGTCCATGGCAGATTCCCTCGCCTTAGCGGCTTCTAACAGAT
This sequence comes from Pelobates fuscus, assembly GCF_036172605.1. Taxonomy (NCBI): domain Eukaryota; kingdom Metazoa; phylum Chordata; class Amphibia; order Anura; family Pelobatidae; genus Pelobates; species Pelobates fuscus. The sequence continues at coordinate 193,179,407 of NC_086321.1, read as the reverse complement.
CATAGAGCTTAGTAGCTGGCCCAGTTGTTTCTAAGAGCTTGTCCTGGCAGTTTTTAAGGGCAAATTCCAGTCCCTTCTTGGGATTCCATCCTGACTTTCCCAAAAAATGGGCAATCTTGGGGTCCACCTCTGGGGTTTTACAGGCCTCATCAGGCACAATAGGACGGGGGCATTCCGCTCTGAGTTTCTGGCGTCCCTCCTTAGATAGGGGCGTGCGCATACGCAACGCTAGATATCGTGCTATATGAGTGGGTGGCTCCCACTCCGCAGAACGCGGGTTGCGCAAATCTTCCGGGTCGAACAGGGGTTGGCCCTGAGGATCCCGGAGACCTGCCCCCGCGCCCTCCGGAGTAGCGTCCGACCCAAGCGCTGTGGAGGTCAGATCCTCCCGGGCTTCGAAAACCGGTCCCTCTGCCTCAGACTCCGCCTCCTCATAGGAGGCGTAGTCAGGGGTGTCGGAGACCTCGTCATCCTCACTCCAGTCGGAGTCCGACCCATCTTCTAGGGCACGTGCCCGTTTCCAAGATCTGACCGCTTTTGCCCGGCCAGGGGCTCTTTTGCGCGTCTGCAACGCGCCATCCTTGATCGCCAAGGGCGGATCATTCATATTAGGCATAGCCTTTTCGGTGGAGTGGGAGCTGAGGTGCTTTGTTTTATTTTTCGCCTTGCGGGGCAAAGTGTCCGCAGTGGCGGATGGGGCATGCACCATGGAGGGAGCCATATGTGCGCTATGGGTTTGGGAGAGCGCTTGCGTGAGGGTTTGGGAGAAAGAAGCGGACATAGCCCCCATGGCAGAGGCCAGCACTTTATTTATAGAAGCAGCCATGGTATTGTCCAGTATATTCTTGAATTCCTCAGAAGCCATTAAGGCTGTATCGTCAGTAGTGGGGTTTTGAAATGGGTCTAAAGTGGGTAACCCAGACCCTTCAGTATTATCCGACCTGGACTGCATATTTGTATAATCAGGTGTAGAGACAAAATTGTAAGGGAGAAAGCTGAGAAGCAGCTAGACTCTGAAAATAAGTTTGGTCAGGGGAATTAAATAGATAGGGTTGATTAACCCGCAGCACAACCTAAAGGAATCAAATATTGAGCTAAACAGTGCAATACAGCGATCAGAAAATTTTAAAACTATAACTATAATTTTACTGTATAATCAATAGTTAAATCAATTTGTTAACTCAGTATTTGGTGTATACCCTGCCGGAGGAGCCTGGAGCCGTCAGCCAGCAATGGAAGGCGAGATCCCACAGAGATTTCCCGCCTATGCGCGCTTTCACCAGGGAAAGCGCGCCAACGGCCGTATCCAGCTCCTCCCCTCACAATGGCCGCGAGCTGCACAGAGCTCGCGGCCGTTGACAGCGTGGGAAAAAACTCAGCCGCACAGGGAGGGAGAAAAGACCTCCCGCGGCTAATAGCACAAGCCCGGCAGTTCTCCCGTGGAAGAGGGGACCGCCGGTTCCTGAATGCGGTCGGGGGCCGCGCAGCAAGGGGACAGGAGTCAGAGAGGAATGGTGAAAAAATCCCCAGGGAGGTCCCTAAAACCACCTGTAACTCAGTGAGGGTGGTCGGCTATACACCAATTAACGGAATAACACAAACACAGAATCACACACTATAATAAAATACCTCTATAACGGTAAACTAAACAGTGAGAAAATTTGTGTACTTAACTCTGAGGGAGCAGCAAGAAAGAGGAAGAGTGACAGAGGACAGCCCCTTTTCCATATGGACACTATGACATTATTGGCTGCCGATGTTTCTAGGCAGATTTAAATGTTAAAGTTAAAGTTTTTCATATTTCTCTCAAAATTTCTTGCTGCTGAGGGAATAAATAAGAAAGAGATTGCATATATACGAGCCTCCGTGTCAATAATAAAATCAGGCACAGTGAGGGAGAACGAACTCCCTCCTTGCGCTATTGAAACTGTTTTAGGTAGAGAGGGAGCCCGGCAGACTCTGTCTGCATTTCCGCCAAACTCGTGCAAGCCTGGCTTGTCAGAGAATTGCCTTTTTAAAAGTCGGGACTCGCGATAAGAGCTTACAAGGCAGAGGTGCAAGTTGGGTCCTCAAAAAAAAAAACCCTGTAACTTTTCATAGAAATGTAGGTTTATTTTGAAAATTACAGTATTTAAAAACCCCCAGCATCCCCCTCTACTAAACCACAGCACAGCCCTCTACTAAATCCCAGCCTCCACCTCCCCCCATATACTAAATCCCAGTCCTCCCCCTCTACTAAATCCCAGCACCCCCTCTAGCTAACAAGCAGACTCAACTCACATTGCCGCTGCCAGTATGCGACTCTGGAATCCGGCCTCTGGTATACCCCAAATGGCGCCATCCACACCCTGTGCCAAATCTGATCCTCCCGCTATTTCTTGAAACCATGTGAAGGTGGAGCACTTGATGTCACGTCGGAATGTGACATGGCGTTGAGTGCCTCCATGCACCTCCAGGTACTCCACTGTCCAGTCGCAGCCAATGCAACACTGACCAACACACACACTCACTGACACACTTACACACACATACTTTTCTTTATTGCTCCCTACCTTTTGGAGTTGATGTGGGGCATCTCCCTGGGATCCTTCTATCTGCTCCTCACTGCTCCCTCGCGCGGTTTAGTGGTGCCGGAATATGACGTCATATTCCGGCGCCCGGCTTCACTACAGACGGCGCTTGCGAGGGAGCAGTGAGGAGCAGGAACGCGGAACTCCCTCGCTGACCCTCCTCCCTGGCCGGGTAAGTTATAGCAGAGTTGGCACCTGCAATGTAGGGAAAGCAGGAGCCTACTCTGCTTTAGCAACAAGGCATGTAGTCGCGGCTTGCCGGGCCACAAATTTGACATGCTTGCCTTACACACTATATCCTCTACACCAGGGGTAGGCAACCTTTTATTAGTACTGTGCCAAAACAAGATCTTGGATAACCTTAGCGTGCCAGTCTTATTTTTTTTAATTGAGATGTGTATGATACCGTATTCTGCTCGTGTTATCTATGGGTGCTGCACTTGCTTTGTATTTGTACGTATGTGGGCTGTTACATTATATTTGATTATGAACTATGTATGATCCCTGTGTATGATGGCTGCTTGTGGAATTGTGTGTGTGTGTGGTAATATGTCACATAGTGTGTTTGATGGCGTGTGTCTGTATTCGTGATCCAGTGTTCTCCAGTTGGCTCCTGACCTTGGCTTTCTTACCGTGTATCCTGACTTCTGGCATCCTCTGACTTTGGCTTACCCTTGACGATTCTCCTGCTTGCGTCCTTACCTGTACTGCGACTTGGAGCAATATAATGCACAGCCCCCGTGCACAAACTCACAGGCCAGGTGAATTCTTACCTGACCACCTTGGCCTGTGTTTAATTGTAAGGGTGAGCATAAATCTCTATCTACCGGACTCCCAACTAAGGTAAGCCATGACAGTGAGTGGCTTTCCTGGGGGTCCAGTGAGGAAATAAGATCCCCCATAGGAAAGCATTGAGTAATGTTTTCCAATGAGCGGGTTTTTAATGGGCGCGAACCTCTGGCTGCGCATTCGGTTCCACTAGGAAGCGGACATCAGCTTTAACCCCTTCAGTGCCGAGGGAGAGGGGCTCTCCAAGAGCCTATAGTGCCAGTTAAACGGTTTTGTTTTCCTGGCACTATAGGATTTCTTTAACTGGCTTTGATGAAAATTTGTGGTAAACCAGCAAGTATACTTTAACCCCTTAAGGACACGTGACATGTCATGATTCACTTTTATTCCAGAAGTTTGGTCCTTAAGGGGTTAAACAGAAAAATAGTAGACAATAATGTAAAGCCGTATTATATATTTTAAGGTGCAAAATCTTCTATGGAACACTCATATGGTGCAGAGCTAATCCACCTTGCTCTGGTGTGTATAGCTTTTAGGTCCGTTTGGGCAACCTCTCTCGTAATAGTTATTTTAATGGATCCCTTTAGCCAGTGATGTATCTCAGAGTTGAAGGAAATTTTGGAAATAGTGTAATATTGTTTTAAGAGAGAAACTTATGAGTAGTAATAGTTATACTCACAAACGTGGAGCCTAAACCCTGGCTCAGTATTGTAGCTTTGTATGGTTGAGGACCACACCACCTTCTTTTATAAGTGCAGTGTAACGAACCCTGAAGTGGTAGCTAAGGGTTTGTCAGTTTTTACTTGAACGGCTAAGAGCAAGAGTGATTATAGCTCGCCTTTCGGTTCTTAGTTCATCTTGTTTTCCAGAGTAGATGAAGTGCTCAAGCTGAATTTCCCCAAAGCAGTAATCAGGTACCCAAACATCAGCCGAAACATGATGAAGGGTGCAACAGGAATGACATTTTATTGTGCCACACTGGCTTTTATTCAAGTTTCAGGCCAGGGGAACACCCTCCTGGACCTTGTGGAGAACAGGCACACACCTTAGTACAACCAATAGTAACACAGAGCAAAACAGTGACACGCCCAGTACAAACAGTTAATCCCCTCCACTCTGGGTCAGATAAAGTAATAACTCAATTATCTCTGGGCAGAGGGGACACAATTTTCAAACTATCTGGAAAACACCCCAAAACATACAGGACCCCCACAAATGCCACATCCCCTGATAGCCCCGATCTGGGTGACCAACATATCCAAAAATCACCCAGATCGGTTCAGGGGTTTTCGAATTTCATGGAAGTCCGATTTGACCGACCGCACACGAGGCTCCTGCCCAGAACAGTTCCATAAGTTTAGGCTGTGCGGTCGGTCTATTTCGTTAAGTCATAAAACTGAACAAATACATGAATTGATCCCTCTGGCTTATAGCAGCGATTGTTCCCCTGGTTCGTGGGAACCAAACTACTGAACAGCCATCTCCTAGCTGTTCAGGAAAAAGGAAGCAGGCGTTTGTCAGTTTGACCGGTGGTTCGGGAAGTCGAGTGTCCGATTTTAGTTCCAGACACTAGACAACCAAGTCCCGCTGCCTCCTTTTGTGCAAACAAGATGGCCGACGTTTTCTCTTCCACGTGGCGTTCGGCTATACGAACGGTGGCCACACATAGAGAGCACTTAATTGGAGGTTTCCTGTAGTGATAATGAGCCAAAGGGGTGGTCGGTCGTTCAGTAGTTTGAAAACTACCGAACAAATAAACGAAATATAAACAAAAATCCAAAAAGTTGCATGAATAAAGGTAGAAAAGGCTGATGAACTCAGGTAATGGTATTAAACAAGTATTACTTTATTATATTTATAAAACCAAGAAAGAGAATGCAATATGAAAAAATATACCAATATTATAAAGTCTTTTATCCTCCAGAAACGTGTTTCACCATTCGTTGGCTTCCTCAGTCCAGTACAATAGACTTCCTGGTCCCTGCTCTCATGTTTATATGCCTGCTTCTAATTTTCACTACTTACAGCTGATTCCTTTGTGTTCCAAGCCTCATTCTGATTCTTGCTTTGACGTGACCTCATTCCCGGGTTAGGTAGCATTGCATTATATTTATATATATATATATATATATATATATATATTATATAAAGAACTTCTAAAACATGTGTAGATATATGGCTCTCTATTAAATATAAAAACAAATATTTTAAAAAGAATTAGACACATAAAAAAAAATCTAAAAGAAGAAATATATATTGAGAAGCATGGGGTTGGAATTTCCCCAAAATACAAAGAAATAGAAAAACCTTATCCCCATAAAAACATATTAAACTGTGTACCTAATTCATGTGCAAGTTAAAAAGGTGCTTCATTCATTTTTTAAAAAAATGGCAGATTTCAAAGTCACTATTCAGGCCATATGGTAATAAAGTATTTAATTTAAAAAATCCACGACATTTTAGTTTTGCTTATAGTTGTGTTAATATCACATTCCCTCCAATCTTTTTGAACTTTTTTTTTATACCTAAAATTTTCATATTTTTGGATTTGTTTCATAGTGGGTTTTAAAATGGAGGGATACGCTATGTGTTTCGTAACCTTTCTGTATATTTTGTACATGCTCTTCAATGCGGGTATGTAGTGCTCTTGTTGTCCTCCCTACATATTTAAACCGCACGGCATTTCAACATGTATATTACATTCTTGGTATATCATGTTACAAATTTCTTCACTTTATACGTATGAGTAGTGGAATTAATTTTTTTTATAATCCATCTGTCATTATTGGTCTTATTACATGCTGTGCATTGCCCACTAGGGACCGACCGATATTTTATTTTTTACAGCGGATACCGATAATCTGTGAACTTTCAGGCCGATAGCCGATAACTTGCCGATATTCTGTACATTTACCATTTTGACAAAATAAACTATTTCTAAAGGTAAATGCACAAAATATACATGCCACATGTAGTGCATGCAGTGTGTTTAAACAGGGGAGCTGTGTGTGTGTGTGTGTATGTAGTGGATGCAGTGTGTTTGTGTAGTTTGTGTATAGTGAATGCAGTGAGTGTTTGTGTAGTGTGTATATATAGTGAATGCAGTGTGTGTAGTGTGCGTAGTGTGTGCATATAATGCAGAGTGTGTGTGTTTGTGTAGTGTGTATATAATGCAGAGTGTGTGTGTGTGTGTTTGTGTAGTGTGTGTATATAATGCAGAGTGTGTGTGTTTGTATAGTGTGTGTATATAATGAATGCAGTGTGTGTGTTTGTATAGTGTGTGTGTTTGTGAAGGAATGTCATTTGTGTAAAATGGGGGGGGGGCATTTTTTATTTTAATGTAATTTTTAATATGTATATGTTTGTTTTGTTTTTTTGTCCCCCCTCCCTGTTTCATACTTGACCAGTGAGGGGGGCTATAGCAGTCCTTGGTGGTCCAGTGGCATGTACTGGGCAGTGAGGGCCAGCAGCAAGCTCTTACTTACCTTTCCTGCAGCTCCCTTCCACTCCTTGTGTAAATTTTGCGGTCTGCGGGCCGCGCGGAGCGTTGCCGTGGTAACCCGTGGCAACGCTCTGCAGCCGCGGGACTCGCAAGATTTACACTGGGGAGCTGGAGGAGCTGCAGGAAAGGTAAGTAAGAGCTTGCTGCCGGCCCCCCAGGACCGCCGGGCTTGTAATGAGCCCGGTGGTCCTAGGAGGTATTATCGGCAATATTAGTATCTCTATTGGCCGATACCGATATTGCCGAAAATACCAAATATCGGCCGATAATATCGTTAAAACCGATAATCGGTCATCCCTATTGCCCACATCCATAAAATCCTGTATTATTGTTAAAAGAGAGTAATTTTTTTATCTTTTAAGTGACTTCACTTCTTGAGTTCTAAGATTTTTTTTTTTTTTACACCTCTATGTATAAAATTTGGTTGTTCTGTTAAAAATTCTTTTAAACCGGGTCCTGTCTCAGAATATGCCAATGACGGTTTAATATATTTCTCGCTTTATTGTTGTCGCTACTATAATGACATATAAATGGTACCTGATCCATCCGTTTCTCCTTTCTTTTTAATTTATATTTTAAGAGATCCTCCCATTTTTTGTTTATTTCCTCCCTGCTTTTTTCCAGCTTTTTCTCATCATAACCTTTTTGTAAGAAGTCCTGTTTAATAAGTAGTTAAATCCGAACAGTTCCTTCTTATTCTCCAAAATTGGCCTTTAGGTGCATTCTCTAGCCAGGGAGAGTAGTGGCAACTGTCCCTTCCAATGAAACTATTGGCATCAACAGGTTTAAAATATATTCTTCGTTTTAATACTCCCATGTTCTATAAAAATCTGGAAATCTAAAAACACTACTTTTGTTTTACTCCATATTGTGTTAAGTTCTATGTAGCGGAGTAGCAGGGGTTAATCCAAGAGGTCTCCGCTGATAATAAAGATTCAGCATACAGAAGGCAGGAAACATAGCATAATTCCCATTCCCAAGGACTAGACGACACATAGTCTGGGAGTCAACTTATTTATTTTTTATTTATTTTTTTATTCTTTATTTTTGTAGTGCTTTGCAAAACTTACAGGTTTACAGAGACATTGCAATTGGCTTCAGAAAAGATTATCCAGCAGCATATATTACATGTCAGATGAACAGCACTTTTTTGTTTTTATAAAGGTTATAGTTTAACATTAGAATAACATCAGAATGATCATGCTGGTATGGCATATGGTCATGTTAGGTAAGATTAATCGAGGAATGACAAAATGGTGCAACATGGCAGATGTTAACATTATATGACCAAAGCTGTTTGATTAAGTACACGTTAAACTGTTTAGCAATGTGGTGAAACATACTTCTTGTCTGACTAGGCATAGTGTTGTGTTAAGCTTAATCTAGATAGTTAGTAGCTGGGAGGCAAAGGTAATAAAACAGAGGAAACATTAGCATTTAAAATTGCCCTGTAGCTTTTCCACCCCAAGTGGACTCCATGTCGGTGAGGTGATGTTCAGCCGTTGCATATTCAGAGACCCTTCTTTGGAAGTGAGGGAGTTTTAAATTTGGCAAGGAGTCTGGAGGCTGTTATGTTGATTCTAGTCCCCAAGTGTCAATGTAGTATGGTGGTAGTCCTTTTATGGCTGACCTGTGGTCTAGTCGGGTGCCTGTCTTAGGCGGGAGTCCAGTCCTAGTAGCCGTGCCTTTCGTTGGATGCAGTATGTCAGCTGTTTGTTGCAGATCCTTGTGTTTCTGCCTGTGGCGAAACCGACCTCGCCACGTGTCCTTGGAGGGGGCTGCTTGCCCGCCTCTTGCCTTTGGACTATGGACCAGACTTTATGTGAATGTGTTAACCCAGATAGCTATACCATGGAGCCTATTCATATAATGAAAGACTATGGGAAAGACTTTAGCTCCATGGCAATTGTACTGTGTGAATAGGATCTGCGCGCTATTCGGTAGTTTTGTGCGCTCAGATCCCAGCTATCTGGGGATATGTGAGATGTCTGTGTGTTATGGATAAAAAGTAACTTTCTGTATTTTAAAGTGTTTTATGTCTTTCTGTAACCATGTGGTTAATGGAGTCTCTCTGTGCTGGAGATAATTGGATTATTATATTGTGTAAAAAGTATATTTTAAACTGTATGAATAATGGGATTATGTGTCACACTAAGGGGAGGGGATGTGTGGGAAGTAACATCAATGTCATTGGTTATTTTATGCCTCCCCCTGGGTGTGGCCTGTATGTGTACTCTTGTAATAAAAGCCAGGCTGGATGTGCCAGTCCAGAGTTCCTGTTTAACCCTCAAAGTGAAGTGTCGTCTCATTATTGGGGGAGGATTTATTGCATGCTGTTCCAGTTTGACTGCTAGGAGTGCAAACCTATTCGTATGGTTCCTATTCAACTGTCTACAGCATTCAGAGGCTTGAGAGGATTCATATGCTTCTCTGATTCGGTGATTGTGGTGTCTGCCAGAGTGCTTGGAGTCTTCAGGAAGCGCTAGGAGCATCCATTAACGGAGGTACCCAGTCGGGGTGCCAGGTGATCCGTTACACTGCGCCTTTGTGGTGATCTGGGTGGTATGGCAGGTAAGGCCAGAGCGCTGTGGCAGTATCCCACTCCGTGGTTTGCGGCTTTGGGTTTGCTCGATTTAGCTCCAGCGTTGCTTGGCTTGTGGGGTTATGGCTTGAGCGTGCCTGTTTACTTTCAGCCCGCAACTGTAGTGCGCCCATGTAAAGTCGGGAGAGGTGGGTGCTCCATTCAGCCCTCGATCGTGGGTGGCTTGGCATACAGGCTCCGCCATTTTGGATACAGGCTCCGCCATTTTGGATGCAGCCTCTGTGCACTGTGTCCGCTTTGCTGGTGTTTTGAGTGCCGGTGTTGCGGCACTCCGATGGGCCTCGGGGTGAGGACTGGGATCACCACCGCCAGTCCAGGGGGGGGGATACTGGGTCAGATCCGCCTAGCCTTGTGCTTCTGCCTTGCCGCTGGCGGGCCGGGTAGCTGGGCAGCGGCCGTCCGCCCCTCTCCCCACCCGAGCTGTCCCCATGTGGATGGCAGGGATCGCCCCTCCGAGGGACTAAAACCTTTCAGCAAACCAGTGTGGCTGCATGCACCGGACCAAAGCTGCCAGTCGTCGGGTGAGTGGGAAAGTAGCTTTTAATCGCCAAAACTATTGAGTGTCTCGGGAGCTACTCCATTGTGCGTCCGTTTAGCATGGCGGTCCGGCCCCGCCCCCGGGAGTCAACTGATTTTTAATAACACCATCTCTGCTTTTATGAGATTCTCCCATGCAAGGGAGGCAACTACCATAATTATTACATTGCCCAATCACATAGTCGGTACCTCCCCCACATCTCCTCCCCTTAGCTTAACAGTTAACATCATTAAAAAGTGTACATTTTCTCCCAAGTTTTGGATGTACCCCAAATATGATAGGTACACCCTTAAATGTACCCCCTGGTAGCCCTGATCTGGGTGAGAAACATACTCAAAAATCACCCAGATCGGACAAGGGGTTCGGGAGTTATGGAGAGTTAAAGATTTGACCGACCGCACGGGCAAAGTAACCAAAAATAGTTCCATGAGTTTTGGCCCTGCGGTCGGTCTCAGTTCACATATCAAAAGTCCCGAAAGTTAATGCCATCCAGTGTTAATCTAACGTTCGGATGAATCCCCTGGTTCATGTGATTCATCCTACCGAACGGCGGACCGTTTGTGGGTTTTAATCGGTCTTTTCGGTATCCCTGGAGGTCTTAGCGGTGTTTGGTTAGTCACGTGTCCGATTTGAGTTCCAGACACTCAACGACCAAACACCGCTATTCGTGCGTTTAAGATGGCCGCCGCCACGTATTCGGCATACGAACGGCGACCACACACGAACCCTATTTAACATTAGCAACATTGTTTCATGCTGGTAATGACCGGCACACTACCACACCGGGGTGGTCCCGCATTCGGTAGTTTTAATCGTTTTTCGGAACAGGATGGAGTTCTGGTTCGGAAAACGATTGCCTGGGTCATATATACATATAATACCGATACGGCCATTTTAAAAGTCCCGAACAAAGCCTATTTGTAGCAGAACAGTCTTTTCACAGTCTGTTAGTGGCTAGTTTTGCCACATTCTATGCCCCATGAGTTTTCATTCAGGAATAAAAGAAAACATTTCAAATGATCAGTTCCTTTCCATATAAAAAAAAGATAAAAGACAAAAAAAAATAAAGTGGTGGGTCACCTATATAAATAATTAACAGGGTTTCCCCCCTGAGCCCCCACCCGTGCCCAGGCTACTAAACTAAACAAAGGACTTAGTGTCCCTCTCCAGCTCCCACGCACAAACGGCAGGAGGGAGCCTACTGCCTTCCCACATGTCCCCACCCATGAGCGGCAGGGAGGGGCCCTAAGTTACTATGGGTGGGGACCAACTCCCTCCCCGATCCCCACCCATCAGCGGCGGGTGGGGGCCCTAAATGTCCTGTACTCCGACCGATTACCTCCGCCCAGTCCGCTTTCTAGCCACTTGGTTGCAGGGACCCTGGAAAGCTTTTGCCCCAGTCGTCGAAGCTTGACTGGGGTCTCTATGAAGCTCTTTCAACCAACCAGGCTGCAGCTCTCTCCTTCCAGGCAGGTATCTGTCTCTTCAGGGCAGTTATCCCAAACACTGCCTATAATATGATTATACCAGGCAATTGCAGCTCTCAGACCTAGCTCTCTTGATTTATCCCAGGGCCTGAGGGATCGTGTAGCCAGCAAACAGGTTCGAAGACTCTCTTACTGGTATCCCTAAAAATTCACACAGAACACATGAACATGAGCAATACTTTATTTTACTTTGGACTAGCCCATATATTGGTTACATCAACCTTGCTGTGACAAACTCAATAAAGTACATTTAACCAAATCACATAAGAAAATATACAGGAACTTATAATAGCATAACAACATATTTATAAAGGGATGGGGAAGACAATAATTAACACAAAACCTCTCTTTTTTAATCTCCCTTATGATAATATGGGGGTCATATTGACCCCCATAGAGTTAGGGGGAGCACGGGGGGGGGGGGGGGGGGAGCGGTTAGGAAGTGCTCCCCACCGCTTCTATTTTTACATATTACAAGGAGGGAGCTGCGAGCTGGTGGTTAAAAAAAAATAAAAAAAACGGATAAGGCCCTAACAGTGTCTATGTAAATTGCCCCCAGATTGTGGGTCCCACCAATTCCACGGAGACCCGCTATTGCATATTCTCTGAAAAGGCAGTGTTTAAATTAACATTTTTGTTCAGTATTTACAGATGAAAATAAAGGAAATGGACCTCAGTTAGGAACAAGGACATATGAGTTATTTGTTACATGTGATTTTACGTAGGAAGAGGTTCTATTTCAACTTTTAAAATTAAAGACAAATAAGTCAATGGGGCCTGATGGAATACACACAAAGTTATTAAAAGAGCTTAGTGGTGTACTAACAAAACCATTAACAGATAGGTAGTAGCGGGGAGTCCGTCAATTATAGGCCAGGAAGCCTTACTTCAATAGTGGGGAAAGTAATTGAAACCATGTTAAAGGATAGGATTGTTGAACATCTAAAATCACATGAATTTCAAGATCAGAGACAACATGGGTTTACTTCGGGGAGATCATGCCAAACTAATCTTTTTGATTGGGTAACTAAAATAATAGATCAGGGTGGTGCAGTAGACATTGCTTACCTAGATTTCAGTAAGGCGTTTGACACTGTTGCACATAGAAGGCTCATCAGTAAACTGCAATCTAGGACACTATAGTCACCTGAACAACTTTAGCTTAATGAAGCAGTTTTGGTGTATATAACATGTCCCTTCAGCCTCACTGCTCAATCCTCTGCCATTTAGGAGTTAAATCCCTTTGTTTATGAACTCTAGTCACACCTCCCTGCATGTGACTTGCACAGCCTTCCATAAACACTTCCTGTAAAGAGAGCCCTATTTAGGCTTTCTTTATTGCAAGTTCTGTTTAATTAAGATTTTCTTATCCCCTGCTATGTTAATAGCTTGCTAGACCCTGCAAGAGCCTCCTGTGTGTGATTAAAGTTCAATTTAGAGATTGAGATACAATTATTTAAGGTAAATTACATCTGTTTGAAAGTGAAACCAGGTTTTTTTTTCATGCAGGCTCTGTCAATCATAGCCAGGGGAGGTGTGGCTAGGGCTGCATAAACAAACAAAGTGATTTAACTCCTAAATGACAGTGAATTGAGCAGTGAAATTGCAGGGGAATGATCTATACACTAAAACTGCTTTATTTAGCTAAAGTAATTTAGGTGACTATTGTGTTCCTTTAAGTTTGGATTCCAATATTGTCCAATGGTTAAGGCAGTGGCTGAGTGACAGGCAACAGAGGGTTGCAGTCAGTGGAGAAGATTTGAAGCATGGTCTTGTCACCAGTGGGGTACCTCAGGGATCTGTACTTGAACCCATTATCTTTAATATTTTTATGAGTGATATTGCAGAAGGTCTTGATGGTATGTCTTTTTGCTGATGATACTAAGATATGTAACAGGGTTGATGTTCCAGGAGGGATAAGCCAAATGGCAAATGATTTAGGTAAACTAGAAAAATGGTCAGAGTTGTGGCAGCTGACATTTAATGTGGATAAGTGCAAGATAATGCATCTTGGACATAAAAACGCAAGGGCAAAGTACAGAATATTCGATAAGGTCCTAACCTCAAAATTTGAGGAAAGGGATTACCCAAGGGGTAATTGTTTCAGATTACTTAAAGGTAGGCAGGCAATGTAATAGAGCAGCAGGAAATGCTAGCAGAATGCTTGGTTGTATAGGGAGAGGTATTAGCAGTAGAAAGAGGGAAGTGCTCATGCCATTGCACAGAATACTGGTGAGACCTCACTTGGAGTATTGTACGCAGTACTGGAGACCGTATCTCCAGAAGGATATTCATACTTTAGAGAATGTTTAGAGAAGGGCTACCAAACTGGTTCATGGATTGCAGGATAAAACTTACAACGAAAGGTTAAAGGATCTTAACATTTATAGCTTGGAGGAAAGACGAGACGGGGGATATGATAGAAACATCTAAATACATAAAGAGAATCAACACAGTAAAGGAGGATACTATATTTAAAAGAAGAAAAACTACCACAACAAGAGGACATAGTCTTAAATTAGAGGAGAAAATGTTTCAAAATAATATCAGGATGCATTACTTTACCGAAAGGGTAGTGGATGCATGGAATAGCCTTCCAGCTGAAGTGATAGAGGTTTACACAGTGAGGAGTTTAAGCATGCATGGGATAGGCATAATGCGATCCTAACTATAAGATCAGGCCAGTAACTAATGAAAGTATTTAGAAAATTGGGCAGACTAGATGGGCCACTGAGGCGTTCCTTTAAGAAAAAGTTGTCTTTCTGATTATAGTGTCCCTTTAAGTGTTCTCTAACTACAGATCAGTCTCTTGTTGGTTAATCATCCACAAACAATTCTGTTATATGTGTTATCTAACCTTTGGCATATTTGCCAATTTATTAACATTACTTGTTATATGTTTAGATTACAGAGAAAGATGTTTCCTAGGAGGTTTGGGTGTTGAAATTGAAAAGTGACAGTATTGGACATTTACTAACAAAGATCTATCGCAAGGGAGATACTTTGTTTTCCTATCTTCAGCTTGAAAGTGCAGTGGTAAAGTATCCATGAAGGTGGGGTGTATCCTCAGGCTCTGAAGATTGTGAGTGTGTCTACCTTTTTTTTTATTTTGCATATAGTATATTGCAAATACCATCTGCACTAGATTTGTTTTATGTTTTTTTCTCTTTTATGTATCACTCCATATCGAGATTTATATTACCATATAGAGGGGTAAGATAATATCTGCTTGTCTATTATTCAGCACTCCACCCACTGATTATAGGGTTTATCCTGTTAATCATTTTTCTCTATGTATTTATGGTGAGGGAAGAAAGGTATCCCCTCACGAGTGTTTAAGAGCAGCTATTCACACGTTGATTTTGAAGCGCTACTTACTGTTCACACTGAGCTCACTTGTGAGTCACTTATCCTAGTGGTAGATGACTGAAATATGGAAAATAAGGAGATACGCCTGCTCTCTCATGCCAAAGCTGATAATGCCTCCATTCCTGCAGCCCATGGAAATAAGTGGAAAATGCTGTAGCGACACAGGGAATCCTGGCTGCTGTTAATTCGTTTTTAAGACTTTTTTGAGCTTTTGCTTTGTTTTAGGGAGTATTATATGGTGAGTGGTTCACTAAAAATCTTTTAAATTGTTCATTGCAGAGTCTATTAACATATAGACCAGGGGTGACTAATGGGAAGATCCCCAGCTGTTGCAGAGCTACAACTCCTATGATGCTTTTGCAGAATAAATATTTTCAAATCATCATGGAAGTAGTAGATCTGCAATAATTTGTGAATGTGCATAAATAATAAAATGTAATTAAAAGAAAACAGGGGGCAGCAACCCAAAACAGAGCGACTAAACTGTAAATACTGAAAAATACAATATAGGTGTACCAAAAAATATTTTTATATTCCCTAATTAGTTATTAGGGAAATTCTTGTATAAGGTACAAACATAAAATAACATAATATATAAAATATGATTATGATTTGCTATGATATTCTATTTAGATGCAACTGAGATCCGAAGTATGTTTGATTCGCATATTCTTCTCTTCTGTGAAATTAAAGGACCACTCTAGGCACCCAGACCACTTCAGCTTAATGAAGTGGTCTGGGTGCCAGGTCCAGCTAGAGTTAACCCATTTTTTTTATAAACATAGCAGTTTCAGAGAAACTGCTATGTTTATAAATGGGTTAAGCCTTCCCCCAAATCCTCTAGTGGCTGTCTCATTGACAGCCGCTAGAGGCGCTTGCGTGATTCTCACTGTGAAAATCACAGTGAGAGCACGCAAGCGTCCATAGGAAAGCATTGATAATGGTTTCCTATGCGACCGGCTGAATGCGCACGCAGCTCTTGCCGCGCGTGCGCATTCAGCCGACGGGGCGGAACGGAGGAGGATCGGAGGCAGAGAGCTCCCCGCCCAGCGCTGGAAAAAGGTAAGTTTAACCCCTTTTCCCCTTTCCAGAGCCGGGCGGGAGGGGGACCCTGAGGGTGGGGGCACCCTCAGGGCACTATAGTGCCAGGAAAACGAGTGTTTTCCTGGCACTATAGTGGTCCTTTACTATTTCCTGTCAGGTTGCTTTTTAAAAAAAAAAAAATCAATATTAATTATTTGACATTGGTATGCATAATTGAATGAAAAATAAAATGATTTATAAACATGATGGCTTTGTTATGTGATAAAAGATTCTTGTTATAATTATCAGTATGGAGGAGGGCGGAGCCTGACCGCCGAGCCATGCGGACGCATCTAGCACAAGCTCTGGCCAGGCAGACGGAATCCGGGGTAAAAACGACGGCTGCTAAGCCAACATTCACCCGAGGGCGCACCACCCATGTCGGGGGTGCCCCACCGAACCCATCGACACCACCCCGGGACTGGTCGGGGCCGGGATTACGGAGATCTAAACGCGGCCTATCAGGGCTGAAGCAGAGAAGAGGCGGCCGCTCTCCTCGGCGCAAGAGCCCACAAGCAAACTCACCTCAGCTTACCCCCCCCTCTGGACCAGTGGGGGACATCCCGGTCCCCACAGGACGTACTGACCTGTCGGGAAAGCAAGCAAACTGGAAGCAGAGCATAGAAGGGCAACAGACCCACAACAACCGGCCAAAATGGCCGCCCAGCCTACACCTGGAAAGCGGAGCACTCACATTAAGACACACATGTCCCCTATGGAAATCTTTGACCTGCTTTGTGCAGGCCTCAAGGAGGCTCTACTCAACCGGGGGGCAACCCACCGACCAAGCTGAAATAAGGGTGGCTTCGTGGATACGTCCAGCAGCGAGGCGCAGCCACTATATGCAGGTACCTCGAGCCTCCAAGATGGCCGTTCGGCAAAACAGATATCGCCAGGCCTTGAGGCAGGGCACGGCACTAAAACCCTCGGGCACAAGATCCCACCAGAACACAAGAAGCACCGGGATTATAAACCAAACGACACACACACATCTCCTACCTGACCGAAACCATGGCGACCAGCGCAACATGAAGCACACCACCCCAGTTGAAGCAACATCGCAAGCGGCCACGCAGCTGCACAACACGGGGGGGAACTACCAGAGCAGACCCCCGAGGCAGAGAAACCGGGCCTGGCAGCCGCAAAGACAGGACTAATAATTACAGCACACGGGACCTACCAACGCGGGGTATAGGCTGAAGCGCCCACCATGTTGCCTCACAGGTATTTGTGGCCTGAACTGTTCCAAACTCTTGCAACAGCGGAATACCCGGACTCAGACGACTAAAAATGGCCAAATGCGGACTATGCCCTATGCCATCGCAAACTTGATGTCCAGTTACCCATCAATATAACAGCATGCATTTATGTTTAGACTGCGTAGTGTTGTTACACTATACTGTACGCAAGACATAGCAAAGATATTTGTTTTTATTGCATCATAGCCTACACAAGAATAGCACAACCTGCAGACACATCACTCACGACCCAGCTACTGTTATATTGCAAATCATAATGCCACACTACAACAACACTAGGAAAGCCAACCGAGCACCGTTTTGATCACCTTACTTTATTATTCTAACGATTTCACTGTTTAGCCAAGCCTGTTATAACTATATAAAATGTACAATGTCTCATGCCACTATCAAACTTATGGGCATCTTCAAACACGCTGTTGTGGCGTATGTTTTACTGTGCATACATTATAAGTATGTTTTAGTATAATGTACAAAGTTGTTCTGTTGTCTGTTAGTTTATGTTTAAAAATCCATTTTTTTTGTCAATCTTTCTTTTATTAAAGGCATGTAAGATGGGGTACAGAAGAGAAATTGGAGGAAACGTTTGAGTGATTTACAGTATACGGTTGGTACATCAATACGCAAAATTAGATTACATTTCCAGAATTGCGATGCCTCATTTTTTAATTTTTTTGTTGTTAAACTTTAGTTTGGAAATACAAGCTAAGGACCATAAGATCCGGTTGGTAACTTGCTAAATTATGATAGTCAGGCATCTGGTGACACATGGGTAGGTAGTAAGCTCACAGTTTAAAGAAACACAAGAGTCAAAATAGATGCCAGCATAAGACAAGTAACGGCAATGACCTTGTTGGTATATGTTAGCATGGCATCAAGATTTAAATTATTAAGACCTATACATAGCATGTTCATGTCGTTTAGTTATAGTAGCTGAGTGAGTGAGCTCAATATGAACAGTGAATAACGTATAGGCTTTTGCAGGCTAGTCTCGCTGCAAGGGTGCTCATACTGATTTTTGGGTAAATTAGTACACAGGCTAGTCGCGTTTGTCTACATAGAGGTCATAGGGGTTAAGATAGATTTGTAAATAGGAGAACCACGCTTCAACTATAGCGTAAAAGTACAACATGAACAATTTGCTTAAACTGCACTCGTTTGAACACAAATAGTGAGGAATAAACATGCTAGCTGGGGACACAGGCTACCACTGTAAGGCCTACCTAAATGCTGAGCCTAGAGAAACATGCTGATCTGAAGTGTCATGGCTATGCACATACATTGAGAAGTTAGTGCCTTAAGTCATCAGGGTAATACAATGCGCGAGAAGACCAAAACAATTAGTGCTCAATAGAGCTAGCTAGCTAATGCATGCTAGCTAGATCATTGCAGTATTCGCTCATGTGGTAATTGTGTGCCTGTACGTTAGGTTTAACTCGGCTGATCCAGCAGTATGGTGTCTATGGGGTCGAGAACCTGTGGACATATTTAATGCACTTGTAACGTAGCTGTAGTGCACCGTCTCAAACTGCACTTAACTTAATACATGTGTGCGCGATGCGATAGGTAGAAACAGACATAGATTTACTGTGTAGTTAAATGTCAGGCTTATCGCCACCGTAGGGTACACATGTTCCGCTTTGGGGGGGGGGGGGGTTGAGTCGAGCTTATGCATTGCCAATATCAGTCCATTAAGGGTCACTAGTCATGTCCACTTCTGAAGGTTGAGTGTCCAGCGTTTCCCCCTGGGTGCCAGTTTGGGTGTTATGTTCACTCCCTGGCTTAAGCGTAGTTCACGGACCGCTTCTTCAGCCCATTCCTCTGCGTGGCTCTGAGGGAGCTGATGCTTGCAAGGTGTGTAGATTTCCAGCGGGCTGCAAAATCGGCAAGGCCTCCCCCTGGCCCCAGGCCTTGTGCGGGGTCTGCATCCAGGTGCCACAAACTCGGGTACTCGTGGAGGCCGAGGTTTTTCACTATATGGGCGTCACGGAAAGCCTTGGTGTTCTGCCGTCGCCAGCGACGGTCAGGCCTCCGGCGGTGTGGTCGATGCTGTGGAGGTACTCTCCTTGTGACCCTCAGCCTGGGTGGGCATTCAGCATGCCCCGTTAGGGTAGGAGAGCGCGCGTTGCCCGGGACAGGCCCACTCATCTGCTTGCCCGCTCCCTGTGTTGAATCGCTGTGAGCCGAGGAGGGACTTGTGAATAGTCGTTCCAGTTTGACCCAGAACCGTTGAAATATCAGGTCCAGGTTTGCATATTGATATTGTGCGAGTGCAAGCCTTGTGAGTTGTGTTTCTCTCTGAGGAGGTGTTGGCTCAGCTGTAAATACTGTGGTCGCCATTTTGTGTACGGTCGCTTGCTGGTTTGATACAGGATTTTGGCTCTCGCCAGTGTTCGTCGTCTGCGTGGTCGTGTATTGCATGCTAGTGTGGACCGGGATAACCCCCACCGGTCCCGAGGGGGGAGGGAAGGCCCGATGCTTCGGGTGCTTTGTAGTTTGGCGGGCCGGGAGAGCGGCCGTCTCTCTCCAGCTCAGTATGATGTAGGCCCCAGGCCTCCGGACTGACTTTGCAGCGGGCATTGAGTCGTGCTTGGTGTCCCCCGGTACCCCTGCCTTCATGTCACAAGGTGGGGTGAGTTGGGGTACAGGATTGTGTGAGTTCCCTCTGATTTTCGCAAAAAATCCGGGATCAGGCTCAGGAGCCCACAGAAAGCGTGTCTGTGCTGCTCCCCGGTCAGGCCCCGCCCCCTCTAAAAATCCATTATTACTACTGTAGCCTATAAATTCTGGTCTGTCAAATATAGACCAAGACATATTCGGAACAGTCCTTGTCAACCCTATACATTTCCATAATACAAAAAAATAAATAGACATCAAACTATAAATAAATAAATACAACAAAGCATCTCTGTTAGAGGACCAACATCAAATGGGTGTAAGAAAGGGTATTACCCTTTTTTGTTTCTAATTTCCTTATTAATTTCTAAAAACCAAATTCTTCCTTTTTTTTACGCAAAATTTATGACGTTATTCAAGAACCTATTTCCTCTATTCTCTTAATCCATTTATTCCAGTCCTCTCTTCTATTCTGAAGCCTTCTTGAAATTGATTTGCTATTTCCGTCTCCATTTTTTTTTTTTTTGCGTAAGAAAAGTACAAACATGCTTGAGGTACCCCAATAGCATTCCTCAGGCATAGCATCATGTATTACATTTGGGGTAATAGGTAAGACTTGTAAATTTTTATCGTATTCTAAGTAAGACAGATATTCAGAAGAGGGACAACAATAGAAAAACATATTTCTGAGGTCCATAGGGAGGAGCAATGTTTGCACACGCGACCCGAGGTAGGGGATCGGCCACCTCCCCCAGGCCACAAGGCACGCTGGGCCGCATGGTCGGATTGCGGGACTTCTCCAGCTAACTGCAAGTTTCGGGTATGCCCGAGTGCTCGTTTGGATCGGGATGTCGCTCCGGTCACTCGGGATCTCTGTTGGGACAGTAGATAGAGGTGCTGTAACGAAAATATACCCCAACACGCAGGATTCAGCTAAACAGAAGACAACACAGAGGGGAGATACGTCTACCGGACCTTAGAGTGGCCGGAGTCGATGTATATAGGAGAAGTACAGAGTCAGGAACAATCCGAGGTCAAGGGCACAAAGAGACAGCGTAAACTAGGACTAGCCGGGGTCTGGTACGCAGTAAACAGCAAGCGGGCAAACAGAACAGATAAGGATAAAGAGATAACGTAGTCAGAAAACAATGCCAAGGTCAAGTACGAAGGAACACAACTGAACACAACAAGCGCTAAAGGGAACTGAAACAGAAACCACGATAGGGCAGGGAGTTAAGGGAGAGGTAAGTATAAATACCCTAAACATCTATTTTGATTGGTCCCTGTCATCTCCACGCCCCCAAAAGGTAAGTGTATGGGGAGTGTGGCATGACAGGGACCAATGGGAGGCCTTTTCCAATTTAGGCTCCCACTGTCCCTTTAAGAGCGCGCCGCGGGTCTCGGGCTTCTCGCGGTCACTGCCCGCCTTCCTGTTCCTGCCTTCGGATGAGCCGCGTGCGGCTCGTGCAGCAGCAGGACCGCGTGCGGCTCGAACAGAGGACCCCGGCCGGTCCCTGGAAAGGGTAAGTACCACTACAGGTGCCAGCTCGATTTTTGGCCCTTAGAGTGTGTCCGGCCATCTTGGCGGTCAAGCCCCGCCACCCCCACGTCTCCATTTTAATCTGAAATAATACCGGATTTTTAACAGGGAGCCAGGTAGGAACTGTTGAAGATCTCCAAAATCTTGCTAACCCTAATTTAGCAGCCACTAAAATATGTATAATTATATTTCTTATCTGCAGTGGCCAATCACCTGTATGTAGAAGACATATCTCCAGCTTACATCATAATTTAAAGGACCACTATAGGCACCCAGACCACTTCAGCTCAATGAAGTGGTCTGGGTGCCAGGTTTATCTAGAATTAACCCTCCCTGCTGTAAATCCAGCCTCTAGCTTTCGCGCTTCTCACTGTGAGAAGACGCCAGCGTCAATAGGAAAGCATTGAGAATGCTTTCCTATAGACTGGCTGAATGCACGCGTGGCTCTTGCCGCGCATGCGCATTCAGCCGATGACACCAGAAGAGGGAGGAGAGTCCCCAGCGCCGAGGGAGCCCGGCGCTGGAGAAAGGTGAGTGTTTAACCCCCTTCCTCCCCCTTCAGACCGGCAGGAGTGGGACCCTGAGGGTGGGGGCACACTCAGGGCACTATAGTGGTCCTTTAAATTTACATATTGTCCAACTTCTACTACATATCCTCCAAAATGCTTGAATTGGGTCACAAATCCACCAGATATGCATAAATTAACCCCTATGTGTGTCGCATCTCCAGCATCTGTCAGAATACTAAATGCACTTTAAACGTTCTATGTTGTATACATTGATACAATATGTTGGCCATTTAATTAGATTTAAACTGTCTTTGTTTTATACCTATGTGCTGTTTTATACATATACACATCGTACATGAGAATTGTCTCAATTGCATCTAAATAGCACATATTTATTTATATATTATATGTTATTTTATATGTTTGTACAATATATTAGAATTGCGTTAATTATTTATTAGTTAACTGGTTTTAGTTTTTTTAATTCTAAAGTTTACTGTTGTCCTTTTTATGTGAAAACTATTTTATGGTGCATCCATATTCCATTTTTCCGTAATAGCTCGGGACCTATCTTTTCTTCATCCCTGATATATATTATATACTTATGTAGGTAAATAGTATGTATTTCTATTCTGTGTTTCAGGCATGGACTGGTTCCATTGTAACTTGTGTTTTCTGCGAAAAGACACCACGTTTTACATTACTAGCTGTGGACACGTCCTCTGCCAGTCATGCATCAATCAAGGTTATTACCTGCTTAATCATCAAACTTTTTATGTCAAGATTAATAGTATTGCAGTGGATCCCCCGAAGGTCAAGATGGGTAGTATTGCAGTGACTCCTGCTCCAAAAATTACATGATATCACTTTATAGGGAGTACAGCAAGCATGTAAAACTCATGGGCCGCGTGCCGCGTGTGGCCCACAAGGACCATCTTTGCGGCCCGGCGAGCCGCGAGTACATGCTTAATGTTCCAAGCAGAGTAGGCACCTGCTTTCCCCACATTGCAGGTGCCTACTCTGCTAACACTTACCCAGCCGGGGAGGAAGGGACAGTGGAAGTAGCGAGGGAGCTCAGTGTTCCTGCTCCCTCGCGCACCGTCTGTAATGAAGCCGGGCACCGGAATATGATGTCATATTCCGGCATCACTAGACCGCGCGAGGAGCAGATAGCAGGACCCCAGGGAAATGCCCCACATCGGCTTCAAAAAGTAAGGAGCAATAAAAAAAAAGAATGTGTGAGTGTCTGTGTTTGTGTCTGTCTGTCTGTCAGTGAGTGTGTGTGTGTGTGTGTCTGTCAGCAAGCGTGTGTGTGTCTGTCAGCAAGCGTGTGTGTGTCTGTCAGCAAGCGTGTGTGTGTCTGTCAGCAAGTATGTGTGTGTCTGTCAGCAAGTATGTGTGTGTCAGTGAGTGTGTGTGTGTCTGTCAGTGTGTGTGTGTGTCTGTCTGAGTATGTGTGTGTCTGTCAGTGAGTGTGTGGGTGTCTGTCATAAAATATGTGTGTCTGTATGTGTGTGTCTGTCTGTCAGTGATTATGTGTCTGTGTGTCTATCTTTCTGTCAGTGAGTATGTGTGTGTCTGTCAGCAAGTATGTGGGTGTCCATGTATAGGTAATGGAAATGCATTCAAACCTCATCCTGGAATCGTGGGTGCAATAGAAACTGGATAAGCCCCAGTACCAAAGGGACAAAATATCAGATATAAATGTAGAAAAACAAAGTTTTGACCCCTTAGGGCCTTTGTCAAGCTTGACAAAGGCCCTAAGGGGTCGAAACGCTGTTTTTTGGTGCTTGGGTCCAATCAAATTACCTATCTGTTGGAATACCTTGGAGTGCCTGGATTATTTTCTACATTAAAAGCAAGTATGTGGGTGTCTGTCAGTGAGTATGTGTGGGTGTCTGTCAGTGAGTATGTGTGTGTGTCTGTCAGTGAGTATGTGTGTGTCTGTCAGTGAGTATGTGTGTGTGTCTGTCAGTGAGTATGTGTGTCTGTCAGTGAGTATGTGTGTGTGTGTCTGTCAGTGAGTATGTGTGTCTGTCAGTGAGTATGTGTGTGTGTGTCTGTCAGTGAGTATGTGTGTGTGTCAGTGTGTATGTGTGTGTCAGTGTGTCTGTATGTGTGTTTCTGCCTGTCAGTGAATATGTGTGTGTCAGCGGGAGGATCAGATTTGGTAGAGGGGGGTGCTGTTTTTTTTTTTATATACTGTACTTTTTAAAATAAACCTACGTTTCTATGAAAATGTAAGGTGTTTTTTTTTTTGCGGCCCACATAAACTTAAACCTTGTTTATGTGGCCCATGCCAGACATTGAGTTTGACATGCTTGTCTTTCAACTATACATAGATGTCAATACATTTGAGCTAAATTGATAGCCGATATACAAGTAAGAAATATTAATTCATGTTTGTCACCATATTATCTTTTTCACTTATGATGTTTGCATCAAGGTAAAAAAATACAAATTTCATATATCTGTATTCCTAACTCTCCCCAGTGTAAGTCTCCCTTCACACAGTCGCAGCCTCCTCCTTGGCTGATGGCACAACTCCATGAAGACAGTTCAATCCAATGCTCCTTGTAGAGCAAGGTTTGAAATTTGCTTTGAATCTAGGAGCCAGCTAAAAAAGGTTAGGAGACAGGTTGTTTTTTTGAGCTAACAAAGCTTTTTTTTTCTAACGACAAAACAATTCTTAAAGGGACACTGTATTCAACGGAACCACTACAGCTTAATGTAGAGATTCTGGTGTCTATAGAATATGAATGTGATGGCAGAGAAGAACCATTCGGCCTATCTAGTCTGCCCAATTTTCTAAATACTTTCATTAGTCCCTGGCCTTATCGTATAGTTAAGATAGCCTTATGCCTATCCCACGCATGCTTAAACTCCTTTACTGTGTTAACCTCTTGTAGCAAAGGCCTGGTATTCCACAGGTTAACTCCACTATAGATCCCAGTGAGGCTCAGGAACAAGTAGTAAAAACACCATGAAGCAATAATTCCAGCAAACAAGTAATCCACGAATATCCCCATACAGATCCCAATGACTGGACGACACACAGCATCAGGAGCAGAACTGTCTTTTTTTTTTTTTAAATTCTTTATTTTTGCGTGCATGAAAGGTACAAGACAGCTTACCACGCCACAACAGCGTTTGTAAGTCTAAACATATCACAGTTATCGTATAGTTATGGCATTGAAACAGTGCACATTTTTTTTTTTTTCCTTAAAGACACAAGCTTATTCGTTTTAAGGCCTTATATAAACAAGAAAACCGTTAGGACATGCAAATTGTCAATTCAGTAAACTAGAGGTACATAAAAGTAAGTCTGACAATGTTATAGAACAATCTTGTATTAGATTGGGTTATGCTTATTTAGTCGGACTGTTAACCAGAGACAAATACCAGGGTACAAGTTGTGAGCCGCTCGTAGCATAGTGGTAATAGATAAAATAGATTAAGTGATGCTTGGCAGGTTGGCTATGTCAGAGTGGACATAAGGTAGGAACAGTCACTTAACTTGAAGTGGTTTAAATTATGCTGGTACAATATAAACCTCTGATAGGTAAATTGAAGCTCTATGGATAAGCGCACATTTTCTTTTTCAAAAGAAAAAAAGTGTATCTATCAGATCTGATTGCCTAAAGGATTAGACATATCTCGTGGAACCTAACTGTTAGGTGGTATATCAGTAAGAGTGCATTAACGTAAATAAAGTGAAGAAAAAAAAAATGCAAGTAAAATTAACAAGGCATCTGAGAGTATAGCACACACTGAAAGCTGTACTTTTCTACGCATAATTAGACTCAACATGCAGTCTATGGGCTACGGATAAAACATATAAGTATAATAACTATTTTTTTTTATTTTTTTTTTATTTTTGCAGTGCACAGAAAACGTTACAAGCAGGCATGAGGTGCCCCAAGAGCAGTCCTCAAGCTTTTTCACGCAAAACATGTGGGACATTCAATTACAAGGCACATTTTTATATTATTGTTAGCTTATGCGTTCAGTGTGTAAGAGTAGTGTTACAGGTAAATTAGGCTAGAACAGTATTTAAGCTAGTCTGTGGGCATCACAGATGATGTATATATATGAGAGGGGAAGAGAAAACAGATTTTAAATTTTAACATGCAAATTGTCAGGCAGGCTGGTATATCATTGCTATGTTACTGCAAGCTATACTGTACAGTTAACCTATGCCTAGGGGCGGTAAGTCACTTTTTCCGCTGCCATCAGCTATCTCCTTCGGGGCCCCCCAGTCAGTGCAAGCTTGCGTGCAGTATAATGCCATTACCCACTGGGCGACTGCAGGACACCAAGCGGTAGCTTGCTTTCGGCTGCTCTTGTGGACCCCTTTGGTCGATGGAGATTGCTGCCAGGCTTCCCAGGGAGGCAGCGTGCGGGTGTTCCATGTAGGTGTTTGCTCAGATGTATGAAGCATGTTCGGGTCGTTCCCTGTAGCGTGTAGGGGGTTTGGGCTAGACCGGAGGTGGCCCTGGTGCTTTCCTCCTTGTGGGTGCCTCACTTTTCCAATTCGTTGAGCGAATTGGCGAGGTAAGGGGCGCTGAAGGGGTGACCTCGTGATGAGTCCACGCTGAGGCTTGGAGTGATTCACCCCTGGTCGGCGGTTAAGGTGCTGGGGCTGTCTTCTACCTGCCCGTCTCCTTCTTCCCGCTTTCCAGTTCTCTCTTGAGGTCGCTGCTCGGAGTTTTTGTGGAGTTGCTGTTGGTAGGGTGTCAACCGAGGTGCTTCTGCGGATAGAGAGCCTGGCCCAAAAAGCAGCGAACAGACGGTCAATCCGCTCCGATAGCGAGGGCAGCGGGGGCCCAGGTGCTGGGTGACTTCCGCCATGTTGCGCATTGTTGGCCCGCTGGTGTAGGTAAGCTGATTTTGGTTCCCCTGTCTCAGGCTGCAGGCTGTTGTTGCCGGGATATCCCTCTCCGGCAGGGGGGGGGAATGGAGTGTGCCGGGGAGACCTTCTGTGATGTAGGCCGCAGTCGGTGGAGGGATCGGCCGCCTCCCTCGTGCCGTCTGAGTAGGCCTCAGATCTGTCCCACGGCCGCAACCGCCGATTCTGGCCACAGACCTGATTGTGCATCGCTGTAGCGGTGGTCCCCTGTCTCTGGGGCTCAAAAGCAGGCATGGAGTGGGTCGTTTACAGGCTTTTTGTCGATTTTTTTTTCCCCACTTTAGCCCGGAGCTCCTCTAGTGTGCAGCCGCTCAGCTTGGCTGCCAAGCTCCGCCCCCCATAATAACTATTTTAAGTGCATCATCCAGCTGGCTTTCAAGAGTCTCGTAAGATAGAGTTAGCAGCCGCTAAACTCTGTGTCCCATGCTCAGGTAGATGCAGCTTGATGGCCCCTTATCTGTACTCAGCCGATTCCTGCGTTTAGTCTCTGCGTGACCCGTTCTGGTCGGTCTGGAGGTTCTTCCTGCCGGATTGAGAGTCGGCCTGTTGGTGGTCGGTTGAGGTCTGTAAATTGACCGTTTAGGCCTGCAGGGTGTCGCAGCTGCACAGCTTTTTTCTCCCCTGCTGTCTGTGTTTTGTGGGCTGGTCGGGTTGGTCCACCTGCTACTCGTTTCAGGCCACTGGGAGGTGAGTGATGTCGCTTGTTGGTCTTCCCTATAGTTTGTGCCCTTCTGCCCGGGTTGGTGCGGTCTGCTTCCCGCCTGTGTGTTTGTCCGTGTTTGCTCCGTTTGACGCCCGCCTGAAATATCTGCTGTGGGACATCATAGTAGCTTCGGCGGGTCGTCGGGCGGATCCACGAGGCTACAGTCTGGGCCGCTTGACGGTGGGGCATACCTTGACTGCTCATCATTTTATAGAAAGCCGAGCAGAGT
Organism: Pelobates fuscus; assembly: GCF_036172605.1. Classification (NCBI taxonomy): domain Eukaryota; kingdom Metazoa; phylum Chordata; class Amphibia; order Anura; family Pelobatidae; genus Pelobates; species Pelobates fuscus. The sequence goes on along the minus strand of NC_086321.1, from coordinate 193,151,702 downwards.
CGGTCGAGGGCCTTTAGGGAGTTAGGCTTCTGACCGCTGCACTTGGTCTCTCTCAGTGGCTGTTGTCGGGCAGCCATCTTGGATGCGCTCCGACTGCCCCTCGCTTCTTCCATTTATTTATGTGGTTCAGCTCGCTTGCTGTCAGCGTTCGTCCGCTTGTCGTGCGGGGACCGGGATCGCAGAACTGTCTTTTAATCCACACAGTCTCCTTATAAAGCATTCTCCCATGCAAGGGAGGGATTCACATTAATCAGTACAGTATCCAGTAGTGTAACCGTTACCTCCCACACATCTCCTCCCCTCAGTATGACACTTAATCCCATTATACATACTGTAGTTTTCCCCGAGTTCTGAATGTACCCCAAAACAAGCAGTTACAATAATACTGGGGGTACCCACTGGTAGCCCTGATCTGGGTGACTAACATATCCAAAAATCACCCAGATTGGACCAGGGGTTCGGGAGTTAGGTGACTCCGCCACTGATCCGCCTCCTTGGTTGAGATCATCACAAATGACTATCTCATGCTCAAGAATGGCTGAGATTGTCAATTCTGATGATCTCATCTAAGGAGGTGGCTAGCAGCGGAGCCAAAAGCCACACTGGATAATCAGCATCTCCTCATAGAGATGCATTGACTCAGTACATGTGCTGTTGGTACACTGGCTGCAACGGAATTAATTTATAATTATATTGTTTTATTCTTTTGATAATAGATTCATATGCTTCTTATCAACGTTATTAATCCCTTAAGGACCTCTGACATATCAAGTACGTCCGACAAAAAACGGTCCTTAAGGACTGTGACGGAACGCTGGCACTCCGACCGAGTACCTCTGCCAATCGATGCTCCTAGTGCTTGCAGAGGACTCCAAGCATTCCACCAGAAACCATAATTACTGCAGACCCCACTTCCAGCGATGCAGCTGCGCCGGGGTCTCGCTGTCCTTCACCTACCAGGATCCAGCTTCCAGTGGGCAGACCGCTCTTCCTCCAGAGAGTGTAGCAGGAACAAGAACACATAAAACTTACATTTTCAGAACAAGCATAAGGCTAAGGGGAGGGAATCTGTGGGTTGCACCCAAGATACCATTGGTTGTTTCATGCCTCCCCCTGGGTGTGGCCTGTCTGTGTACAGTTGTAATAAAAGGCAGGCTGGATGTACCAGTCAGCAGTTCTGTTCCTGAAACTGTGTGTCGTCCAGTTATTGGGATTGCTGTGGGGATCTTGCTGTGTTATTTTGCCTGCTGGAAACTCTGCCTGTGGATTTACTATTACCTTGTTCCTGAGCCTTCCTGGGATCTTCAGTGGAGAATAGCTGTGGGATATCAGCTCTCCGCTACATTGGTTGGCAGCGCTGGGATCCAGACTCACAAGGGAACAAGGATTAATGGAATACGGATGGAGAGTGACTATGCTAAGCTTAAAAGAACCACGCTAAAGGACTTACTGGAAGCAAGAGGGATTGCAGCAAGCAACAAAAAGAAAGCAACTCTCATTGCAGAAGTCATGGCAGAATATCAAACCGAGGGCAGGGCAATCCCTGAACAGCAAAACACATCGGATGGGTCAGGACAAGAAGAATTTCAAAGGCAAGTGCAATGTAGACTGGCCTTTTATGGAGGAAATGCAACGCCTGACATTATTTCCAGGACTATGACCGAGGTGCAAGAATTTATGTTGCGCCAAAGTCCACAACCATCCACAGTACGGGACACAGCAAATACCAACAATACAGAGGGTAAGACAAAAATTCCTTACCAAGCGTTTAAAAACTATGTGGAGGCGGAGGAAGACATAGATGCTTTCCTCCAAGATTTTGAAAGACTGTGCCTTGCATAAAATCAGTACTGAGGATTGGGTACCAATTTTGGCTGGGCGGTTGTCTGGGAGGGCAGCAGAAGCTTATAGAACTGTACCAGATGAGGAGATCCGGAACTACAGCCGAGTAAAGGAGATTATATTGGCCCGGTATGCCATAACACCAGAGGCATACTGAAGGCGGTTTCGAGAGTTGAAAAAGGCAGACAAAGACTCACATGCCGAGTGGGCTTGTAGGTTGCAGCGGGCGGCCCTTGGCTGGGTGCAAGCCAGCAAGGCCCGATCCATGGAAGATGTGATACAAATGTTGCTCATGGAACAATTCTATGATGGGGTAACAACTGATGTACAGGAGTGGGTAAGAGACCGCAACCCTGCATCCCTCACAGAGGCGGCTAGGAAGGCGGATGAGTACCTAGATGCGCGCAGGTCACAGAAACCGGTAGCCCCAAAAGTAACGATGAAATCCTTTGGGGGAACGAACTACCCCCCCTGTACCACCCCGACAGCTACCACCACCACCACCTGCTGTGCAACCACGTTTCCGCCAACCTAGCTCTGGGCCCTGTCATCACTGCCAGAAGTGGGGGCATTACAAAAGAGTGCCCACAACTCCGAGACCGATCCTCATGGATCCGACCAGGGCCCCCACCACCCCCGAGAGCCGCTGCCCATCACTACCAGGGGGAGCCACCAGTTGCTTATGGCTCCGCGGTTCCTGTCACCACCATAGAACAGTGGGAGGTACTACACGAAGCTAACCTACTACAAGCCCATGCCGATAATCGCCAGCACCACAGACAGACGGTATACCTGGAGGGAAAAGCAGTACAGGGGCTCCGAGACTCTGGTGCCACTATAACCCTGGTCAAAAGCCACTTGGTCGCTGACAAGGCTAAGACTAACCGGACTATAGCAGTCAGAGTTGCTGGGGGAGCCGTCTACCGGCTGGACACTGCCAACGTCCATTTGCATTGGGGAGCGGGGTCAGGGAGGGTGGAGGTGGGGTTGATGCCCCAGTTACCCGCAGAGGTGGTACTGGGAAACTATTTGGGAAAGCTCACATCTGCTTTTGAGCCCCAACCCACCACCACTGAGGAAGCACACCCAGTAGTCACCAGACAACAGGCCCGCACCCAGGACTACAACACACTGCCGGAGGTCCAGGTAAGAGAACCTTCCCCTTCCCTAGACTGTGTCCCCTGGTCCCCCCCTAACGAATTTGCAGCAGAGGTGATAACTGACCCTACCTTGCAAGTATATAGAGATAAAGTCACCTCTGACCACCCTGGGGCAGAGGGGGAAAGATTTGTATGGGAGGGACCACTGTTATACCGGGAGTACGACAAGCAAGTAGATGGGTCAGACCCGATTGTGTTAAGACAATTAGTGGTACCACAGAGATACCGAGCCGAATTGCTGCGGATAGCACACGACATTCCGCTATCCGGGCATTTAGGGGTTAGTCGGACCAGATACCGACTGACGCAAAATTTCTTTTGGCCGGGAGTTAGCCAGGAAGTACGGAAGTATTGTAATACCTGTGACACGTGCCAGAGGGTGGGGAAGAGGGGAGACCGTCGGAAAGCAAAACTGCATCCGCTACCGATAATTGAGGAACCCTTCCACCGAATAGCGGTGGATATCATAGGCCCCCTCCAGAAACCTAGCCCTTCCGGCAAGAGGTACATCCTCACGGTGGTAGACTACGCTACCCGATATCCCGAGGCAGTGGCCCTGACAAATATCCACGCTGAGACAGTGGCCGAGGCCCTGATGCAGATCTTCTCCCGGGTAGGGTTACCTAGGGAGATCATCTCGGATCAGGGTACTCAGTTTACTGCAGAGGTCACCCAACAACTCTGGAGGCTGTGCAATGTTAAGTCCATTATTAGTGCCCCATACCACCCCCAGACCAACGGGCTCTGTGAAAGGTTCAATGGCACCTTAAAGCAAATGCTCCGAACCTTTGCTGAGACCCATAAGGACTGGGAGCGATTCCTGCCACACCTCCTCTTTGCTTACAGGGAGGTGCCTCAGGAATCAACGGGGTTTTCCCCATTTGAGTTATTATTTGGGAGGAGGGTAAGAGGACCCCTAGATCTCATCCGAGAACATTGGGAGGGAGACCGGAGTGCAGACGGTACCCCCATTATACCATATGTGTTGGCACTTCGGGACCGACTGGAGGCCCTAACTAAGACAGTAGGAGAGAACCTCCAGGCGGCCCAGACGTGTCAACGTACATGGTATGATCGGGGCGCCAGAGACCGTAGCTTCCAGGTGGGACAGAAAGTTTTAATTTTAAAACCTGTCCGACATGATACGGTGCAGGCCGCCTGGCAAGGCCCTTATAAAGTCGTGGAACAGAGATGTGACACCACTTACATAATTGGCCCCTGCACAGGAGCTGGAGGGCGACGCATGCTCCATGTGAACATGCTAAAGCCCTACCGGGAACGTTCAGAGGAGGTGACAGCGATTTGTGCACCCAACTCCGACGAGTGTGACAGCCTTCCCCTTTCAGATCTGCTGGGAGATGGGAGGCTGTCTGGGGATTTAGGAGAAGTTGCACTGGGAGACCGGCTGAGTCCACAGGAGCGTATCGAAGTACAGCAGCTGTTGCGAGAGAAGCAAGAAACTTTCTCAAATGTACCTGGATACACTCCTCTAGCAACTCACTGGGTCGAGACCCCAGGGCAACTACCCATGCGCCAGACCCCCTACCGCATCCCAGAAGCGGTGAGGGAAAACATGCGCAAGGAGATCGATGAGATGCTCCAACTGAGGGTGATAGAGCCCTCAGATAGCCCATGGGCCTCTCCGGTAGTCCTCGTGGCGAAGCGAGACGGTACGACTCGCTTCTGCGTGGACTATAGGAGATTAAATGAGAAAACCGTGTCAGACGCCTATCCTATGCCCCGGATAGACGAGTTACTAGACAGAATGGCCAGGGGCCAATACCTCACCACTATTGACTTATGTAAAGGATATTGGCAAATCCCCCTGGCCCCAGACGCCATCCCGAAGTCGGCCTTTGTCACCCCATTTGGCTTGTATCAGTTTAAGGTCATGCCATTTGGGATGAAAAACGCCCCAGCTACCTTCCAGAGGATGGTAGATCGACTTCTGGATGGATTCCAGGACTATACCTGTGCCTACCTGGACGATATTGCTATTTTTAGCAATACGTGGCAGGAACACTTGGCCCATATAGGAGCTGTACTAGACAGGATAAGGGAAGCTGGTTTGACCCTGAAGCCGGCTAAGCTAGTATAGGAATGGCTGAGGTGCAGTACCTGGGACATAGAGTGGGGTGCGGTAAACAGAAGCCCGAACCTGCCAAAGTAGAGGCCGTAACCCAGTGGCCCACCCCTAGGACTAAGACCCAGGTTTTAGCGTTTCTAGGGACAGCGGGGTATTACAGGAAGTTTGTCCCCAATTATAGCGCCCTGGCCAAACCCCTCACGGACCTGACCCGTAAGAACCTTCCCCGCCAAGTAAACTGGACCCCGGAGTGTGAGCAGGCATTCCAACACCTGAAAAATGCACTGATAAATGCCCCTGTCTTGGCAGCTCCCAATCCAACTAAACGATTTCTTGTTCACACAGACGCTTCTATGTTTGGATTGGGAGCAGTACTGAGCCAAGTCGGGGCCGATGGCGGAGAACATCCCGTGGCTTACATCAGTCGCAAGCTGTTACCCGAAGTAAGCTACGCCGCCATCGAAAAAGAATGCCTGGCTGTGGTGTGGGCCCTAAAGAAACTGCAGCCCTATCTGTATGGACAGCCCTTTTCCTTGCTCACAGATCACAACCCGTTAGTATGGCTGAACCGGGTGGCTGGGGACAATGCCAGGCTGCTGCGCTGGAGTTTGGCGCTGCAGCCCTTTGACTTTAATATCCAGTACCGACCGGGTAAGCAGAATGGAAATGCTGACGGGTTGTCCAGACAAACTGACCTAGAAAAATGATCCGTGAGCCCCGGACATCCCCAAGCCGATCCGTGTTGGATCAGACTGTGTATGCCGGCTTGTGGGCAAGGAGGAGCAGTGTAGCGGAACCCTATTGGGGCTGTCCTTCCTGTATTGTTGATTGCCCTCATCTACCCTACCTTGGCCCTAAAGACAAATACTGTGCCTGGCCCTTGGATTACCTCAGGGCAGTGTTGCTACTTCAAATGGGCACTTCGGATACCGTCGAAGTGCCGAAGTAATCGTCGAAGTCGTCGAAGTGCACGGCATCGAACAAAGGACCACGTGGCGGCGGCCATTTTAACTCCGAACATCGCCGACCCGTACCATCGACTCCACTTCGACTAACGTCGAAGTACCGGCCACACTTCGAACGGGACTTAGACGTTTTTATGCCAGAAATTGACCGACCGCACAGCTCAAATCTATGGAACTGTTTTGGGCAGGAAAATGTGCTTGCGGTCGGTCATAAAGGGACCTCCAACTAACTATTGATCTACTGGAGGGATTGGGACGATTTTTGAGAGGATTACTAATTAAAGGCTGCTGATTATGAAAATGCATGTTTTATGTTTGTAGCACGAATATTATAGAAGTTATGGATATTGTGTAAAAGTTATGTTTGAAACTGTACAATAAGTGGATTATCTCCCAGGCTAAGGGGAGGGAATCTGTGGGTTGCACCCAAGATACCATTGGTTGTTTTATGCCTCCCCCTGGGTGTGGGCTGTCTGTGTACAGTTGTAATAAAAGGCAGGCTGGATGTACCAGCCAGCAGTTCTGTTCCTGAAACTGTGTGTCGTCCAGTTATTGGGATTGCTGTGGGGATCTTGCTGTGTTATTTTGCCTGCTGGAAACTCTGCCTGTGGATTTACTATTACCTTGTTCCTGAGCCTTCCTGGGATCTTCAGTGGAGAATAGGTGTGGGATATCAGCTCTCCGCTACAGGGGGTAGGTAGGGTGATCATTTTTTGGGGGGGGGAGGGGGTGACTAGTCACCTGGGGGGGACACTTTTTTTTCAGCCCCCATCCGCCGCTCAGGGGTGGGGGCCTGGGGGGAGGACAATAGGTCCCCCCCATTGGTATTTAGGGCCCCCACCCGCCGCTCAGGGGTGGGGGCGAGGGAGGAGGACATTAGGTACCCCCCCTTTATTAGTATTTAGGGCCCCCACCCACCGCTCGGGGGGGGGGACATTAGGTCCCCCACTCTTATTAGTATTTAGGGCTGCTACCCGCCGCTCAGGGGTGGGGGCCGGGATAGGACCTTAGGTCCCCCCCCCTTTTTAGTATTTAGGGCCCCCACCCGCCGCTCAGGGGGGAGGACATTAGGTCCCCCCTTATTCCTATTTAGGGCCTCCACCCACCCCTCAGGGGTGGGGGCCATGGGGGAGGACATTAGGTCCCCCCTTATACCAATTTAGGGCCCCTAAAACACAGGCTGCTCACTGTTTACTAGACATGCCCCTACTCGCGGTATAGCGAGTAGGGGCAAAATTTACTAATACTAAGTCATTTTTAGGTCTTTCAGCCGTTTAGTAGATAACTCCCTGATACCGTGAGAATTAGGGAGTTATCTACTAAGCGGCTGCAATAGAAGTCCCGAAGTTGCCGAATATCCGAACTGCCGAATTGCCGAAGTCCCGAATTGCGAAAATTCCGAATTTTGGAATGCCGAACCGAACCGAAAATATTCCCTATGCACATGCCTAATACCTATACATGGGTGATAGCACTGTACTCAGGAGATGTTGCTGAATGCATATTGGGGTGTTCTTTTGCAGTAATCCTCTCTGTTCTCAGTACATGCATTCTTATGTGTGTCAAAAGAAAAATCACCAATTATTATTCATTTTTAAATTTGGCATAGATTGGTGATAAAATGGTTGCATGAAAAGAGTCAAAATATCTCAAGTTTAATACATTAGGTTGTCTTCTTTTAAAAAAATATATACATGTGAAGGGTAATTACCAGATTTTACCAATTATATGACGTAAAGTCATGATTTTATTAAGGACACGGAGGCGAGTATTAGGCTTTATCTCTTTCTTTATTCCTCAGCAGCAAAGAAAGGTTATTAATGTATTAATATAAAAAACAAAACAAATACCCCTTCAAGGGTTAACCATTTAACATTCCAGGATATTCAACTAATGGGATCAGTCCTTGCTCCTTGTACTCTCCTGTGACCTAAGCCACTCCCTCTTTCTAGGTGATGCCTAAGCCGAAAAATCGACAGTAAACGATCAACATGACCAATCACTGGTAGAGGGTTCTAGGAAGCATCCTCCATTGTAACCAAGAGGAGAAAAGTTTGATCCCGAGTGATCCATTGTAGGGTTTAAGCAGTAGGAGACAGAGAAATATGTTTAAATACTGTTGTCATACATATGTTACCGTGACAATTTAAACATTTTCATAAAATAGAACATGTCCCCATGAGTCCAGCAAAAATCTAATCATTCTAAGTATTCGGCAACCCACATTAAAGTCTTGACAAATCATACATGCCATTGAAATTGGGTGGGAAGACAAAGCGTAAGACTTACCTGTCTTTGGGTGGGCTAATACTCGCCTCAGTGTCCTTAATAAAATCATGACTTTACGTCATGTAATTAGTAAAATCTGGTAATTTTATTACAGGACACGGAGGCTCATATTAGGCCAGTTCAAAGCTGTGAGAAGGGTAGAAGACTTAAGTGGTCTTCGACTTTGTACGTCTGGTGATATTAAATAAAACACCGTTTGGAGTAAAGGAACGTACGTCGATATCCAGAGCTCAAACGTCCGACACCCTTTTACAGGTGATTAAACACAGGAGCATAGCCAATTTTGCAGACACTTGTTTGAGGGTAAGGTCCGAGTTCGTAGGCCAATCTTCCAATAGACGAAGGACCAGATTGACGTCCCAGAAAGCCGTGTATCGGGCTGTGGTGGACGTGTGAATCTAATGCCTCGTAGAAGATGAAAAACCAGCAAGTGTTTCCCAGCCGATCCAATCTGCCGTGACCAGCAGAGATCGCTGATCTATACACGTTTATCGTGCGGTAGGCCAGGCCTTGGTCATACAGGGCGGTAAGGAAACTCAAGATGTGGTTCATAGAAGCACGTATGGGATCCACGTGTTGTTCCATGCACCAACCACACCATGTGTTCCAGGCATGGGTGTAGGATCGTCTTGTTCCTGGAGCCCAAGCTCCTGCCAATAAGTCAAGAGTTGCTTGCGAAACGTTCTGCATTACCCAAGGTCCACGGAGAGGAGCCACACCAGGAGTCTGAGGTGTCCCTGAACCAGAAGAGGGTGTGAGTTCCCATCGGGATCTGATAGTAGGTCCATGGATCCTGGAATAAGTCTGGGGAGGTCAATAGATATTTCCATGAGTGAAGGGAACCAAGGCTGTGCCGTCCAGAATGGTGTTATCAGAACCAGTGACTCTCGGGAGCGTTGTAGATGTAGGAGGGTCCAGAAATTAGGCGATTTTAGGATCCACTTCGGGGGTCACACAGGCCAGGTCTGGGACCATAGGGCATGGGCAATCTGCTCTTAGTTTACTCCTCGTGGCCTTATCTAGGGGCTTCCTAACCCTAGTGGCGATGCATATGGCCACATGGGCAGTGGGGTACCAGTCGGCCCAGCGAGGGTTATGCAGGGCATCAGGGTCAAACAGGGGTTCCCGTTGAGGGTCACAGACCGCGGATTCATCCGCTGGTGGCGCAGCCACTATGGCTGGTGGCGCACTCCACCGTTAATTGGAGTACTTTGGCGCAGTGGTGGGCTGCATACATCTTGGCCATTTATGTATGTCTAAATCTCCAATGTTTTACATATATATATATATATATATATATATAGTACTCAGTTTTGTCTCCTCTTGTTTTGCCTTGTATCTCTTGTCTTGTTTTATTTTGTCTTGTATTCCCAGTTCATGTACAGTCCTGTCCTGCCCTGTTCTTGTTTTCATCATGTCTTGTGTACATGTTCTGAGTTCTGCTTTCTGTCCTGCTCCAGTTCTGGGTTCTCCTAGTTTTGTCTTGTTTTCTTGTTTGGTGTCTATTCTAGTCTTACCTTTTTTCTAGTAGTGGATACATATCTGCTGCAGAGCCTCCCTATTCAGATCCTGGGAGGTCTGCTTATTGTCATCTGGCACCTGGGATCCGCAGAAGCTGCATCAGGGCCCTGGTATGTGGCTGCACAAACGCTGGTGCTCAACACCAGGGGGCGTGCGGTTACCCTGCACCAGGCCCTGATAATCAATTTCCACACAGTGACTCCTACTATCAAGATCAGGCATACTGGGTCCCGGTCTCCGGACCGCCACCCCTGACAGTTATAAACAACCCAAACAGCAATGGAAAGGGCTTGCCCCATGGGAGGGGCAAGGAACACTGTAATGGAAATATGAAGCAACAGTATACCAAATCATGCAAATAGAAACGAATACAGTAAAATAATGAACAAATATCTTAATAAAATTAGCAATTTACAACACAATTCTGTACAGTAAAAAAGTATGAGGTACTTAGAGGCAGCAGCAAAGAAAGCAGGTCCCTTTGGTTATTTGTATATGCTTATACATCGTAAGGTACGGTCTGTCAGACGTGTCTTGGCAGGTCGCTTTCTTGAATAAATGGCGTGTGTATGGTGGACTCGCAGGTCCGGTAGTACAGTTATGAATAGTACTCTGTTATGTTTGATGTGTACCATTTCTACGGTGGGTAGTTTTGTATCTCCCGCAGGTTTTAGTCTATTCCCCCGTGCCACCCTGTAGCCACTAGGCAGTAGTGAGACATGTGGGCCACCTAATGTGTAGGGTCCCATCAGGACACGCAGACCCCTTGTGACCTCGTGTCTAGAATCCTAAATGGCGGTATAGTGGGGTGTTGACCCCCTACTTTGGTACGATTCGGCTCTGCCCAGCGTTACATATGGTGTTGTTGGGGATAACCTAAGGGGCATCCTGCTTTTCCGTCTAAACTAATAAACTTTGTAGCTCACGAAACTGGCGCGCTTCCACCCCCTGCACCCTCGAGACCATAGGCCATTTTGGGTACTGCAGGCGGCCGCACCCAGACGGGTGTCATAGCCCCCCCAGCACACTCCCGTGGGGTCGGCCCCCGCTCCGCTCCCCAGGCCCCCGAGCCCGCGCTCCACCCGGACCTGACGGGGGTGCGGTAGGGTATGGGAGTGAGGTACTGTGCTTTGGGGGCAGGTGTGGGTCGTCCCATTAGTCTCCTGGTGTCTCCTCCTGGGGATCGTCCGTTTCTCCCCCCATGGTCAAATACACAGCCCGAAATGCCTCCGTACCCACCCGTGCCAGCCAGGGTGTCCATGTGTCTAAGTATGTCTGTGCTTGGTCTTGAGCTGTATACCAGATTTCCTCTGTAACTCGTAACTCCTCCATTCTAGTAAACCACAGGGAAAGCGTTGGGGTTGTGTATTTTTTCCAGTACAAAGGTATTAAGTGTTTTGCGACATTAAGAATTTAGATGGTCAGGGAGCGTTTGTGTCATGGTGTGGGGGTTGTCGCGTGGTGCAGGAGGTACGGGACGGGCTGGAAGGGTATGACATTGTCTGTGAACAGGGCCACTATGGCAGCTATTTTCTCCCAGAACGGTACGATGAGTGGGCATTCCCACCATATGTGGAGGAAGGATCCTACCCCTTTCTTGCACCTCCAGCAGAGGCCGTCCGTGTCTAAGTGCATTCTCTGTAAGCGTTCTGGTGTCAGGTACCATTGCGTGAGGACCTTGTAGGCCGTTTCCTGAGTTTTGCTAGTGATTGCGCAATGGTGCACTAGGTCACAGATCTTGTGCCACTGGGTATCGTGAGTGTTTCTCCTACGGCAGTCTCCCATTTGGACATGAAGGGGGGTGGGGGGGTGTCCCTGTTGTCGTTGTAGCATAGAGTAGAGGTAGGAAATACTATGGGGCATGAACTCCGGGTCCTGGCACAACTGTTCGAATGGCGTAAGGTCCCTATATACGTCTGGGTGTTGTGGTATGGTGGTAATGTAGTTCCTAATTTGGATGTATCTAAATGTCGTCATGAAGGGGCGGGTGGGTGTGCCCGTGAGCGTGAGCATCCGTAGGGGCAAGATTTTCCCATTGGCAGTCATGTCTCGGAGTCTGGGTATGTTTTGTGGGAGGACGCAGCAGAGGTTTCCTGGTCTTATCCCCGGTTCAAAGTCCGGATTGTACACCAGAGGTAATAGTGGGGATAGGAAGGAGGAGAGGCGTTTCCTCGCTTGTGAGTGCCATATGGTTAGAGTAACCGCCTACCAGTCGTGGGGGCCTGCCTGCGTGGTGTGTTTCGATGGCCTTCCAGGGTTTGCTAATCCCCTCTTTTGCCCATTCCAGGGCCTGTTGCATGTGGCATGCTTGGTAATACAGTTTGAGGTCAGGAACGGCCAGGCCTCCTGCTGTTTTGGGGCGTGTGAGTTGTGTGTATTTGAGTCTGGGTTTAGTGCCCTTCCAGATAAATTTAATGAGGAGGGCGCGGAATGCGGAGAAGAAGGTGGTAGGGAGTGAGATTGGTAGTGTCTGGAATAGGTAAAGTACCCGTGGGAGGATGTTCATTTTGGCGATGGCAACCCTGCCAAGCCAGTAAAAGTGAGGTGTTGCCCATTCTGTCAGATTCTTCCACCCCAGCAGTGGGGTGAAATTCATATGGTATAGTTTAGATAGGCCAGCCGTGAGCCTCACACCCAGGTATTTAATAGCGGTGTCCCGCCATTGGAAGGGGAAGTTTCGTCGGATTTGGTCTGCCCTCCTCCGGGGGGAGCCCATGTTGAGGATAGAGGATTTAGCATTATTGATCTTAAGGTTGGCGATTTGGCCGTATGTCTTAAACTCTGCCATGAGGTTTGGGAGGGAGATTTCTGGGTTAGTGATGAAAAATAGCATATCATCCGCATATGCTGCAATTTTGTGGTGGTCTGCCTCCACCGTCACCCCCAAAATATCTGGGTTGTCCATTACCGCCTGTAAGAAGGGCTCCAGAGCCAAGATGAATAAAAGCGGCGACAGGGGGCAGCCCTGCCTGGTTCAGTTTCTGACCGGGAATGCATCCGTATAGACCCCGTTTATGCACACCCTGGCCGTGGGGGATGAGTAAAGAGATTCTATCCACTGGCGCATATGAATCCCCAGGCCGATGTGTTCCAGTACCGAGAATAGATAGTCCCACACCACCCTATCGAAGGCCTTCTCCTCATCCGTAGAGAGGAGGAGAAGGCTCTCTGAGGTGCGCTGCGCGTGGTGGATTAGAGAGAGGGTCCGGACCGTATTATCCCTGGCTTCCCTGTGGGGGGACGAATCCCACTTGGTCAGGAGAGATTAAGTCTGGTATGTGTGGATTCAACCTTGTAGCTTGTATTTTAGCGAACAGGCGTAAGTCACAGTTAAGTAGCGATATCGGCCGGTAGCCCGTACATCGTTCGGTATCTCCCCTCTCCTTTGGCAACAGGACAATTTTGGCCGCAAGTGTTTCCTGAGGGATGGTATTTCCCTCTGTTATAGAGTTGAAGGCCGAGATATATTGGGGGGACAATGTGGCCAGGAAAGTTTTGTAGTATTTGAGGGGGAGACGGTCTGGGCCCGGGCTTTTGCCTGTCTTTGAGGTTTTGATGGCCAGAGCCAGTTCCCCCTCCGTCAGTGGCGCCTCCAGGGCCTCCGATGCGTCTGAGGAGAGTTTGGTTTTGGTATATTTAGTGAGGTATACGTTCATACGGGTCGCTCCCAGTTTCGGGTCTGCTCGAGGGGCGTGGGGGGGGATCGCGTAAAGGTCTGTGTAGAAGCGGGTTACAGCTGTAGCGATTTGGTCTGGCATGTGATGTAATTGGCCTGCGGCGTCGCGCATGTGTGCAATATATGTCATGGAGCGTTTTTTATTGATCATTCTGGCCAGCAACCTGCCGCACTTGTCTCCTTCCGTGTAGAAAAAAGATTTAGTGTGCTGGAGGGCCCTAGTGTACGATTGCCGCAGGACCCGTGCTAGTTCTTCACGGGCTGCTGTGAGGTCCCCGAGAAATGTGTCATCTAGAGTTCGTTTGTGGGCCTGTGTTAGGGTCCCTATCTTGGTGGTTAGTTCTCGGATCGTGTGTTCCCTTGCCTTTTTCAGGGCAGAGGAGTGTGAGATAAGGATCCCTCTAATCACACACTTGTTTGTTTTTATATTAATACATTAATATCCTTTCTTTGCTGCTGAGGAATAAAGAAAGAGATAAAGCCTAATATGAGCCTCTGTGTCCTGTAATAAAATTCAGGGTTTCACGGCAGATATCAGTGTTACTTGAGTTAATTTTGAAAATAAAAAAGGTTTGGAAATAGCAAAGTGCTATTTTCTGTTGCTGCTTTAAAAGAAAAGAACAATGTGGTTTGGGGCATGTAAGGATAGCATGATGATAGCTTACTCGGCTGCTGAATTTAGGTTTGTGATTCCTGTGGTTAGAGTAGGTCCATGTGCTCAGCATTATTATACTTCTAGCTGATCTGCTTCAGCATGTCTGTATTAAGCTCCCAATCAGCTGACTTTCTATTGCAGCACTTCAAAGCTTTCCTTACTATGCTAATCTTTACATGATCCGTGACCCAGCTTCATTGTTTTTGGAAAGATTTCAGTTATAATAGCGTGCAGGGTTAATCCTCTACTAGTTAGAAGCAATCATTTGTGCCACCCTGTGGATGATATTTGTAAGCAATAATATTGTCAGAATGCTCAAAGTCTATGTCTTTTTATTTTGTTACTTCTTATCAGTTTCATGTTCTAGTTTGTACCTGATTTTACGAGGGCGAGGGTTCAAAGTTGCCTGAGTAGTTGCTGATTCGGGCAATTAATAATTTAATTAAAATGTTGTTGAAGGCTGCAGTTATGCTGGCATTGATTTAAAGTTGACATATACAGCTCACTAATCTAAAACTGTCCTTGTATCAGTGTTTTTGTGTAAAGCATATTACAACTCTGACATGTATTCAAAAGTGTAATCCAAAAGGGGTAGGAAACCTTTTAGGACTACTATGCCAAAACAAGATCTTGAAGTCTCTTGGCGTGCTGATCCTATTTTTATAAGTTGAGGTGTGTATGTTGCCATATTGTGCTTATGTTATTTGAGTGCTGCAGTTGCTTTGTAACGTTGTTTTTGTGTGTATGTGGGCTGTTAAATTGTATATGTTCATGAGTAGTCTGTAGTATTGTGTATGATACCTATGAATTTGGGCTATGTATGGAGGCTGCTTGTGAAATTGTATGTCTGGATGAAATGTCACATTGTGTGTTTAATGAATGGGTCTGCTTGTGCTATTGCATGTAAGAGGCAGCTTGTGGGGTTGTGTGTGTATTTGGATTGTGATACCTAGGGAAAAACAACATTAAAATGTTTTAATTATGTCTAGGATTAATTTTAGATTTACTTCTAGGGTTAGGGTTAGAGTAAGAAGTGAGAGAGGTTAAATTAGTTCCCGAGTCTAATTGTAACCCCCACTTTAACCCTAAATGTCCCGAGCTTTAGTGAATCTGAGTGTGACTTTACCCTGGCACCCCCCAGAGTAATTTGTCAAACCATTTAAGAACAGTTTGACAACGTACCTGAATCTTACTGGGTGCTCTTACCTGCACTCCCTGCTTCTGGATGCTCTTGCAAGGAGCATTCGGTTAGCTTCACTGAGCTAATCAGGACTACTCATGTTGGCTGAGAGTGTCATGTGAGTGTGATCGCATCCAATAAGCATGGCCCTACATCAGGCTGCACTTAACAAGTGAAACATCTGGCTTCTCAGTCAGATGGGACCCAGGTAAATTGTCAAACTGTTCTTAAACAGTTTGACAAGTTACTTTGAGAGGGCGCCAGGGCACAACTGGCTTTAGTGAATATGCGTTGAATGTTCCTTTAAAGAGACACTCTAGTAACTAGTAGCTATAACAAACAGAATGCTATAGAGTTTGCCAGGAGACATCAGGCTCCATCTCCTAATAATATGTCAGAATAGGAACAGGCTGACTCCTACTTACATGATCCTTCTGGTCTAAGCTGGTCTAATGAAGACACAGTTCATATGTCTATATTACCATACCAACCAGGGACGTATTTACCACAAGGCAAACAAGGCATTTGCCTAGGGCGTCACTTTCAGGGGGGGGCGCCAAAAACCGCCACCCCAAGCTCCCAGACAAATTCCTTGTTTGCCTCATGTTCTGGGGCTGTCCACCTTACTGTGAGTGAGTGAGTGTAGCTGTCAGTCTGTGTCTGTGCGTGAGTGAAAATGTGTTTTTCAGTGAGAATGGGTGTGCCTGTGAGTGTGTGTCAGTGTGTGTATGTCATTTTATGTGTATCTGAGAGTGTGTGCCTGTCAGTGTGTGTCTGTCAGTTAAAGTGTGTGCCAATGATTGTGTTGGTTAAACAGTGTGTGCCAATTTCTGTATCTGTCAGTGAGTGTATATCAGTGCATGTTCAATGAGGGCATGTGTCTGTCAGTCAAAAAAGTGGCCTTGACACGAATTGGGGGGCAAATTTAGTCGTGCCTATGGCAGCACAAATCCAAAATACACCACTGATACCAACTCATACCAGTTTTAAACAGTTTTCACAGAGTGTTAACTGAAAGCGCTCAGCCAGAGAAGGCTGTTCTCTGTGAGAAGACTCACTGCTTTAGGGCTTTTAAGTGTTTTTCAGTGGTACAATATGATATAAAGTGCAGCAGGATCTACACTGCCATAGACTTAACCCCCCCCCCCCCCACTTCTTGTTCCCCAAACCTCTTTGAATGTTCTAATGCTGTAATGATTGCATGAAAGTACACTGCTATGCTATCATTACATTATAAGACAGCTCCATTTTAGCATCACCAAAGTGACTGTCTCACTTGACTTTTTATTTTCTCTTTGTCACTCTCCCACCTACTCACAGGTGTATCCTTCCATCTACTTATACTCGTTACTTAAAGGGACACTTCACTGCTACCCTCACTCCCCCCAAAAAATAAATTTAGAATCACTGTTTAGTAGATACAGCCAAAATAAAAACATGTATGCATATTTTCATTGGGGGCATGTTCACAACCAAAAAACTTACGATGCTAAAACTTTGAAACTTAGTCTAGGGGTTTATTCACTAACATATTAAATATCAAAAAGCATAAAGAAAACCACATTCCATCAGGGCATATTTAAAAACTGCTTGTAAAAGCTGCAGTTCTCTTGTCTGCAGCCTTTGCAAGCACTCCCCTTCTAAACCCACCCAAACTTTATGTGGCTGTCCAATCACAGACTTCCCAATGCAGCTCTATGAGAAGTCTTTGCAAGGCAGATGCTCTGAGCAATTGTCTGTCTTTTGGGTTTAGCTCCACTGTACTAACCAAACCAGGAAGCAACAGGACCAATTATATAAAGGTGCCAATTTCTATTGAAATCAGCACTTTTTGTGAAATGTTCTTCACATATATAGGAGTGTCCCTTTAAATAATGCGCTAGCATTTATGTTCTGTGTGTATCTTGCTATAAGCTCTTATTCGCGTGGTGTTTATTCTCTGAAACAGAATTTGTGGTGAGCTGAGAAAGGAACTGCACATTAGACCAAAATTGCTTAGTCAGAAATATTTTCCAACTCAGCCATTTCCTGCTCGTGTGTTTTATCCTAACATTTACAATTCCCTTATCATTTCTCTAAAATTTCACAATTAGTAAGAAATTAAGGAAACAAAAAAACAGCTGAGTTTGGGCAAGGATCAATATGTATATATATTTATATATATATATATTTATGAAAGTATATTGTACTAATGGGGATATAAGGGTATATCCTAGCTGAAGATTGGAAGTTCTGGTCAACGTGACATATTTCTACTGAAGTATTCACAGATAGAATTACCATGTGTAGGTAATTATCCTACACATGGACTGGATTTTAAGACCATAGCCTATTTTCTAAAAAGGAAAAAACATATAAACAGGAATCCACAGCATTTCTTGATAAATCCTGTTACGTAATGAAATTCCCATAACATCTTTCCGCACTACCGACTGTTTTAGTAGCATTTTATAATATCTAATGAAATACCTCATGTTTTAATATATAATCCTGCACTTGAAAGGTTGCACTGCTTTAATCCTGGCTTGGTGAACTCCCCTATCCACATTATATTTTCTCCTCCATATTCAGCAATAATATGTACACCTTCCTTAACCATGTCTTCTATCTCTCTCTCAAGCCAGCCAACAATATATTCCCGTCAAACTCTCTTCAAATATGTAACTGTTGCTCTCAATTTTTTTTTTACATGTCATGTCCCTACCATTTCAGCACTATAAAATACCGGTACTAATGCTTGGTATTAATATTTATTGGAGATTACAAATTGGCACTCTCAACCTATTTTAATCACTTGTAATCATGTAATGTTTAATTAGATTTACTTGCAACTCTTACTAAACCTTACTTCATGTGTGTCACACCTGCCGTCCTGTATTTGTTACGGATATTGCTGAATTGGATGTGAACCCTGTCCCCACAGTTAATAGAAGTTAATAGCTAACATTGTGTCTTTTATACCTTTGGACAGATTATTGCAGCATATGTAGAACTGCTTGCAGATATTTGTTCCTATCTGAGAATGTGAGTATAGTTGGGGTTTTTTTTGAGCATGGGAAATAAGATATGCTTTATGTTTTCATTAAAGGCAGTTATCTCATCCCATCATATTTACCATTTATTCTTACTTTTATATAACTCAGTTGGTTTTGTACACAGCTTAAACCTCAAGAGAAGATCTTTTTTAGAAGCATTAAGGACACTGCACTGAAATACTTTGATCAGATTGCACAGGTGGGATTCTAAGCATCATAAATGTGTTTCTATGTGTTATAAATGGAGTTAAAAGTGTATACAAAAGTCAATTCAGCCAATATTTTTCGGCAAATTGTTTTCATCAATTATTTTATTTGCTGCTTCCCTTGGTAAAACAGCCCACCAGCACCAAGCGGTTTGGGGAGCAATAGTACATTGTCCTTCAAAATATCTTCAACTTACTGTGTGGTTTCGCAAAACATCATAAGGAGAAAGTTGTTGCAATTTTAAACAAGCATCTGCAGCCTCATCACTTTCAATTCACTCAAATAAGAAGAATTTGCCATAAAATTAACCCTGCCAATACCCAAAATTACCTCATATTGCTGCATTAGCCCACTTTTCTGATAGGTAAACAAATGTAAATAAATAAAGCCACAGTATCAGGTGTCCCCACGTTTCTCATGAAACGAGAGGTGTCATAAACAAAGTCACTTCATACCTCCACTGCAGGCACGTCTCTAATACATTCCATTACCTTTGCATCAAGCTGTAGCTGTACAACAGTTTTTGGATGTTGTAATTGCACTGATATATACAGTCTTAACCTATCCATGTTGCTCAAAAAAAGAATAACCCTGTCAGTGTTAGATTAACACTGTTATTCAGTGTTAAGTCCGAATGGCACCATCCTGAATGGGGAAAAAAAATCTGTTGCTGTACATGGCCGTTTGGAATGCAAAATCTGAACGTTGTTCACACTATTTAACATTGTCCAGCTTTTGCAAAAAAGGCTCCAAATGAGCCTAGATTTGGTCCAGAATTAAAGGAACACAATAGGGCCAGGAACACAAACATGTATTCGTGATCCTTTAGTGTTAAAAACACCATGTTGCGCCCCCCCACCCCTCCATGGGGTTGAAATCGTAAAATCCCCCCTTCAACCACCCACAGGCAGTGGGTGGAACTCAAATTATATTATACAGGGGAAGACTTAGTTCTCCCCCACCCTTGGGCAACAGGCAGAGGCTCTAATTATAATATACAGGGGGGATTTGTGCCATAGTGCCACGGGGTGGCTAGGGGTCTCCTAGCCACTTCCTTTTCAAATAACCCTACATTCCCTCCTCACCCTAATAATAGTAAAAGGTGCCATTAAAACTAATACCTGCCAATAAAATAATTTTTGTTTACTATCTTGTAAATCTCGTAAAACTCCTAATAATATGCAGTTACTGATAATACAAAAAGCACACAATTAAAAAAAATTATAATGAAATAAAAACTTAATGCAAACAAAAATAGATTAATCTTTACCCCATGAGTTCACTGCCCAGAATGAGCATTAAAGCATGAAAAGCCATTATAAAGCCCTACCCATACTATGAATGGTAGGTGAAAAGGCTTCATTTCTTCATTTGAATTATGGGTATGGGTCCAATGGCACAAATTTGTGTGAATGGACAATGGTATATTATAATTAGAGCCAACACCCAGCACCTATGGGTGAGGGCTTGGTGGATATTAGGTCTCTCCTATTTTATAATTAGAGCCCCCACCTGCCGCCTCTGGGAAGCAGACTATACTGCCTATGGGTGGGGACACTAGTTCCCCTCTCCTTTTAGTAAGTACCTGCTGACCATAGATTTCCTCCTTGCTTTTTTTTTTTTATTCTTTATTTTGTCCTGCAGGAAAAATGCAAAGAGGCAAGCAATGCCACAACAGCTATTGCCAGTTTTTAGGTCAACATTTAAAGACAATTGTTTAGCATTACTGAACATTGCACATTTTATGTTATAAAGTAATTTCAACAATGGTTAAACCAACACATCAGTCAGGGCTAGATTAAGAGCCCAGTGGGCCTGGTGCTGACAATTATGATGGGGCCTAATTACAGAATCTTATCGACCAAAAACACTAAAACTGTCATACCTCTCAAGCGTCATGTATCTGATGGAGATGGTGTTGGAGGGTAACTCAAAGGATGCAGCTATAAGAAAACCATAGGAGTGCGCACAGGGTGTGCCGGGTGTGCCTGGGCACACCCTAACAGCCGCAGCACGCGCTATGTGCCACCCTCAAAGATCTCCCTCACCGACCGACATGCATGGAGGGAGGGAGGAGAGGACCCAGGGAGCTCTTGCCAGCAGCTCCTCCAGGTTCCTCTTGCGAGGTCGGAGCATTGCCACGGTCACCACGGCAATGCTCAGATCTCGCGAGAGTGAACTCTAGCCCCCTGTGGGGCTAGAGTTTACTCACCACTGGACCACCAGGGATGGCAGCAGCATGGCCCCCCTCCCTACAAAAGGTAAGAAGGGAGGGGGATATTAACTAAACGGCCCACACATTACACACAAACAGCGCACACACACATACATCACCCTCACACACACACAGCACCCTTACACATACACACACAGCACACTTGCACACACAGCACCCTTACACATACACACACACACACACACATACATCACCCTTACACTAACAGCACCCGTACACATATATCACCCTTACACACACAGCACACACACACACACTAACAGCACTCTTACACATACGCACACACTAACAGCACCTTTACACATACACACACACAGCACACACTAACAGCACCCTTACACACACAGCACCCTCACACACACACACACTAACAGCACCCTCACACAAACAGCACCCTTATACACATCACCCTTACACATACACACAAACACTAAAATCACTCACGGACATACAGCACCCTTACACACACATACAGCACCCTTACACACACATACAGCGCCCTCACACACACACCGCCCTTACACACAAAGCGCTCTCACACACACACACACAGTGCCTGCACACACACACACACAGCGCCTACACACACACACAGCACACAGCGCCCTTACACACACAGCGTCCGCACACACACACACACACACAGCCTTCACACACACAGCGCCCTTACACACACAGCGCCCTCACACACACACACTAACAGCACCCTCACACACACTGCACCCTTATACACATCACCCTTACACATACACACAAACACTAAAATCACCCACAGACATACAGCACCCTTACACACACATACATCACCCTTACACACACATACATCACCCTTACACACACATA